>NC_091058.1:20880780-21521405 GCF_000393655.2 Nicotiana sylvestris
ATGGTGCAGCTCCAAAGTGGTCTAGAGTGACATATTTTGAACCTTTCATCGAAACAGTTGATGTCCAGTGGCCTGCAGAAATGGCCAAAGGAAATGATCTTGTGGCAGTAACAATTTCACACCCTCCTGGTCGAGGATATCAGGAAAAGTATAGCTCGTCATCAACTTCCACTCCCACCAAACATTCCGAAGCGCAAATGGAGGAGACGTTTATTGATGTGAAATCAAATGCAGCTGTCTGTTTGAGGGAGTGCATGCTGTGTGAGGAAAAGGTCAGCAGAGAACAGTCAGTTTGCTGCGGTCATTGCTCTGCAGTGGTCTATTGCAGTTCTGTCTGCCAGAAGCAGCATTGGAAGGAAGCGCACAAAGATGTTTGCGGACTTTACAGGGCCATGATGGAAAGAGAAGAAGAGCTGGCAATGAAGATCTTCATCTTTAGTTGTTCTGCTGAGCAGCCTTGTAAATGGCTTGAATCACTTGGTATTCACCAGAAAGGCATGTGGAGAAGAAAATGTAATTGTTATTTCCACTGTCCATTTGGTCTTCTTCCTGTTCCGGGTGGACTTTGGGATTCATGGGGTGGCTTGGATGAGAATGAATACCCTCATGATTCACCTTTTCATAATCATTTTAGAGATGGGATATCAAGCTCAGTCTTCTTATCTGGTTGGCTAGAGTACTACAGCCTCCGGTCATTACCACTAACGAGTCCCGTTGCAGATATTCTGTCTCATCCCTTGACAATCTATTACATATTGACAGCACTCAACATCAGCTCAAAGAATCTGTTACTCAAGAACAAAGAGGTGATCCTCCACTACATTGGACCTGAAGGTGAGTTAGATTGGATGCCAGCCTTTGCTGAGATTGGTCATCTACTCCACGGAATGGGCAATATACACATAATAATGGTCGGGCCAGAAGTCCCCACTAATTTATCCGGGACAACTTCTGGAATAGGTAGCAGAGTGAGGGTAAACCTTGTAAGGGGTCTTTACCAGGACGAAGCCAACTATCTGCCAACTCCTCACGTTATCATGTCTTTGAATTGTGGGTTAGGAAGCTATTCATGTTGGAATGGAGCTCTTGACTTGATAAAATCCACGAACGTTCCAGCTTATTTCACCAATGAGTCCGAACTTTCGTGCTCAAGTAGTAAACAAGTTCTTCGCGCTGCAGGGTTACATATTAGCTATCCTGTAACACCAAATCCTTTCCGTTCTCCTGTGAGGATTTTTGGCACTTCCACTAATTTCCCATCATATAGCAATTGTTTTTTGTTAGGAGTAAATACATGAATTAGGATATCCACTAAAGCCATGTTGATGTTGTAATTCCCGAGTCTTGCACACTGTTGTCAATATTCAGCTGTATGGTGATCATCTGAGGGACACTTATTAAAGAAATGCCTTACAGCGAAATTGTTTTCAGTCCATATATGGAATCTGGGTTTGTTTCTTTCATCAAATAATTATTATTTATCAACTTAACTGTTATTTTCTTTTAATGTTCATAGGTCTGATGTATGTTATTGATTATATATCTGTAAGACTACCACGGTATATTCTGGAGAAATTTTAGCAGAGACCAAAAAGAGGTATGTGATTTCCTTCCATTTCCCCTAGCTTTGGACGATAGAATTACCGGTGCCTAGTGGTGACAAAATGATAAAAAGAAAATAGTTATTCACTCATATTATCCATTAAAAAATAAGTTGGATAATGAACTTTTTAAAAACGGGTCAAATATGGATAAGAACTATATTATCCACTTAGAAAATGGATAACCATTAGATAACTAATGTGTTTAACTTTTACATTTGTAAAGCCTCAAATTAGACTAGGAATTCTCCCAAAAGTGATCATATTCAAGGAGTCATGGATAATATGGATATTCATATTATCGTATATCTATATTATCCGCCGGTTAACCCATTTTATCCGTATTAAATATGGGTCGGTTGGATAATTTATCCGTTTTTTGCATTACACATTTTTACCCGTCCATATATCCGATCCAACTCGCCCATTTGCCACTGCTACCAATTCCTGTGCTAGAGGAAGCAGCGTTGTTTTGTTTCCATCAATGGTAGTATATTTTCTTAGTTGTGTCCCGATGACCAGCTTTGGAAGTTTTAGTTTTGTATTTCTAAAAAAAAGTGCAATCCAACTTGATCAATGGCGGCCGCGGTCATGCGCATTCCCCACACCTTCAAATTTCCGAATAGTAAAAAGAAGTGAAGATAAAATAGTAAAAAGCTGTGGACAATTGTTTATAAGATTAATAAATTTAATATATATTTATGTAAAAATTGGTTATTGAGAATTCGTACAAAGTTTTGAAAATTCTAAGACGTTAAGGAACAAACGCTAAAAGGTAAAAATATTTTCAAACTTTTTATAACAATCCAAGTGTTTCCTGTTGAATTTAGCGAAAAATTGACATAATGGAATAAGGGACAAGCAAAAATATATTGTTAAACTTTAGAGAGTAAGTGGTGAGATTACAATCACTACCTTAAATAATATTAGGTGAATTTACAATCAGTAAAATATAAACGAGAATCAAACGTAGTTTCTCTTTGTTCCCACATTCCCGCTGAATCAGCTGGACTACTAGTCTTTAGCTGAAGGTTGTTTTGCTTTTGTATTCCATGGTTTTGTTCTTTCAAATATATATTCTCCCATTGAACAATTTTATTTGTTTTTGTAATGTAATGATCTCAAGAAAATCTAAAAGTAAAAAGGAAATCATCTCCGAAAGTCCTAAAAGAGTAAAATAGAGGGAACATTTCCCACTTGGCTAAGTAGTTAATTGTTTTATTTGATTCTTCTAAAATTAGGTTGGATTTGTCACTTCACTATTAGATACCCAAACTTGCAAGTAGCAACTCACATGCATCTCTTTGTCCAAGATAGATATATTTGCCTTTTCCCTTCAAAGAATAGAGGAGCCAATCATTATTTTAATGAAAAGCCTAACAAGATCACCAATGCCACCAATCTTGGCTAGGCTTATATAAGGTCAAAATCAACACTCTTTTCATCCCCTAAAACACAACCAACCTCTCTTGCAGCCACCACACTTTTCCTCCCAAATCCTCTTCTCTCTCTATTTTCTAAGAACATGGAGTTCTCAACCTTCCACCCCTCTACACGGAATTCTTTCTTCACCTCTCCTCTCCTCTTTCCCTATCATTTCATTCCTGAGAATTATGTTCATTGGAGAGAGACCCCTGAATCTCACATATATTCCGCTGATCTTCCAGGTAAAAAAAGAAAATCAAAATTGTTGAACCATTTAAAATAACCTCTTTTTTGAAGACCCTGTGCTTTGTTCTGTATTAGATATTGGTTTTCTAGAGTTTTTTAAAAAATGGTATTGATGTTTTCTTTTATAGGCCTGAAGAAAGAGGAAATAAAGGTGGAAGTTGAGGATTCAAGATACCTGATAATAAGAACTGAAGCTGCCAATGAAACCACAGAACCAACAAGGAGTTTCTTGAGGAAATTTCGGCTACCTGGAATGGTGGATATGAATGGAATTTGTGCTAGTTATAGAGATGGTGTTTTGACAATCACAGTTCCAAGAACTCTTGTGAGAAGGGGATTTTTCATTGAGCCAGCTGACTTGCCAGAAAGGATGGTGAATCTTGGTGCTAGAGCTGCTTGATATATTTTTTCCAAACAAGATTGGTTAATATTAGTAATACTTAATCTTGTAAACATTGATTGTTTCGGGAATAGACAATGATTTCAAGATTGTGCTTTCTTTGAGTATCTGTAGTTCTGTACATACTATTGTGCTTTCTTTGAGTATCTGTACATACTTTAGATTAATGATAATCCTTAAACTAAATTTGCTGTCGTTCCAAAAACTTTTAAGCTTGTGAATAATAGCAAAATTATGGCCTGGAGACTATTTACCCTGCATCACCTAAGGTGCAGAAGATGCAGGGGTTCCATCCCTTCTCCTTTTCATGGTCCATCCTCCCAAAAGAATATTAAAATAGAGGAGTATTAAAACCGAATCTTATGAATGCTCTCCAAGGAAAATCTGGGGATGATAGTTTCAGAATTAATGCACCATTGGATGTTGAATTTAGTTAATTAAGGAGGTGTATAGTGGTGTCCAATTTCAATTTGTAATTGCAGAACGCAGAGAACATAGAAAGATGCAAAATATCTTCATCTTTCCCAAGGGAGCAGGAAAGGGGATAATATTGTTAGACATAGTTAGTTTGGTCTAAATTCTAACATTTCTACCAAGTAGGTTCACTAAGAGGTCGAACTTGAAACATCCAGTATAATCAAGTTCTCCGTTGATCTTGAATCTAAAGGAGAAGGAATAGTGAAAAAAGAGGGAAGAATTTGACAGTAGGCTTTGCTGGTGGATAATTTTGGCCCATGGAATCTGAATCTCCTTTGATGCACTTGGAAAAAGATAAAGGTCACAGGGTGGGCCCTCCAGTCCCCTCCTTTACTTTGCGTCTACTTTAACCAACTTTAGTTAAGTGAACTGCGACTTGCAGTTGCCCCTGCCAAATTGATTTAAAAATCACAACTTGGATATTTAACAATTAATTACGTATGATTTTCAGCAAAAGGCTGCAACTTGCAGAAGCCACAGACAGGAGTATGATAAATGCAATAAAAAATGTCTTATCCAAATTTAATGCGACCCCACAGGGAAATTGACCAATTTAGTGGATCTAAAGTCGATAATTAACAGTTTACCGTCCTCGAATTATTAACATAGGAAAATTTCACAAGAATTAAGATTTCAGAATCGGAAAGAATTAGAATAGACCATTACATTTAATATTTGAGAAACAGTGAACTTTCCGCCCAAGCATGTCACTTGCATTAAATTGTTCATTAGGGAAAAAAAAACCTTGCTAAATCTTTTATGATGATTTAGAAGTATCGACACTATGGTTGGACGAGGTGGTGCGTAGTATCCCGCACACCAAGAAGTTGTTCATTGGCGGAGATTTCAATGGCCATATTGGGGCTAGTGCTAGGCGTTATGATGATGTGCATGTCGGGTTCGGTTTTGGGGATAGGAACTTCATTGTTGGAATTTGCTAGAGCTTTTGATTTGGTTATAGCCAACTCGAGTTTTCCGAAGAGGGAGGAGCACCTGGTCACATTCCGAAATTCGATGGCCAAGACGCAGATTGATTACCTTCTCTGCAGGAAATGTGATTAAGGTATATGTACTGATTGCAAGGTCAATCCCTAGTGAGCACCTCACGACCCAGCATAGACTCCTAGTAATGGACTTGGAGATCAAGAGGAGTAGGAGGAAAAGGGTGGCGTGCAGGCAACCTAAGATCAAGTGGGGTAACTTGACCAAGGACAAAGCTAAGGAGTTGGGGGAGAAGTTGCTGGCTATGGGGGCCTGAAGGAGTAGGGGGGACGCGACTAGTATGTGGATCATGACTGCGAGCTGCATTAGGGAAGCTGCTAGAGAGGTCTTAGGGGTCACGAAGGGCTTTTTTGGGGGTCATAAAGGGGACTGGTGGTGGAATGGAGAGATCCAAGGTAAAAATAGAAGCTAAGAAAGCTGCTTATTTAAAGCTTGTGGAGAGTATATACGAGGAAAAAAGGACTTATCGGGAGTGTTACAAAAAGGCAAAGAAAGAGGCAAAGTTAGCAGTTACAACAACAAAGAATGCGGCATTTGGTTGTTTGTACGAGGAGCTCGAGGCCAAAGGCGGGGACAAGAAGTTGTACGTGTTGGCCAAGGTAAGGGAGAGGAAGACCCGTGACTTAGACCAAGTCAAGTGCATCAAGGACGAGGATGACAAAGTATTGATGGATGAGGCACTTATTAGAAGAAGATGACAGACATACTTTCATAAACTGTTGAACGAGGAGGGAGATAGAAGCATTGTGCTAGGTGAGTTTGAGCACTCCGAGAGTCGGCAGGATTTTGGATTTTGTAAGCGTATTAAGGTAGAGGAGGTGGAAGGGGCGATGCGTAAGATGTGTAGGGGCAGAGCGACGAGCCTAGATGAAATCCCAGTGGAATTTTGGAATAGCGTGGGGTGAGCAGGCTTGGAGTGGCTCACTGGGTTGTTTAATATTATTTCAGGACGGAGAAGATGCCCGAAAAATGGAGGTGGAGTACGATGGTTCCGTTGTACAAAAACAAGGGTGATATCCAAAATTGCAACAACTATAGGGGTATAAAGCTATTGAGACAAACTATGAAAGTTTGGGAGAAGGTGGTGGAGGCCAGGGTGAGGAGGTGCGTGTCTATTTCCGAGAACCAGTTCGGATTCATGCCGGGACGTTCGACTAAGGAAGCGATTCATCTGGTGAGGAGATTAGTGGAGCAGTATGGGGAAAGGAAGAAGGACTTGCATATGGTGTTTATTGACCTTGAGAAAGCGTACGACAAAATCCTGAGGGAGGTTCTGTGGAGGTGTTTGGAGGCTAGCGGCGTTCCGGTAGCGTTCACTAGGGTGATTAAGGATATGTATGATGGTGCTAAGACTCGAGTGAGGACTATGGGAGGTGACTCGGAGCATTTTCCTGTTGTGATGGGGTTGCATCAGGGATCGGCTCTTAGCTCGTTTTTATTTGCCTTTGGCAATGGATGTGTTGTCGCGACACATCCAAGGGAGGTGCCTTAGTGCATGCTATTTGCCGATAATATAGTGTTGATTGACGTGACGCGAGTCTGGAGGTTTGGAGACAAGCCTGGGAGTCTAAAGGTTTCAAGCTGAGCAGAACCAAAACAAAATACTTGGAGTGCAAATTCAATGACGGGACCCATGAAACAAATGTAGATGTAAAGCTTGATGCCCAAGTTATCCCCAAGAGAACAAGTTTCAAGTATCTCGGGTGTATTATCCAAGGTAACGGGGAGATTGATGAAGACGTCACACATCGCTTTGGAGCAGGATGGGTGAGATGGAGGCTCGTTTCTGATATTTTATGTGATAAGAATGCGCCGCCAAGACTTAAGGGTAAGTTTATAGAGTAGCGGTTCGACCGACTATGCCATGGGGCTGAGTGTTGGCCAGTTAAGAACTCTCATGTGCAAAAGATGAAAGTAACAGAAATGACAATGTTGAGATGGATGTGTGAGTGTACCAGGAGAGATAAGATTAGGAATGAAGTTATCCGAGACAAAGTGGGAGTAGCCTCCGTGGAGGACGAGATGCGGGAGTAGAGGCTGAGATGGTTTGGATATGTTAAGAGGAGAAGCATTGAAGCTCCTGTTAGGAGGTGTGAGAGCTTGGCCATGGCGAGTTTGAGAAGAGGTCGAGGTAGGCCTAAAAAGTGTTGGGGAGAGGTGATTAGACAGGACATGGCGCTGCTTAGCTCACTGAGGACATGACCCTTGATAAGAGGGTGTGAAAGTCTAGGATTAGGGTAGAAGGTTAGAAGGTACTACTTATCTCTCCTTCTTTTTCTTCTCTCTTCCTTTCTTGCTTTCCTTCTTTTTCTTCTTCTTCCTCTTCGTCTCCTTCTTCTTTCTGAGCTGAGGGTCTATTGGAAATAATCTCTCCGCCTTCATTAGGTAGGGGTAAGGTCTGCGTACAGACTACCCTCCCCAGACCCCACCTGTTGGGAATATACTGGGTATGTTGTTGTTGTTGACATTACAGTTGGATTTAACTTCACTAAGTGTAAAGAATTTATACTATTAGTGTAGTTTTAACATGTTGTAGCACATAACCCGAGTTACCTGATATTATAAAAATTCCATCATAATGTCTGTATGGAGATTTAACATGTTGTAGCACATAACCTGAGCTACCTGATATTGTAAAAATTCTATCATAATGTCTATATGGAGATTAAACTCAGCAACCTAATACTAACAGCAACCTCACATATCTGATATCACACCCTAGAGTCCATAATGGACTAACTAAAAGTTAGATTAATGATGGTGTTGGAGAATGGAGAAGTATTCAGTGAAGATATCTTCACAATTCACTAACTGAACTGCAAGGAAAGTTTCTATTCCATCTTGCTAAACATGATGTACTAAATGCATACATAACAATATCAACAAAGACAAAGACTCCTATCCAACTAGTTAGAAAATTCTTACACCTTGTAAGAGAGTCGTCTAGTTGGATTTCCGAGGGACACTTTAATCAATTCCAATATCTCAACAGCTTCTCTCAATCTTTTGTCCAGCTCTTTCCTTGCATGTGGCTGTGGAGTCCTGGACCTGCGTAAATTAGGTTCAATCTTAGACAATATATCTACCACATCTAAACTGTTTTATGGAGAAGAAGATTAAGCAACTGGGGTTGGTATATTGAAGAGCAGACCACTTGTCAGGTTTTGCTTTCCGTGAAAGCTCTTCTACATGATCGCGTAGTCTCCTCAAAAGAGCAGGCAACTTGTGCACAGCTTCAACACCTGTTTTCTCTGTGAATATCTTCTTCAAAAGGTCTGACGCAATGAAATATCCCTCTTCTTTGTTTCTGCACAAGCATTTTGCAAAGTAGAAACATATAAAGCTTATGCCACCTGAAGTACATTAGGAACTTGATTTTAATGCTCAATTTCAATAGCATACCTTAAAAACTCCCGCAAGATTGTTTCCACTGATCCACAGCTATCAATTAGTACATTAATCAAGTGTGGATATCGGGAAAGGTTTCTGAGAGTGGAGAGTGCATGTTTTGTAACTTCTTGATCAGGTAGGCTCCGGCTGAGAGAGCTGATCAGCTTTAACAATGTACCAACAGCACCCGCAGCAACAAGTTCTTCACAACATTTTTGTGAATGTTGTGTTGCCATATCTATCAAAGGAAAAGAAAAAGAGGATATTATTTCTTTATGATCCCTAGGTGAACTATCTTGACTGAACTCATCACTCATGAGAATCTAGACATGCACCCTTCTACGCACTGTTAAGTGAGTGGACATTGAAAACAAGAAACAATCAAAGACGTATCTGTACCAGATGCACAAAACACTTACTCAGAGTTGCACAGATACGAAGAATGTCGCTGACACTTCTCATATTCAGAAGTTCTGACAGTGCTGCAACAAGCCTGTTTATTATGCGCATACCATCATTAACATTCGCAGCAGATTTTTGTACTCTCAGACGCAAATCAAGAAGCTGCCCTCTTAAATCTTTTCTCGCAAGGTAACCTTTCATGTATGCCTGCATAGTGAAAAATGACGCATGAGTTAAGAAAGTTCAAGAAGAATGAAGATACTGCTGATTCAACTACAAAAACAAATTTGGAAATATTTGGAATGTATACAAGAAAATTATTCAAGAAGAAGATTGCTAGCAGACATTCTAACAATAAGTACAAGCTTAATCGTGTAAAACTGAGCTTCATTCAATACGGCTAGAAAGCATAACGGCTTGGACGTATATTGCTGAGATAGTGAAAAAGGACACATACAGTTGAGATAGTATACCCAGTGTGCATTTATTCCCATATGTAACTTAGTGATCCAAAGCATATATGAGCTATCTATTATATTTGACAGTACTACATGATCACGTTCTATTTCTTCAGACAAGAATCTTTTCTTTCTCATCTTCTCACCTTCATATCTTCCCCAATTGCTTTCCTCATAGCTAATTCGCAGAAAAATCACCATAAGGTCATAACAAGAACTTCACCTTTCAAGAATTATACGCTGCTTCAATCCACTACAACCATTCTATCTGGTGATACAAATACTTTGAAACATACACATAATTTAGCAATGCCTATACTGCAAAGATGTTTTCTGATATTGAGCTGAACCATATTTCACTCAAGTAAGGACCCCTCTTTCCGGTGCTGGAAGATTCACACAACAACAACCACATGATTCCAGAGATTTTAAAGATTGTTACTTGACTTGCTCTGGGCCATTCCTGCTATATTGAATAGAACTACTTGCTAATACATTTTTAAGCATTATTGTTCAGCTTTTCTCCATGAACAAAATCAAGTTTCCAGATAATCTAAAAGCGCAAAATCGAGAAAAAAAATATCTTAAAAACATGCGATCAACTACAAAGGGGAGATTAGAAATGAATTATTGGATGCAAAGGCCATACGCACTGTCAGCTATGTTTCAGATGTGAGCGAAAATATTACAATCTACAGCGCAGGAAGATATAAATAGTGAAAGAGAAGGAGAAGTAATCTTCAAAATGCGACAAGAAAAGCTGGAAGTAAACAATACTTACCCAGCCATAGTCAAAGGAAATAAACAGCGGCAATAAAGAACTATAAAATACATGTGAACTTCAGAAGTTGCCTCAAGCATGTTAAGGAAGCACGGCGCGGTAAGCAAGATCTACGACTTACTTGGATCACAATAATTCGGTGCTTGTTTCTTGAAGCACTTTGCCGGGCTGTCCATCCTCGGACATGCGATTGGATGACAAGTGCTGCTTTTGTTCTCTGTTCATGAAGAAGTTTACCTCTCCACCACCTTTGCAACTTTAATACTGATTGCAATTGTATTTTAAGTGCAAGAGTTTGGTAACCCAATTTTGAGATATTACTGTAGCAAGAGGCCCCTGGAATACCATGCATTAAGTTGATTATAGGCAGGAATAAGAAAAGTCAACAATGAAACTTGTGGTTGAAAATAAAGGTACCTAGGAGACTCATTCTAGTAATGGCTCCTCTTGCAAACCGTTGTATTTCCAAAGTAGCATGCCTTTGGCGAAGGAATGCCTTCCGGTATTTCATGCTCCGAATTGCTGTTTGAATCTTTATAACAGCCTCTTTTTCAATGAGCAGCCTTTTCCTTGTTAACCAGCCACGACAATGGCTCTGGCACAACAAAAATTTATTAAACACTTGAAACAGTCAAGTCCTTTGAGAAAAGTATTGTATTAGTCCATATCATGATAAAGTTGCATGAGCTGCTATATGAAATCCTTGTTAGAGTAGTTAATGTAGGGGTAACATAACGGTTACAGAAGCCAGAAATGACGCAACAATTGACTGGCTGCAAAATATGGAAGTAAAAGCGGCAAATGTCATTGCCAAGTGAAAGTGCCAAAAAATAAACAACGCAGAAGTACCATTTTTTGCAATAAAGAACTATAAAATACATGTGAACTTCAGAAGTTGCCTCAAGCATGTTAAGGAAGCACGGCGCGGTAAGCAAGATCTACGACTTACTTGGATCACAATAATTTGGTGCTTGTTTCTTGAAGCACTTTGCCGGGCTGTCCATCCTCGGACATGCGATTGGATGACAAGTGCTGCTTTTGTTCTCTGTTCATGAAGAAGTTTACCTCTCCACCACCTTTGCAACTTTAATACTGCTTGCAATAGTATTTTAAGTGCAAGAGTTTGGTCACCCAATTTTGAGATATTACTGTAGCAAGAGGCCCCTGGAATACCATGCATTAAGTTGATTATAGGCAGGAACAGGAAACGTCAACAATGAAACTTGTGATTGAAAATAAAGGTACCTAGGAGACTCTTTCTAGTAATGGCTCCTCTTGCAAACCGTTGTATCTCCAGAGTAGCGTGCCTTTGGCGAAGGAATGCTTTCCGGTATTTCATGCTCCGAATTGCAGTTTGAATCTTTATAACAGCCTCTTTTTCAATGAGCAGCCTTTTCCTTGTTAACCAGCCACGACAATGGCTCTGGCACAACAAAAAATTATTAAACACTTGGAACAGTCAAGTCCTTTGAGAAAAGTCTTTTATTAGTCCATATCATGATAAAGTTGCATGAGCTGCTATATGAAATCCTTGTTAGAGTAGTTAATGTAGGGGTAACATAACGGTTACAGAAGCCAGAAATGACGCAACAATTGACTGGCTGCAAAATATGGAAGTAAAAGCAGCAAATGTCATTGCCAAGTGAAAGTGCCAAAACAAAGTATTGCACTTAGCCACTTACAACAATTTTGCTAAATTAAGGCAACAATATTTAGAAATACAAACGCATTTATATACTCCATAACTTGTTAGATAAACTTGTAATGCTTCTGGTTCGTCTATCTACGTTTCTCCTCATGCTAACTGGTGCAAACACGCTGTTTAAGACAAAAAAAAATCTAAGCCTGTCCCATAGGCTAATGATTCAAGGTACAATCTGCTCATGAAAGGAAATGACCTAAATTCTGCGGTTTGATTTGTGTCACATAAACATTATGGAACCCTGTACCTTATGTGACTGAGGATCTCTGGAAGGTTGCAGGATACAACTAACAGAAAAACATAATGCAAATGCATGAAAAAAAGAAGTTACACAATCTAAGTCCTTTAACTAGATGTTGACCTTACGAGGATGTACTTTCAATGAGTAACTTAATAAGCCTGGGGTACCAAATAAAAGGTGTAGTTAAGTACAATATATGGCAGGTCAGTATCGAGTGTATCTCTGAAGTAAATAAAAATGAATCAATATACCTCAAATATTTAATATTTCAAGAAAAAATTACCTGAATCATAATAATTTGAGATTTACGCCTATAAACTTCTCTTTGAGCAATCCGTTTGCGGACATAAGCCTGGATTGCAATTGCTGAAAGAGCTTCCTGTTTATAGCAATGAAAATCCCTCAAACATCTTGCAGATTGAAAAATGCTCTGTATTTTTATTGCTGCTTGCTTCTGATCCACAAATTTTTTCCTCATCAACCATCCATGATAGTAACTTTGAATTTTAGTTGCTGCAAAGTGTTGACTGTGTAGAGGGCTGCTTAATGTATATTCCTTTGAAGCATGTTGGATTGCTACCGCTGCATTTATATTCTCTTCACATTCCTTAGGAACTGTAGGAGATTGGTCCGTGCTTACAAGAGAAGACCTTACTATCCACCCACGAATACACTTTTGTATGACAATGGCAGCATCAATGAGAGTTTGAGCGGACAAATCTTGCGGTGATGCATCTCCAGTCACATGTCTCCGGGAAATCCAGTCTCTTGTGGCACGCTGGATGATTCTTACAGATCTCCTCAACTTAAGAAAGGCATGTCTATCGACCACAAAGGCAGCGTGTTTTTCCAAATTTTCTGAACAATTCCTTGCACCTGTTCATTTGTAGCAATACATTAAATGATAAAAGTTCTAACAGCTAGTAATGGAGCAAAAGGGAAGGGAAAAAGTAAGCATATACCACATAGTGATGCCAGATATGTCTGTGAACCAAAAAACTGAATTGATTGTTCCTTCTTTACCCTCAGCCATGCTTGTACTGCAGCTTGCAAGATACAGACTGCATTCCTAATCCTCAAATATTTGCGACGCTGCACTGACTGTCTGAAATGAGACTGTATTACTTTTGCTGCATTTTCTGAAACAATGAGACAAACATCTTTCAGCTGACTTGAGAGCTGGTAAAACTATACCTGAAGCATTCAAATTTTCATCTTCAGATGACAAAGCACAGAATGGAGATAGTAGGGGTGACACCCACATTGAATTATATACAAGAAGAAAAGCTATCGGAGAGAATATTGACATGTTCATGATAATGGTTACAGCAAAATATTTACACACTAAGTACGTAATTGTTTGGTGTAGAAGTTGCTAGTCGTTCCAGATCTATAACACCCCCCAAATGCCAACAGCATTTAAACAGACAGAATAAGCTGAAGTGCCAAAAATCTAAGAAGTATCATGGATGATTACCTTTTTGAGTATCATTGGTTCTTTTACTAGTAAAAGACCACTTTACTAGACTGCTAGAAGTTTCCTTAGAAGTGCATTTGTTATTTTGTTGAGCCATCTCTTGCCACCAAGACATTACAGCCTTAAAATTTCTGGCAACATCTGTATTATCAAAAAGGTCATAAAGACCATGAAATTAAATTAGTACAAAAGGCTATCGATGACATGGATATGAGACTATTACAAAGGAGAGAAGCCTTTATGCAGAGAAAGATTACCTCTACTGAAATTATTTCCGTAAAGAAATGGGAACCTTTTTCATAAAATTTGCATTCATTGGAAAAAGAAAATTGAAACTCGAAATACTTTATTCTAACCAACTTTAAGTAAAATCTGTAGTATTGACAACTTCACGTTTCCACACAACGTTTTCTGCCGCATGGTGTCACAGTCAAAATTATGTTCGCTGTAGTTTATATAAACAGCGCCTACAGGGTTCACTACCATTTGGTTTAATGGAAAATTTTCTGATGCATGGTGTTACCCAAAACTTTACTTCCTGTAGTTCATATAAACAGCTGATGAATGTTTCAAGTCTTCCATTGGCCAAACAAATGAAATAAATAAACGATAAAATTTCTAAAATTAGAATCCCTCAAAAGAACCATCAGACACCTTTGTCATCATTTTGTTCTGGGTCTACAGCTGCTTCAGGATGCATAAACCACTGGTCCGTGCTTAGCCGTCTCCTTTCAGGACTTTGACAATTAAATCCCAATAACTTGTGGAAATTCAATTGATCCTGTTAAAAGACAGCAATTGTCATCAGTTTCCCAAATTAAGACTGACACTAGTGAGTTGCATATAATCTATAATGAACAATACCTTGTTTCTTCTAACTAGTAGTTGAAATGAGAGAAACACCAAGAGAATAATGACACTCTGACCATTGCATGCACCGTTTGTTTCCAGTATATCACTGACTTGTAGTACCTGCAAAAAAATTATATTTAACTTTCAATCATACAATTTTCGGCCCACAAGTATTAAATTGAATTATTCCTGCCATCCCAAAGTGGATGTGGGTTGTTTGGTTTTAATGGAGCCACTAAAATAAAATTACTATGAAAGATCATTTTGGTCTAATGAAATATCCTGAGTTGCACAATAAGTGGTAAGATTTAACTTTCCATGTAGGGACAGACCAAAAAGGAATGATGGACATGGAATTGAGACTGGGGGAGTTTGAGAACAAAGGTATTTTGTTAACTGATCAACAACACCAAATTCATAGAATTATATAAATGGTATTGCGACCTCCAAAAGGTAACATATATGGGTTAAAAGCAATATGTGTCTGATTGTAACAGACCAAATGGTTTCTTCCACTTTTGAATCCCAAATATTTTGGTTAAGGTCAGAACATGGTTCGTTTCTACAAATTGTTCTCTATTTCTCAGTTCAACAGAAGTTCCAGAGGAAGACAAGAGAACCTAAAAAGGATAAAGGCTCAGAGGAACTATACACGGTATCTTATCCAATCACTAGGAGTATTGACTAATAAGGAGGCATGCACTTCTGGCAAGAAAAGACTAAGAGGGAAACTACCCGACAAACTTTCATTAGCCATATCGTAACTCCATAGGTAGATTACAGCTATTGGTTGCTTTTCATAGGATTTGCTCCCCTAAGAAGAATATTCTGTGGAGTGTGTAGTAGTAGGAAATCCTTGTTTGCCTCAATCTCTTAGGAGCAAATGCCTGCAATACATGGAACTCTACAAGCAAATGCTTATTGCAATACACTGCTACTTGAAATATCCCGGAAATATTACAAAAGTTTGAGCAGAGTTACTGTTTGGTTATCATAGAGATCTTTCTAAGTATAAGTTTTCAGGAAAAGAAGATGTATACTAATTTGATGGAAGGTCCCTCTGATGCTAAAAGGTATTTCATTCAGATTAATATGTGAGTGCAGAACCCATGTAAAAAGTTTGAAAGTTGAAGCACTTACAGGAAAATTAAGAGGTCTGGCATATTCTTTTTCTGTAGAAATTTTAAGTACTTTTATCAATACTCTTATTTGCAGGGGACAACTTCATCGTTGGGAAACAACAGTTGGAGCAGCATTTCTTTGAAACACTCAGAACTATTTTGCTCCTAAATCAATTATTTTACCAAGGAAATAACAGAATATTATGAATCGCTCAATTTTTACAGACACTAAGTAAAATATTGTTTCACCTCTGGAAACCTCCCCAATAGCAATGGCAGCTTTTGAGATAGAATAAAATTGTGCACTGCATCTGTGTAATCAACTACAGATACTATGGAAACTTCTTCTTTTGCTTCACTGAGTGCCTGTACTATCATCACAAAACGGTATTGAGCTGCAAAATTGTCTTAGTAAAATGTTAAACAATGATAGATTCATGGATAAAATTCAAGCACCTGATAAGAGCAGGAACAGCGATTGTCCTTGCGGAAATAATAATCAAGCAAGCACCACATAGCTTTTCCATCAACAAACGATGAAAAATTTTCGACCTTAAGGTCATAACTTTCACAAATTGCCTGAAACAGTCAGGTAATCATGTTCATATGATAAATCCAAAATCATAATGATACAGGCAGCAATAATCTTCTAACGAGTCTACTACTTATAGAGCATTAGGGTGCTCCATAGTGGAAGCTACATATTCTGCAGCTAGGATTATTTGAAAACTGAGCATGAGTGTTACTACATCCTTCGGAAATACTGGGAATATGTTATCCAGACAAGAGCCAAATAACAGGAGTTTTCTATTTTCCTATTAACCAGGCATATTCACCGTGTTAAATCCTGAACGTTTCCTTTTGCATCACAGTTAAAGAGCTATGTTTTCCAGAAAGGAGACTAAAGGACAATCCAACAGAGTAGCGTAGTCAAAATGCCCGCATAGAATCACACCCCATAAGAGTTGTTTCTTTTAGTCATCTACATCAACTAGTCAATCAAACTTCTAAGCATCACTTAACCATATGTGATATAATCAGTGTTAAGCGTACTAGGTGACAACATTGAAAGAATGGAAATGGATCATCACAAAATCAATCGAGAATAATAATAGGATCACCACAAGGCTGATATAAGGAAAACATTACTACCGTAGTCACAAAGTTCATTAAATGATAATAATACCCGGATCCAATTCAGGAGCATGTCCAAGTGATTGCAGCTGCTTGAGTTTTGCTGTAAGTGGAAAATATGAAAAACATTATCAAATTTGGCTTGTTACAGTCAGGTGATTTAAGTGTACGAATATAAAATACACACTCTTTTAGACACAATGAGCATTAACACATAGAGGTGTAAAACATGTTCATAGATTCCTATCTTACCCAATCTACATCACTACGACTCACATTATATACCTATACTGTTCTTAGATGACATTCTGATTCAACCAGTGCCTTGCGATGAGAAAGTTCTTTTTTTCTGGAAAGTAGAATAAGTATCTTTACTCCAGACTAAGCATACCTCAACAACTCCTCGGATTTTAGAAATCTCCTCTGAGAAAAGTTCTTTGTTGATTAGAAGTGGCAACTGCAAAATCGACATCAGAATATATCATGAATATAAAAGAAGTCAAGAATATAGTTCCTGTAGCTAACAACAAATTTTATAATAGTTAGGAAGCAAAGTACAGCTAACTAAACTGAGAAAGGATTTATTGCATAACTATTTTATTTATATAAAAGCAACAGTTAAAAGATCATACCTCGTTAAAAATAAGGTTAAGTTTTTTAGAGTGTACTAACATAGATGGAATAGTCACTACTCACTAGGAATAGTAAATTTCACCTGCAAGTGCACAAAGATGTTCCAGAGCAATGAAATGGTGAGCTCCTTGTCTCCATCAACGATGTCTTCTGCCATAATGATTGTTCCATCTTGATCACACAATGGGACACCTGCCTCCCTGAGAAATTGTAGAACTGTGCCACAGTTCACCAGACTCTTCTTGCGAGTATCTGAGGGAACTACCATTTTCTGACATAGAACAGCACATAGAACAGTTCATAAGCCTTACCATTTTCTGACGTAGAACAGCACATAGAACAGTTCATAAGCCTTACGTTTCCAATTGTAACAGCTTCTGTAGACATGGGAACCAATCTAACACATACAAAAGGAAAGGAAGGAAAGACGATCATTTATAAGCTAACCGAGAGGATAGAAGGATCATGTTGCAAGAGTTGAATGGCTCTGCAAAGTCTAATGCCATCCTGAAGGTCCTTAAATAAATCAGCCACACCAAAGTGATACTCAAGCAAAGGATTCTGCACCAGACAATATCAGTTGGCCACAATAATCAGAGACCTATACTGCAACACATATGAATGATGTCAACCGTGCCGTAAAAGTAAACAGACGACAAGAGCGCTCGCTAACCAAGAGACAACCCCATATAAACGAGGGCTCAACTCGGTCCAACTTAAACATGAGACAACCCGGTAACCAGAAAAAGTCAACCATGTAGTTAAAGCATTTACAATTGCAAACTAAGATCATTAATCAACATGCTTACCTGTTGATATGTCACTTTATAGCCTACGATGACAAGATGCGCAAGTAGATTGCCTTCACCATGCATCACATCAGATGATAAGAACTCTAACATGTTTTTAAGATAGGGAAATGTTAATACACGAGTTATAATAGAAAGGTCTTGTAAACAATCTACAGAAGAAAAATATGAAGAGTAAACAAGCAATTACTGTTGATCAGTTGACGGCTAGATTTAGCATCTGATTGCAAAGAGAACAATAGAGGAGATCCTCCATCTTGTGCGTCAATACCATATTTAAGTGGCAGACTACTCTGAGTTTTGACTCTATCTAGTATGAGAACAAGCAACAAAAATCTCTTCAAGACAATATTGCCTAACTTTTCATAGTAACCAGGTCTATATAAACCCTCCACTAACTTGTTATAAGCATAGGTCTTTGCTAGACCAACATGTGAGAAAAATTGCTTATCAAGCACCATCTTCAAGAAGGCAATTTCTTGGTCGGAATTGACATCTCCATTTGGTAACAAGGTGTCACCCCCCAAGAGTATGTACAATCCAATCCGAAGCCAAACGGGGTTATAACACATAAGAGTTCTCAAGGCTTTCTCCTTCATTCCAACATCAGTTACCATGGGACAATGAGCTCTCATTTTCAGGCGTCCTTCATCAATGGTCTGAAAAGATAACCAAAGCAGGAGAAATTTAACAAATGACCATAATTCAAACCATGATAAAGTAGGCATATATTTTATTTTGTGATAATAATATTTATTGGTTGAATCAAGGTATTGTTACCTAAAGCATGCACAGTCGCACTTTTACAGTTCTCAATTCGCACTAATTACACTTGTGGCTCAAAGAATTGTTAAACAAGTTGTGAAGCTTCAGATTACTTTAGATCGGTGCCTAAGATCTTGATTCCAATATAACACACTCTATCATCTCCTTGAGTAAATATTAGCAGTAGAGTAACTTAGAAAAAGCATCATCAAATCAATCAATCAACTATGAATCATTAGTTTTTTTCAACCTAATTTATTCCAATATAAAACAATTTGTCTTTTGAGAGAAATAAGGGTCCTCTGAGACTAGAGGTTCTCGTAGTTGGACCATTTCTTTAGTTTCAATCTACCACAACCCTCGTCATTTAATCAAGCTTGAGACCAATCATTCTTCGCGAAGGCGGAGTTTCATCAGCAAGCTTCTCATATTTTTTTAAAAACAGATTAAGCTGATTATTCGATCATTCATCAGAAAACGGCTTTACAAATTGATTCAATTGTGAATTTAGCATCTCCATATGTTACCTTTGTTACTTGAGTCATTGTAACAAAAACCTCTTTACAGCTTCCCAAGCTGAGGTAACCACTCATCCTCTCCTTTAAATCATCAAAGCTGCAAATGTCAGTCAACGAAGCTTTAAGTCCCGAAAACATGGAATCTGAAAATGCTGTTGTCTCTCCATCTTCAAAATTTGAGGATAAATGCCTCTGCCTCTTGGGCCCTCGCCACAGCACATCAACTCCAACAGTGTTGTGCCCTGCCCCACTTTCCCTCCTCTTCCCATTTCCTGCAACACACGGCAGCCGATTGGACGTCTCAAATCCTCCGGTGAAACTCGAGACATCGCAACCACAAGAGCTAGGGTTTTCAAACAAGAAATTCAGCCACACGGTAAGCGACTTCGCGAGTGATTTCAACGATCTCTCTTTGCTAATCAACGCCTTTCGTGCTGATTTCGTTTGCTCGAGCTCGAACGCCTTTAATCTTCGAGCAGTAGCACTCGACTTCACCGCCGACGGCTTCATGCTTCCACGACGGCGGACGGAAGATACCGGCGTGGTTTTCGAGGCGGTGAAAAACTCCGCCTGGCAGTGAATCGGTGTAGGAGAAGGAGAACTAAACTTTGCTGCATATCGTGAAGGCTTTGGAGTTTTGAAATTGGAGATTTCTTTAAATGGAAAGTCCTGGAAGGGTGATGGGATGCATGAAGTTTGTGACGCTTTCTTCTGTTCCATTTTCCAGCCAGATTCCGATGGATTTGTCTGAAACTGAGAAAATGGTGAACTTTTTTATCTTTACCGTTTTAATTTGAATGTGGAGACAGGCGGGGGGTTTTATGAGTAGTTAAATTTTGAATTGTACTCGGGTTCTCGGGCCTTCAGCCTGGCCCCTTTCCGGTTCACTCCAAAAGGAAAGGAATCCACAAAAGGTAATCTCCTTAATAAAGGTAAAGTAAATAGGCGGTTACGATATTATACATATGATTGGTTTAATTTCAAATCTAATGATATTTTTTGGGTAAATTTAAAAAATGGTCATATAATTATAATTTTTTTTCATCAAAATCATACAACTTTGTTTTCTCACATAAAAATTATATAACTATGACTTTTTTTTCGCCAAAGTCATATAACTTTGTTTTCTCACACAAAAATCATAAAACTTTCACTAATTCACACAAAAATCATAGTGGTTGAAATTTCCGGTAGTATTTTCTTATTTTATGTTTTTTATTTTTATTTTTTAATCTAACAAATAATTACCCAATTAAAAATAGAAAAAATATGAGTATATTTTTAGCCGCTCCTAAAAATAATAGCCGGTAAAATATTATTTATATATATATATATATATATATATATATGTGTGTGTGTGTGTGTGTGTGTGTATTATATACATATAACATACACATTCTATATGTACTTTCGCTAGCAAATACAATTAGTTTCCGCCAACCGATTAATTATATATTTTCCCCTTAAAATTGGAATGACCGTTCCCAACCTGACTCAATACCCATATACATAAGTTAAAATAATTCTAAAAGTGATTTCTTCCCCTTATAAAAAATTTAGTTTGGAATGCATGAGATTCTAACAAAAAAAAAACAAAAAAAAAATTATAATTAGAGAGCATTTAAAATAAAAATGCTATCAATTTGAATAAAAAAATTGAAAAGACAAATAAAAGATAGAAGTATCATGTTTTGAAGGATTTACTATTCACTTTTAGTATTATTTTAATTTATATTCGGGCGGACCAGATCGGGTTGGGTCATTCCTATTTTAGTTGAATTATTATTTATTTACTAGACTGAAAATAAAAAATAAAAAACCAAAGTAAGAAAATACTTCTAAAAATATATTTTTCGATCACTATGATTTTTATGTGAGTTAGTAAAAAAGTTTATAATTTTTGTGTGAGAAAATATAGTTATATGACTTTGATAAAAAAAAAAAAAAAGAAGAAGTCATAGTTATATGATTTTTGTGTGAGAAACAAAGTTAGATGACTTTGGTGAAAGATAATCATAATTACATTACCAATTGTGAAATTTACCCGATTTTTTTTCCATTTCTAATTTGAAAAAAAACGTGAGTAACAACGAAGTATTATCGAATTGGAAATTCTGTAGGTCTAAGTTATATACACGATAGTGTTATATTTCTTTACAAAATTGGTGTAATATAGTAAATTAATTATTGTTTATCATGTTATCAATTAACAATTATAATAAATATTTAAAATAACTAGATAGGGTTAAATGTGCAGGGATTATGCAGATACACATGCCCCTTCCCTTCTCTTTTGGATGAATGGGGTGATTTAGAAGGCGATTTTCGATCAAGTTGGTCTTTCTCAACGTGATGTATAGCACGAAAACCCTTTTGATACAAGATAGGGCCATTCACATGAGAGGGAAAAAAAAGAATCATTTCTTATCTTCTTTCTCGAGAGGAAAAAAGAACGAGGTCTTATGGAGGCCGGGGGTGGGGGTGGGGGGGAGCTTGAACCTACCTATATCTTGATATATCTTTTTTGCGGGTTGTGCTGTAATAAGCAAGATTTGTAATAAGAAAGATCTTGCTATGGCCATACTGATTCACTGAATGCTCTCTCTCTCTCTCTTTCCGGTTAACCTTCAAAGTGGAAGAAAGAGTATTATTAGTACCCACACGATGTGCGAATATTATTAAAGAATATTAATTATATCAAAGTATAATTTAACTTATTTGAGCACATTAGATCATATGGTTTAACAAAATTATTATTATCCTCTTTGTCTGCTCAATAAATAAACTCCTGTGTAATTATATTAAAGGACTCATATAAACATCGAATAACTTTTGGATGATAGTACAATATCATAACTATATAAGTTATGCTGCAAATAACCTAATAATGTAACATGATTTAAAACAAATGAGAATACATTATAATTAAATAAATCGAAGAAATCCTCCATTTACTATTTTGTTAACTTTATTTGTTATTTGTTCATCATCATTACAATAATGTTGCATTATGAGCCGAGCCCGGGCCTAAATAGGCTTAATGGGTCGGGTTTAATGGGTCTGGGCTTCGTGGGCCTGGGCTCTGGCGGTCCCGGGCCTGACGGTCCCGGGCTTCGTGGGCTCAACGGGTGAGACCAGTCCATGACGGGCCTAAGCCCATATGGTCCTGTGTTTAGCGGGTCGGGCCCGTGGGCTTAGCGGGCCTAGCGGGCTTTTTTTGTTTTTTGTTTTTGTTTAAGGCAATATCTTGTAAACCATATCATGGCTTTATAAAATAGTAGAAATCTAATTATTAAAAGTGCTTGACGAAAAAGTAATATATATATAGACTATAGTATACTAGTATAGTATATATAATATATATATAGTATACTAGTATAGAATGTTATGTATATATATTTCATTGTATATTTTCTTGTAGTATATATTGTATGTTATGTATATATATTTTCTTATATATTTTCTTGTAGTATATATATTGTATGTTATGTATATATTTCTCTTATATATTTTTTTGTAGTATATATATTGTATGTTATGTATATATATTCCCTTATATATTTTCTTGTAGTATATATTGTATGTTATGGATATATATAGTATAGCTTATATATTTTCTTGTATTATATATTGTATCTTATGTATATATATTATAGCTTATATATTTTCTTGTAGTATATATTGTATGTTATGTATATATATTCCCTTATATATTTTCTTGTAGTATATATTGTATGTTATGTATATATATTCCCTTATATATTTTCTTGTAGTATATATTGTATGTTATGTATATATATTCTCTTATATATTTTCTTGTAGTATATATTGTATGTTATGTATATATATTCCCTTATATATTTTCTTGTAGTATATATTGTATGTTATGGATATATATAGTATAGCTTATATATTTTCTTGTATTATATATTGTATCTTATGTATATATATTATAGCTTATATATTTTCTTGTAGTATATATTGTATGTTATATATATATTATAGCTTATAAATAATTCCAAGTTAAAGACAAAAAAATATTGCAACAAGATATTCAAGGGCATGTCTTATAATTTTTATTACCAAAAATGACATATCTTTCTTAGTCTTCCTTCCCCCAATGGAATGAGCACAACAAGGTACTAATACCACCATTAAAAGAAAAAAAATCTAAAAGAAGATGTGCCAAAGTACAAGTTACACCATAATCTACATTGTATCTCTAACAAATATCATAAATCCTTCAAGGTTCGGAGGAGGTTGCGTTGGTGGTGGTGGAAAAGAAGCTTGTTCATCACCACTTCCGGGCGAAGCAGAATCCTCCGCAAGTTCCGCCATCATTTCTTCATAATTTCATCTATCGCCGGTTGTGATTCCGCAATTCCAAAGTTTCTTCTTTCCGAGCGGATCCAATCTCTAAATAGTATTGATTTTTCCAAGCTCTCCCTCATAGACGTTCTATGATCACCTATTTGCAGTCTTGCTTGACTGAAAGCGCTCTCTGATGCAACAGTTGAAGCTTGAATTGATAAAATATCCCGAGCCATCCTTGCAAGAACCGGAAAATGTTTTTCCCTTGCCTTCCACCATTCCAAAAGATCAAAAGAGCCGTCTGGATTCTCCTTTTCAAGTCCCTGAGACAAATAAACTTGAAGCTCATTTAGATGTGAAGTTTCATCATAATTATCACCTTGAGAACCCCTGAACTCCGTCCAAGATTTAAGAGCTTTTAAGCCCGCAACTCTTTTAGACGATTGTGAGCTAGACGAAGTAGGGGTTGGAATAGTTGGCCTAGCATGCTCTAAGGCAAGTTGATAAGCATTATAAACTGTTTGAGCATTAATTTTAATTGAGGCTTTTGCATCTGCAAGTGTAGCAAGTTCCTCATTTGAAAGATCTAAAGCCTTATAAATATTTGAATACCAAAAATGAGGACCTCCCAATTTCATTGTAGGATTTAACATTGCAGCAAGACCATAAATAGAAGGGATAGGAAAAAAATATTTTTTAAACTTTTGTTTCATTTCATTTATAGCAAGTTGATAAATTTCCCCACCCTCCGAAAATTCAACAAACAAATCAGATAGTGCTGCAATATAAACTAAACAGTTTGAAATAGTAGGATAATATTGCCCAGAAAATGCATTTGTAGCATATTGAAAATGTTCTAAAAAATCTAAAAGAATTTTAACATTCGTCCAATCTTGAGTAGTAAGCATTTCATCATCATCCTCACCACCTACCCGAGCATTAAACGTTGCATTAATTGGGTTTCTATATTCATATGCAACTACTAAACTTTCGTACATATAATTCCATCTAGTCGGGCAAGGTTTAAGAACCTTTCTTTCTCTAAGGCCATATTCATCACATTTTTTAAAATATTCTCTTAGTCTACTTCTACGGTTTGAATTAAAAAGCCAATTAAGAGCCATTCTAACCTTTTCAATTTCTAAATTTAAAATTCGCATACCATCACCGACAATTAAATGATAAATATGACAAATACATCTAACATGGAAAATATTACTAAATGCAGGATTTATTGTTGTTGTAAGTATGCATATAGCACTAGTGTTACTAGAAACATTATCCATGCCATTATATTATCTCTAAAGCAAAAATATCTACAAATATCTGCAACAGTGTTAGCTATAAACTTACCTGTGTGACGTGAATTAATTATTCTATACGCAATTATGCGTTTTTGCATTGTCCACTCCTCATCTATCCAATGACTTGTAACAGTTAGATAATCACAATCATTACCACTTCTACCAATATCAGTAGTAATAGAAATCCGATTAGGTATATGAGTAAATAAATACCACAAATATTGTTCATATTCATGTTTATATTTATAAATATCGCTCTTAACTGTTGCGCGAGGCCAACCTTTATAAGTAGGATTAAAAACTCTTCGAATATAATGAATCCAATTAGGATTAGAAACAAAAGTATAAGGTAAGCACATAACGGTAATCATCTTTGCTAATTCTTCACGATCTCTATTAGGATCGTAATATAAAATACCTCCGGTCACAGTGTTAATTCCTGGTTGAACTAGATTTGAAACTGTACTAGGGTTAACCGTAGAATCTACACTTGTCCCCTCTAGCTGCGTTTTCATTTGTAAAAATCTAGCTTTATCTCTAGGGTGTGTTTTTATGTGCCTAGTCAAACTACCCATGCCGCTACGGTCTCCAGTATATTTATGCGCCATTAATTTCCCACAAGTTTTACACTTAGCCTTATTTTGTTCTCTTACTTGAGTAAAAAAATTCCAAACTAATGATGTTTCTAGGCGTTTAGCAGGTTCTCTATTAAAAGTAGGAGTTTCTACAGGTGGGTCGACCGGTGCATCAGTTGGGTTATTAAGAGGACTAGTAGGTGTATCATCTAAATCCGGTGCTTGAGTTTCATCATCATCCTCATTTTCCTCATTATTTTCTAAGATAGTTTCATTAGGATAAAGAGCATTCATAATTTCATCATCTAATCTTTCACCTGGTGCAACATTATGGCAAAATTCACTATCGGTAAATTGAAAACAAGGGTGATCACTATCAAGAATTACGGGAGGAGGAGGACGTCTAGGTTGGCGACTACTTTCAACTTGCTTATCTTTTCTAAGTCGGGGAGCCGGGGGAAGGGTAGTTGGTTGGCCACTACTTTCACCGGTTTTATCTTTTCCCTTACCAAACATTTTTTTCAAAGAAAATGCCATATTAATTACAATTATGCAAACTAAAACACACAAAAATATATTCTTAAAACTTAAGAGTTGAAACGAGTTTACCGGATTGCCGAACAACTTCTTGAAAATTGAAAATCGTTGAAGACTTGAAGACTTCAATTCACTAACTTCACAATTTTTCACGAAGTTTCAACAATAAAATAAGCAATTCTAGTAGAGAGATTGAGAGAGATTGATGAATTGGTGAGTAAAAATGAAAGAATTAGGGGGTATTTATAGTTGAGAAATGGAAAAAAGTGTAATTATATAAAGTTTGGGGGCCAAATGACTATTTTATAAACTACCAAACGGTAAAAAAAAAGCCCCAAACGGCTACTTTTTAAATATGGCCGTTGGGCTGTTTTTTTTTTTAAAAAAAATAAATTATAGCCGTTAGGCCCGGACCAGGCCCGCCAGCCGGTCCCGGGCTAAACGGTCCCGGGCTTGTGGGCTTAACGTTGAAGACCAACCCGCCTCGGGCTTTAAGGGACCGTTAGGACCGGCCCACCAGGGCCGTTAGGCCCGTTAGGACTGCGGGCCCGATCCGGTCCGGTTCAGGCCCGGCCCACAGTGCAACATTACATTACAATCTTCAATCACATCCTACTTATAACTCGCATGAAGATCATAAAGTGGTGAAACACATATTTATTTAATTTAAAAATAGTCTCATATGAGATAATAATTCATTTTGACCTATAATAATAATAATAATACAATAAAAAATTATCTTCACTTAAATTTAAAAGGTATTTTAACTCAGATGTACCCAAACATTATTGTCCAACATATTTTCTAATAAAATACTAACTTCAATACCTCGATTTATATAAATCTTAGTCTTATAATGATTAACATGTGTCATTCTATACTATACTAGTCAATTTATCTGCGCTTCGCGCGATCCTATTAAACCAATAAATAGCTAATTTATACCTATATTTTAATCTATATACGCAAATATATACCTCCAATTAGACCCAAAACGCTCCATATTATTAATCCACATTTTTTAAAAATAATTATTGTTCTCTAGTAAATGATCATCCACTTCACTAATTTCTATAACGAAAGTTCATGTAACCAAAAGAACATTAAATAATTGAGTACTACTTCTTTTTCTGTTACTCCTTTCTAAATTTTTGTGTACTTTAAAATGATCTTCTTTTCTTGTCAAAACTTTGACAAACTAAAAACTATAAAAGCATTAAAAAGAAAGTTGATATTTTTAATTTATCTTGTCAAAGTGTATTTATGCTCAAATTGCTACTATCCAAAAGTGACTTCCCATTCTTAATTTCTTTTATCATCTTTGTTAAAGCTCAAGGGCTTAAATCGTTTGATAGCATATTTATAAATATTATTTGTCATCTAGTTGTTTTAGAGAGATATTTTGAAAATTGAGATTCTAACTTAGAAAAAATTAGAATATTAGTTTTTTTTTCTTTGTCTCCCTTTAATTGGGAGGAAATTTTTTGCTTAAATGAGACACACATTATAATAAATAACATATATATAATTCGTGAAATATTGTAGTTACTTTAGCATTCCAAATTAAATGTTAAGAACACTAACTTCTATTAAAAATACATATGAAAAAATTAAATAGAAAAAAATCTTGTGAAAAAATAAAAGTAGAAACAGAAAAAAAAAAAAGTCGGCTTCTTGTCGTCGGATTAATTTGCTATTCCCTTACCTTTCTTTTCCGCTTTTTCTTTTTCAATTTAACTCATACCTCAATCCTTCTTCCTTCTTCCCTCACCGGCCTCTCACCTTCTCCCCTTCAATAACAGTGGAAGAACATCTCATCTCAGTACAAAAATATGATTCTTTCTCCATATAATTATTATTGCTTTTGGACACTCTCCCATATGAGGAATTACATCTTTCCGTAAAGCAACTTGACCCTTCTCATTACACACACCTTCAAAAGTATTATGAGATAATCTTTGTTTGTCTTATGTTAATTAAAAAAAATTATTTGAGAAGTAGAGCAGACAAAATTATGGAAATGACCCATTGTTATTGGTTACAAATGCTAAAGGCCTTTTGTTATAATATGCTAAAATAAACCGTTTTGAAAAATGAAAAGTTTTTCTTTTCATCTTCCCTTTACTTTAATTTGTTTCATCCTCACTTTTTAACGGATGTAACCGAAGGGATATGTGTTTCTCATTAATTAGGTAGCATTTAGACACTTTTAGATTTTTGAAAATAAGATAAATTAGAAGAAAAAAAGAGATAAAAAGCCAAAAAAAAGGAGGAAAAGGATAAATGTGTTATGAAACAATAAAAGAAGAAAAATATTGCAGAGAAAGACCGGAGGGGGGGGGGGGAATTCTTATTGAATTTTGGGATGAATTACAATGGAATAGAACCTCTTTATTTATAGGGGAAGAATGACTTAGCCATCAAGTAACAAACCCTAAGATCTCTCTAAATATAGACATTCACCATAAATAAAATCTTATTTATAACACTCCCCCTTGAATGTCTATTCAACAGATAATGTGCCTCGTTAAAATCTTAACTAAAATAAAATCCAATGGGAAAAAAATTCTAGAGAAGGAAAAAGAGTACACATATCTAACTATACGCCTTTTGGTTGCCTCGTTAAAATCCTTGCAAGGAAAACCTAGTGGGACAAAACCTTGTAAGGAAAAAAGAGTGCAACGCATATTAACTCCCCTTGATGAGAGCATTAATTCACATATTTGAGCCTTCACATTCCAATCTTGTGCACCATCTTCAAGAGATCGTTGGTAGAGATTTGATAAATAAATCCGCCATATTAACTTGAATGAATATATTGCATCTTGAAATTATCATTCTTGATAGAGATGTAATGTCTTCATAAATTGCCGTAGAATGACCTTTTCAATATCTCCATAGAGGTTTTCTCGCTATCACATTATCATGCTTATAGTTATAGCAAGATACATTTGTACACAAATTGCACTGAGGAAGTGGTACTTCAAGATCAAGAATTGTATATGCTTTAAGCAGTTTAAATCCTTTGGGGATTGTCATATAAGTATAGTCAAATAAGTCATTTAAAGAGACTTTAGATGCATATCAAGTTTTCATGTCATGCTAGACATATAAGATATCAAAAACTAATTGCACATACCATTGACTTTATACTTTCAAGTGTTTGAACTGCAGATCCAAATACTTGTCTTTCATATGAAGCCAATTCTATTCGAATTGCGTCTCTTCTATTTGGCCAAAATTTTTGTGTCTATATTCGATAGACTTAAGATCCTCATTTATACTTAGCGCTATGATAGATGTCATCAACGAACATTTTATATCGATTCCAACATTTTTTCATAAAGACATAACATAGAGATCTCTTCATTCATATATTCAGGTACCTGAATCTCTCAAGAGATTTTATGAAGTGTTATGTCATATGATCTTCTAGATCACTTACCTCCTTATTATGATCACTTTGATCATTTGCTCATCTTCTTTATCAAGAAGTTCTATTTGAAACCGATTTGTCTATACGTTTTAACTGTACCATAGACTTTGTCCTTCTAGGGCTTAATATGAGCATTTGTAATGAGAATATAGTTACTTTCTTTGGGTCAACAAATGCGTCTAGCATACTTTGCAATATATTGCAGATGGATTATCTTTTTATGAACTTCAAGTTCATATTATCGTATTCGAGGATCTAGATATACAAATGATTATTCATTCCACGTAATTTTTTCTCAACTGTTTATCATGTCTCCCCCTCATGTTAGAAAAACTAACTTGCTTCCTCAACTTTGAAAGTCCATCTTTGTGTGTCATGGAGTTAATCAAAATATACACCGCACATCAATAATAATAAGATGGAATTATTTGGTTCCTGACCCTGGACCACTTGTGAGGGGAGAAAATAATATACTTTCATATATAACGTATATCAAACTGATATATATATATATATAGCTTTGTTCTTATAAGTAATTGTTTAGTTATTAAGTGGAGGCACTCAATAAATTATTTTTCTAAACTAACTTTGATGTAAACCAACTTATCAAGATGAACTATCTTGAATAAAAAATCTGGAAATTATGCTCTAAATCAAATTATTGAGCAAGTTACCTCGCAAAAAATACCATGTTGCAGATTAATAATAATCGCACATGTAACCATCTCATAGATGCATCTTATGTGGTATACATGGCAAGTGAATGAGTTCATATTCACCTTTTATATTTCCAGCATTCATGAGATTCAATCCCAGTTTTAGTTGGTCTATTAATTAATGAGAACAAACAATATAAGAGAATTCGTAAAGAACTTTCTAGTTCTTTAATATTTACCCATGTAGATTCTCTTTTATTTTTGCACATCATACTTAAATTAATATGGCTAAACCAATTATGCCAACTGAATAAATTATCAATATTGATAAACTTTAGATTTACACATGACATGTGCATTATCAATAAACTCCAAGTTTATTATGATATGAGTTTTTATATCAATAAACATCCACTTTATTGTGCCATTCTTTTATTTATGTAGTACAAATTGGAGAATAAAACAGGTAGCTTTTTACATACATATTATCCCGCTACAAGTTGTAGTAATAGAAGATATTAAATCTTTCCTTTATTTATAGTCTCAATATAATCAACCGCTTTCGCGTATACTTTAGAAACTGAATAAGTTTCTTTGTGACTTACTACAACACAATACCTTATTGGTAATCAATTGTGTTTCTCCAAAATATTATAGTTGGCTCTTGAAGAGTTCTCAATTAATTTTGTAGTACCACATATTCATAAACATCCATATGGTAAATATTTCTTTGAAGAAGGAAGTTATACCATTATGGTAATTGTCAAAATTATATGCAAGATTTGTTCCTTGCATCACTGTTGTCCTTTAATAATCACATTACTAGATTATTTTGGCGTACAATAGGTACATGACCAGTGATCATTCATGCCATAATGATGACATTATTTTCTTATTTCATATCAAACCTTCCTCTAGAGGTGAGTGTGGTATATTCACTACCACTAGCACGTTCATATTCTTCCAATAATGAATATGTATTCATAAATCACATGTTGTCACATTCACATCATGAGTGGACCATAATCATCTATATGTGCTTTACAAAATCTCATGTCAAATCGATGAAAAATATTATTTTCACAAAGTGAAGGATTATTTTGAGAATCATTATTGTTCTCATTACCACAATGATGACGATTATAATTTCGTCTATTTCCACGTCCACATCCATTGATACATTCATAGTAATAATTTTGTCTTCTTTCAGACTTATCACATACTGCTATCACATTCTCTAAAGGGAATGAGAATGGAGTAAATTCAGTGGGACGGATTTTAATTTTTTGCCCACAATCATACATGAATTTGATCATGGCAAGGCATAGAAATTTTACCACGTTGGGTGGTTATAATTTCTTTCAAACTCCATTAGAGTTGCTATCAAAATTTATCGTCTTTGCTTGTATTTAAAATCAAATTATAGAATGTCAAGAATTTGAAAGAGAAAAGTAAAATACTTACCTTAATTTAGAATTTAATCATGAAGGAAGTTCATAAAACAATTGACAATCATTATGCTCAATTCCAAAGCTTCTACCCAATTGGTTAGAGTCTCGTGCTGATAACATGTTATGAAACAATAAAAGGAGAAGAACAATATTGCACAGAAAGAGAGAGATGAAATTATTATTAAATTTTGGGATGAATTACAATGGAATAGAACCCCTTTATTTATAGGGGAAGAGTGACTTAGCCATCAAGTAACAAACCCTAAGATCTCTCTAAATATAGACATTCACCATAAATAAAATCTTATTTATAACAAAATGGCTATTCTAGCATATAAGAGGTGACACATCAGATTGTCAATTCCCAACTTTATATATATATAAAGATACATAGTAAGGGCCCATGACTCTAATAGCCCATTTGGCCAAGCTGCAAAAATCGACTTATTTTGAGAAGTGCTTTTTTTCAAAAGTGTTTTTCTCAAAAGTACTTTTGGTGAGAAGCAGTTTGTGTTTGACTAATTAGTTTGAAAAACATTTCTGAGCAGCAATTAGTGTTTGGCCAAGCTTTAAAAAACTGCTTCTAAGTGTATTTTTCTCAAAAGTGCTTCTCAAAAAAGTGTTTTTGGAGAGAAGCTACTTTTTCTGCTTCTCCAAAACTGCTTCTGCTTCTCCTCAAAAGCACTTTTTTTCCTTCCAGAAGCTTGGCCAAACACCTCAAATTGAGGCCAAAAGTGTTTTTGGCAAAAAAAAAATACTTTTGACCAAAAATAAGCTTGGCCAAACATGCTATAAAAGATAGGGGAATAAGAGTTGTCACGATATAAAGGATCTTCTTAAACAATCTATGTCTTCATCCCCGATTCTTCATGATAGATTTCATTTTTCTCCTAAAAACAACTAGTTTTATGTCAGTCACATTGCAGTTAACCATCTTCGTGTCATCTTCTCTTTTTATAGGTGAAGTATTGTGTAAATAATTCTTATTTAGTTTGTCCAAAAAGATTGTCATATTATTTTACTTAGAAACAATTTAACTTTACAGTTCTCATAACTCTATTCTTAATGAGATAAATTTTTGGCTGCATAAATTCTTATGGCTTGTTTAGACCACACGCTGCAAACGTATTTCTTTTAATTTTTAAACATCGTGCCTAGTTAAATACCACCACATAATTTGGGATGAAGCAATAATTTATTTTTTATGGCATCATAACATTGTTGTGCATTAGTGGGGTTTGACAAAGGATTTATTTGCATGGTAACTATATAGAAATATATTAGCAATAAGGATTATATAACCCAAACTCATAGCATATATACCACAATTCAAATTGTTTCTTCTTCTCTTTTTTTTTTGTGCGGGTGTACGCGTTTTCTTTTTTCGCTTTTTGATCATGACTACGAACATTTTAGCAATGAGTCTGAGCTGCAAAATGTAGATGGATACTAGATTGCTACTTAGATAAATGGAATCCAAATGACATAGACTAAACATCATTGGCATCTTGGCATTCGAACCTTACCCCTATCTGGAAAGGTAGTGTGCAGACAGACCTTACCCCTACCTGGAAAGATAGAGAGGCTATTTTTATAGACTATCGGCTCAAGAATATGTAGAAAGGAAGAAAAGGGACGAATAAGAAGAAGAACAAAGAGGGGGAAGAAAGAAGTTAATTGGAATACAACAAGTGAAAAATGATAAAAACAGGAAGCTCCCTTCCTTGAGAAGACATAAGAGATTAAATCCTAATTACACAACCACTTCTATGCCATTTCAAGAATTACTCTCGTGCACTTACTATGGGTCGTGCTGGATAATTACTCCATACTGGTACTGTCAATTTACAGGATTCTAGCTATGAAGATTGGTAATTAACAGTGAATTATAGAGAGAAAGCTAGACAGAAGGAGGAGAGAAAATGAAGGTCTTCATTATTATCGTTATCACTGTTGGATCAATAATTGATCCTTTTTTTAACAAAACTAACTTCCTAACTTTTCTTCATTGCAATTTTGTATTCTAACTTTCTCTATTTACACTTTAGTCCCTAACTCTTAAGTAGTATCAAATATCACAAAACTCCCCTTCAAGCTAGAGGGTGAAAAACATCCAACACTCCCAGCTTGGACACAAGAATCTGGTGCAGTGCAGTGCAGTGCCTAAGGCTTTAGTCATCATATCTGCAACTTGCTCTTTTGTTGATATGTGTTCAGGTGCAATCAGTCCACTTTTGATTCTTTCCCTCACAAAATGACAGCCTATTTATACGTGTTTAGTCCTTTCATGATTGATATGATTGGCAGCAATCTGTAGAGTTGCATTGCTATCACAAAGCAGCCTAACAGGTGTTTGAACCTCAATCCCAAGCTCTTTCATCAACCCTATAAGCCAAACTACTTCAGATACCACAACTATCATGCTTCTATACTCAGCTTCTGCTTAACTTCTGCTCACAGTCTGTTGCTTTTTTGACTTCTATGAGATTAAAGAATCACCCATCTTCACCACATACCCTGTAACAGATCTTCTTGTGTTTGGGCAAGCTGCCCAGTCTGAGTCACAATAGGTTGTGACTTGTTCTACAGGTTCCTTTTCAGCAGTACTCCTCTTCTTGGACATCCCTTGATATATCTTACAACTCTCAATGTTGCCTCTAGGTGTGAACATTTTGGATGTTGCATAAATTGACTCAGCATTTGAACAACAAAGCATATGTCTGGTTTGGTTATGGTCAGATATATCAGCTTTCCTATAAGCTTTTGATATCTACCTATATCCTGTAACTCTTCATCTCTTATTGCCCCTACATGTTTGTCATAGTCTATTGTGGTTAGCTTTTGATTTTGTTCAAGTGGGGAACTTTCAGGTTTTGACCCTCTCAGTCCAACTTCAGATATCAGACTAAAGGCATATTTCCTTTGATTGAGAAGGATTCCCTTTGGTGGTCTCATGATCTCTATACCTTGGAAGTATTTCAACTCCCCCGGATCCTTTACTTTAAAATTCAAATGCAATGTTTCCTTTGTTGCTTGTATCATTGCTTCACAACTGCTTATAATCAATAGGTCATCAATATAGACCAATATAATTACTATATATGTACCACTTTTTTGGTGAAGATTGAATGGTCATAGGCACTTTGCAGAAAACCAGCTTCTGTCAAAACATCAGTTAGCTTAATATTCCATTGTCTAGATGCATGTTTAAGGCCATAGAGTGACTTGGACAATTTGCAAAATTTGGACTCCCCTGCCTATGAAAACCTTAGGCAGATGCATGTAAACCTCCTCATAAAGGTCTCCCTGCAAAAAACTTATTAACATCCATTTGAAAAAGATGCCAACTCTTTGAAGCTGCCAGGCTAATCACAGTTCTGACCATCACCATCTTTGCAACGGGTGAGAAAGTTTCATGGTAGTCTGGGCCCTCTTGTTGTGTGTATCCCTTTGCCACAAGTCTTGCTTTGAACCTTTCTATTTCTCTATTTGCCTTGTATTTGATCTTGTATACCCATTTAGACCCAGTTGCCCTTTTCCACAGGGCAAGTCTACTACTTCCTAAGTGTTGTTATCTTCTAGGGCCTTGATCTCATTTTGCATAGCTTCAACCCATCTAACATCCTGTGAAGCTTCTGAGAAAGACCCTGGTTCTACTTCTGTTGAGATGGTTGTTAGATAGGCTTGGTAATGAGTTGAAAGATGGTCATAAGACACATATTGAAAGATAGGGTAGGAATTATGATTGGGGGAGTTCCCAGGAGTATAGTAGTCTTTCAGCCAAATAACAGGTTTGACCCTTCTAGTTGATCTTCTAAGTGCAACTGATGGTACAGGTTGAAGCATAAGAGGATCTACAGTAGGTGCAGTTTGAGGCAATTAATCATTGGGCTGAATGACTGAGGGATCTGCAATAGGTTTTGGCAGTGTATGATGCATTTGATCATATGGATCTTCCTGTGTCATTTCTCCTGATGCAAGTATTGAAGTCTCAGATGCTGGAATGACTTCATGTTCTTGGGAGGATTCAACTTGGTCAGCTTGATTATCATTGTGATCACTAGCATGATCAGGTGGCATATCCCTACTATTTTTTTCAACAACTTCAGTTGTGTCTATAGTCTTAAGAAGGAATAGATCCTCATGTTCCATGTGATTGTGATCAGTCTTAAAGGGAAACCCATTCTTTTTGAAGTTGACATCTCTGCTAACTAGGAAGGTGTTATTGTCTAAATCAAGCAACTTGTAGCCCTTTTGAGTCTCTGAATACCCTAAGAAGACTGTTCTTCTTACTCTTGGGGCAAACTTGTCACCTTTAGGCAATGTGCTTGCATATCACAAACAACCAAACAATCTTAAATGATCCACTTTTGGTGGCTTCTTATGTAGCAATTCAAAAGGAGACTTCCTTTTCAAGACATCTGAAGGTAGCTTGTTGATCAAGTACACAACTGTCTTCACACAGTCTCCTCGAAACTTCACTGGTATACCACTTTGAAATCTTAAAGCCCTTGCTACCTCTAGAATGTATCTATGCTTTCTTTCCACAACTTCATTTTGTTATAGAGTACATGGACATCTACTTTGATGCACAATACCTAGAGATGCATACATATCATTGCACTGAGTATTGAAAAACTCTATGTCATTATATGATCTTATAGTCTTAATCATTGTGTTAAATTGGTTTTTGACCAAGGCAAAAAAATCTTTCAACATTACTATTACTTCACTCTTTAAATGCAACAAGCAAATCTAAGTATATCGACTGAAGTCATTAATTATTGTCATAAAATAATGCTTCCTGTCATAAGTTGGGATCTTATATGGACCACATACATTAGCATGCACAAGTTGAAAGATACTATCAGACTTACTACTACTATTTGGAAACTTGAGTCTGGTTTATTTAGCTAGTGGACAGACTTCACATAGCTTGTGCCAGCCTGTGTCAACTTTATTTTTTAGTTCCTCTAGTTGCTGTAAAGTACTTGGTGGTGCATGTCCTAATCTTTGATGCCACAATTCAGTATATGTTATCTCCTCTTTAGAAATCTTAGCTGCTACCACTCCTTCCCTTCTAAGTATGTAGAATCCACTATCTTCTCTACTAATTCCCAGAACCTTGCCATTGTAGAGCCCCTGAAACACACAGAAATCAGGGTAGAAGGTAGCCAAGCAGCACAACTCTTTAGTTAGCTTGGATACTGAAAGTAGGTTGAATTTAAAATCTGGTATCTGTAACACATTTGTTATCCTTTGTTTTTCCGGGATAAGAGCATCTCTTGAGTGTGTGATTTTTGACTTATCTCCTGTAGGTATCTCTACTCCATAATTGTTCTCACCTTCAATTTATTTAAGACTTTCTAACAATTCTTTACAGAATGCTATGTGATATGATGCATATGTATCTATTATCCAATCATATACCATGTTATTGGATACACTAGATATCAATGACACTATACCTGCCATGTTTGATGAACTTGTTGCAGCAACAGATCCTTCTCCAATAGAAGATTTGGTTAGCAAATTGATTAAGTATTTGTAGTGCTCCTTTGTCATGAAGCTTCCAAGGATCTGTACTTTGACATCTGCTTCTCTTTCTGCATTCACATTGTTAGCATAAGGTTTGTATCCACCTGGTCGCCCTTTCTTTTTGCTTTTAAAATCAGCTGGATATCCTATTATTTTATAGCAATTCTCCTTTAGATGACCTTTCTACCCACAGTGTTCATAGATCAACCTAGGTTTCTTTCCTTTGAACATCTGTTATCTACCTGCTAACATAGTCAAAAGATCTTTATTTGTCTCAACTACTCCTAATGCTCTTTGGCTTTCCTCCTGTACTGCAGCTGAATATGCTTGATTTACAGTGAGTATTGGCTTCCTATGAAGAATGTTGCTTCTTATTTGGCTATAGCTCTCATTCAGTCACATAAGGAAAGGAACTACAATAACCTCTGTCTCACCAAGTGATCAATATATGGCCTTGATTCTTCACAATCACATGGAGGCAAGTGTGCCAATATGTCCAATTCATCCTAAAATCTTTCATCTTTTGAAAAATAAAAGGTAATTGAATCTGTACCTTGTCTAAGTGTCGCAATTTCTGCCTAGAGTTGATAGATCCTAGTCAGACTGTCTTTGTCAAACCTCTCCTTGAACTCATCCCAATCCTTCCTTGCACTCGCAACGTACATAATACTCGGTACTAATTCGCTTGACACTGTGCTACTTAGCCATGAAGGTACCACCTGGTTACACCTGTCCCATTGTGTAATTAACTCGCCTCTGTATGAGCTCTTAAGGCAACTTCCATCCATAAACCCTAGCTTGTTCTTCACCAAGAGTGCGACCTTCATCGCCCTCCTCCACAGCGTGTAATTCTTTGGCCCTGTGAGCTTTAGCGATATTAGTGTTGTTCTAGGCATGTCAGAATCTCAAAGGAAAAGAGGATGATTATGAGGTAATTGATTAATCTCACTGTCCGCCATTGTTGAGCTTCGATTTCAGGAGCAAGCTTTAGATCTATACAATTACAGTGATCGCGGCTCTGATACCATGTCAATTTACAGGATTCTAGCTATGAAGATTGATAATTGATAGTGAATTATAGAGAGAGAAAGTTAGAGAGAACGAGGAGAGAAAATGAAGATCTTCATTATTGTCGTTATCACTGTTGGATCAATAACTGATCCCTTTTTTTAACAAAACTAACTTCTGAACTTTTCTTCATTACAATTTTATATTCTAACTTTCTCTATTTACACTTTAGTCCCTAACTCTTAAGTAGTATCAAATATCACAAAAGGTACTAGGTGTACTTGTGATATTTTAGGCAATGTGTACAATTCTCGTTATTAATTCCGCACTTAATTAAATTTGTACCGCTAAATAAGTTGAAAACGATGAACTAACTTTCGTAGATACTCATTACATTTATATTTGTAATCTTGTACAGATTATATGGTTTTAAGTGACAAAACATTCACATTCTCTTACTTTTTAAAACACGATATCACAAATGAGATAATCAATGTTAAACATTCGTATAAATAACGACAAATTGACAGTATAGAGATACATGCCATTTATGTACAAATAAGTATATGTATCTTACTACATAACTAAAAAGAGGGATAGATGCGATTTTCACAATATAAATATGAGAAATTCTCATGGTTCCCTATTTTTCTTCGCTTCATCTTTGCCTTTCTCTTCTCCCGTCTAATGAAAAAAATATAAACTAAGTAATCTCAACTAAAAACAAAATAATTTAAGAAAAGTGGATGGTCATAGTAAATTTAAGTTGTATACACTATACATTGAGAGAGTAAAACTTTTATAGTGTAAGTGAATTCTAAACATATGATCATAGGTTAATTATTAATTTTGTCAGATAACTTACTAATGTTTATTCCTAAAGTTTACTCATGTCACTTTAAAATTTCCGCAAATGAATCTTCTCTTTTAGATTCTGGCCTTGATGTAACTTATCTTTGATTGAGATTTCAATCGAATTGCCCTATTATTCCCTAATAATAATAATAATAATAATAGATTTAATGAAAATATCATATAGTTTCCTCTTTGAAAGGAAACTTGAAACCACAAAATCCAACAGCAAGGGCCATCAGAAACGCGCCTCTGACATCAATACCATTCTCCCTAACAATCTCATTGGCTTTTACTCGTCACTGGAACATTTAATTGGCCCGTGTGTAATACGCGCTCAAATGCTCGTGGAGCAGCATACCTCAACGAAACAAGATTAGATTAAACCAGAATCCTATGAAAGCTTCAATAGCATTTCCTTCGCCATTCCCCTGTTTGCCATTCATCTTTTCATTTCCTTTGGCTAAATAAAAATACGACTACATACATATATATGCATGTCCGTGTATATATGAAATCTATTAGTTGATCAATTTCCAGATAATTCAGAGTTTTCTTCCGGAAAGTTTTGTTTTGGGGAAAATTTAATTTTACTGAAGATTGAAAAGGGATTTAGGGGAAAAAAGAATGGCACAAGCAGTGGAAGAATGGTACAAACAGATGCCAATAATCACGCGTTCCTATCTCACTGCTGCTATAGTCACCACCATCGGTTGTTCTCTTGAGGTATTATGATCCATCTTAAGGAAAAAAACATTGGATTTATCAAGATTGGATCTTTATTGTTTTCTTGTTTGAGGATTCTGTATTTTGGTAGGAATGAATTTGGATTTTTCTTAATTTTCTTTTCATTTCAAGATTTTTACCGATAATGGATTTTTTTTTTTTTTTGGGGGGGGGGGGGGGGGTTGTTGTAATTTGGGATGTCGAAATTAGGGTAGAATGGATACAGAGGATTTATATAGCTGCCACCAATTAATTTGGTATTGTGGCATAGTTGATTGACTTTTGTACTTTTCTTGAGGCTGACTCTAACTAGTTTAGGACTGAGAGCTTAGTTGATTCATGATTAATTGATAATAGTATTTTGGGTGTAAATTGCAGATTATATCTCCTTATAACTTGTACCTGAACCCCAAGTTGGTGGTGAAGCAATACCAGGTCTGGCGCCTCATTACAAATTTTCTCTACTTTCGGAAGATGGGTAATTTCTCCTCTCCCAGCAGCTTTTTTTTTCCCCAAAAAGATTATATCCTCCTTTATTTGAACAGCCATGCATCTATTAAGCCTTTAATGCCGCTCATTTGTTCAAGAGCTATCGTGGCTAAATAGTGGGTTTAGCTAGATTTAATCCATAATGGAAACTAGGCTTATCCTTGCCTCCTATCTAGTGCAGTCTGTGAATTTCCTGTCAATCCTTTATACAAGTTTCTCTTTCAATTATGTATTTTATTTGTGAGTGCATCGGAGATTATGAGATGAAGGCAGGATGACTTACTATGAGGAACACATCAACATGAGAAGATATTTTCTCGCTCTTTTTCTATATTCTGATGTCCTTTTTCGTTGTGGTGTTTTCAGACTTGGACTTTCTCTTTCACATGTTTTTCCTAGCTCGGTACTGCAAGCTTCTAGAAGAGAACTCCTTCAGGGGAAGGACAGCAGATTTCTTCTACATGCTCCTGTTTGGTGCAACTGTTTTAACTGGAATTGTTCTTGTCGGGGGGATGATACCTTATGTCTCAGAGTCGTTTGCGAGGATCATATTCCTGAGCAATTCACTGACATTTATGATGGTTAGATCCTCTGCAGCAGAACTCCATTTCCTACTCAGTATTTGTGGTCTGTCTTACCTTTTCCTTTTTCATCTTTTTGTTTCTCTCTGTTTGTAGGTTTACGTATGGAGCAAGCAAAATCCGTTTATCCACATGAGCTTTTTGGGTCTCTTTACTTTCACAGCAGCTTACCTGCCATGGGTTAGTGTCTATTACTTCATCCATCATATTTTGCTTTCACAAGTCTTTAGCTTTTAACTGCGGGAGCTGCTTCACCTGTGATTTGTCCTGTAGAATCTTTGTTTTTCTTCTGCTAGGTATGACATTAGCAATTTGCCTTTGCTTTGGTGCAACCCTTAAGTAGGCTGCACTTACTCCAGATATTTCCTCACTAGAGCTAAGCTGCTGTAAAAGTACATGCTGCAACCAGACACATTGCAGAACTCACTTGGTTCTTTTTTTCATCTGACATTTTACATGAAAGAGCTACACTTCAAAGCTCATGCCTAGTGGATTTGGTTTTCCTTGTTTGTATATGCTAGGAAGGATTTGGCTCAATGCATTACAGATGAAAATGAACATATAATAAAGGGAAACCACTTAAGATTTTTTTTGATACAAAGGACTTGTGCATTTTGGCGCACAGGATGTGTGTTGCATGGTCTACTTATGCTGGCATGGTCAAGGATGCTTCTGATGTGAATTACTAGGAGATAATCATTTATTTGGAGATAGTACTCTGTTCAAAATCTGCCATATATCTTTCCAGCCTTACCGTTGGTTCCATGACAACAGATTTGGAATTGAGGATGGCTAATATAACAGTGGACTGGCATAAAACTTGGGAAAACAATTTAAGTTTGATAGCAGGTGTGACAACTAATTAGGACAAATGCTAAAATTGTAAAGATTAATGGTTAACTCTCATGAAAATATGCAGGGCGAAGGAATATGTTACACGAATGTTGTAAGTTGATAGTTTAAAAGACCACCAATTAGATGGTTGCAGTCATGTCTACCTGTTAATATGAGCAATCCTTATATGTTGTGGCTTTTTTACTCGTCTAAGTACCTAATATCTACTTTTGGTTACTTGGAAGAAAGAGTTAAAGTGTTAAACTACCAGGAATCTACCTTTAAAGGTATTGGTATCAACTTGGCAAATCAGTGCATTATAAACTATGTTTTTAAAGAAGACTTCATAGGTTGCAATTGGGGTAAAATATTTTGTAGTTGCTAAATGTGAGCTGTCAAACCCGAAGGGTTACAGCAGATCCATTACCAAAATATTTCCCCCCTCCATTCTTTTTTTATTTTTTGTGATAAGGTCAAGGTTTATTTTTCTCTTCATCCCTATTCAAATGTGCTTGGATTTGGATGTAGGCCCCTTATTCATTTAGTTGTGGGTGTAGCATATGCAATCTTAGGTGGTGTTTTGCAGTCAAGACGGTAAACCTTGCAGTATGTTGATTTTGAAAATCAATGTTGACATGCTCAGCTCATTGGTTGTCATTATTACATGAAGGGGCTATTTCCAGGGCAATTTTCATAGTCTTTTCATGTTTTTAGTGTATAGGATCTAACTGGCTTGAAACCCTCTCTAGGACATAGTATGGAAATCTTCGTCAGCGTAGTCTTGCACAAGAAAAAAACACAGAGAAATCCAGAAACTTGCTCCTTAGATATAGCTCAGCCAGTAGCGTCTCAAAGCACTCAGAAATTTGAGAGACAATGATGTTCTTTCTTGAGAGGACTGCTAAAAGGATAGTGACATGCTAATAGAAACACTTAATTGTTGAATTGGATAGAATAAGGAATCCATGATACTAATATTTAAATGACGGTCACAATCTTTTTATCCTGTTGTAGTTTCACTTCCATGAAGTTTGATAGGTGTACTTGTCGCGGATAACTTAATCACACTTCTTTCCCCTTGTTGCAGGTTCTTCTGGGTTTCTCTGTGCTTGTTGGTGCCAGTGCTTGGGTGGATTTACTGGTACACTTCTTGCGACCTGTGTGCTTCTATTAGGTTTTTACTTGTTTCATCCTTACCTATTAAAAAAAAAAGATTTTACTTGTTTCATTCAACAATATGAAACTCTAAGAGGTTTAAAGTTACATGGTTTTTACTCCTGGTTGAGCCTTCCTGTTGGATATCTTGCCTGAATCTTAGATAGAAATCCTGCCAGCTAGGATTTTTGACTTTCTCATTTAGTGAGAGAGCTTCCACTTCTTTTCTGCTTTCCCTAACTTTTAAGAATGTGTGAGCGTCTTCACCAACCAGCAATTTTCATGTTTTCTGCTTAGGATTTAGCCAAAGGTGCTGATACCGTAGTATATTCTTGGCAAAGGAAAGCAATTCTCATTTTTTTTCTTAATTCTTAAATTTTGAGAATATTCTAGGCTGCAAAGCAACTCGGTTGCACTAGGAAGGGCAGAGTCTAGCATTTTAAGGCAGATTAATGTTTAGCTTACCAACTTTTCCTCATGCATTTCTTATATAACGAGATTTGAAATGGATAGTTGAACTCATGGATTTTGTACATTTACTTTTGACTAGTTTCCTTTGTTGTCACAATACAGCATTATGCTAAAGGATGCTTTTCTGTTTGAACTTTCTACCTGCATCTGTACCCGTTGTTTTTATGCCAGCACTCTGTTACCTGTACCTTGGTTTTTTAAAACTCCTTTAGAGGACTTTGAATATTCCTATTTCCTTCCATTTACTGTCTATGACATGCAATTTTGTGCTATACTGAAAGTGAACATTCTTGTTTCAGGGAATGATTGCAGGCCATGCTTATTATTTCCTGGAAGACGTCTATCCACGAATGACTGGTCGTAGACCCCTGAAAACTCCAGCTTTTATCAAAGCAATGTTTGCTGACGAGCCGGTAGTGGTGGCTCGGCCAGCTAATGTGCGCTTTGCTGCTCCTCCTGTCGATGAAGTTCCACAAATTCGATGAGCTCATTATATAAGTAAACCAGTGGCACTGGCTTCAGTTTCTGTAAATTGACCCTAGATATTTGGTTGGAGGGAATCAAGGTTATAGGTCGATGATGATTGTGCTGATTACCTGTCTTCATTCCTTGTCAAATTGTTGGTGTGTTGTTTACACTTTGCAATTTGGGTTTGAAGATGCTTTTTGTGGGAGAATTGCGGGCTGGTAGGGAAAAATGACTTTTCTAACAGAAATTATTTCATTAGTGTATACATGAATGGAGCGTTCGTTTTCCTCTCTCTTGGTCTTACAAATCCATTGCTTGGTGTCACTTTTCCTGCCGGCCAATTGCAGATTTTTGGTATTAGAGGGGAGCATTATTAAGTTTTAACCAAGAAAACTGGTTGTACCTAAATTTTTTTTTCCAGTTTGGGAGTAGTTTATCCATCGACAGGCGGAAAACCAAAAATTTATCAATTTGCTGTATTAGAAAAAAACCAAAACTGTGTTATTGTTGACGCTGTAAATTAGAAACAACTGACTACCTAGGCCTTTGATCTAGTGGTTGGACTGAACCGTATGATTCGAACTTTGTTAAACGTAAGTTACAAGAATGACTCTGCTGCATATAAAAGCATGATACTTAAGCGAAAACGAGCAGAGGAGCACACCTTTTAGTCATTGAATTTCAACGCACACTGGCTCTCCAGGATTTCGAACTTTGTTAAACGTAAGTTACAAGTATGACTCTGCTGCATATAAAAGCATGATACTTAAGCGAAAACGAGCAGAGGAGTTAGTCATTGAATTTCAACGCACACTGGCTCTCCAGGATTTCTCAGTTAAAGAAAAGATAGAAGGGGGAAAAAAAAAAGAGCTCTAGCCTAGTACGTAAATAGTCACTACAGAGGGCATTGCCATTATTCAAATGGTGAAAGTTAGATCCGTACGATCTTACAGTAAGGAAATGCTCAAATGCAGAACATCACAGTTAGAATGAAACAGTACAATAGATGACACTGAGGTAACCCTGTTGCATCATTACATCAGGACTTCGATACTTTTCACAAACTTGTGGAACAATTAATAACCAAAATGTTAACGATTCGTCTGATGCTTCACGCCACGACCACAGAAATAATACAATATAGGTAAAACAGCTTAAGCTTTGTTCAACAACTGGGGAAAGAGTTGACATCATTGGCCTTTCTACAAAATTAATGCACCTGGATCCTTTTCGCAGCTCCACTTTTCCTGCAGAATTCCACTTAGCTTCTGCAGCGGCAACCATGTGAAAGTGTAGGACTGACGATAAAAGTCTGCTGCAGCTAACTGATTGGGTGGTATTGTGCAGATACTCTTTTTGGAGGCAATTTTCGCAGGATGTATAGCACAAGTGCTGAAGGAAGAATTTCTACCAGCTGCCACCGAGAAGAATGTGATCAGAGAGAGAGAGAGAGAGAGAGAGAGAGAGAGAGAGAGCATGGAATAACGGAATAAGACATACCAGGTAGTATATCAGATTGAGAACAGGATGGTCCAAGACATCAAGAGATACGTCAGAATCAAAAGCAGATAACACAACCTGCAGTGAGTCACAAATTAGACATAACAAAGACGCTCATGTGCACAAAAGCAACTGCTGTTTAGAGATTTGAGGCAGGTCTGGCTCTCAAGTTCAAAGCAACATTTACTTTAAACCTGATATACTTTCCCTTTTCTTGATTATGTTCCTATTAAGGTCTTCCTTTTTCGTTTCTTTAATTTTTTCCCGGGGAGTAGTTTGGGTCATTTTCGGCTGAAGCCTGAAGACATATGTCACAGCCTTTTATCTCATAAAAATAGCCTCAATGTTCTCACCTCTTACAAGCAAAAGCACCAATTGTATAAAACCTCGTTTCCCTGTTTGGACCTCCCCATGGGAAGCTAAGAGTACCTCATTTTATTTACCAGTTTGCAAAAACTTTATAATGGAGCTAGGATTATTACACTATGGACAATAAAATGTTGACCAGCATTGAGAGAAGAAGAAACATATGCATAAAGCCTTACCACAAAGCAGCTAATGAGGAAACAGGTGAAACATATGGCAGTCACAGATCCAACCTGCAATCATATGCATACATCATATTATGTAAACCAATTTAGAGTAAGAATTGTTAAAAACTACAAGTCATGCATTATCTATCATGTTATGCATGTGTTAAGCAACATTGAGCTAACTGAAACTTCAGATAACACAAACGTATCCACATCACAATCTTTAACAGTGATGTAGAAGAGGTTGTTAGAACAAACAGATAGATCATGAAAATATTTTCTGGAGATTGGCCACTAATTATCAATTAAGAAAAGGAAATTGACACTCCGTTGGTTCACCAATAATGACAATAAATTTCTCTCTTTGTAAAAATCATAAATTAAAATTGTGTTTCCATTTAGTCGCACCAAACTTAGATATACTTTCACCTGTTGATTATTCATCAGCAGAGAAGAAAAGGAAATCGGCCAAGAGTAGTTTGTTTTCAGTAAATGTTGATTATGAATATGATAATCTAACAAGTATTCTGAGAGTGTGAAGTACTTCCCCACAAGTTTATTTGGGGCAGTGACTAGGAGCTGAATACAAGGATTCAAGGGTGTGACAGGGGAGTAATTTTTTTTTGTGTGCGACTATTCTATCGGGCAACTATATCCTCCCACTGGTACAGGTACGGGGATAAGAAGCAATCACCCAACAGGCCAACATTGCCTCTACTGAGGTACAGTGAGAAGTTATTGAAAGATGTGAAAGGAAATCAGCCCCTTGAAAGAAGCAATATCTCTCACATGGGTAAAGGATGAACTTAAAAATAGGGTATGACTTGGATCCTTACATATCTAAAATCACAAGTTCCAATTCCTGCTAAAGTTGAAAAACAAATGAATAAGTTGAGAAGTAACTTTTTATGGGGATTTAATTGTGAGACAAAGAGGATGCATCTGTTAGATAGTCAACTATGAGTAAACAATAGGGGACTAGGTGTGGAAGCTTTAGACTATTAATAAGTGTGTTATGTCTAATGGTTATGGAGATTTAATATCAACAAATTGGAGACGTGGAAAGGGAGGATCAACGCATAATATGGAATTGATGGACAATGATGCGCTAAAGCAGCAGTCACATCTTCTTATGGAGTTTACAGTAGAGAGACAAATAGGAAATTCTTGGAGAGAGTTTGAAGAGGTGGTAGGGTCAAAGTGGGTAACGACAGAAGAGCACGACTATGGCAAAACAAACCTCTGCAAACCAGCACTCTGAAAGAACTATTCCCAGATTTATATATTGTCTTTAACAAAGAGTGTTCGGGTGTACTATTGCAGAACGCTTCAAAGCAGGATGCTGGAATCTTCAACCTTGAATAAATTATCAACACTCTGTATGGAGTGCTAGTGTGGTAATAGTTAAATTAGCCAGAGTGATAGTAGGGGATCATTAGCCTGACTCCTTCCTTTGTATGTCAATGATTGACAGGAAAATCCTTAGTTAAAGCAAGCTATGTTTGTTGTTAAGGAAGACCTCTGGTCTATTGGCTCAAAGGACATGGAAGATGACTTGGAGGATGAGAGCTAGTTCCAAAGTGGCTGGTTTTGGATAATAGCCCTACATGAAGCATGTGTACAATATAACAGCCTGCAGAGGGGAATATTTCACTTATGCAGCGGACCTTACTACTGCAAAGAAGACTGTAAATTCATCTTGTAAAATTTGATGTATGCTTCTAAACCTGTTTGGGATTTTTCGGATGATCCCCGGGAATCTGACAGTGGCTGTAAACAGTTGGCAGGGCAGAAGATGAAGAAACAGAGAAGTTATGGAGCCTCTATTTATATTTTGGATGGTCTAGATAGAAAGGAACCACAGATGCTTTTAAGCATAAAGCATTATCCTTATCTCTTGTAATACTTAAATGCTTAAAGAACATGAACTTTTGTTGTAGCCCAATGCAGTAACTGATTTTGACCATGTAGTGGAGTTCATCGACTCCTTAGATTCTTAAAGGAGTAAATTCCACAGCTACTTCTCTATACTCTTAGCACCTTGTTGGTGCTGCAGATTGTTAATAAAATCTTACTTTAATTATCAAAAAGAGGACTCCAGAAAAGGGAGTCACCAAATGTGGTTCCTTAATGTTGTATATTATAATTTGGCCCATCCTGCTCATGTAATTGGGCAATAAAGGCACATAGTTCTTTGTCACTTGACATCTTCCATCTATGTAAACCCAATCAATTTTGAACTGTCCCATGATGATTACCGTAATTACCTTCAACTGACATGCATTGGTAGATTTGATAACTTTCAGATACATGAATTAACAATTTCCCAGTTGAGTTTATGGTAAGTGGTAACACACATGACATGACACAATCTAAATCGGAAAAAGATGGTGTGCATCAGTCTTGAATCCCATAATGTTTAATGGTCCATTACAAAAAGTGTTACCCACTCAGTACTGAATAAAAATGTCACAACAAGGTTCCATCCTATCCTTGTTTTTACCATTTAAGAATTTGATTTGAATATAGACACAAATCTCAGGAATAGTCTTACTCATCACCATCTTGGAACCAAGCCAAGAAACTATATTAAAATTCCTTTATATTTTGAAAGAGTCTGGATTTTTCATAGTTAACATGCAAGAGAAGTTAGATCTTCAACATAGATATGAATCCGTTTAGCCGGACATAGTCACGGCTGGGGAGAGAAACTAAGTATATAAAATACTAAAGAAAGAAAAATAAATAAGTAAATACCAGTTTATCAAACCAACCATAATCATAAATGGTTTTTATAGAAACTTTAGGAATCGTCTGGTACAGTCGACTCTGGTACTACTCTTATTGGCTTTGCCTTAGTGGCTCCGTCTAGCCAGCTGTGACACTATAGCCCGCTGAAATTGTCAAAAGGGCTCTCTCTTTCACAGTTAGAACCGCTAGACACATGGGCTCAATAAGAGTATGTAATCGGTTGAATTGTTGTTCATATTGGAAGGAGTCGAGATTGATAAGGAGTTGTATTGGACCTAGACAGGCCCCTTGCTTGGGTAAAAGGATATATCCTTCCATACAGTCATTAAAGCTATAATAAAATTCTTGTATATTTAGAATCTTTACTGGTCGTGCGGATTACCGCCAACCTTTAAAGGTACTGAACTGTCCATTCGAATGTTATGTGGGCTAAATAAGCAGTCAGTCACTGCAAGCTAACAGTATGATATCGCAGAAAATTCCCAGGACATCCTAGGACAAGGAAATTGATCAATGGAACCAGACATCAAGTCGAAGAATTTCCCCCCTCGGTATGCCTTACATGAAAATATATTCTATGTCAAACCAAAAACACTAAACAAGTTTGCATTTACATAATAAGAAGATAAATATGTAAATACACAAACCTCATGAAGCTTCTTTCTTCTCCCTTTAGATTCAATAGGAAAGCGCCGGAGCATGAGAAATAACCTGATGATTGTAAAAACTTGTAAATACGAATTCCCAATGAACAGTATCTAAGGTAGTTAAGAACAGTGAATTAGAAGATAAATGCACAAAGAAATAGCACTTAAATTCACCTTCCACCATAGAGCAGAAAGCCCAATGCTGCAATAAATGATACAACTGCACGAAATAAACATGCAACGTTCAAGAGATCTAACCTTCAGTAAAATAGGCAAAAGGAGAAAATGAAAAGATGAATATGAAGAAATTCACCTGCTATAAATATCTTCCCAACGAATTCCACAGTGCTATTGTCATTGACCCAGAGGTACACCCAGATACATGCCTGACCAAAACCATTTTTCAGTTGTATTTAGTTTATTGCCTGGGATAAGATCCAGAAGACTCAAGCAGCTAGTTAGCTTTTGAGACAAGTGGTCCGTTGGGAATATTTTACAGAGAAATCAAGAATAACAGACAGCTTTATTCATTTAGAAGTGATCCATTCTTTAGGAAAGGGGAGAAAGCTAGAGTCCTCAGGGGCTGGAATTAGGAGAATTTATCCCTATTTCAAGGCTAAATTTGCAAATGGTTTTGCAAATATTTATTGCAAGATCGAGGAAAGATATATATCCAACTGCTTTAAAGAAAATTAAAGGTATAATCGGGGCCAAAACCATAAATATTTGATAATGAAAGTAGGACCAGTTAGAAGGGAATGGAGGACTGAGAGGAGAATTGTTTCTGAAATGAAACTATTCTCCAAACGTGTTAAACCTAGGTAAACAAGGCATAACATTTTGAGGGACAGAAGAATATCTCAGAATTCAACATATTAAGTAGCATACATATGGTCGCATATTTATGAGACCACCTAAATGCAAGGAGTTATCAACCAGGACACAAATTGACTCGCTTGAAAAGAATTCACATATTACTAACACACAAACAAAACTAGTACTCCATGAACAATTACACTTGATCAACTATATTTCCTTATGAACAACCATGATGTCCAAAAGCATATGAAGAGGGGCCAAGTTGCAAACCTGAATGAAGTACATTGCACCATTTATTGAAATATAAGAAATTCTGAGTTTATCTGTTGGTAAACTCCTAGCCTGCCATTACATAAATGCAGGAGTTAGAATTAATAAATCAACAGTTTGCATGCAGGATGCTACAACTTCACTTGCCTGGTGATATATTTCAGCCCAAAATAGAACCAGGAGAGTAAATGTTGAAAAGAAAAGGAGCCCTGGTAGGTCCAATATTGCCAGAGTCAGCACCTGGTGTAATGCGGAGCAAATCTAACATCAGTAAACAATTAAGCAGCAGCTTAAGAGGCAGATGTTGTATGCTATTTATTTCTTTTTCTCAGGCCATCAGCCTAAAAGTGACAGTACTGCATTAGACCACCACTTCCAAATGAAGGAAAGAGATCATAGAAAGTGCTGTCAGTCGATTAATTTATTACTAACAGAATATTCATCACAATAAAATGACAGTCAAAGCTAAATGTTTGACAAGGCAAAAGTATAGTGCTGTAGATAAAGTAAAAACCTAAGCAGTTGAACAATTGCTATCGCAGTCAACCCAAAAGTTTACAGCAAGTAAAGGATGGGGTAATTATGTGATAAGCTTCAGACTGAAAAATGAAAGAAAGAAAGAATCTAGTGAGCTTTCAATCAAATTAGCTCACATATTAAACAACAAGGTCCGACATTATTGCTGTACTGCTCTAGTGCTACTAGACTATATAAGCAGCCAAAGAGCAGGATGAACTTCCGAATGAATAAATTAAGAGGTGAGGAATCTAAAATGTCAAACTATGCTCAAAGTTAAGAGAATCAGAGATATAAGATAGCCTGCAGCTCGAAGTAGCAACAAAAAAGTCATGCACTTCCACTTGAAAATGGTCCCATCAGGTTAAAACTTTTAGAGGTACAGCTTTAACTTAATTCTGATTTCCGATAGATCCTAGATTAGTTGAAACACTATAAAAAAAAATAAAAAAAATAAATAGTTCGAGAAAAGGGTAAATTGAGGATAAGAACAAGGTAACATTCAAGTTGGCATGCATTGTCGGGTTCTATTGAAAACAAACTGAACATAACCAGGAAAGAGATCGACAATTAAAAAGTTACTTTCAGGAAAAAATAACATACCTTAGGATGGAAGAGAAACACTTGTTTGTGAAATCCAAAGACAATTGCACGAACTGAAACAAAAAAGATTTGCATTCAAAACTAATTTCCAGATAAACAGGGGCAGGACGGTTTGCTCGACCTGAATCCGTACCTCCATTTACAACAAAGTTCATCAGATGGAAAACCTTTTGTGTTGTCCAACCATACTCGGGTACCCTCAATTCGATCCTTATTAATTGAATCTGCACACAATCAACTCACACACTCAACCCGAAGCCCAAAAAACTAAGCTTCACGGGAAAAATATGTATTTTACACATGCAGCATTAGGTATATACTTAATCTGAAACATATTTATCAATCAAAAGTATGAAAAACCATCTTTCCATGAAAGTCATCTGCTTATAGAAAATTACTTAAGCCCAAACGAAACGAGTACTCCGTAATACTCACATCAGACCTTAGATGAAAGATCAAATCTTTGATGATACAGTCATATCAGATAAATGAACAATAGAATCTACATGATAATTGGTGAAGAAATAATTTGGAAATCTCACATAGCTAACCAGACGCGTATCTAGGATTTTTAGAACATGGGTGCATCACTAAAGAAAAGAGAAAAAAGAAAGTATTAAGTGGGAATCAATCCATGTTCCTTTGGGTAAATAACTCAGGATTCAACCAAGTGCACCATTCAACCTTATTGGAGCATGAAGCTAGTAGATAATATTAGATCAATTCTAAGAAATGTTTACATAAAATACCTAGTTTGGCGGAAAGATCATGAGTTCATGTGCACCCTAACTTGGGCAATGAATACACCCCTCTAGCTAACAGAGACCAAAATTGCCATAAACATCTTAAAGCTATGCAGAATCCAGAGAAAATAAAGGACAGTACACAAACAAAAGTACTGAATTTGACCCTAAATATAGCTATTCAATAGTCTTAAGCTAACAGTCTAACTGAACAATGATTAACCAGTCAGTCCATTGCTAAAAATCTTTAGCCACATACTAAAAGCACCAAATATCCCGTAATTCTCTTAATGGAAGAACCCCTCAAATACACTTCGTAAACACACATCCTTGAATCATATTTTTGTGTAACATCTAAAAGAAAAGGTAAAAGCTACACTTCACTATTTCATTATCTAATTTGATTGTCAAATTCACAAACAAGAAAAGAAGAGAAAAAAACCAATCTTGACATAACCCCACATCAATTTACATACAAAATACAAAATCCAAGAGTCTATTTATACAAATAAAAGAGTAGGGGGGGGGGAGTAAAAGCTAAACTCCATTATTTCATTCCTACAGTTTCCCAAGATTTTCCATTTCTAACAGCAGTTACCTAATCCCAACTTGCAGCAAGTTTTAACTGTATAACATCAGAAACAAAAAAAGGAACATAAAAAACCAATCTTGACACAAACCCACATCAAATTAACATACAAAATACAATCCTGACACACCCCAACATCAAATTAACATACAAAAAACAAAATCAAAGTGTCTATTCATATAAACAAAAGAGCAGAAGGAGACAAAATTACAAGGGCAACGGCTGAGACAAGAGCATAGGAAGCACAAAGAGAGTAAAAAATCCCATCTTGCCACTGAACGGACTCATTGATCTGGTCCCACCAGTTGGTCGTCGGACCGGCGATGTCAATCGGCGACGACCCAAGTGGCAACCTCGTCATTTCACCTTTCCCAGGTAACCAACCCCCTACTTCTGTCCTTTAGAATTGTTTGGCCTCAAAGAAGTCAAAACTGATGATGCTATAAACAAACAAGAAAAATACAGAAGAAGAAAAAGAAAAACCAAGGAACGTGCTGAGGTGCTATACACACATGAAAATAGTGGCACAGACCTGTACAATCAATCATAAATGGAGAACCTTTAACCTTCGTTACTTGTGTCGTAATTAGGGGTGTTCAAAAAATCCATAAAACCGAACCAAACCGAAAATCAAATCAAATCGACCAAAAAAATCGATATTTTTTGGTTTGGTTTGATTTTGGTTTTGAAATTTAAAAACCGATCAAATTTGGTTTCCGAACCAAACCGAATATAAGAGTAGCTATTTTAATATATATATATATATATATATATATATACTTTTATACAAAGTTTCAAAAAATTTATAGTAAATGTTAATCGTTTGCACTTTTAGTACAGTTCTTTACATTTATATTCTAGTTTGATTGGTAGTTTTCGTTTGTTAAGTGTAAGAATCTATTCATATTAAAAATAATATATTTTTAATTGAGTTCTTAAATTATTCATCACTATTTGATTAAATTATCATCAATTTATCTTGGTAAATAATAGATTTCTCAAAGGACAATTGATTTGATAGTGTTACGTTAAAAATGTGGTCGCCGAAATATGTGTTTGGTAGTGTATGTCTTATATTTAAGAAAAAACCGACAAATAACCGAAAAAACTGAAAAACCGACATAAACCGAATCGAGAAAAAATTAACTTAATTAGTTTGGTTTGGTTCTAATATTTAAAAAACTGACTTTGGTTTGGTTTCTTTTTAGGGAAAAAAACCGATCCAAACCGAACCATGAACACCCCTAGTCGTAATAAGATATTTACTCCTAATCTTTTACTTGCTGGGAATTTTAATTGGTCCAGCTAGTCAATTTTAAATGTGAGCATCAAACCACAAAATTAAATAATTATCAATTCAAATTAGTTAGAGCTATCTTTCACAATTTGTATAAAAGAAAATAATAACGCGAATGTATCTTATTTTTTATTTTCAAATATATACGTCTAAAAGTTATGTCTTGTGTTTTTATTTTCAAATGCTGTCGAATTATTGTTTTTCATTTCATTTATTTCATATAAAACACCATTTTTTGGGTTTGTTGAAAAATATTATACATTTTTTATAATAAAAAATCTTTAATTTTGTCATCCTTATATTGTTGTTAATGACTCTTTTATAAAAATTACATGTCATGTTAAAGATCACACGATTTTCAGAATACTTTATTATACGTATATCATCCGTATCCCTCTTTTATCCAAACATAGAGCGAGACTTATAGAAACGTGAAATGAAAAATCCTATATAGGAGTATTATTTATATTTACACTAGAACGCCGAGTGTTGGTGGAGGATTGAAGGAAGATATCAGTAGGTCCAAGGATATTCCTCATTCTGTTAGAGGTAACAATATCCTTTTCAAAATTACTTAAAAGGTGTTTTCGTGATTGGTTAGTCATAAAAGAATGAATGGATTGATCTTCTTGAATAAGAATTTGGAAAGAAGGGGGACGTAGATTAGTAAAATTTTAAACATTTGCTAAACTAAGTAACTAACTTTAATCTAAAATCAATTTATGATTTATAAATAGGGATTCAAAACTAACTCCCTATTTCTAAATATATGATAGATTTTATTCGTGCAACACATGAATAAATAAAAATGATGGTTACGATATTTTATGGTTGTAAGACAGAAAGCCAAACACAAATTCCAAGTCCACAAAGACCAGCCGTATGCCTAATACCCAATTTTCATCGCCAAGCTTGTGAATTGTTATTTTATTGTGTACTATGAATTAAGTCAGAATACAACTAATTTTGGAATTATAGGAGATATGTATCTTAATCCAAAGCAAGTAATAAAAAGTTTCGATCACTTCATTAGCAATCACTTTCTTCGGTATGGTTCTGTGCTATCATGCTACGGATTGGGAAGGAGAATCAAACTGACTAAATTGTTTTGTAGACCATAATTACATTTGCTTATAGCTAATCAAGTCATTCTCATACATATTACTATGGGGTAGAATACTCGTGCTTCACTTTTTATCATACAGGAAGAAAGATTAACCAATAACTGAGCTTTATCCAAGCTAATAAAATTAACACGTATATTATTACAAGAAAAATCACAATGAAATAATAAACATGGATCAAGCACTAATTAAGTATTCGTTACAGATTAAAGTGTCTTGTGACTTATGGTCTTACTTAGCACTGACCATGTCTTTGCACATGCTAACATACTTTGAAAGAAATTTATCAACAATAGAAATTGGCACTTAAGAATTAACTAACGTACTTTGAAAGTAAATTCTCCCCAAGTTAATATAGTCAATATACAATTGGGCCACTCTGGGCCACGGAATCAATCAAATTTGGACTACTTTGGTGGGGTGCGCCAGGCCCGTGCAATAGTGCAACGCATGGGCGACGCGCAAGAGCCCAAGTAGCAAGCTACTTTAATGGACTCTTCCCCTTAAAAAATTGAGTTAATATCGTGTGGGCCGATGACCCACATATCAGATATTAAACTGATAAGAACAGATACTACACTTGATCTTAGCCAAAAGGCCGAGAAAGGTATGCTTTGAATAGCTGCCCGTTTGGCCTTTTATAATGCTGTAGCTTCCCTGTTTCTTGGTTTATTTAGCGGTATGGGACTGCTGAACAAACGCTCTGCTAATTGCTAGAAAATGTACTTCGCCAGAAATTAGCAGTAATTTATTATAAAAGAATAATACTACTAGACATCTCTATAACAACATCCTTATATAACAACACTTTACTATAAAAGTCAAATTTTTTCGGAACCAAATTTTATGCTCTGTTATAATATATGTTTTCTATAACAACAATTCGCTATAACATTCGAAAATATTATGAACAAACGACGCAATTATAGAGATGTTTGACTGTATTACTCTTTTATACATGCATTTCAAACTGTATTTCCTCTAAGTTTGTATTAATATGGCGTTTATTTGTTTTTGATAGTTGAAATTGGTAATAATACTTTGGATGGATTAATATCCTTTCTATAGGCTAATATATTACCACCTACAGCGAAAATAAAAGGAACAAAAAACTTTCAGAATCTTTATGAAAGATAGAATTATCAATTGTCTAAAAATGTTAATTCATAATTACAATTTAAAGTCAATTATCATATTTTACTGATAGCTAAAAGAATTTTACTGAGAAAACATAATGATTTGTTTCTTGTCAAGCTCCTGTAGAATTTTAACTGTTGAAATCAGCTAAAGCTAAGTATGTCCGGTATATTCTAAATAGTCTTACTTAAGTGGGTGTTTTAGCTTTTGATGCTCAAGAATCAAGCCTAATGTTTTGAAGATCCAAATTATATCTTTCAAGAATTTTGTCATAATCTGAATAATGTATATGAAGATGATATAAAATTTCTTTTTTCGACAGAGAAAAGTTTTATGCAACATAGCCATGTTGAGCTCTACAATATGATCATATCAAAAGATGAAGATGATAGCACATCAGATCAGAACTAAAGAGTCGCGCCCGCTAGAGATTGTAATTAGCAAGGGAAACAAAGATTTTGTCTCATCTCAAATAGAAGTGAATCCAGAATTTAAAATCAGTTGATTCAGAATGGACGTGATTTTAAATATACTTGCTTCGAGTCGAAGTTGAATTGAAAGCTATAGATTAAGTTGAATTCGCTCTAAATCCACCTATGATCTTAAGGGCTAAAACAGACTGTGGACTCCTGTAATTTTTGAGTAATAAAAATGAACAGACCTGTGGCCTCCGAGTTTATGTTGTTTCCAATTGCTTCTTTTAGTATATATGCATAAACATCATAAAGGATAAATCAATAACATGAATATGATGGTGTCTATCTCATTCAAATGGTTTGGTAGCCAACCTTGTTGAATTGGTATTGGTTTGGTAGCCAACCTTGTTAAATTTGTATGGTTTGGTAGCCAATTTTATTGACTTGGTTTGGTTTGGTAGCCAACCTTGTTGAAATTGTGAAAAGTGAGTGCAAATTATCAAATATTGTAGGCTTTAGAGAATGAGTTTTTTAGCTATAAAAGGAGAGCTTCAACCCTCATTTCATCACACCAACAAAGAGAGAAAAGAAAGAGAACAATGTATTCCATAAACTATAAGAAAATAGTTTGTGAAGAAAAATAGAGTGTGAGAGATATTGTAGTGAGGGAGAAAAAACAAAAGAGTGTTTATTTCTTTTGAGAGTGTAGTGGTATTAGGAGTATTTTTACTCGTTACTACACAGTGTAAAATTCTTCGCTATAGTGATATCAGTTGCTCTTCTTGGCCGTGGTTTTTCCCTTATTCAGAAGGGTTTCCACGTAAAATCTTGGTGTCATTATTGCTGTATTTCTATTCTTGCTGATTTAACCATAACTTAGTGTTCTGCGTTTATCACTAATACCGTGAATATTATTTTACGGGGTTTATTCCCAACAAGTGGTATCAGAGCCAACGTTCTGTCTGAGTATACTCTGTGGTTGCAGCACAATCTGAACTTCCACATCAGAAAAGAATTATTTTGGTCTTCTAATAAATAGTATTTATATTTGTGATGAACTATGAAAGCCAACACTAGTAAAATGAATACTTTGAATGGCACAAATTATGCCATCTGGAAGGGCAAAATGAAAGATTTGCTCTATGTCAAGAATTTTCATCAACATGCCTTCACCACTATAAAGCCTGATAATAAATCAGATGAAGAGTGGAGTTTGTTACACAGGCAAGTCTGCGGCTTTATTAGACAGTGGATTGATGATAATATTTTGAACCATATTTCTGGGGAGACACATGCTCGGACCCTATGGGAGCACCTTGAAAGTTTGTATGCTCGGAAAACTGGAAACAACAAGATGTTTCTGATAAAGCAGATGTTGGGTTTAAATTACCACGATGGTTCCGTGATGACAAATCATCTGAATAATTTTCAGGGGATCATGAACCAGTTATCTGCTATGGGCATTAAATTTGATGAAGAAATTCAAGACTTGTTTCTACTTGGTTCCCTACCAAATTCTTGGGAAATTCTTAGAACTTCATTATCAAATTCTGCTCTGGATGGTGTGATCTCTATGGATCTTGCCAAGAGCACCCTTTTAAATGAAGAGATGAGAATAAAATCTCAGTGTTCCTCCTCATCAGATGTCTTGGTGATTGACTTTAGGGGAGAAGCAAGAATCAGGGTTCTCAAAATAGAGAACATAATAGAAGCAAATCCAGAAGCAGACTTAAAGATATTGAGTGCTACCATTGCGGGAAGAGAGGGCCCACAAAGAAGTTCTGCCGGATTTTGAAAAGGGAGAATAGAGACAAGGAAGAACAGAAAGAAGATGGCAATCGTGTGGCCACAGTTACTTGTTACTGTCTTTGATGCGAATCTGATAAATATTGCTTGTGATGAGTCAAGCTGGGTTGTGGACAGTGGTGCCGCATCTCATGTGACATCAAGGAAGGAATTTTTCTCATCTTATACTCAGGGTGACTATGGAACTTTGAGTATGGATAATGAGACTGTATCTAGGGTGGCTGGTGTTGGAACGATTTGTTTGGAAACTAGTATTGGAACTAAACTAGTTTTAAACAATGTAAAGCATGCACTTGATGTTCGTTTGCATTTGATCTCTGTTGGTGTTTTGGATGATGGGGGATATGTCAGTACCAACGGTGCTGGAAAGTGGAAGCTCACTAAGGGTTCCATGATTGTGGCTCGTGGGAAAAAGCGTCATGGTCTATACTGAACTACGACCTCTACCTGTGTTGATATGGTGAGTGCCGTTGAGAGCAATAGCTCTTTAACGTTATGGCATAAGAGGCTTAGCCACATTAGCGAGAAAGGACTAAATGTTTTAGCCAAGAAGAAATTGTTGTCAAATTTTGAAAGTGCAAAATTAGAAAAATATGAGCACTGCTTGGCTGGAAAACAAAAAAGAGTTTCTTTCCAGTCTCATCCTCCTTCAAGAAAGATAGAGTTGCTTGAGTTAGTGCATTCAGATTTATATGGTCCAATGAAGACAAGGATTTTGGGCGGTGCACTTTATTTTGCTACCTTTATTGATGATTGTTCAAGGAAACTTTGGGTCTACATCTTGAAGACTAAAGACTAAGTATTGAGTGTCTTTAAGCAGTTTCATGCTTCAGTTGAAAGAGAAATTGGAAAGAAGTTGAAGTGTATTCGTACTGATAATGGTGGTGAATATTGTGGACCGTTTGACGAATACTGCAAACAACAGGGTATCAGATACCAGAAGACTCCTCCTAAGTCTCCTCAACGTAATGGTTTAGCAGAAATGATGACTAAGACATTGATGGAAAGAGTCAAATATTTGCTTTCTGAAGCAAAGTTGCCGAATTCCTTTTGGGGTGAGGCTTTGTTGACCGCCGCACATGTTATTAATCTATCCCTTGCGGTTGCTTTGTAAAGTGATGTTCTAAACAGAGTTTGGTATGGCAAGGATATTTCCTATGACCACTTGAAAGTGTTTGTTTGCAAAGCTTTTGTACATGTGCCTAAAGATGAGAGGTCAAAATTAAATGCCAAGACAAGGCAATGCATCTTCATTGGTTATGACCTTGATAAGTTTGGTTACAGGCTATATGATCCAATTGAGAAGAAGGTCGTGAGAAGCCGTGATGTTATCTTCGTGGAGGATCAAACCATTGAAGATATTAACAAAGCGGAGAAGCTAAAATCTCCAAGTTCTGAAGGTTTAGTTAATCTTGATCAAATTCCTCATACAAATGCGGATGACGCTAATGGGCTCAATGATGATGGTGATGCCCAGAACCATATTCCAGATCAGCATATTGATGGTGATGGTGATAACAATGCTAATGTTGATGAGGTAAATGCTCCTACTCACAAAGTTGTGGACGGGTTAGATATTCCACTCAGGAGGTCTTCCAGACCTCGTACTTCTTCCTCCCGTTATTCACCCAATGAGTATGTATTACTCACTGATGGGGAAGAACCTGAATGTTATGCGGGGGCATAGAAGATGAGCACAAGGATCAATGGATTGAAGCCATGCAAGATAAGATGAAATCTCTGCATGAGAACCATACTTATGAGTTGGTGAAATTGCCTAAGAGCATGAGAGCTTGAAGAACAAGTGGGTGTTCAAAGTTAAAGCTGAATAACATAGTTTGAAGCCTAGATACAAAGCTAGATTGGTTGTCAAGGGATTTTGTCAAAGGAAAGGTATTGACTTTGACAAAATATTTTCTCCTGTCGTGAAAATGTCCTCCATTCGGACAGTTCTTGGTTTGACTGCCAGTCTTGATTTGGAGATTGAGCAGATGGATGTGAAGACTGTTTTTTCTTCACGGTGACTTAGAAGAGGAGATTTATATGGAACATCCTGAAGGCTTCAAGGCAAAAGGTAAAGAAAATCTTGTATGCAAACTTAAGAAGAGTCTATATGGATTGAAGCAAGCTCCCAGACAATGGTACAAGAAGTTTGAGTCTGTTATGGGGGAGCAAGGCTACAAAAAGACTTCTTCAGACCACTGTGTGTTTGTACAAAGATTTTCTGATGATGATTTTATCATCCTCTTGCTATATGTGGATGATATGTTGATTGTGGGCAGGAATGCTTCCAAGATTAACGAGTTGAAGAAACGGTTGAATCTTTTGCAATGAAAGACTTGGGTCATGTTAAGCAGATTTTGGGCATGAGAATTACTCGTTCGAGAAATGAAAGAAAGATTTACTTATCACAAGAGAAGTACATAGAACGTATACTGGAGCGCTTCAATATGAAAAGTGCTAAGTTGGTTCGCAAACCCCTTCCTGGTCATCTGAAGTTGAGCAAGAAGATATGTCCTACAACAACAGAGGAAAAAGAGAGAATGGTCAAGATTCCTAATTCCTCTGTTGTCGGAAGTTTGATGTATGCAATGGTATGCACTCGACTAGATATTGCTCATGCAGTCGGTGTTATTAGCAGATTTCTTGAAAATCCAGGAAAAGAGCATTGGGAAGCTGTAAAGTGGATACTCAGGTATCTAAGAGGAAGCTCACATGAATACTTATGTTTTGGAGGATCAAATCCAATTTTGAAGGGCTATACAGATTCTGATATGGCAAGTGACCTTGAAAAAAAAAATCCACTACTGGATATTTATTTACTTTTTCAGGGGGAGCTATATCATGGCAGTCGAAGTTGCAGAAGTGTGTCGCACTATCTACAATTGAAGCGGAGTATATTGCGGCTACTGAAATTGGCAAAGAGATGATATGGCTCAAGAGATTTCTTTAAGAACTTGGATTGCGACAGATGGAGTATGTTGTCTATTGCGACAGTCAGAGTGCAATAGACTTGAGCAAAAACTCCATGTACCATGCGAGAAAAAGACACATCAACGTCAGATATCATTGGATTCGTGAGCAAGTGGAGAACGAATCAGTTCAAGTCAAAAAGATTCACACGAGTGAAAATTCTGCAAATATGTTGACCAAGGTGGTACCAAGAGACAAGTTCGAGCTATGCAAAGAATTTGTCGGCATGCACTCAAACTAGAAGACAGTGCTACCTCCTCTAAATGAATGAGACTGGAGGGGGAGATTGATGGTGTCCATCTCATTCAAATGGTTTGGTAGCCAACCTTGTTGAATTGGTATTGGTTTGGTAGCCAACCTTGTTAAATTTGTATGGTTTGGTAGCCAATTTTATTGACTTGGTTTGGTTTGGTAGCCAACCTTGTTGAAATTGTGAAAAGTGTGTGCAAATTATCAAATATTGTAGGCTTTAGAGAATGAGTTTTTTAGCTATAAAAGGAGAGCTTCAACTCTCATTTCATCACACCAACAAAGAGAGAAAAGAAAGAGAGCAATGTATTCCATAAACTATAAGAAAATAGTTTGTGAAGAAAAATAGAGTATGAGAGATATTGTAGTGAGGGAGAAAAAGCAAAAGAGTGTTTATTTCTTTTGAGAGTGTAGTGGTCTTAGGAGTATTTTTACTCGTTACTACACAGTGTAAAATTCCTCGCTATAGTGATATCAGTTGCTCTTCTTGGCCGTGGCTTTTCCCTTATTCAGAAGAGTTTCCACGTAAAATCTTGGTGTCATTATTGCTGCATTTCTATTCTTGCTGATTTAACTCTAACTTAGTGTTCTGCGTTTGTCACTAATACCGTGAATATTATTTTACGGGGTTTATTCCCAACAGAATAATTACCATGAAATGGAAGATGCAGATCTATATGACAACAAGAAAATTCGTTCTGCTGCAGCTAAAAAATGAGAATGTTCACCTCATATACAATCATCAAATATGACTTCTCAACTATATTTCTTCAAGTTCCTCTTCTTGAATCTTGATCCAGGATATTTGCAAATTTCTTCCAGTCTCTTTTGGTCTGCATAAAACATGTTTTATGTTGCATTTCTTGCTCATTTTCGACAAGAAACAAAAATGTTAACAGATATTAACACAATCTTTCTTTAGGCCTAGCAATCAATTAGAACACGAGATTTTTGGCTAAAGAACAAGGCAGAATTGAGGCTCTACAAAATCCAATGAGAAAAGTAACAAAAGTTCAAAGCTTCTATGAGAGTGTTACTTCTTCCTCAAATCTCTTAGAATCAACCTTAAGATTTCTATAACTGAACCCTGGGATTTCATTCATCCTACAGTTCTCAGAAACTTCAACCATAGAACACATTGCAGGTAATCCACCACCATTGCCTCTTCTCTTCTTCTTTCTCCATTTCATCGTCAAGAACCCGAAACTAGGCCAAGAACTGCTACCACCCGAATTTATTTCCACTGTACTCTTCTGGGATTTGTTATTAGAATTTCCTCTACAATCCGGCTCGAGTCTTCTAAAATACTCAATCTCCTTCTTCAAAAGTGATCCTACAGTTCCCCTTGTGCCTACCTCAACCGGCACACTTGCACTCATTTTATCAGAGAACCGACTAGTGATGCTGCTAGTAGCTCTGTATAACATTTTTTTGAGAGTCTTGTTTGTGAAGAATAAATTGGCAGTAGTTTTTAAGTCATATTATGGTGGTAGGGATGATATTTGCTTGCATTAAGGAGCAACTATTCTATAGTGCTAATGATAGTGTTTATAGACAATGCTTTTTTGTTGAAAGTGGACAGCGTGAGGCTCTGCATAATTGTAGCAGTGGATGGATGGAGATGTAATCATCAACCAAACTTGTAATCAACGCATACACCTAAATATAATTACTATTGTTTTACCTTTCCGTCTCTGACTTATTTGGCTGATCCAAGTTAGTCATCATGATCAACCCCATTCAGGACCTAAGTCAAGAAAGAAAACTTGGGGTATATAATACTTACACCCTTGACCCCTTCCTCTCTTTTTTTTTTTTCAATTTTTTTGCTTATTAATCTAATGCTAAAAGATTGAACTTAATCATCTCTGTCAACAGATCATGCTTGTGTGGTCCTCAGCAATCAATGTCCAGGCTTTTTTAATCCCTTGCTTTGTAAATAATCATAGGATAATTCGAATTAATATTTGGTGTTAACTTCTTACCGGGTATAACTATAGTCCGAAAAGATTATAGTGGCTACGCCGCCCCAATAAATTTAAAATAACCTTTTCGCTATCCTTGGCTATTTAATTGAAACCTTAAACAAATAACAGCAGGCACCAAATCTCTTCTTCTTACAAGGTCCTAAAGCGACGTTTACCTAAGATTGCAATCCTTTTCTAAGCTAAAGAGACCATTACCAAATAAGTATTCTTATAAATGTACAATGCTGCACTGCTTCTTATTACCAAATAAGTATGTCTCAATTTTTTTAATTTTTTCGGAAATAGTGTCCGAACCAGTTTGCAAACTATTTTATCACTAGTACCTGCTACCTCCCATCAGATAACAGGTAACTGAGAGAAATCATCTACCGAGGTTTGGTCAGACGAAAAGAGACCAGCTAGTGTGATTTGAACCCTAAACCTCCATAATTTTCATCCACTTTATTGACGGTTAGACCTCACCCTTTATATTGATATTTCGTATGTCACAAGAGCGCATGAGTTGATCCCAACTAGTTTTTGTGTAACAAGCACCAACATCTCATCCTTTATAAAGTGCACGGAGCACTTGAGCACACCAGATTCTGATAGCATGTTACAAATTGCGTCACCATCCAGCACTAACCAAGTAGAAGAACAAAGAAATGAACCTGCTTTTTGAAAAAGAAAGTAAAGAGACAGCACATCAGAATTGGAGGATAGTGCCCATAAGAGATACTACTAGTAAAGGTAGTAACTTGGTAAGGAAACAAAGATCTTGTTTCTATCTCAAGGGCTAAACAGAACTGAATGCAACTAGAGCTGTGTCTAAGATGAAGCTCCTTGCGGTTTTAACTAATACTATTTATATAGTCAAAGCAGCAAAAGAAACAGCTTTAATGTTATGCAGACTGTGGGCTTCTGTGGTTCTGGAATAATGTTATGAACAGACATGGTAGCCTCAGAGTTTCTGTTGTTTCCCATCTTTTAGCAGATGTGCATAAACATCATAAGGGATAAATAAGTAATAAGAAAGATTTCCACGAAATGGAAGATGAAAATCTGCACGAACTACAAGAAAATTCGCTCTGCTTGCAGGCTAAACATGAAAATGTTCCCCTCATATACAATCATCAAATATGACTTCTCAACTACGTTGAAGTTCCTTTTTTGATACAGATAAAACTGCAAATTTCTTTCAATTACAAGAACCTAGAAATGTCCAGTCATTTGATCTGCACAAAACATTTTTATGTTGCATTTCTTGCTTACTTCCACAGGGAACCAAAATATTAAAAATATTAACACAATCTTTTTTAAGGCCTAACAATTGAAGGCAATCAGAAACACAAGATATTTGGCTAAAGAATAAGGGAGAATTCAGGCGCTACAAAATCCAATTAGACGACTAAAAAATTCAAAAGCTTCTTGAGAGTGTTACATCTTCCTCAAATCTCTTAGATCAACCTTAAGATTCCTATAACTAAACCCCGGGATTTCACTCAGCCTACAGCTCAGAAACTTCAACCATAAAACACATTGCAGGTAATCCACCACCACTGCCTCTTCTCTTCTTCTTTCTCCATTTCATCGTCAAGAACCCGAAGCTAGGCCACGGAAGGCCACCACCACTAGAATCTATTTCCAGTGTACTCTTCAAGGATTTATTAGAAATTCCTTTTCCACAATCCAACTCAAGTCTTCTGAAATACTCAATCTCCTTCAGAAGTGATCCTACAACTCCCGTTGTGCCTACATCAACTGGTACACTTGCACTCATTTTATCAGAGAACCTACTGGTGATGCTGCGAGCTCTGTATTAACATTTTTTTCTCAGAAAAAAAAGAAGAATTTCCGAGATTGTGGAATGCTTATTTGTGATGAATAAATTGGAGGTTTTTAGTGCTAATGATAGCGTTTATAGACATGCTTTTTGTGGAAAGCGGGTAGCGTGAGGCTCTGTATAATTGTAGCAGTGGATGGGGATGTACCTCAATATAAATATATTCTTTTTGGCAACAGAGCATTAAGTGGATAAAAATTAAGGCTCAACGAGTAAGTCAAAATATGTGATATATTGCTCCTATAAGACCACTTTTATGAGGTGCAGATGGCAACCATCTTGTGCACTCAGTGCTGTAAGAGAGAGCAACATTTCTGATCCTTTATCCTTGGCTGGTCCAACATCAACTCTCAATCTGAACTTGTGGACAAGCTATAAGCAGGAACCTTGGCAAGTTTTGTCTCCTTCATAATTGCTCTCATTCTCCTTACCTCTTCCCACATGCCATTACTGGCATAAATGTTGGACAATACCACATACACTCCATCGTTCCACGGTTCTAACTGTTGCAGGTGCTTAGCCACCCATTCTCCCATTTTCACATGCCCATGCTTCTCACAAGCCCCCATTAGGCACCCCCAAATCACAACATTTGCTTTCATTGGCATACCTTCAATCGTCCCTCTTGCCTCCTCGAGCAACCCAGCCCTACCAAGCAAATCCACCATGCACCCGTAATGCTGCAACATGGGTGCAATACCATATTCATTCTTCATCATGCTGAAATAATACTTTCCTTCTTGCACCATCCCACCATGTACACAAGCGCTCAACACCCCAATAAATGTCACATGGTTAGGCCTAACACCTGCCTCCCTCATGCAACGGAAGCATTCAAGCGCATCTCTAACATACCCATGCATCGCATAACCAACAATCATAGAAGTCCACGAGGATACATTTCTTTCTTTCATACTTGAGAACACCCTATAAGCAAGATCCATCTTCCCACATTTACCGTACATATCAATGAGAGAATTCATCATCAAAAGATCAGACTTTTCCAACGCTTTTGCTTGAAAGACGCATTTATGCAATTGAAAAGCCAAATCCAAGTCTCCAAGAGCACCACAAGCTGATGTCACACTAACCATGGTTACATCATCAGGCTGTAACCCACTCTCTCTCAACTCCAAGAACATTTCTATCGCTTCTTTAGCACGCCCACCTTGTGACAACCCTGCTATAATAGCATTCCAAGACCCCAACTTTCTTTCAGTATTTTGTTCAAACACCTTACGAGCATTCTCAAAGTCACCACCCTTTGAGTACAGACTAATGAAGCCACTCTCACAATACATATTAGTGTCTAAAGCGTGCTTTACTGCAACCCCATGAAGCTGCCGTACCATAACAACATAATTCAGAACAATAGCTTTTAAAACAATAGGTAGGGTGAAAGTATCAGGAGGAACACCAGCTCTAGACATAGTGATGTACACATGTAGTGCCTTACTGGGGGATTGAAGCCTAGTATATGATCTGATAATGTTGTTCCAGTGAAATTCTGCAGGATACAACTCCAAGAAGTGATTTCGGATTATGTGGGCGTAAATTTGGTCGAGCTGCTCTAGATTATTGCAGTTTGATATTCGGGTCGCTAGTGTCTTGGCATAATCAGGAATATCAACGAGGGTGGCTAAACTATGACTAAGCTGAAATGAGTTTACTACTCTGTTTCTACCAAATCGGAGCAAGAAACAATGAAATAGACTCATTAATAATATTTAGTTGGTATTAAACTCACTTCTTACCCTATCGTCCAAAAAGATTATCGAGCCTACGCCGCCCCGGTAAATTTAAACGCAGACACCTGAGATTGCAATGCTGCTTAACTAAGCTAGAGACCATTACCTTTAGAGCTGTCAATATGGGCCGGGCTAGGCTAACTAAGCTAACAGTCCGGCCCACTTTAGCAATTGACGGGTTGGGCTAGCCCACTATTTTGATGGGCCTTATAATGGTCAGCCCACCTTAGCTCTATGTGGGCCGCGGGCCCCCACGGGCCGACCCATTATTTTTAAAAATATAATTTTATATTTTTTCTTTAAGTTCTGACCTAAAAAAAGATAATTATTTAAAAGTAAAAAAATATAAAAAAGATAATTATTTAAAAGTAAAAAAATATCTTATTGGAAAAAATTCGCAAAACTTAATAACTTTTTATATTGTTCCAATATATCACAATAAATACTAAAAAAAGTAAAAGACAGGACTATATTTCATTCACTAAAAGTCAAAACTTAAAACAAACTATTCAAGAGAACGTTCATGATGCTTATGAGATATCCAACACATCATCTTCATCAAACACATTTGAATCCGCTTGTGACAAGGTTGTCTTAACATCTTCACTTTCATCTACAATTCATATGCAATATTAATTAGTTAAATATTAAAAATAATTAAATTTTAAAAATTAATAATATTTAAATTCACATAAAAAAATATTACCAGTTTGAGTTCGGGAAAACCTATGCAACCAATTTCAAGTAGTAACAAGTGTTTGGACATTTTCATAATAAATGCAACTTCTGTACTTTGTAAGAACACGCCATCAATGCTAAATGTTGATTCCGATGGTACAATGGTAATAAGAATGCTAAGTACATCACGCACCATCATTCAAAGATCGAGATATTTTCTAGAATGGTCCTTCCAATACATGACAACATCATCTCTTGAAACTTCTCAAGATCAAGTTTTGGTTCCTCTTAGTAAAGATCCAATTCTGACTTTTTCCATCTCTAAAAACAGTATACTTTTTATTTTTTATATATTTTAAATAAATATTTTATTAGGCCCATGGGCCGGGCTGACCCAGCCTCACGGGTCACGAACTTACTCGGGCCGGGCTTAAAAGCCTCATTTTTAAACGGGCCCCAAAAATTCTAGCCCAACCCTGCTAAATCACGGGTTGGGCTGGACTTATTGACGGCTCTAATTACCTTATTACATACATGACCATATTGAATAGTCTAGGAAAGGAATAAAATCTTTACGTGGAGAGAGAGGGGGCTAGGTCAACCTTACGCATAGTTCTCTACCGGGGGCTACTAGCAGCGTTGAGAGAGGGCTAGGTCAACCATATGCATAGTTCTCTACCCGGGGCTACTAGCAGCGCTGAAAAGAGTTACTCGATATCTATCTACACCACTGTTATAAAATGCTGAACATCCTTCTTATGCTCTCTACTTTTATAGCATGCCATAAGAGCTTAGGTGCATGGATTCCTCGTATACTAATTGCAGTTGGCCGCAGCACTTGAGAACACTAGATTTTGGTGGAATATTTCAACTTGTCAACGTCCAAGCAGAAACAACAAAGAAATGAATCTGCTTTTCACAAGAAAAAGAAAATAAATAGCTACCTCCACTAGGGTGGTAATAAAAATCGCTGTTTTATCCATTAAATTAATTGCACTGTACATGTTACTAATTGGGATACAAAACCTTTGTAAATCTGAAAGTAACTTTATACGGAAGAATCTACAAAACTGGGCCATATAAGAAAAACAAAAATATCCATCAATGACTAAGAACATAACAATTAGTTCAGAGCCTCAAAATTGGATCTTTCTCTCGCTTCTTTAAATTATTATTACTCATTTCTACTGATTTTTTCTCTCGCCACGCTTGCTTCTTTCTATCCTTTTCCTTTCATTTGCTTGTACAAGTATAATTCTTCTCTACAAAGTATGGAATAATGAGGAGACCATGCAAATGCCCGTTACTCAAGCAACAACATGCAGTCAGCATAAGCATTAGCTGACTCGCGCCTCCCTTGGGACTATCCAGGCCAGAGAGGACCAATGAATTATGGTACACTGTGAAGATGGCATGAATATCTTAGGCTCCGATGTGAGGCACGAGCATGTTGTAATGCATCATTTATCTTTGAACCACCCTGAAAAAGAGACTCATAGAACTGACATATGAACTGGGACAACTCCCCCTCATCATCATCCCAAAAGAACTGAGAGCGTCCTTCACTTTTCTCTGGTTCACTATCTTCCCAATCACTTGCTGGACTAGAAGGTTCAGTATCATCATCCTCTCCTTCTTCTTCGCCAATTTCAAACTTCCCATTATCAAAAGAATTAAAATCACCTGACCCGTGAAGTGTAGACAACTGCGCTTCATCAGGCTCAGTGGAAGGACATATAACAGCTTTAGCTCCTGAATCTAGAAAAGCCTTGATTAGAGGTTGGCTAGGGCCATAGAAACCAGTGAAGATTATAATTCTCTCCCTCCATGCTCCAATCTGGAAGGTTTAACAAATATTAAAGAGTTAGTGTTGCCTCCTTTCTTATTCATCTTTTATTTTCTTGGATGAATGTGTATGCATAGAGTAATAGGTCACAAAAAAGTATAATGAACAGGCCTCTTTGTCTTCGAACCCGAGACAGAAACAGACCAGTCATTAAAAAATAAAAACTCAAGTGCAGATCTTGGAATGATGCAGATGAAGTATGATGCATGTCTCCACTAGGGAGCACCAGCACTACAGAGCTTTATCTGCAGACGACCTCACTGCTTCCATGTCAGGGCCGAAGCAAAAGTCCCCTGCGAGCTCTGAGTGCTGAAGGGCTTATCCTTTCCGCGGATACTTGAACCCAAGCAAGTAAGTTTAGTTGTCATATATAGAACCCAGCTGATTGCTGGTTAGTCGTGACTACTTCAATCAAATGATGCAACCATATAACATCATTGCGAAGAGATAAATTTCTTCTCACATACATAATCTTGCAATGAAAGAAATATGCAACACTGAATCACATAAATGATCAGAGAGAATACCATCCACCGAATATCTTCTGAGGTTAAATGCATTGAAGGAACGGTCCTACGAAACATATAGGCACCAATTTCTTGGTCATCTTCCATGACCTTCAGAAGACACAGACAAAATAGGAAATTCATAAATTCTTAGTTTCCAAAAGCAAAAGTATTTATCAAATAAAGGATGACCGGCATAACATTGAGGCATACCTGCGTCTGACGCCCAATATAACGGTGGACTACACCACCTATTTGGAAGCATGGCCTACATTTAACAAGATCTGCAACGGTTGAGATATCCGTGATAGCTGATGCATACTTTCTCCGGCGGCCCCGCATCATTGACAGCAAGCTAAACTTGACACTCTGCAGAAACTTATCGGCTAGTTCTCCAGGTTCGGCAACCACGAATACATCATTCTGCCAACTATCTCGTAGAAGTAGATGACATTAGGACGACAAACAACATTTCCAGCAAGTAACCATAAAATATGGAATATCTAACCTCAGTACAGATCCAGATGTATCATTTTGCAGAGCCAAGTGCACAACTCCAACCTGAGGTGAATTCTTTAGTTTCTCATACAAAGAATGCACAGGCAACGAAAGCTGTCGACGCTTTCGAGGAGACTCAGGCGGCGAGGCAGTTGTTTTCGCAGATTGTAATCCATCCAAGCTTAGTGGTGGAACTAAATCAATTCTACCAACCCTATGAGCCCCAATATCAGGACTGTATAAGAGAGGGCTTGAAGGGAAGCTCCCAGTGAACAATGGTGAAGCAAAAGGTGTCGGAAAAGTTGATCCTGGAGCTGCTTTCTGAGTGCCTGATATGCCACTGAAAAGACTGAGTTTTATTCCATTATGAGCACAAAATGACTCAAGTGAGCGAGCATGATGAAAGACTCTTCCAGCATCTGCACTATTTGAGGCCTCGACAAGTAGCACGCTCCGCCTCCAACCTAAAGAAGGACTGCTCTCATCTGGAAAAAAAAAAAGAATCCTTCAAAGGTCAATCCATCTTAGACAAAAGAATATCATGGCAAGCAATCAAATATGATTCAGCACATACCAGTTTTAGAATTCTTCGATTTGAGAAACTGATGGGACTTGAAATTATCTGAAAATTTCTCATCATGTGGCCTCTCTAACAATCTTTGACAAATATTCTTGAAAGCAACAGAGGTGTTTTGAATGTACTCATCTGTTGCGGCCTCTAACTTTAACCAGACAGCAGGGTCCGTCTCATCTAGCTCCATACCACATCGGTCGTCAACTGCATCCCAGATATATAGAAGACATGTTAAGAATGTGAAAAGAAAACCAAAAATTAATATCACCATGGCACAAGACTAGATCATACTAATAACCATTTTCTTTTGTTCTGGGTGATTCCAAAAACTTGAGATGTTAATGAAATGCCAAAATTCAGGTACAACAGAATTAGGAAAAGAAGGTTTCAGAAAAGAAAAGAAAGCAATCTTTTTGCTTTTAATATTCACCTCAGGCAACATGTAAAGTAACTTCACCTGGATTGAACCGAAAATAGTGCACATCAGGAAGCAGTTGAAGCAATGTACTTAAAGCTTCCTCCACCCGGTCAACTGAGCATGCACTCTCTATCAACACTTGGCCAGTGTCAAGGTAACGCCAGCCACCTTTGCGGACCTAACATAGCAGGGAAAATAGCAGAAACCCCTATAAATTGAACACCCAAGTAAAATGGCTTGAAGTAAATTTTTTCTTGATTTTATCAAAACTTCCAGTAGCAATGGAGAGTAAACTTCAAACCTTGGCAATAAGATTTTATGCACATTTTTCAATGATTTTACTGTTTCTCTTAAAAGTAACCAACTGTGAATTCAACTCCAAAATTAGCAGCAGAAGATATGAATATTATAGAAATGTGCTATGATACAGGGAACACCATAAGAGAGAAATTATCAGTTAGTAAAAGTACTTGCTGACATCATGACATATTAAGAAGAAGAATAAAAGAATCTGCAGCTGACTAAAGTTACCAATTACAATAAAATTTTGTGAGTATCACACAATCAAGATTTTAGTTAAGAACTGTCTCAAATTGCCCAATTACGCTAAAATTTAATGAGTATCACATAATCATGATTTTAGCTAAGAACTCCCTCAAAGGTGCATTTCCAGATTCCCCAATCTAAATATATGGAAAGCACAAGCAAGCATATGCAGTCAATGAATACACAAGTTTCAATAGCATGTCAGAACCTTTTTAAGCCAGTAAAAAGCAAAACAATTGGTGCTTTGGATCATAATAGGCAAGCATTCGCTAAGCAACAGTATACCTTCATGGGAACAGATCCGCAACCAATTGAGACTAAGCAGTCAATCCGTGCATCTGGCCATAATAGTTGTGCTTCTCGTATGGCAAAAATGGTAGGATTGTTGGCAACAATTGCACCATCTTGCCAGCGGTATACATCTGAAATTAAACAAACAGCACAGTCAGGAAAGATGACAATGACATGCATCCAGAGAAAAAGATTTGCCATGAGTTAAATTTTTAAGCACATGCAAGAATATACCATCAGAGTAATCATCAAGATAATAAGGTGCAGCAGATGATGCTCTTATGGCTTGCCATATCCTATGCTTACAGCTTCCCATGAAAGCATTTCGCTTATGTTCAACTTGAATTGGATCACTTACTGCTCCTTGGCCAGCAGTAGCCAAATTCTCAGTGACCGCAAGGGGAATTTCTGGTGTCCCGGGAGGGTACTGCACTTTCCCAACAAAACGGTTCAATAACAAACTAACAGAAAGGAAATAATAGAAGCAGAACTAGTAAACACTACTCAGGCAAACTGAATAGTAGAGATCAGGTCTAAGTATTGAGTCGTATGAGGATTCAGTAATAACCTGATAGTTGCGGAAAATAAAGGGTTGAGCTGGTGTCGCACTGACCAGAGTTGATACCACAAAAACTTTAGGAATCCTTTTAACTGCCGACTCTATCAGAAGATCCCCATCCTCGTCAGCACACATCTCCTTTAACAATCTCTCAAACTGATCTGCACTGTGCTGGAAGAAGATAGAGGGTCAATTACGATTTCAAAGTTGCAAGGTCCCTCTTATTCAGCAGCATTTCAAGCACGAGAAAAAAAAATCTAAGGTAGATGTGTAAAAACTACAAAGTTGCATCAGTTGAACTGTTAAACTAGATATATTTTCCCACATCAGATGAAAGTATATGTTTATTATTATTTATTAACCATCTACAAAACCTCCTAGGCGTAAGACACTTGTCTCATGCATTCTCCAATCTCCTCTTATTTCTCACATGGTATCAACGCCAATGAGTTTCATCTGAGTTAATTTATTTTTGCTGCTCGACAATTTTGTCCATTCTCTTCCCCAATTTCACTATTCCAACTCTTTTCTGAAGGACTTCTCCAGTGGCACCACACATTTTCCGGGACCATTCGAGCAACACCATCTATTTTCCCTGATCTTACTAGAACAATTCTTTCAGTGACCGTTTCAGCAACACCGTGCCTCTTTTAGGTAATAGTTCCGACACTGTTCCATCACGATACAGACTACTTTGGCCAATGTTCTAGCTACTATTCCACTGATGTTCAGACACTATTCCACGACTATACCGGTGCAGTTTCAGCGTAGCTTTTACTATTGAATACTCGAGCTGTCTTTAGCACCTTAAATTTTGAGGAAGTATCAGAATGTAAGAATGTTAGATTAGAGATATGTCCGTGCATCAGAACAAAGTTGATGAGAAATGAACCTTGGGCCTCTGAATATTTTCCCAAGAGATAAACAGATATGGCTTGGGGCAGCCTTATTATAGCAAATTTAACTATATATCCAAGAAAACCCTATATTACTTTTTTTTTTGATAAGGTAAAGGTTTCATTAAAGGAGTACCAAGAAGGTACCCAAAAAATTACAAGTTACAGCATAGCTGCATCAGTATCCAAGAAAACCCTATATTACTATAGCTGCTCATTTTGGTTTTTCAGGTACCCGAAACATTAAATTTCGAACACAGAAAACTGAACCAATCAACTAATTTTTCAAGCACCAAATCAAAAACCAACCAAAAGCCCAAACCAAGAAAATTTGGTTCAGTCGCTTTTTCGGTTATAACCAATTAATGCCAATGCTGGCAATGCTCAGTTGCTCAAATATAGTGCATAAGGAGGGCTTTTCCTTATTCCAAGGGTATGGAATTTGAGGTTTCATCTTTGTAAAATAATATATATTTTTGGATTAATACACAAAATGGAACCTCAACTTCAACTGCTTTACATAGCGAACCCTCTAACTTAGACTTATTCCAATTTAACACCTCTACTTGTTTAAACTTCACATAAGAAACGCTTCTAACCCTTGACCATACTTATGTGACATTGATTTAGCTTATGTGGCTAGAGAGCATGTGAATTACGCATATAAGAAGCGTGAACATATGAAAATGCTCCTACTTACTCATGTCTTCTCCCATCTCTTATCTCTTCCATATTGTTGATCTCCAATTTTTTATTTTGCTTCCACGAACAGTGATATTTTTCTCAGCTTTTCAAGATTCTCTAAGAAGGACGAACCTTTCCCCCACCCTGGCCACTCCCCCAAAGCTCCAACCATACTAAGATTGGCAACTAGATCAGAGAAGCAAAGCTCATAATTGGCACAAGATTGGAAACTCGATCCCTTTTCCCCTTAACCCATCCCCTTCTCTGTCCTCCCACGGAGCGGCAATTTCACTAGCGCTTGACCCTTATCCCTTTCGTTATTGAAGGTTGTGTGTGATTTTCGAAGGCTTTCCTGTGAGCTGCGGTCACTTTCACCATGGACAACTATGAGCGCACAGATTGCTGAACTGCGCTTGTGGCAGTTTTTGTACACAGGCCCACCATTTCCATGTCCAAGGACCTTCAGCTTTTCAAGTTCTGAAATGACGATGTTAGTGGTGGAAGAAGTGGTGGTTTTGGTATTGGAGTTGGTGGTGGAGATCATTCTCAAAAACAAAGTTAGTGGTGGAGATGAAAGAGGGAGGGAGACAAGAGACCGTATTATTCCGGCAATTGAAGCTGGAGATTGGGCTGCCAGCGCTCTCGAACTAAAGCCATTAGGTAATTGAGCAGATTGGTTCCGTTTGGATTTTTTAGAGTGGAATCCAAATGAATTCTTCCACTCTTCTGGTTAACAGAAGGGTATGTGTTGTTAAGTGGGATAGTCTTAGCCAAGTTCGCACACTTGATGTGCCAGTTACGTGTCATAAAGTTGGGCGTGCATTTGACGAACACGCATTTTGATAAACCAAGTAAAGGTGCTTAAAACATGTGTTTCAATCAGCATCCAAGGTTGTGGTCTAGAGGTCAATGAAGTGGGTGAAGCACCGAGAGGTCCCGGGTTCAAATCCTAGCATAAACAAAACCACTAGGTGATTTCTTCCCATCTACCAAAGCCTTGGTGGACAGAGTTACCTGGTACCTGTGCAGGTGGAAGGTAGCAGGTACCCCGTGGAGTTAGCCGAGGTGAGCGCAAGCTGACCCTAACCACGATTATCAAAGAACAAAAACATGTGTTTCAACCAACTAGAAGTGTTTATTTGGCAAGGCCGTCATTGCAAGTTGAGGTGCAATTTTGTGTGTTAGGCATGTTCATTTTGAATAGTTCGTAAAATCAGTAGAAGCAAAACTCCTTAACTCCCTCTTTTTCTTTTCACCAGTATAGCATGATTGGAAATGGATAAAAAGTTAGCTCAACTTACTTATCATATTTATGCCAGTGGACGAAACGACTAGATCAGTTCTAAAAGATTCACAAGGGTACAAGATGCAGGAAATATTACCGCATAGAAAAACTTTTTGACTTTCTTAAACTATATGAATTCTTAAAGTTAATAAATAACTACTTTATGTAAAAGTTCTCTAATATTTTTGAAAACCCTATTACCAAAATACGCAAGACATAAGTTGCATGGCAAGAGTAGTTGTAAATTAACTAAAAAAAATAACTTATGGCATGACATACTTTAGATCCATGTACAACAACCCTGAAACTCTGAGATGAGCTCTTGTAGAGTTGATCCAACTTTTCTCTCCATGTTGCTGCTTCATTGTCCTTGGGAACAGGTTCGGCAAACACAAGTTTGCCTGTAAAAGAATTTTGAGAGGCAGGGAATACGATAGAACATGCATCAGTGCTGCTACTATGTCAAGCAATCTACAGCAAGTTTGAGAACACTGAAAATGACACAGCGAAGTTGAGCTTCTTTTAGAGCAGAAACTCACCAAGTTTTTTGTATATTTCTTCACATTTTTCCAAAGACATCAGTTTGATCCCAAGAGCAACAGCAAGCATACCACCAGTTGACGTGCCACAAATGAGGTCAAATAGTTCATGTATCTGCTTCCCAGTACCTTTCTCAATCTCCTTAAGGATTCTCACAGTTGCCAGCCCTTTCATGCCACCACCATCCATTGAAAGTATGCGCAACCCTTGCTTTGGGACCTGTCTCCCTCTTATAGCACGCCGTAGAATCTCATTCTCCCCTACAATCAGATAGAGTTTGAATTCAGAAGGCCAGGTTGAAGAATAGCTGAACCATAACAAATATACAGAAACCAACCTAGAATTGCCAAAGCGCGAGCCGCAGCCTTACTGACTTGTGGCTCTGATGCAACTGTCAACCGCAATAGCAGTTCCCGTAAACTTTCTGAAGTAACTAGAATGCGGCGATTTTCCAAGCAGAATGCTAAGTTACCAACTGCAAGTAAAGCTAGTCTTTGCACCTAAGGGGACAAAATAATCAATTTCAAAGACCACTCAACAGAAATAGGAAAACAATTTTTTATAACTAAATCGCCACACAGGAAAACAGAAAAGCAAAGGCTTGCCTCTGGATTTCTGTGAGCACACAAAAGTTTCAATGATCTCAATATGTCCTTTGTCAGCAGCTTTTGAGATACAATATCTGATGCAAACGCCAATTTGCCCAAAACTTGCAACACAGAGATGACTTCCTCAGGACCAGCAGATTTTAGTACTCTTTCTATGGGTTGCATAATATCTGATTTCATTAACTGCATTGCCACAGACACATCTGTGGCAAGAGAAGAAAGTGCGGAGCAAGCTTGTTCTACCTGAGCAAAAACAAAATTTTATGCATTAACTGCTTAGGTTATTAGATAAAGCGTCCTACAGAGTATAAGGTACCATACCACATGCTGATTGTCGCTACTGATCATACTTATGAGTTGCCTTACAGCATTCTCATCTTTCCCAACAACTACACGATTCCCCTCATCTTGCATTATTTTTGCCAGGGCGGAAGCTAGCAGGGGATGATGACAAGAAGAGAAACGGAATATAAGAGAGAAGAAGGCACTCAATTTATGCCGAGATGCAATAAAGTAAGAATTATTCTCCGTCTGCAGTTCAGCCAAAAAGAAACAAAAAAGGGAGAGTTCTTCAACTTCATAAGGCAACCAGATAAGAGAAACAACTCAAAGTTCAAAAAGAGTGTGATGATTACCTCCATCTGCACATTCACCGATCGCAACTGATCATCTGCCACCACCCTTATGTTTGCAAGAGATAAGTGGCGAACCTTCTGGAGTGGCAAAATATCAGGAAGAAATTCAAGAGGATTACCAAAAAGCCTCAAAACACGTAACTTTGTCATGGCCCTGTAATTAAGTTATTCAAATATTAGACCTCACTCAAAGAATGACACAATATTTGACTAAGAAATCAAGTAGAAACGGAGAATTCGCCAATCATAAGTCTTAATAGAGAGACCTGAAATCGAGAAGAGGTCGGACCAGCTTGTTATGTTCTAGCGATAATTCAACTAGCCCAATACACTCTCTTAGTTCAACTGTTCATCATATCCAACCACGTCAAAGAATGAAATAAGTAAGGAATGAATCATCTTCTTGTATTCTAACTCCTTATGAACAGAGTAAGATGTAATTCAAACATATATACTGTTCACAACCATCTACATCATACTCTGTTAGTTTTTATGTGAAACTTTCAAGCTTACCAGGGACAGACACTAACATGTTGTAGTCCACGGCAAGAACTTTCAAACATTTCAGTTCACCAAGCTCAGGTGGCAAATTTGATAGCTTATTGTTATCAAGATATAACCTTTCGAGAAGAGGCAGCTGGGTTATCTCTACTGGCAGCACCTGGAACATATAAAAAGATGGGTGACCCAATTGATGGCAAACTGCTTATCAGTAGAACCATTCTAGAAATTAAAAACAATAGTTGCATTGGCTTCAATCATGAACACTATCAGTAGTATCAGTTTCTGCTATCCTACCATTCCCTCAGAATCAGAAAAATAAAAGAAAAGGATTCCAGTACTTATAAGTAATGCTTTTTTGAAGTTAAAAGTTCCCTATCTATTGAATAACACAACATAGTTCATATCCACAACAACAATTCAACTAACTCCAAACTAGTTGGAATTGGCTACATGATCCTAGCAATTACTTCTGCTCCACTTGGACCCTTCTCTTCCCGATATTCAATAGTTTGTCTTTTTAGGACCATTTATTATGGCTTGGCAAGAACATAATACAAATAAATACCTCAAAAACACTCATCAGAACATAAACGCAAATTCATAAACACTAAAAAAGACGGAACTAATGTTAAAACGAAGAACCACTCACCATTAGTCCAAGACCACATAGACTAACAACAGTAACACTCTTCCAATGATCAGCACAACCCACGGGCACGCCTTCCCCACTCCCTCCTAACCCGACCCCATTGGCGAAATTCGACCTCATCAACCTCGACAACACCCCCATCCCATCACTCTGCTGGCTCGAACTACCCACCCGCCACATCATCACACCTTTCAATGGCTCTCTCCTTTTCACCACCCTCATTTCCACAGCCACCTCACCTGTTATATCCTCCTCCACATCACCATTTCCATTTTCATTTTCATTTTTCTCCTTGAATTCAATTTCCACAGTGTCTTGCGGTAAAGGCAATGCCACCATAACCTGTGACTGCAGTTTTAAAGCCACTTGATCCTCATCATCCCCCACATTCCAATCTAATTCCACCCTAAACCCTAATAACTCCTCTTCTAGGTTATTAATAGTATTCTCTTCTTGACCCTCCGCGGCCCCCGCCGACGGGGATGATCCCAAGAATGTCGATGCCGATGATGACGATCTTGATGACGTGGGTGTGGACTCATCTAATGCCTCGTCTTCACCATAGCTTAATGTGAGGTGAAATACATCTGATGACCGCTTCCAACCCAATCCCCAAGACATCGAATTATTCAAAGAGTTTTGGTTATTAAGAGACCCTTTACGTAATTATGTTTGTTGTTTACATTACAATGGCGATCTGATCAAAGAATGTGAGAAACTGAAAATCCAAATTGTCCCTATGCTGGAATTTGATATCAGGAGGGTTTAAAAGTTTTTTTTTTTTTTTTTTGGGAAAAAGAATGGGATTTGGTGAAAGAGAAAATGGTTTATAACCTTTGATGAATGTTGATTTGTTGTTCGGGTGAATTGTTGCAGAGGCACTTTTACTCCATTTTTCAGTCTCGTCTTCGGTGTGTTGTTTCTGTTTTTGGTTTCTTCGCGGGGCCGTTTTGGAATGGCAGAGTTACGTAAATTTGTGGAAACAGGGGAAGACTGCGAAAAAGTCAAGAATTAGAGTATTTAGAAGACTTACGACGTCGTCTCAATTTGGAATTGCTCCTTTCTATTTGTCTAACTAAATATGGTTAGAATTCATCATAAACTAATTGGTAAATATGGTTACAATTCATCATAAACTAACTGAATTTTTTAACGTAGTAAGAAGATGGTTCATTTTTCAAGCATAATTTTAAGAGTCGTCAATGGGATTTTGTAGTAATGCTTACAAAACTAACAAGAGCTAAAAACAGTCTGTGTTCGATACTTGTTCCATTACTTGGCCAAGTGATTAGTGAATTTTAAGGGCTCATTTAATTACTGTACATTTTACTTTATTTTGCTTCCATAAAATGTTAGATCTAGAATATTCGAAAATCTCTTTCATTTCTAATTAAGTATCACTTGAAATAATCTTCAAGAAAGGAATTAAAAATGTAGAATAATATTATTTTAAAAATACCATTTGAAATTTCTGTAAAATCTAAGTAGAATAACGAATGAATGTATCTTCCTAAAAGATTTAAAACTTAATTCATCAAGAAAATATTTAAGAGGGTCAAACTGAAAGGAATTAAAGAAAAGGGTTGCAGGAAAAGAAAAGAAAAAGTTAATTACACATGAAGCGCAAAAAAGTAACAGCATTTGACGAAAAAAATAAAGTAGACAGTGATTGTGTGATTGAGTAATTTGCATTTTTTTTGTTGGGAAAATTACATATTAAAACAACTGAGCTGCCTACTTTTCAACTTTATAGCTCACATCTGAATTTAGAATTGAGTAGCCCAAAAATAACAGGCTCATATCCGAAAAAAGGGGCGTTATTTCCGTTTTTTAGGATTTGGAAGCGGGATTTTGTATCTTTCAGCGGGATTTTCTCTCATTCTTTCCATTCTTCGTCCCCAAATCTACAAAAAACGCGATCTTGCAGTCAATGCAACTCCAAAAACCCTAGAAATTCTTCTTCATCTCGAATTAACAGCAAATCAAACACGAAAAGTGAAATTTTTTTGCTACAATCAGCGCGGTTTTCATTTTTGCTGTAATTTTGATTTCAACTTTTTGTTCGATGGAGCTTTTTCTAGTTTACGTTCTTCATAGTGGTGAATGGGAAGAAAACAAGTTTATCAATTTCGTCAGCGATTGTGTAATAATCGAGTCGACATTCAGCTACAACAATTTAGTTGCAACTATTTCGGAACAGATTAGAATCCATTGTGAGTTAAACACATTAGAGATTAACTTTCTCCCAAAGGATGGTTTACCACCGATCCTGATTTATAACGATACAGGTGTTAAGGTGTATATCGAATTAAAGAAGAAAAACTTGACTTTTACTGAATACCCGTTGTATGTGACTGTGAAAGAGATTTATGATAATCGTTTGGTTGCTACAATTCCAGTTGTTTGGTTGTTTACAAGTTCCAACTGTATAGATGTATCCACAAGTGATAGCACTGAGATTATGCATGATAGGGAATTTATTGAAAACACAAAATTTAGTGAAAACACGGGTATAATAGATAATATGTTGAACGAATTTGTTGAGGAGGATCAAGTTTATAAAGATAAAGAGACAGTTGTCAGTGTGATAAAGAACTTGGTTGTACGCGAGAGGTTCCAATTCAAGGTGAAGAGATCAAGCGCAATAAGGTATGACAATAGTTGTATATTCTGTTATATATATATATATATATATGTATAAATATGTATAAAGTAGTATATATTTGTATGTAGGTATTAAAATTAGTATATATCTAGTTATGTTTTTGTATACAAGTGTATTTAGAAGTTGAATGATCTTTAATCCTAGGTATCACCTTATGTGCGTGGATGACAATTGTGTTTGAAGTTTCAAATCTTCTGTCGTTTACAAGGCAAACATATTCAAGGTAAGAAGTTACAATAATAATCACACATGCGACTATGGTAAAAAATACTTGACATAACGTCAAGCTACTTCGGGTGTAATTGCTAATATAGCCAATAACAAGTATGTTAATCCAAAAAATTTACACTACAAATGATATAATAGAGGACATACAAAAGCAATACGGGGTTGAAGTGAGCTACATGAAAGTATGGAAAGCTAAAGAGATAGCAATGACAATGATAAGAGGGAATCTGAGCGATTCATACAAGGAGTTGTCGAGGTATTTGTATATGTTGGAGCATACAAATCCAGGAATGGTTGCAAAGTTGCACAAATCAGAAGATGGATGCTTTCTTTATGCATATGTTTCGCTATATGTATCTATCAAGGGTTGGGAGCATTGTAGACCGATAATGGTTATTGACGGAAGTTTCCTTAAAACAACATATAAGGGTATTATATTGACTGCTTACACACAGGATGGAGCTGGTGAGTTGACTGCATCTACCTTGTTTCTGCAGTTTGTATAATATTGTAGTTTCATGTATAAACGTGTATAGGATTTCAGAGTTGTTATTTTTATAAAATTTGCAGTATGTATAAGGTTGTATAATCGTGTATAACTGTGTATAATTGTCTGAATCCTAATATCTATTTTGTATAAACGGGAAAAATCCTTCCACTTGCATATGCAATTGTAGATTCTGAGAATAACAAATCTTGGGAGTGGTTCTTCGTCCAGATAAAGGGTACTTTTGGTGTTAGGGAAGGGATGTGTATAGTTTCAGATAGAAATGAAAACATCTTCAATGCCACAAAAGATGTGTACCCAGAAGTACCACATTATATTTGCATGTTTCACTAGTGACAGAAGGTCAAGCGCACATTCAAAAAACATCACAAACAATTGAAGGATATCTTCTTCGCTTTGGCTAGAGCTTATACGGTAGAGAAGTTTGACTATCATATGACAGAGATGTGCAAAATTGATTCGAGGGTGCAGCCTTACTTGTTCGAAATTGGCTACGAAAGGTGGTCTTAGGCATACTCCAAAGTGAAAAGGTCGATAGTAATGACTTCCAATATTGCAGAGTCAATTAATGCAGCAAACAAAGATGCTAGAGAGTTACCAGTAATGCGATTGCTGGAGTACATGATAAATTTACTACAACAGTGGAACAACAAAAACAAAAAAAGTACAATGGAGACATCTACAGATCTTGGCGTAAAGTACGACAAACTCCTTCAGGAAAATCTTATTACATCGGAGCAAATGACGGTAAAACGAATCAAATATAATGATGTATGGCACTGCTGACTTGCATTTTACTGCTTATATAAGGATGTATAACTCTGTATAATAATGTATAATGTGCTTTAACTTTTTTTTTTTTAAAAAAAATCTTTTGCAGGTGAGGCCTGCTACAGAGCAGTTATATATTGTGCTTGAAGGGGTAAGGCGAAACATAGTGTGCCTTGAAAAGGGAACATGCAGTTGCGGCAAATTTCAAATGGATGAACTTCCATGTCCGCATGCTTGGGCGGTTTTGAAGAACCATTAGCTGAAACCTGGCCAGTATTGCTCTTTTTACTACAAGAAGGATAACATCCTTATAGCTTATGAATTTTCAGTTAATCCGATGTCATATGAGAGTTTATGGGTAATCCCAACAGAGGTGCTGGAAGACGTGGTCCTACAACCTAAAGGGAGAAGAAATGCAGGAAGGCCAAGAAAGGAAAGACTCAAACCTGCTTATGAGAAAGAGTCTAAGAGGGCATTTTCATATTTTGTGTGTGGACAAAGTGGTGACAATAGAAAAATATGTAGGACTCGACCAAAATAAATAGTTGGAAACATAACACTTCCTATTACATATATTGTCATGTTGAGTAGTTAAGTTTCACAAACAATAAAGTTACAAATGTTGAGTAGTTAAGTTTCACAAGCAATTAAGTTATAAATGTCAATAAAGAATTACAATTTATACTATATGTTACAATTATGTTAAATATGTTTCATTATACATATTTTGATTATCCAATAATAGTATGTTGTTGTTTTTAATGGTGCTAAATATATTGATAGATTGTACAAATGCAAAACAGAACTGCAAACAACCAATGCTATTATATGTATACAGATGTATATGAGAGTATAAGTTTGTATAAAATTGTATAACTATGTGTATTATTGTATACATATGTATAAACCCTGCAACATTAACAAAACTGCAACAATAACGAAAATACATACTTTGTTAAAGGACAAAATCAACTGAAATATTCATTAAAATGTAATTCATTCACATCCACAATGTGTAATGACTACCACAAATTACATAAAAATAAAATCATCCATAATATCCTTTAAGGTTATCTCACAAGTAGCAAAATAGTAGTTAGACAAAACTAGGCAACAACTCCTAATACATAGCAAAACTACATTAAAATGAAAAAAACATAACTACTTTCTCGGTCGTCCCCTCTTCCTCTTCCTGAAAAGTCTCCCTGTAATTTCATCACCACTAATTACAACGTACTGTTATTTTTTCCTTCCATAATCCCACAACAGAGATCTTCACCTGGTGCGAAGTGTCTCGATGTCAAAATTATCTTTTCGAATTTCCTTACTCATGATGAAATACTCAGCAAAGCCAGCAACAAAAGCACCACAATCACTGTAATTAAAAAAATCAGATTCTCTGTACGTTATTGTAAATAGGTACACTAATAGTAAAACAACTGAGATTAACCTACCATTTGATCTGTTATGACACATTATTAACCAGATTAATCTGCAAAGCATCAGAATGAGATTTATCGGTATATGCACCATTGTTCCAATCAATGCTCTTCTTCTCGACATAAAAATTAGAACTCTTCAAGAAGTAAGGTATCAAAATTGCATAAGGTAATGCAACATCCAAAGCAAGTCTATCATTAATAGCTCCACGGTTAGAGTCATATATATGGATGCACCTATCTATGAACGTAAACAATCCCAAAGCCCAGTGACCCAATTTTGCTCTTCCGCGCTTGACATAGATAAGGAATAAGACGTGGTCAACAGTGTATCACACTACATTTTCATCACAATAATACCCTATAATGTACTATTCTATTTCATACCCTTCAGAAATCACTGAAGGATCTTGATTCACTTTGAAATCTTTATACATGGAGTTAATTTTGTTACCAAAGGCAAAGTCGGTTGTAGTAAACCGCATGACAATATTCGGCCCATATTTTCTCCTCTTCCTCAAATAGTAAAAGAGGACATCCAAGTGCTGAGACAAGAAAAATAAAATAAAAACAACCATCACTTCTAAATGATTCAAAGTACTACAAAAAAATCAATATATGGTACAAATTTTTTAAATATATATAAATTTATACACTGTTATATAGAGTTATACAAGGTTATACAATCTTATACCGTGGTTATACAAAATTATGTATACACTATGGGGGTATCAAACAATAAAGATACGCAACAAATAAAAAAAGGCATTAGGACAGAATTTATTAAATACCGTGTCAATCAAAGGTCAACCACAATACGCAAGTGAGTGGAACCAATCCTTCGTGGTCACATGACACGAGCCAAAAGTAAAAGCTTCCGCAAGCTTATTTACTTCATCGGTATAAATATTTTTGGCACTTCAAATCACAAAAAATAAAAAGTAATCAGAACTACCTTCATTGACAAGTATAAAATCAGAACATGAAAGTTTAAAGAAAGTTAAGATACCTTCGCCTCGTATCCATCCCATTATCAACAAACGCGCAAAACTCTTTGGCCAATGACAACAAGGGATAAAAATCATCAATTTCGATCGTGAAAGGATTCTTGATATAAAAAATGATCTTGTGCGCCGATCCTGATGCCCCCGAATAAAAAACTGGCAAATACGGAGATTTGGCATATTTTCCTAGTATTTTCTATCGAACCGACTGTTCAGGAGAATGTAATCCTCTTCTACGACTATGACGGTTGGTATGTGAAGCACAATTTGGGACATCTGTAGCGCAGCTAAATCTTTATCGCCAATGTTATCCCAAAATGTATCACCCTTGATATCACATGCTGCCCCTTAGATAGAAAAATCAATTATAAAAAACTTTCAAAATGAAGAAAAGAAAAATTAGATAAAAAAAGATAAAATTCAGAACAAATACCATGATCAACACCATCAATAACTTCCTCTTTTGCTTTGACACCTAAATCTGTTTGGTCAGCTAGCATGTTATTTTGATTCACTTGCTCGACAAAGTCAGGAACAACATCATATTAATAGCCATCATATTCGCCGAGACCAGATGCATTGTCATTAGACACACACTGAAGAATCTAATAAAAAATAATAGAAAGAGAAGGCATAACTGTTGAGTGATGATTCAGAGAAGGCATAACTGTTGAGTGATTTGGTTTTATTAGTAAAACATTATCTTAGAATCAGGAACCTCCTCCCTTGTTTTCTTGGTCTCCTTCATATTCAGAAAACTGAACACTTTTTCAAAGGAAGAAACTAAATAATTGTTGAGTGTTTTAACTGTATCAGTCAACTACAACAAAAAAATAGCAAAAACAACAAAAGTAAATCAACAACTATGTTTATAACCAAAAAATCATGTATATACAAAAAGTACCGATAAACTACAGAAAAGCTAAAGTTGTTGTACCTTTCCAATAGCACTCCTCAACTTTTCAACTTCAGCATTCAACAAATCAATGCGCGCCGAAGAATCATAACTCGGGTTAGGCTTTTGCTTCGTATTCTGAGGATAAGGTCGTTTAGACTGTTGCTCTATATTCTGAGGATAAGGTCGTTTAGACTGTTGCTCCATATTTTGAGGACAAGGTGAAGATGTAGAGACAGAATTATAAGTGTAAAAGGCAGGCACCTCCCCTGATGCAACATCATCGGCATTAACTTCAAAAAGCGTGGCAATGTTCAGAGTTGACATCTCTTCACGAGTAGGGAAATATTCCTATAGTTCAACTATAATAAGAAAAACTCCATTACAATAGTAGAAAAATAAAATTGTGACATATTCATAATTATACTTACTTACAGAAAAATTAAAATCATATATGAAGAAGTATTATGGTATAAAATATTTACCTTGTCGATACTAGACATGATCACCCCGCCAGTCAAATCCGTATATGTTGGAGTTTCAGTGACTTTCCAATTAAGAATGCGTGGCACATTTGTGCCAACGCGAACAGCTAGATGCTTGTCAACCATAAAGAAACACTCAAAAAACCATATTTGTAACGCAAGTGCCAAACCTCCGAGCTTATATATTGTCAAATAGTCACACTGTCTGTTCCTCATTGTCTTTATAATATCTCCAAATGACTTTTTTCTCCAAGCATACATCTGATATTGACCACTTTCAATGATATCAAAATCAGCTTTGTTGATACCATGATTATTGGCATCTGAGAATATGAAATGATGGACAAACACCATCAAGGCCATCTTGAACGCATCTTCGTCCGACTTCCAGCTTTTTTTCTTGAAGCGATCAAGAAGCTGCCCCCTCGTTATAGCCTTTTTCCATCTCCTGGAAAATACTCTTTTATCAACCTATTGATATCTGGTTTGTCATAGATAGTGTCATCTTCTTCTACACACTTCAAACCAGTGATAACAACAAACTCTCCAATGCCAAAACGCAATAAGCAACCATTAGTTTTAAACCACAACTCCCTTTCCCGTCCCGGGATGACTTCCCTCAATAGTATACAATGAATAAGTTGATTTTGAATTTTAAATTAAGACAGGTCCAAGAAGTAGCCAAAACAGCTAACACCGAACATTTGAAGCTGCGTCTTAGCCAAACATTGCTTCAAAATGCTGACGATATCAGGCTCGGTATGGGAACTAATCATGTTATAGAAATAATCAGTTAATTGTATATAGAAGTCTCCGATCTTACATATGGAAAAACAACAAAAAATAAATCAGGAACAAAAACTATACAAAAATATTGTATAAACATGTATAAATCAGTGTAGGAATACTTGTATAAAGTTGTATAAACAGATGTATAACTTTGTATGCAATTGTATAAGGATGTATAAATTAATAGCAAGACAGGAAATACCTTCAGTTTAGCTTTTCTCTCCTTCAATTCGCGGCGAGTAGCAATCCTTTGTTCTTTGGATATGCAATCAAGACCACTCTAATCATCGTCCTCGATCTTGCTCTTTTTATACTTAACGTTCTCGATCTTGCTCTTTTTATGCTCAACACCCTCGATCTTTCTCTTTTTCAGTTTAACACTGGGGTCTGCATCATTTTCATCAACCAAATCAAATTTCAACTTTTCTTTGGATTTTTCATGTCTCCCACATTTCTTACTCTTTATTCTAACAATGTTAACTGGAGTAGGAGTATTCTTCGTTTGCGAACGAGTCATTCGACTGCTCTATTGTTGCGAGTTTTTTGTAGGAGTAGGAGACTCAAAATCATCATCATCGGAGGCCTGGACATGCGCATTCGCTTTAGAATCAAGGGTTGAGGGCAAGTCCCTCAATGTTTTAACTGGAGTAGGAATATTCTTCGTTTGCGAACGAGTCATTCGACTGCTCTCTTGTTGCGACTTTTTTGTAGGAGCAGGAGACTCAAAATCATTATCATCGGGGGCCTGGACATGCCCATTCGCTTCAAAATCAGGGCTTGAGGGCAAGTCCTCTCAGTGTTTTCGCAAAATCGAGCTTAACACCTTTTCCAGCAACCTTCATCGACTTTTAGAAGCAGACATTTTCGAACGCATTTTCTACAATAAAACAAACAAAGCTTTAAATAATTGAAGACAAGTGAAGGAAAACACAAAAATTAAACCAAAAATAAAGGCCATGAACACAAAGCAGATGCCAATTTTCTCAATTTGTAACAAAACTCAAAAAATAAATTCTACCCTAAAAGTCGAAATAATAAACCATGCAAATTGAAACACCAAGTTTAGGCCCACAACGAAGATAGAAGGAACACAAAATCAAACGAAAAATACAACAACATTGTAAAAAAAATATTCAAAATTAGAAAAGCAAAAAAAATTAAAATAAAACAAAATTTAAAACCAAAATTGTGGTAAAAGCATAAAATGAAACGAAAATTACCTGAAAATAAGAGTAAAAACTCGAAAAATTACTTGAGGCCCAATAATGGAGGACAGTTGCCTTCGTACTTCTCTGAAAAAAGCGTGAGAAGAAGAGAGAGAGAAAAAAAACTTAAAAGAGAAAAGCGTTAATAATATTTGTGGGCTACCGGGTGAAAACAAAATTTCAAAACATATACAACCTGGGCTAAACCAGGTTAGGGTTTCAAATGTGGGCTATTTTCGGATGGACTGTATGACCCAAGTAATATATGATGTAATAGTCTTATAGCCCAAAAACGGGAATAGAGGTTTTAGTAGTTCCTTACTTAATATGAGCAGAACACTCAGGCATTTTAGAAAAGGGAAGGGAACTTCTTACCCCGAGGGAGGCGGGAAGCGGTAGCTTCTAGAATGGAAGCTTCTCCTTTACTTTTTTAGAGCGTATCAACTATTGCCCTACTTTTCTTATTTCTTAGAAGAATGGCCCCGGTATACTCCTAAAAAGCTAACTTCCACAGCAGCTAAGAATTATCTCAGGTTTTCCATTAGTGCGCTCCAGAAAGAATTCTGATTACTTTTACGCGAGAAAGGGGACCACCCTCTAAGCCTAAGTATTCGTGATCCATGGATCTCCGATCGGGAAACCGCCCTCACCAGGCTGCTGGCAAGCTAAAACAAAAGACTAAGAGGCGCTGTAAGCGAGCAAAGAGTTATGCCTTCATTTTTTTTGGGTCACGTTCTTTGATTTAATTGGAATATTAGAGAAATGCATATAGTCCTACATGTATTTCTTAACAGGTGTGACATGAGTACCAAATCATTTTTTATGATCGTTTATTTCATCAACCAATCAACTAAAAAATAGTTTGGACATGCATTTTATTTTAAAAAAAAATAAATTTCAAGATTTCGGCATGATTACTAACAAGCTACCTCTTATTTGCACATGTCTGAATTTAATATTTTGCCAATTGGTCAAACGTTTGATAATCAAATATGGTCAACAACTATCATTGATAGTTAGGGCCATGGTAAACTATGGTCTAATAATACCATAAAATTCAAGATACAGGCAAGATGAAATGGATTAGGTCTGAAACTCGTCTTCGAGATACAGGCAAGAAAATCAAACACTAAATGAAGGCGAGATCGTGGTAAGTAGCAAATAAAATATCAAACGATAAAAAATCTAACTGTTTGCATAAATAGTACTACTGTTAAGAACAGATACAATATCAAGAAAATACCATATCAAGGTAAGACTATAGTAAAAGCTTGATCTTTGCAGCATTAACCACCATCTACTTTAAACACATGGTGATTATTCCAGTCTTTTATTTCCCGGTTTTTATTTTATTTACGCAATACCTAAATGAAAGGTCAAATTAAATTTAAGCCCGTGATGTTACGATTTTGATTGTGAATTTGTGATATCTTGTCCATTGAGTTGTTCTTTGAGAACTTTATTCCTTATTACTAGTTGTTTTTGCAATGCTTCATGTTATAAATCCACTAACGGGCGTGCTTTGTAGTATAACGTTTTCCCTTATAGATCTTTTCATAGATTATACATTAATTATTTACTTATTATACATGGAGCATACATATATTATACATCTACCAACTATTTTTAGTTTAAATGTTTGGGTGGCTATTTAGATTAATTCTTCATTGATTTGATAAATTGGAGAGCCTCAATCTTTTCATTTTTTTTCTAGCCCATAATTATAGGAAACTTTGGGCTTACACATGAGTAGCATATGCGTTGAATGGCTTATTTGCACTTATGATTTTTTTTGTCACTCTTTAAATTTCGTCTCTTTTTAAAAGAAATTGCTCATACAATCTCAATGTTGGAGGTAAAAATAGCACGAGCTAGTCAGTTTTCGGACTGGTCATTCAAAAATAACCAATATTTGCAAAGTCATTAAAAAATAGCCACTATTTTGCTGCAACACAGAAAGTTCTAGCATAATATACTGGAGATCAGTGCACCTGTGTATAAATTTCCAGCATATTATGTGGGAACTCCAACACGCGTAAAGTTCCAGTATAATATACTGGAGATTGGAGCACCGCCAATCTCCAGTATATTATACTAGACCGATATATTATACTGGAACTCCAGTATAATATACTGCATTTCCAGTATACTTATACTGGAATTCCAGTATATTATACTGGAGTATTTTTTAGATTTTGAATAGTGTTTTCGTTCAAATTTATCTTCATATGAAAAGTGGCTAAATTTTGATTACTTTTGAAACTGTGATTATTTTTGAATGACTACTTGTAAATCTAGCTATTTTTAAAGTTCTCTCGTGCTGGAGTGCGTAACTTATGCAAATATTGTTGGATTTTGTTATTAATAACAAAAGAGGTGTGAATGGAAAATGGTGGGAAGTGAATTTTGAATTAGTTCACTTTACTAATGCACTTTGTCCCTCATTGGTAGAAGGAAAGAAAAACTTTGTGTATATATAGAAAAGCTCATCTTTTAGCTCTTAAAGAGTTAAGAAGAAGACAAACCTCGCACCGTCGTCGTCGTTGCTCGCTCGACTCGGCTTCGAATTTGGATTTGGATTTGGTCAAAGATTGATTGTTTAATCTTTTTGGACAAAATTCTTTTCAAATAATTAACTAATTAATTAATTAACGAAAATTCAATTCGGAATAACCCATGACCCGCGATCCGGTACGGTCCGTTTTCTTTTCCGGATTATTTTAAATCGGTTTTGTTTTTCCCGCAATATTTCCCCACCTGCTTCAACAGCTGTGGCTGTTCTGAAAGGTTGCAAACCTTTTCAGAAACAATATCAAACTTGTTCCAACAGATATGACTGTTCTGAAAAGTTGCAAACCTTTTCAGAAACAGTGCCAAATTTGCTATAAATATTCCTTCAAATCCTAGAATATTTACTTACGAAATTTTCTGATCTCTTTCTTCTTCTTCTTCTGCACATAAAAATTCCAGTGTGTTTTACAGCCTTCGAATGATTCGCTGTTCATCGGCGTTTTTGGTACCAACACTCCGGTGAGTTAAATCGTTCTATTCTGGGAGGATATATTCCAGAACCTCGGGTACTTGAGGGGAATAATTTCCTTAAGGACACATAGTGTATTCAGTGGACTCAATTTATTCCTATAGTATTTCCAGTAAGTATACTATTTTTAGAATTTATTTTGACGTTCTAGTTCTACTAACTTTTTGTTTCTGTTTTTCAGAAAGTTTATTGTTTTACAGCAATACAGATTGGATAACAAATATAGCCTCCGCCTATCATCAGTTCTGGACGTTGTGCTGGTCCTAATTCTACATTCTTTTTCACCATGTAACGACCCGACCGGTCGTTTTGAGCTCTAGCGTGTCGTTCGATAGTTTGAGGCCATGAGCAGCTTTACTTCAAGTATTATGACTTGTACACATGGTCGGAATCGAATTCTGGGAAGTTCGGAGTTGATTTGGAAAGTAAATATTTCGGAAGCTTTAAGTTGAATGAATTGACTAAGATTGATTTGTGAGTAAACGACTTTGGAATCGGGATTTGAAGGTTCCAGCAGGTTCGTATGATGATTTCGGACTTGGGCGTATGTTCAGATTGGGTTTTGGATGAACTGAGAGTGTTTCAGCGCTTATTGTGGAAGTTAGCATTTTAGAAGAATTTCATAAATTTGGGTCGAAGTGCATTTCAATGCTATCGATGTTCGTTGGGGATTTCGAGTCTGGGAATAGTTCTGTGTGGTGATTCTGGTTTTGGGAGCGCTATCGGAAGTGGATTTGGAGGTACGTAGGTCATTCTGGAGTCATTTGGCGAAAGTTAGAAATTTGAAGGTTTTTGAAAAGTTTGATCGAGAGTGGACTTTTTGATATCGGGGTTGGATTTCGATTCCGAAAGTTGGAGTAGGTCCGTAATGTCGAATGTGACTTGCGTGCAAAATTTGAAGTCATTCCGAATTGATTTGATATGCTTCGGCGCAAAATATAAAAGTTGGAAGATTTGAAAACTCATAATTCGATTCGATGCGCGATTCGTAGTTTTGACATTGTTTGACGTGGTTTGAAGCCCCGATTAAGTTCGTATTATATTTTGGGACATGTTGGTGTAATTGGTTAAGGTCCCGAGTGCCTCGGGTAGATTTTGGAAGGTTAAGGGAATGAATTTCGGACAATAGGAGCTGCTGCAGATGCTGTTTTTGGACAGCATTGGTGCAATCGCAGAGCTGATTTTGGGAGCTTATATCTTACAATCTATAAAAAATCTAAAAATTTGTAAAACATGAAAGTTGTAGAACTTGCATTGTAGTTTCCAGAAAGATAAACCATTTATCATTTGGATATTTTTATAGAAAGTTATGATTGATTGAATAAAGGCTGGTAAAGTAATTTCGCCAAAAATTTCTGATGCGTGGAGCCAATTTTGGAAGCTTATATCTCAAAATCTATAAGGAGTTATATAGTATACAACCTATCAAATGAAAGATTTTCGAGTCTAGTTTCTAATTATTTAAACCGTACATCATTTTTATATTTCTACAAGGAGTTATGGACGTTTTAGTATAAGGTGTCCAGCAGGGAAAAACTTGTAATATGAGGTACAACCTGCACAACGCAAGGTACAACTCGCTGAAGCACCTGTGCCTATATAAGGCAGTCGGGCGGCAGCCATTTTTGGGGGCTTTCTTGAGCTAGGGATTGGTTCTTTCATGGTGGATTCGACTTTGGGGACTAATTAAGAATACAAGGTGAGTTTTTTTGTGTGGATATTTTAAGTTAATAACATCCTATTAACACTAGTATTAACATCATTCAATCTTTGAAATCCCTAGAAATCTTTCAAGTTGTTCAAGAATACCAAAATTTTCAAACATTAGATTTTTAAGGAAAATCTTCAAGAAGGTAATTCTAATGCTTCAAGCTCATTTCTTATGAGTCGGTGAGAGTAATTCTAATATTTGTTTCAAGTTGTTATGGTCGGATAATTGATTTCATAATCCCTAGTTCATAGCATGAATAGTGTTCTTGAGAAAATGAGGGAAAGATAAATAGTGTTCTTAGAAATAAAATTAAAGGATGCAATGAACCTATGAAATCATTTTCTAGCTTCATTGGAAGTGTTCAACTAAGTAATTACCAAATTAAATGATTTGAAAATGTCGGTTAAGGAAAATGATTAATAGTAATTTGGCAGTGTTGGAGAATTAATATAGTATCATTGATAACTTCAAATGGGTATTTGTGACGACCCGGTCAGTCGTCTCATGAGTTACCGCTCCGTTTCCCCCATTTCAGCTTCTTTATGCTTTGTTATCCGTGCTTTTGTGGTATCGGGTTGGGCAGGTCGAGTCTAGAATGAGTTTGGTGAAGTTTGAGACACTTAGTCTCTTTTAAGAAGGCTTAAATTGGAAAAGTCAACCGGATATTGACTTATGTGTTAGAAGGCTCGGAAGTGAGTTCCGATGGTTCGGTTAGCTTCGGAAGGTGATTTGTGACTTAGGAGCGCGATCAGAATGAGTTTTAGAGTTGTAGAGAAGATTTAGGCTTAAATTGGTGAAGTTGATATTTTGGCGGTTCCGATTGATAGGCGAGAATTTGATATAGGGGTTGGAATGGAATTCCGAAAGTGACAGTAGCTTTGTTGTGTTATTTGGGATGTGTGTGCAAAATTTTAGGTCATTCGGACGAGATTTGATAGACTTTTTGATCGAAAGCATAATTTAAGAGTTCTTGGAGTTCTTAGGCTTGAATCCTATGTTAAATTGGTGATTGATGTTGTTGTGAGCGTTCCGAAGTTTTGAACTAGTTTGAACGATGTCATGGGATGTGTTGGTATAATTGGTTTGAAGTTCCGGGAGTTCCAGGTAGGTTCCGGAATGTTTTAGGCCGAAAATCATAGCTGTAGCAAGTCCAGAAGGGTTGCAGGCCTCGGAATCCACCCGCGCTGTCCGCACAAAAAGAAGTGCGGCCGCGGTATGTGCTGTGCGGACCGTACAAAATGAAGTGCGGCCGCGGTAGATGCTGTGCGACCGCGGTGGGGAACATTTCACTGGTCCTACTTCGGAAGCTCATATCTTTTGATTTACAAGGAATTTGGAGATGATTCAAAAATAAAAGTTGTAGCCCTTCGTGTCTAGTTTCAGAAAGGTAAAGATATCGCAATTTGGATATCCGTAGCAAAAGGTATGGCCAAAATACTAAATCCTATCACTGTAGAGGGAAGCCTGCGCGACCGCGGTCGTTTTTGTGCAGACCGCACTGGTTTTGTGCGGACCACGGTCGATTTGTGCGGTCCGCGGAGGTGCAAATCTGTGGGGTACTCTATAAGTATGAGGTTTTGGGTTTTATTTGATATTTTGACCTAGAGAGCTCGGATTTGGCGATTTTTCGAAGGTTTTTCAAGAAATTCATCGGGGTAAATGATTCTAACTCAGATTTGGCTAGAGTACATGAATCTATCATTGAATTCATCATTTAATTCGTTATTTGGGATGGAATTTGGGGAGAAAATTGTTAAATCTTTCAAAAATGTAAAATAATGATTTGAAGGACCAAATGGTATCGGAATTGGATAATTTTTGTATGGTTAGACTCGTAAGAGTATAAGGATTCTAGTTTCGTGAATTTTGTCAAATTCCGAGATGTGGGACCGGGGGTCGGGTTTGTATTTCTGGAATTTTGTGGTAATTCGATTATTTTCGCGTGGGCTTTAGCATATTGTGACGTATTCATTCTGATTTTGGATAGATTTGACGCGCGTGAAGGCCGATTCGAGGGGCAAAGGCGTCGCGAGTTAGAGATTTAGCCGGTTCGAGGTAAGTAATGATTGTAAATGATGCTTTGAGGGTTTGAAACCCCGGATCGCACATCATAGTGCTATATTGAGGTGAGACACACGCTTGATGACGAGCGTGGGGTCGTGCACTATTAGGGATCGTGACTTGGTCCGTCCCGATTGATGATTTTACCGCGTATTTGACTGAAACTTATTTCCTATCATCATGATTTGGGCTGATTGCCATATTTGAGCTTTGTGCTAACTATTTGAATCCTTCGGGGATTTTTATTACTATTTCCTCATTGTTCTGACTTACTAATTGAACTTAGTCATGTTATTTTTCACTGTTTTACTACTCAGCCATTTTACTCCGTTTTGAGACTTAAATAATATTTGAAATGATGTTTTGGGCTGAGAAATACTGTTTTAATAATGCATGAGGGGCTTGTGAGTATTTTTGACTGATTAAGGCCGAGGGCCTAGTTGTGAGGAAACATTGATACTGATTTGAAGCCGAGGGCTTGAGATATGTACATCACGAAGTGGCTTGTTCATATTGTTTATGAGGCCGAGGGCCTGAGATATATATTCCACGAGGTGGCTTGACTGATATGAGGTCGAGGGCCTAGATTTGATGCCACGAGATGGCTTGATATTGCGCTTAGGCCGTAAGGGGCCCCTCCCGGAGTCTGTACACTCCCAGTGAGCGCGGGTACCTATTGTGATGTGAGATTGAGCCCGAGGGGCTGATATTGTTCTGAGATTGAGCCCGAGGGGCTGGTACTATTCTAAGATGTTGCCGAGGGGCAGATTTGTTGATACTGTGCCTAAGGGGCGAACTTCTATTTGTTTACTTACCTGTCAATTACTTGTTTTACTTGTTAAAAAAGGATTTACTTGACTCTTCACTGTTTTACTGCTTTGAAGTGATTTTTACTGCTTCAGTATAGAATGCCTTGTGCTTTACGTGTTTTCTTACTTTCAGTCGTTATTTACAATTGTTACTCACTGAGTTGGAGTACTCACTATACTCCCTGCACCCTGTGTGCAGATTCAGGCGTAGCTGGTACTGCTCTTGAGTGCTGATTCCTCCAGTTCCAAGCGGTTTCTCGGAGACTGCGAGGTAGCTGTTGACGTCCGTAGCCCCGTGTCTCTACTTCTCTATCATTTCTATTTCCTTTCAAACACTTATAGTAATTTATGACTTTAGCAGACTAGTATTATGGTTTAGAGATGTTCGTGATTTGTAACACCCCAGTTAGGGCTGTGTCGAGTTGGACTTTCCACATTGTTATCGATATTTCCGCTATTTAGTATTGTTTAAATCATGTTCAGAGTATTTTATGTTGATTAATTGCTTTAAAAGTTGAGTTGGGTTGAATTGGCTGGCCTTGTCTTTACGAGAGGCGCCATCACGACCGGGTTCGGGGTTAGGGTCGTGACAAGTTGGTATCAAAGCCTAGGTTACATAGGTCTCACGAGTCATGAGCAGGTTTAGTAGAGTCTCGCGGATCGGTACGGAGACGTCTATATTTATCCTCGAGAGGCTGCAGAACCTTTAGGAAAATTTTATATTCTTGAAATTCCTATCGTGCGAACTTGTTGATCCGAGTACTGAACTTCCGTTATTCTATTCTCTCACAGATGGTGAGGACACAAGCTACCTAACGGGGTGGACAACTACCAGAGGCCGTAGACGCGGTCGTGGTCGTGGCAGAGGCAGAGCAGCAAGGGCATCACCTGTAGACCCACCATCCGCCCTAGCTCAAGATCAAACTCCAGCTATGGATGCTCCAACAACACCAGTTCAGGCACCAGCTGTGCCCATCGTGATTTCGGGTCTTCAGAAGGCCTTGTCACAGATCTTATCAGTTTGCACTGTCCTGGCTCAGGAAGTTTTAGCCACTACAGCAATAACTACTTCACAGGCCGGAGGAGGCAATTAGACCCCCGCTGTTCGTACACCTGAGCAGGTAGTGTAGGGACTTCAGATGCAGGGGGCACCTCCAGCCCAGCCGGTTGCACCAGCTCATGAGTTTGTAGTACCAGTTATGCCGGATGATGAGCAGCGTCGACTTGAGAGGTTTGGAAGACTCCAGCCTCCGACTTTTAGTAGAACAGAGGGCGAGGATGCCCAGGGTTTCTTGGATAAGTGCCAGCGGATGCTTCGTACAACAGGGATTCTTGAGTCTAGTGGTGTGGCATTTACCATCTTTCAGTTCTCGGGGGCTGCCTTCACTTGGTGGGAGACGTATGAGAGGCGTAAGCTTGTTGGTGCAACGCCCCTTACTTGGTAGCAGTTCTTCGTTCTCTTCCTGGAGAAGTATGTGCCGCAATCCCGCAGAGAGGAGCTGCATAGACAGTTTGAGTGGTTGCGATAGGTGGATATGACTGTGTCACAGTATGAGTTGAGGTTTTCTGAGTTGGCTCATCATGCCATATGGATGGTTCCGACAGATCGAGAGAGGATCAGGAGATTTATTGATGGCCTTACTTATCACCTCCGTATTCTTATGACCAGAGAGAGGGTGACTAGTGCTACCTTCGAGGAGGTTGTTGATATCGCCCGTGAGATTAAGACTGTTCGCCGTCAGGAGTGAGAGGAGAAGGAGGCCAAGAGGCCTCGAGGATCTGGCAGCTATAGTGGTGCTCCTTCGAGGGGCCATTTCCAGCACAACAGAGGCCGTTCATTCAGGTCTGCTCAGTTAGCTCGCCCAGGTTATCGTGAGGCATCTTCAGGTCATGGTCATCATGGATCTCAGCAGGGCCAGTCATCACTCAGCGCCCTCCCAGCTCAGAGTTCATCTCGTGCCCCATTGGCTCAAGGTTCTTCTATGTTGAGCGCATCTACTAGTCACTCCGGTACGAGGGGTTCCCTTCAGTCCCCTTCTCCAGCACCTGGGAGTTGTTATGAGTGTGGCGAGATAGGCCACATGCGGAGGCAGTGTCCTCGTTGTGTTGCTATTTCGTCCCAGCAGAGGAGTCAGTCTTCGGCTTCAGCACCAGTTTTTTCACCACCACCCGCTCAACCAGCTAGGGGTAGAGGTTAGTCAGCCAGGGGTCTCCCCAGGGGGTGAGGTCGATCAGGAGGCGGTCAGGCCAGTTTCTATGCACTCCCAGGCAAACCCGATGCTATTTGTGAGCACGTGATTTTTGCCCTACGAGGACTACTCCCAAAAAAATTCAAAATAAAATAGTTTTGTGTTGTCCGTGATTTATTCATATTTGTCTGTGCATGTTTATTTCTACTTTAATTAAGAAAAATACAAAAATATGTGTCGCATGTGCATTTACGATTTAATTGTGCATTTAGGAATTAATTAAACCTTAATTTGGTTTTAAAAGGAAAATCACAAAAATATGCATTTTTATGCTATTTGTTGTCATTGTGTGATTTTATTTTAATGTTCTAAATTGTGTGTTAATTGTTGTTATGTGTTAGTTAATAGTTTAATTTTTTGTTTCACATTTTTAGGAATTTTGTTAATTGTTAAATTAGAAGAAGGAAAAGAAAAGGTTGAAAATTAAGGGAAATTTGGATTGGGCTCGTGTAAAACCTAAGAAAATCAGGCCCAAAGCTATACATTGACCCAGTCCATGACCCAGCCTCTCAGACGAAAGAAACGACGTCATTTCAGGAGCTTTGATCTGAGCCGTTCATCTCCCTTGATCCAACGGTCTCAAACACGCCTCATAGCCCGACCCATTCCCGCTTGAGACCGACCCAGTCTCACAATTAAACCACACGACGTCGTTCCCATTGACGAAAAGATCCTGGCCATTGATCTCACTAGATCCAACGGCCAGGATCAAACCACCCACCCCGTATATAACTCCTCATCTCTCTACCCAGCCCCCCAAGCCAGACCCCCCCTCACCTCTTCGTCTCTGAGCTTCAGAGACCAAATGTTACCTCCGCCCCTCACCACCGTACTCCGCCCACCGGAAATCGCCTCACGGCGGTTCCGGTGGTCCAAACGACCCCAAAATTACACCATAGCTTCCCCACGACTTCCTCTTTCCAAATCCCTTATCCATTTAGTTCGAATCTCAACCGAGCTCTTCGAATCTTCAATCGAAGAAACGACCCAAAACCTAAACCTACCCCAACCTACCCCAAACTCATACCACGGAACCCCCTGATATCCCTCATGCCATAAATACCGTTGGTTCCGTTCGAATCTAACCAGAAACCTTCAAGCCCCTAATCGACTGTATGAACCCTAGAAATCCAGAACCTTGGGGTCTGTCCAATTAAACGAAGGGTTGGGGTCTAATAGACCTTAATAGAGGTGTTCTCAGTTTAGAACACTTCGATTAAAGTCCGTTCGACCTCAAATGGTCGAGTCCGGTTCGAGCCTGGGTCGTTTTGTTTTTGAGCTTCCAAGATAAGTTTTTCTTTCCCTTCTGTCCTTGTTTGAGTTCTATTTGTGTTTGTCTGCATGTCCAGTTGATTTGTTTGATTTTTCTGTTATTTTTCTTTCAATTTTCTCCGGCTTCATAAGACCTTTTGTTTGGTTCAAATTAGCTTTTGTTTGTTTGTTGTTCATTGTTATTGTGAGTTGTGTGTCCATCCTGTTTAGAGTCATAGAATAGTTTAGTTCATATCAAGGTTCCCTGGTAAAATCACTGAAGCTAATTTGGTAACCCGCTTGAGATATTTTGGTTATTGATTGTTAGCTATATGTTGTAGATCATATAGTCAACTAAATGAATGTCGTCAATTGAATTCACTGAAAGAAACTAGGGAACCACGAATTGTTCATTCCAGTGTTTGTCATTTCTGCCTTTTTTCTGTTCTTATGTGATTGAGTTGAAGTTGTTGAACATATCCAATTGCTTCTTTGAACCAAACTAGCTCGCTCATTTTAATGCCACATGAACCTCATTCCCTCATCCCTTCTGCCTGAAATCAGTTTGTATGTTTGGATAGGATTGAATTGGTCACAGATGTATAATCTGATAGTTAGTAATCAATGATTAGTTGAATTTAGAGGGGTTTATATACTGACTAATAAGAGTTAGGGCATAACAGTAATCTTCAGGGGGTTAAGGGTAATTTTGGCATTTGACAGAGTTTAATTGGAATTAATTTAAGAACATGTCAAGTGGTAATAGATAACATTAGTATAATTCTCAGCGGGGAACCAGACAACAGGCATGAGAATTAAATGAATACTATAAGCCCCATAACTATTGATTAAAACAAAGGGAACAAGTGTGGGGAACCAAATAGTTTGCATCAAGAAAAGACACTTAGGCATGGGAAGTTAAGGGGTATGGGCAGAGTTAAGGTCTGAAGGGATCAAGGAAGCCTTGTGCTTGCCTACTTTGCCTATAAATAGGCTTATTTAGAAGAAAGTAAGGAGGGACTGGATACTAAGATTTCAGAATTTAAAAAAGCAAAAAAAACCGTGCTGGTTTTGAATCTTCATAAGTCAGAGGATATTGAGTGTGAGATAGGCTGGAATTTGAATCGAAAAGTCCAGAGTTAGAGACCTGTGGTTCTAGGCTGCTTTCTTACAGTTATTTTCAGCATATTGAGAGATAGAAACTGAAAAAGAGAAGTCTTTTCTTTACTGCTGAATACAATATTGTTATAGCTTCATTGGCCTGTCGATTGTTCGATATTGCTGGGTTTTTTCAAACTGGTTTTGCTGGGTCTGCTACTTGGTGACCTGTTACTGTTTCATTGAGTGTCCTGGGTTTCTGTGTGGCTTTAAAAATCTGTCACTGGGTCCTTGTTGCTGTTGATTGCTGGTTGTTATTGTTGCTGTTGCTGTGTATGCTACTGCTGCACTGATCACTCCTCTTCTTCTTTTGCTTTCCAATATCAGGTACACAACTGATCCACTGGTTCAATGTAAGCTGAAATTTGAAGCATGAATGAAAAATGAAGAGTTGAAGTATTTTTGAATGCCTTTTAGTTGTATATTGAACATTAAGTGGTATACATATAATAGTTCATGTCTTCTACTAGAATCATGTAGGTGTGGGCTATGTATAACTGAACAATGTTTTGTAGTAGTTTAGTTGTAAACTTCCTCCCTTGTATGCTTAGTTAAAATGGATTGATGTTGTAGAAAACATGTTCTGTTATTTCAGTATTATTTGTTAAATAGTATATCTCAAAAGCCTGTTAGGCCTCTTAGACTATTTCTAAATACTTAATAGTTACCTCATGGAACAAAAGGCTTGTTTTGAAACTTATAGGAACATTGTTTAATTAGATAGCACGGGTTCACATTTCAGCCCCTTGTAAATGTCAAACATATATAAAATAAGTTAACTAGGCACAATTGGAATAAGGATGGCCCAGGCCCAGTTTCACGCCATGCACATTGGGCCTGGGCCCATAACTGTCAAACGGACTGCTCTTACTACGTTCATTTTAGATTTAACGAATCATGTTCGAAACTTAACTATAATAACTCGTAAGTATGTAAATAAAGTAGGACCTTTTCTTCATTTATTTTAGAGACAAACGAAATAGAAAACATAGTCATTATAGGACGACCTTTAAAATAAAATGAGGCGCGCCTCACCAAATAAATTACAAATCGCGGGGCCCTCAATAAACGTATACAATAATTGGTTAGACTTCAGAGTTGGCCGTTTAGCGAATTTTCACGGCCTCTTCCTAAAATAACAATACGTTAGTCTCTTTAGGACGCGCCTTAATTAATCTTACCTTCTTAAATACGGGTGTGCATTTATGTAACCCAAATCCAAATCCCAACGAAGTCGAAATGCGTCGACCAATCACGAGTACATTGATTGTGACGTGGTTCGAAATGCGTTTCCATGACATTGCAATTCTTTAAAACAAAATAACAAATGAGACGAGCCTCGCCAAACAAAAAAAATGCACAAGCTGCGGGGCCCTCTATACGTGTTTGCGAAGTTGCTTAGACTCCGGGACGGGCCGTTTAGCAAAATTTCACGGCCTCGCCCAAAATAACACTACGCTAGTCGCTTAGGGCGCGTCTTTAATAAAATTATTTCCTTAAATACGGGTGTGCATTTATGTGACCCAAATCCAAATCTTAACGGAGTCGAGACGTGTCGATAGCCTCGGGTATATTAATTGTGACGAGGTTCGAGATACGTTTTCACGACGTTGCAATTCTTTGTAAAAATAACAACAATAATAATAAAAGCGGTAAAAGAATCATAATTTGCACTAAGTACATAATTGTAAAAATCAGATAAATAAGCCGAATATAACAGTTGAGTGACCGTGCTAGAACCACAGAACTCGGGAATGCCTAACACTTTCTCCCAGGTTAACAGAATTCCTTATCCGGATTTCTGGTACGCAGACTGTAATACAGAGTCATTCTTTTCCTTGATTCGGGATTCAACCGGTGACTTGGGACACCCTAAATCTCCCAAGTGGCGACTCTGAAAAATAAGTGAACAAATCCCGTTCGATTGTCCTTTAATTAGAAAAACTCCCTCTGCGCTCCTGTGGGCGCGGGCCAAAAGGAGGTGTGACACTATTGATTCAGATGCTATTATCACAGGTATTGTTTCAGTCTGCCACAAAGATGCCTCTATATTATTTGATCCTGGTTCCACCTTTTCTTATGTGTCATCATATTTTGCTCGTTATTTGGGTACGCCCCATGAGTTTCTTACTTTACCTGTTCATGTATCTACCCCGGTGGGCGATACTATTGTTGTATACCGTATGTACCGGTCATGTGTGGTGACTATTGGGGGTTTTGAGACACGAGTGGATCTATTACTATTGAGCATGATGGATTTTGATGTCATTTTGGGCATAGATTGGTTATCTCTGTGTCGTGCTATTCTGGACTGTCATGCTCACATTGGCTATGCAGGGTGTGCCACGGATCGAGTGGCGAGGTATGATTGATTACGTTCCTAGTAGAGTGATCTCTTTCTTGAGAGCCCAGCGTATGGTTGGGAAGGGTTGCCTTTCAAACCTAGCGTTTGTGAGGGATGTTGGAGCTGAGACTCCCAGTATTGATTCTATTCCAATTGTAAGGGATTTTCTCGATGTGTTTCCTGTAGACCTATCGGGCATGCCACCGGACAGGGATATTGATTTTGGTATTGACCTGGTGCCGGACACTCAGCCCATTTCTATTTCGCCGTATTGTATGGCACCAACGGAGTTGAATGAATTGAAGGAGCAACTTCAGGAGCTCCTAGATAAGGGGTTCATTAGGCCTAGTGTGTCACCTTGGGGTGCGCCGGTTTTGTTTGTAAAGAAAAAGGATGGCACAATGAGAATGTGCATTGATTATAGGCAATTGAACAAGGTAACAATTAAGAATAAGTATCCTTTGCCTCGCATTGATGATTTATTTGACCAGCTTCAGGGAGCGAGGGTGTTCTCCAAGATTGATCTCCGTTCAGGTTATCACTAGTTGAAGATCAGGGACTTGGATATTCTTAAGACGGCTTTTAGAACCCGATATGGTCATTATGAGTTCTTGGTGATGTCTTTTGGGCTGACCAATGCCCCAGTAGCGTTCATGCATTTGATGAACAGCGTGTTCCGGCCGTATCTCGATTCATTCGTCATAGTCTTCATTGATGATATTCTGGTATATTCACATAGTCAGGAGGAGCACGCGGAGCATTTGAGAGTTGTATTGCAGAGATTGAGGGAGGAGAAACTTTATGCAAAATTCTCCAAGTGTGAGTTTTGGCTTAGTTTAGTAGCTTTCTTGGGGCACGTGGTGTCCAGCGAGGGTATTCAGGTTGATCCGAAGAATATAAAGGCGGTTCAGAGTTGGCCCAGACCGTCCTCAGCCACAGAGATTCGCAGTTTTCTTGGTTTGACAGGCTATTATCGCCGGTTTGTTCAGGGATTCTCATCTATCGCATCACCCTTGACCTAGTTGACTTAGAAGGGTGCTACATTTGTATGGTCGGACGAGTGTGAGGAGAGCGTTCAGAAGCTCAAAACAGCTTTGACCACAGCTTTAGTGTTGGTTTTTCCATGAGCTTCAGGTTTATATACCGTGTATTGTGATGCTTCGAGAGTTGGGATTGGTTGTGTGTTGATGCAGGAGGGTAGAGTTATAGCTTATGCTTCTCATCAGTTGAAGCCCCATGAGAAGAACTACCCTATTCATGATTTGGAGTTGGCTGTCATAGTTCACGCATTAAAGATTTGGAGGCATTACCTGTATGGCATATCTTGTGAGGTGTTCACTGATCATCGCAGTCTTCAGCATTTGTTCAAGCAAAAGGATCTTAATTTGAGGCAGCGAAGATGGTTGGAGTTGCTTAAGTATTATAATATCACTATATTGTACCATCCGGGAAAGGTCAATGTAGTGGCCGATACTTTGAGCCGTAAGGCAGTAAGTATGGGGAATTTGGCATGTATTCTAGTTGGGGATAGACCTCTTGGAGTTGATGTTCAGGCCTTGGCCAATCGGTTTGTGAGATTAGACATTTCGGAGCCCAGTCGGGTATTGGCGTGTGTGGTTTCTCGATCTTCATTATATGATCGCATCAGAGAGCGCCATTATGATGATCCGCATTTGCTTGTCCTTAAGGACAGAGTTCAGCATGATGATGCTAGAGATGTGACCATCGGTGATGATGGGGTGTTGAGGATGTAGGGCCATATTTGCGTGCCCAATATGGATGGGCTTCGGGAGTTGATTCTGGAGGAGGCCCATAGCTCGCGGTATTCCATTCATCCGGGTGCCGCGAAGATGTATCAGGATTTGAAGCAGCATTGGTGGAGAAGAATGAAGAAAGATATTGTGGGATTTGTAGCTTGGTGTCTCAATTGTCAGCAGGTGAAATCTGAGCATCAGAGACCGGGTGGCTTGCTACAACATATGGATATTCCTGAGTGGAAGTGGGAGAGAATCACTATGGACTTTGTTGTTGGACTTCCACGGACTTTGAGGAAGTTCAATACTATTTAGGTAATTGTGGATCGGCTGACCAAGTTCACGCACTTCATTCCTATGTGTACTACCTATTCTTCAGAGCGGTTGGCAGGGATTTATATCCGGGAGATTGTTCGTTTGCATGGTGTTCTAGTTTCCATCATTTCAGATAGAGGTACTTAGTTTACTTTGCAGTTTTGGAGAGCCGTAGCGGAGTTGGGTACTCAAGTTGAGTTGAGCACAGCTTTTCATCCTTAGACGGACGGGTAGTCCGAGCGTACTATTCGTATATTGAAAGACATGTTGCATGCTTGTGTTATTGATTTTGGAGGGTCATGGGATGAGTTCCTACCGCTTGTAGAGTTTGCTTATAACAACAACTACCAGTCGAGTATTCAGATGGCTCCATATAAGGCTTTGTATGGGAGACGGTGTAGATCTCCAGTTGGTTGGTTAGAGCCCGGTGAGGTCAAGCTATTGGGGACTTATTTGGTACATGATGCTTTGGAGAAGGTGAAGGTGATTCAGGAGAGGCTTCGTACAACACAGTCGAGGCAAAAGAGTTATGCTGATAGAAAGGTTCGAAATGTATCCTACATGGTTGGAGAGAAGGTTCTGTTGAAGGTTTCACCCATGAAGAGTGTTATGAGATTTGGGAAGAAAATGAAATTGAGTCCTCGGTTCATTGGGCCTTTTGTGGTGCTTTGGAGGATTGGGGAGGTAGCTTATGAGCTTGCTTTGCCACCCAGCTTGTTGATTGTGCATCTAGTATTTTATGTTTCTATGCTCCGTAAGTATATCGGGGATCCGTCTCATGTTTTGGACTTCAGCACGGTTCAGTTGGATGATGTGGAGCCAACAGCTATCTTGGAGCGTCAGATTCAGAAATTGAGATCAAAGGATATAGCTTCAGTGAAGGTGCAGTGGAGAGGTTGGCCCGTGGAGGAGGCTACCTGGGAGACCAAGTGGGAGATGCGAAGCAGATATCCTCACCTATTCGAGGCTTCAGGTATGTTTCTTGACTCGTTCGAGGACGGACGTTTTTTTAAGTTGGGGAGGATGTGACGACCCAACCAGTAGTCTCATGAGTTATCGTTCTGTTTCCCCCATTTCAGCTTCTTTATGCCTTGTTATCCGTGTTTTTGTAGTATCGGGTTGGGCGTATCGAATCCGGAATGAGTTTGGTGAAGTTTGAGACACTTAGTCTCTTTTAAGAAGGTTTAAGTTGGAAAAGTCAACCGGATGTTGACTTATGTGTTAGAAGGCTCGGAAGTGAGTTCCGATGGTTTGGTTAGGTTCGGGAGGTGATTTGTGACTTAGGAACGCGATCGGAATGGGTTTTGGAGTTGTAGAGAAGATTTAGGCTTAAATTGGCGAAGTTGATATTTTGGCGGTTCCGGTTGATAGGCGAGATTTTGATATAGGGGTCGGAATGGAATTTTGAGAGTGACAATAGCTTCTTTGTGTCATTTGGGATGTGTGTGCAAAATTTTAGGTCATTCGGACGAGATTTGATGGACTTTTTGATCGAAAGCATAATTTAAGAGTTCTTAGGCTTGAATCCTATGTTAAATTGGTGATTGATGTTGTTGTGAGCGTTCTGAAGTTTTGAACAAGTTTGAACGATGTCATGGGATGTGTTGGTACAATTGGTTTGAATTTTCGGGAGTTCCTGGTAGGTTCCGGGAGGTTTTAGGCCGAAAATCATAGCTGTAGCAGGTCCAGAAGGGTTGCAGGCCTCGAAACCCACCCACGAGGTCCGCAGAAAAAGAAGTGCGGCCGCAGTATGTGCTGTGCGGACCGCACAAAATGAAGTGCAGCCGCGGTAGGTATTGTGCGGACCGCACAAAATGCTGTGCGGCCGCGGTGGGGAACATTTCACTGGTTCAAATTCGGAAGCTCATATCTTTTGATCTACAAGGAATTTTGAGATTACTCAAAAATGATAGCTGTAGCCCTTCGTGTTTAGTTTCCAGAAAGGTAAAGATATTGAAATTTGGACATCTATAGCGATAGTTATGGCCAAAATACTAAAGCCTATCACTGTAGAGGGAAGCCTGTGCGGCCGCGGTCGTTTTTGTGTGGACCGCGCTGATTTTGTGCGGACCGCGGTCGATTTTGTGTGGTCCGTAGAGGTGGAAATCTGTGGGGTACTCTATAAATACGAGGTTTTATTTGATATTTTGACCTAGAGAGCTCGAATTTTGGCGATTTTTCGAAGGTTTTTCAAGAAATTCATCGAGGCAAGTGATTCTAACTCAGATTTGGCTAGAGTACATGAATCTATCATTGAATTCATCATTTAATTCGTGATTTGGGATGGAATTTGGGAAGAAAATTATAAAATCTTTCAAAAATGTAAAATGATGATTTGAAAAAGACCAAATGGTATCGGAATTGGATAATTTTTGTATGGTTAGACTCGTGAGAGTATAAGGATTCTATTTTTGTGAATTTTGTCAAATTTTGAGATGTGGGCCCGGGGGTCGGGTTTGACCAATTTATGGAATTTTGTGGTAATTCGATTGTTTTCGCTTGGGCTTTGTTCCCTTAGCATATTGTGACGTATTCGTTCTGATTTTGGATAGATTCAGCACGCGTGGAGGCCGATTCGAGGGGCAAAGGCATCGTGAGTTAGAGATTTAGCTGGTTCGAGGTGAGTAATGATTGTAAATGATGGTTTGAGGGTTTGAAACCCCGGATCGCACATCGTAGTGCTATATTGAGGTGAGGCACATGCTTGATGACGAACGTGGGGTCGTGCACTATTAGGGATCGTGACTTGGTCCGTCTCGATTGATGATTTTACCGCGTATTTGACTAAAACTTATTTGCTATCATCATGATTTGGGCTGATTGCCATATTTGGGCTTTGTGCCAACTATTTGAATCCTTCGGGGATTTTATTACTATTTCCTCACTATTTTGACTTACTAATTGAACTCAGTCGTGTTATTTTCCATTGTTTTACTACTCAGCCATTTTACTCCGTTTTGAGGCTTAAATGATATTTTAAATGATGTTTTGAGCTGAGAAATACTGTTTTACTAATGCTCGAGGGGCTTGTGAGTATTTTTGACTGAGTAAGGATGAAGGCCTAGTAGTGAGGAAACACTGATACTGATTTGAGGTCGAGGGCCTGAGATATGTATGCCACGAGGTGACTTGTTAATATTGTTTATGAGTCCGAGGGTCTGAGATATATACGCGATGAGGTGGCTTGACTGATATGAGGCTGAGGGCCTAGATTTGATGCCACGAGATGGCTTGATATTGCGCTTGGGCCGCAAGGGGCCCCTCCCGGAGCCTGTACACCCGCAGTGAGCGTGGGTACCCATTGTGATGTGAGAATGAGCCCGAGGGGCTGATATTTTTCTGAGATTGAGCCCGAGGGGCTGGTACTATTCTAAGATATTACCGAGCGGCGGATTTGTTGATATTGTGCCCGAGGGACGAACTTCTATTTATTTACTTACCTGTCAATTACTTGTTTTACTTGTTAAAAAGGGATTTACTTGACTCTTCACTGTTTTACTGCTTTTAAGTGATTTTTACTGCTTCAGTATAGAATGCCTTGTGTTTTACGTGTTTTCTTACTTTCAGTCGTTATTTACATTTTTTACTCACTGAGATGGAGTACTCACTTTACTCCCTGCACCCTATGTGCAGATTCAGGCATAGCTGGTACCGCTCCTAAGTGCTGATTCCTCCAGTTCCAGGCGGTTTCTCGGAGACTACGAGGTAGCTGTTGACGTCCGCAGCCCCGTGTCTCTACTTCTCTATCATTTCTCTTTCCTTTCAAACACTTGTAGTAGTTTATGACTTTAGGAGACTAGTATTATGGTTTAGAGATGCTCCTGACTTGTGACACCTCGGTTAGGGCTGTGTCAGGTTGGACTTTCCGCATTGTTATCGATATTTTTGCTATTTAGTATTGTTTAAATCATGTTTAGACTATTTTTATGTTGATTAACTGCTTTAAAAGTTGAGTTGGGTTGAACTAGCTCGCCTTGTCTTTACAAGAGGCACCATCACGACTGGGTTTGGGGTTAGGGTCGTAACAATATTAAATGGTAAGAGTAGAGTTGAATGTGCTAGTGAGTGAACCTATTAAACGATTTGAGCCGGAGGCTTGTTTCCAACTTGTGAGTCATAGATGGATATTGATAAATATTTTTGAGTCATATTTTAATTGAAATTGGGATTGTAATTGTAGATATCAATTTGTTGGTGGCATATGAGCATTTTACTCAATGTTACGATGTCGGAGAAGGATTAAAAGCTTGTGAATGTTAATAAAGCAAAAGTGAGTTTTGGAGCATTGGACATTGGTCGAGTTGTTTGAAAGGCTTGGGAGCCGGCTATGGAACTTCGAAGCGAGGTAAGTTTCCTTTCTAACCTTGTAAGAGGGAATTATCCCATAGGTGAAATAATTGGTTATGTGCTTCTATTTGTGGGGGCTACATACGCACGAGGTGACGAGAGTCCGTGCGTAGCTACTATTGTGCTTAAGTCCGGGTAGTCTAGGAGCCAAAAACATGCTATACCTGAACTATTTGTAATCTTATTGACAACTTAAATTGCTTAAATCATATCGAATTAGTAAAAGAATTTCTAAACAAGGATTAAACTTCATTTTCTTTAATCGTTAAAAGAGAATTGGCTTTTGCTTGGATAAATGTTTCCTGATGAATTCTTAATTGACTGTTTGAAAGTGTGTATCTATAAGTACCTGCGTCGCATGTATGATTCGCGAGTGGGGTAACTCTATTATTTATATTTGACTGCGTTGCACGTATGATTCGCGAGCGAGGTAATAGATGCATCTATGGTTCGCGCCGTTCGACCCTCGGTAGTGCACATTTTACATTTATGTTGGATCGGGCCGTATGGCCTCGGTATGATTTGCGCATGCTTGTAATTCTTGCTTGAGATTTGCAAAAATTGATATTGCCTCCCTGGTCCGAGATAAATTGATAAACAATGGAATATGAATTTGGAGACTTCCTAATATAAAAAGGATTATTTACTTGTTTTCTTGATTTACTTGAGTTTACTGTTGTTTCTAATAAATCCATGATTATTCACATTATTAATACATTATTATTGAACCACTAGTAAGTGTCAAAGTCAACCTCTCGTCAATACTTCTTCGAGGTTAGACAGGATACTTACTGGGTACACGTTATTTTTGTACTCATACTTCACTTGCTATGCATTTTTATTACACAGGCACATGTATATCTAGTGGCCTAGTTGGTCTTAGTGGCATGGTTGATATAGAGACTTAGGCAGGCTGCACCTCTCGAGACGACCCGCAGCTAGTAAAGTCTCCTTCACAGTACTGTACTGTACTGTATTTTCTTCTTTGTCCAATTTGTATTCCCGACAGTCATTGTTTTACATTATTTCTTAGAAACTGCTCATGCACTTGTGATACCGGGTTCTGGGATGATTATGGGTTATTCAGTATTGAAATTGTAAAAACATTATTATTTATCTGTAAAGTCCATCTTTTACTCTTAAATTCAAGAAAAATCATGATTTCAAAATTTTCAAAACAAGAATTTAATTAAGTATTGATGGTTGGCTTGCCTGACAGCGGTGTCCGATACCATCATGACCCTTAGTGGATTTTGGGTCGTGACAATATGGTATCAGAGCATTAGGTTTCCTTAGGTCCCACGAGTCATGAACGAGTCTAGTAGAGTCTTGCGGATCGATACAGAGACGTCTGTACTTATCTTCGAGAGGCTACAGGGCTGTTAGAAGTACTTCCCTTCTTGATTCCTCATCGTGCGGTTTGATTCCATTGAGGTTTATGCCTTTGTTACTTTCCTACTCAATCTTATGTGACGTGAAACGCTTATTATAAATTGGGAATTGAGAAAATGTAATGGTACTGCAGATGTGGTGCAGGATGTTCTTCCTTGCGTATTTGATTGGGCTATTGTCGTCGCATTGCGGAAGGCCGTTCTGTCGTTTCAGCTCAATTTCAGTATTACCTAAGGTTTTGAGATTTGGCATTAATTGTTATGACGATTCATGCATTGTTATCGCATATTGGTGTAATGGTAGAGTGTTTGTCTATGCGTTGAAGTAGTGAATGACGTGGAAGGATGTTGACTCAATGTAAGATTCAGAGATTCAGAATTTTATTTCGTGACGGAGGAGAAGCAATCAGGCTGTAAATGTTCAAGTTTGGTTTGATGGAGTAACAAGACTTGGTATTTTCGAGCGTGGTGAAATTTTCATCTGTGATGTGGTGTCATTGTCCTTGTTGAATACGTTAAGTTCGCTGGTGTTATGGTTTTCTTCAATTTGCCTTTGGGACAGAATAGCACGTGGGTTCTGTGGTAGGATGACTACACGCCTTGAGGAAAGGTTAGAGTGATTTGGGATTTATGGTGGACGGTGACTGGGTTTACGGACTTAATTTTAAATATTGGATATTATACGGCATGAGATTTGATATAACAGAAAAGTGTTGCTTGATATGAAGAAGGATACAATATGACTTTGGATTTGAAGGTGTTGTCGCACCTTTTAGTAGATGTCAAATGGGGAGTGAACGGACTTGTTCAACTGGTGAATGAGCACGGGCTCAGGATGGGTTACTGATTTTGTAGTAATTGTGCTCGGTGCAGCACCGTTGGAAGGTTTCGAGGAATTTGGCGGGTTGATAGTGCGGGGTCACATCAGAGAGAAAGGATGAACCTTGGTGGGTTTCAGAGTTATGCAGTGGTGGCTTCGAGCTAAGTAGGAGAGGCCCACCGCCTTCGATTGGATTGCATGGTTATCTATTTGTGAGGTTCCTGGTTATCGGTGTATTGATGGGTCATTACGATTAAGTAAAGAGAACATCAGTGGTGATTTGAGCAAAGGGTTTGAAGAATGTGTACTATAATTGGCCTTATCAATTTATGTCCAGGCTTTGGGAAGACTCAAGATCTATGCTTCGTATAGAGGTGATCTGCAATAAAAATGATTTAGCCGGGTGCTTATTTGAGAGAGTGTTCAGGTGCTAGCAGATCCTTGGAGTCGATTATATTTGGGACCAAGTTAGAGTGGGTGACTCTCAACCACGGTCCTAGTTGATTCAAATGGTAAAGTGTGGTGCCTAAGGATTTCGAGTCCATATTATGGTTGAGTATCGAGCTTGTTGTAGAGGGTTATGAAAAAGGGCCTTGGAATGTTCTTTGTTATCTTCGGTCTGCGGTGTAGCATTGGAGAAAAAGGAAGAAAATAACTTCAGACTCATAGAGGAAGTATCAGAATAAGTGTAACTAGCAATAGTTGAATTGGCGTGATGGTGGTAGTGATCAGTTCCTTCAGCGTGTTAAGTTATACATATGAATTATGGTGGTGTGTGCGAGGCTTGATGGCCGCTGTAATTGATTTTATTTGGAGGCTTTCGAGTATTATGGCCTGTTATGCGCAGCTGGATCCCGGAAGAGTTATGGTGGTTTAGACCACTACTTGAGGTTGGTATTTCTGCGGGTATGAGAATTCAGTCACGTGTTGCAAGTGGTTCTCTTGAAATGAGTTAAGTAAAATGTTTCTATATGATGAAGTGTTTACCCTATCAATAGTCCAGAAGTTAAGATGAAATTCTTGTACTCTTGTGTGTTGGCATGATTAAGTACAATGAACGACATGGGATTTGGAAGTTGAGGATCAAAGTTGCGGTTCGATGTTGGCAAGAATGTCATGAGCTCGAATGAGCAGGAAAGGATTCAGATGTTAGAGTAAACTGGTATTGTCTTTAGCGCCACCTGAGATCGACCTCCTGTGTAAGAGGTTTTGTGTTCTGATTGGCCGATCCTTGTTATTCTTTACATTATTAGTATGGCTGGTGGTATGGATGGGTAGACCTTTTGCCTAGTGCGGAAGGTCGTGGGAGCGTGTTCCACGGGAAGATTGTATAAGTATGACATGTAGTCACTTAATTGATTAAAGATTGAAACCAAGTATGAAGATTTTGGTAATATCATTAATTTAAGAATTTATGCTTGGAGGACACTCTGTTTATTGGGCTATGAACGGTGGAGGTTTCTCCGGTTACGATAGTTGTTCTTGTGTTATGAGAAAAAGGAGGTTATTATGGACCTATGAAGGTTATTAGCCTAGTGCGGACGATCAGAATTGGCTTGAGGTCTGTGGGTGGACTCAATTATGAATATGGGATTTATATAAGGCCGAATGCATTCGTTTCAGCATAGCACTCTTTATGGAGGAGTGTTCGAACATAGGATGTTATTTTGCCTTCGGCTATTTCATGTAGTACTATATGGTGCCGTGTGAGTTGTGAATCGGTTTGAAAAATTTCTTATGTATGAGGTTCCGCGTAGCGATGGTGTTATGTGAGCAGGATGGCTCCTGTGACTCAGGTTATAAATAGCACCTCAGTTGTGCTTGAGTTTTGTAGCTTACGACGCTATCAGCTTCCCCAGGGATGGTATTATGAACTTAGTGTGCTTGTGACCAATATTCGGTATTTTGTAAGTAATGAGCAATTTAGCTCGGTGTGTATATCCATATGTAAATTTTATGTGTGGAACGGGTGGCACGCCGCCCCGGGCATGTTATTTGGATCGGGTTGCACGTCGCAACAGTATAATATTGAGTACAGTTTTCTATATTCTAATTTTTGTTTGTTTTTTTCCATTTTATGAGGAAAGTCCATATTAGCAGCGTGAGTTGAGTAGTCCCTTCCAGAATTCATTTTCCTTATGTATCGCGTTCGAGTTTGTAGCTTATTGGCACATTGTGACATTATATAAGACTTTTGGTCATGTATGCGGTGACTGTTACCTGAGCAGCTTGTACTGGGTTAGATGAGATTATTGGATCTAGGATCGGTACAATTGGGTTATATGAAGTATATTGAAGAGCAAAGATCATTATTTGGTTCAGATTGAGGTAATAGTTCTTGTCAGGAGTATAGACTCAATGATTTGTTGACTCGGCAGTTGGTTATGAAATTTTACACATATCTTCCATCGTGGAAGGCATGCAAAGGTCAGGACAAGAGGTATATAGGTCATGAGATGCATTCATCAGATTCGTGGAATTTCGGCTATTATGATCAGATAATATTATTATGGTTCTGTGAATGATGTGGCGCAAGGTGAGAATTCAACAAAGGCATGCAGTTATAGTATGGTACCTCATGTAGTGATTGATACGGTGTTCATATATTGGAAGCATACCTGGAAGAGAATTTCGGATGTCGAAATTGGGCTCTAAGGCTCATTTGCCTAAATAAAAAGGATATCTTCAGATTTGATCGAGTTAATGTGCTCGACTGAGTTGTGGTAGCACGGGTAGGTGTACAAGGTGTTAAACCGTGATTTCGGATAACTTCACTGCAATTCTCAGCACGTTCGAGGACGAACGTATATTTAAGTGGGAGAGAATGTAATGACCTGACCGGTCATTTTGAGCTCCATCGCATCGTTGAGGCCATGAACAGCTTCACTTCAAGTATTATTACTTGTACGCATGCTCGGAATCGAATTCCGGAAAGTTCGGAGTTGATTTGGAAAGTGAATTTTCATTTCGGAAGCTTTAAGTTGAAAGAATTGACTAAGATTCGATGTTTGAGTAAACGACCTTGGAATCGGGATTTGAAGGTTCTAGTAGGTTTGTATGATGACTTCGGACTTGGGCGTATGTTCGGATCGGGTTTTGGATGAACCGGGAGTGTTTCAGCGCTTATTGTGGAAGTTAGCATTTTAGAAGAATTTTATAAATTTGGGTTAAAGTGCATTTCAATGCTATCGATGTCTGTTGGGGATTCCGAGTCTGGGAATAGCTCCATGTGATGATTCTGGTATTGGGAGTGCGATCGAAAGTGGATTTGGAGGTCCGTAAGTCATTTTGGAGTCATTTGGCGAAAGTTAGAAATTTGAAGGTTTTTGAGAAGTTTGGCCTAGAGTGGACTTTTTGATATCGGGGTCGGATTCCGATTCCGGAAGTTGGAGTAGGTCTGTAATGTCGAATGTGATTTTGTGTGCAAAATTTGAAGTCTTTCCGAATTTATTTGATATGTTTCGCGCAAAATATAAAAGTTGGAAGATTTGAAAACTCATAATTCGATTCGATGTGCGATTTGTAGTTTTGACGTTGTTTGACGTGGTTTGAAGCCTTGATTAAGTTTGTATTGTATTTTGGGACATGTTGGTATAATTGGTTAAGGTCTCGTGGTCCTCGGGTGGATTTCGGAAGGTTAACAGAATGGATTTCGGACAATAGGAGCTGCTGCATTTTTCTGCTGCAGAAGCTGTTTTTGGACAGCATTGGTGCAATCACAGAGCTGACTTTGGGAGGTTATAGATAAACCATTCATCATTTGGATATTTGTACAGAAAGTTATGATCGATTTAATAAAGGTTGGTAAAGCAGTTTCGCCAGAAATTTCTGATGCGTGGAGCCAACTTTGGATGCTTATATCTCAAAATCTATAAGGAGTTATATAGTGGACAACCTATCAAATGAAAGATGTTCGAGTCTAGTTTCTAATTCTTTAAACTGTACATCACTTTTATATTTTTACAAGGAGTTATGGATATTTTAGTAAAAGGTGTCCAGCGGGAAAAAACTTATAATATGAGGTACAACCTGCATAGCGCAAGGTACAATTCGCTGAAGCACCTGTGCCTATATAAGGCAGTCGGGCAGCAACCATTTTTGGGGGCTTTCTTAAGCTAGGGATTGGTTCTTTCATGGTGGATTCGACCTTGGGGACTACTTAAGAATACAAGGTGAGTTTTTTTGTGTGGATATTTTAAGTTAATAACATCCTATTAACACTAGTATTAACATCATTCAATCTTTGAAATCCCTAGAAATCTTCTACGTTGTGTAAGAACACCAAATTTTCCAAACATTGGATTTTTAAGGAAAAGCTTCAAGAAGGTAATTCTAATGCTTCAAGCTCATTTCTTATGAGTCGGTGAGAGTAATTCTAATATTTGTTTCAAGTTGTTATGATCGGATAATTGATTTCATAATCCCTAGTTCATAGCATGAATAGTGTTCTTGAGAAAATGAGAGAACGATAAATAGTATTCTTAGAAATGAAATTAACGGATGCAATGAACCTATGGAATCATTTTCTAGCTTCGTTGGAAGTGTTCAACTAAGTAATCACCAAATTGAATGATTTGGAAATGTTGGTTAAGGAAAACGATGATTAGTAATTTGCCGGTGTTGGCGAATTAATGTAGCATCATTGATGACTTTAAATGGGTATTAAATGATAAGAGTAGAGTTGAATGTGCTAGTGAGTGGACTTATTAGACGATTTGAGTCGGAGGCTTATTTCCAACTTGTGAGCCATAGATGGATATTGATAAATATTTTTGAGTCATATTTTAATTGTAATTGGGATTGTAATTGTAGATATCAATTTGTTGGTGGCATATGAGCATTTTACTCAATGTTACGATGTCGGAGGAGGATTAAAAGCTTGAGAATGTTAATAAAGCAAAAGTGAGTTTTGGATTGTTGGGCATCGGTCGAGTTGTTTGAAAGGCTTAGGAGCCGGCTATGGAACTTCGAAGTGAGGTAAGTCTCCTTCCTAACCTTGTAAGAGGGAATTGTCCCTATAGGTGAAATAATTGGTTATGTGCTTCTATTTGTGGGGGCTACGTACGCACGAGGTGACGAGAGTCCGTGCGTAGCTACTACTGTGCTTAAGTACGGGTAGTCTAGGACCCAAAGCATGCTATACCTGAACTATCTGTAATCTTATTGACAACTTATATTGCTTAAATCATATCGAATTAGTAAAAGAATTTCTAAAAAAGTATTAAACTCATTTTCTTAAATCGTTAAAAGAGAATTGGATTTTGCTTGGATAAATGTTTCCTGATGAATTCTTAATTGACTGTTTGAAAGTGTGTATCTCTAATTACCTGCTCGCATGTATGATTCGCGAGCGAGGTAACTCTATTATTTATATTTGACTGTGTCGCACGTATGATTCGCGAGCGGGGTAATAGATGCATCTATGGTTCGCGCCGTTCGACCCTCGGTGGTGCACATTTTACATTTATGTTGGATCGGTCCATACGACCTCGATATGATTTGCGCATGCTTGTAATTCTTGCTTGAGATTTACAAAATTGATATTGACTCCCTGGTCCGAGATAAATTGATAAACAATAGAATATGAATTTGGAAACTTCCTAATATAAAAAGGATTGTTTACTTGTTTCTTGATTTACTTGAGTTTACTGTCGTTTCTAATAAATCCATGATTATTCACATTATTAATACATTATTATTGGACCACTAGTAAGTGTCGAAGTCGACCTCTCATCACTACTTCTTCGAGGTTAGACAGGATACTTACTGGGTACACGTTGTTTTTGTACTCATACTACACTTGTTGTGCATTTTTGTTGCACGGGCACATGTATGTCTAGTGGCCTAGTTGGGCGTAGCGGCATGGTTGATACGGAGACTTAGGCGAGCTGCACCTCTCGAGACGACCCGCAGCCAGCAGAGTCTCCTTCATAGTACTGTACTGTATTTCTTCTCTGTCCAATTTGTATTCCGGACAGTCATTGTTTTACATTATTTCTTAGAAATTGCTCATGCACTTGTGACACCGGGTTCTAGGATGATTATGGGTTATTCAGTATTGAAATTGTTAAAAACATTATTATTTATTCTGTAAAGTCCGTCTTTTACTCTTAAATTCAAGGAAAATCATGATTTCAAAATTTTCAAAACGAGAATTTAATTAAGTATTGATGGTTGGCTTGCCTGACAATGATGTCCGGCGCCATCACAACCCTTAATGGATTTTGGGTCGTGACACACCACTACATCTTTCGAATGTATTGCATATCAATTTGGCTTTGATGAAAGCATAGTCATTCATTCTAGTAATTCATAGAAAGTCCTAGAAGTTATCATTATACCAATTAATGGGCAATTTGAACAAAATCTTTTCCTTATTAATGTTACGATGAAGATCATCCACTGAGATTAGGGGTGTTAAATTTAGTTATGATAGTATAACCCGTCAAACCTGCTCAATCAATAAACAATATGCCTAGCCTAACTCTGCCGATCCACCCAAACTTGAACGAGTTGGACTAGGCATATATTCATTGACGTGTCAGTTTGTACATAATATAAATTAGTCCATTTAAATGTTTGAGCTTATTTGAGCTGCATATGTAGCCCAAATTGGCACACACAAAAAACATATCAACACAGAAAAAGAGTTTTTCTTAGGGTGTGTTCGGTATAACGGAAAATACTTTCCGTGAAAAATATTTTTTTGAAAAATAAGTAGTAATCTTATTTATTTTTCTGTGTTTGGTACGCAAATTAAGGAAAATAACTTCTCAAGAGTATTTATAAATAATTTATGGAAAATCCTTTTGGCCAGATTGACCCAAATGGGGTCATTTAGGTAATTTTACACCCCAATTAGGGTTTCAGACGTATTTCTATACCGATAATATCCTTTCAGTTAATTTTGAATATTCTCTCCCACCATTTAATATTTGTCTTCTCAATGCATGGAAGATCTCAAGGTTCAAACCTTATTTCCCATAAAGCTTTTCATACATAAAATGCCACCAAAACTTGTAGTCAAATCCCTCTTACACACTCGGTAACCACGAGAGCATTATTACACACCCAAACTTTTTAAAGTGTGTCTATTATATACCACTTTAGCTAGGCAGCACTCCGGGTGTCCTACACATGAATCAGACGCGTGAATAGAAAATTTCGTATGTTTGAAGCTCTCTATGGATGCCACGTGTCCAACTGTTTCATTTTTTAATTTTTTTAATTTTATCATTTTCCCAATCGTTATCCCTCATTTTCAGGTGACCATTATCCCCATTTCCAAATTTAGGCAAACCTCCATTGTGGGTAACCCCATTTCTATTGGAGTTTGAATCTTGAGTTGTTGAATAAAGTTATATTGGGTGTTGGAAGTTGATTAATTAACTACTTTGGATGGAGTATTATTACTCACTCAAATTTTTGAATTTGAAGAATAAAAAAAAAAGAGGTACCATTGAAGAAGCCTTCAATTGTACTCCTATTTAAAAATCCAGATTTGAAACCCGAATGTATTGGCGATTTATTGTTAAAAACTGATCTGGGAAGTCTAACATGGATTAACATGTGCACTTCACTAAATTTGAGCTCAAAAAAATATAAAAGGGAAGCTCGATCGCCGGGAAATATGGATGTCTTGCTGAAAAATATGATATTCTTTTGTCAATCAGTGCACTTTTTTTTCTTCCTCTTTATTCTCTCTTTCTTCCAAATATGTCCATATTTTCTAACTCTTCAAATTCGTTTTTAGTTATGTTCAACACATCAAAAAGTTTTACAAAAGCTTTCAAGGGATTCAAAGCTAAGAGAAAATCTTAACTCGATAGGAAATCAACTGTTGGGTGGGGGAGATTAAAGAACCGGGAAGGGGACTTGGGGAAGACGAGGATAGGGGTGGAGGGGAATTTCTTTTTTGTTTTTCTTTTCTAAAATATTAACATTTGTGGTGTAAATTAGGTTCCTTTTTTTTCTTTTGAGTTATGACACGTGTCACACTCTAATTAGCACGTGTGATGCAATTTTCAAAAAGAAGTTGTCAAACACAAAAGTGGTGTGTAATAGATACACTTTAAAAAATTTGGATGTGTAATAATATTCCCGTGATTACCGGGTATGTAAGAGGGATTTGACTACAAGGTTTGGTGTCATTTTGTGTATTTCACCTTATTTTTTTTTATTTTTTTACGTATTTCCAGCCTTTTTGTATAGTTTACACCCATATAATTCGAAATAATTCATCTATATACATGTATTTGATTGTGCAATTCGTATATTTTTAGTATTTGATTGTGTATTTCGTATATGTTTTGTAGCATAATAAGGTCTTCAAAGCCCTACTATTTAAACAAACCTACACTACAACATTATATATATATATATAGCTACAAATTCTTAGCTATATGTATGAAAATCGTGGCTAATAAATAGCAATACCCACAAAAATTAAAATACTGTGGCTATTTACAATTTCATAAAAATATTTAGCTACAAAATAAAATTGGCAAAGCTAATTTATCATTATTGCTATATTTGCTAACTGTCGTGGCAATAATTACACAAATAGCTACAATAAAATTTCGTAGCTAATCGTATTTTTTTGCCACGCATTTGAAGTTACTGTAGCAATAGCAGTTATATAGCCACAAAACTTACTTCTGACAAAGTGTTATAGCTAAATAAATATTTTTGCCTCAAGTAATAAAAGCATATGGCAATAACTGGATTAATAGCTATAAATTTATTGTTACAACGATATTTTGTAGCTAATTGTGAGTTTTTGTCACACGTCTGAAATTACTATAGCAATATTAATCTTTTAGCCATAAAATATTACTAGAGACAAAGTGTTGTAGCTGAATAGATATTTTTGCTTCAATTATGAAAATTTATGGCAAAAACTAACTTAATAGATACAAAGTTATTGTGATATAATAAAATATTGTACCTAAATATAAACTTGTAACGACCCGACTGGTCGTTTTGAGTAATTGCATCCGGTTCGGCAGTTTGAGATCTCGAGCAACTTCATAATATGTGTATTGACTTGTGTGCATGGTTGAATTGAGTTAACGGATGATTCAGAGTCAAATTGGAAGATGAAAACTAGTTTTGGAAGTGTAAACGGTGAGAATTTGACCAGAATTGGACTTTTGGGTAAACAGGCCCGTAACAGGTCGTGGATGATCTTTACAGTTTCATATGGTGATTTTGGGCTTAGGCGCGTGTCCAGATTCGAATTTGGAGGTCTGTAGGGTAATTTGAGGCATTTCGGCGAAAGTTGGAAAAGTTGAAGTTTGGGAAAATGGAGAAGTTTGACTCATAGTTGACTTTTGTGATATCGGGGTCAGAATGAAATTCCGAGAGTTGGAACAGATCCGTTATGTCATTTTGGATTTGTCTGCAAAATTTGGCGTCATTTCGGGCTGATTTGATAGGTTTCGGCACGAGGTTTGGAAGTTAGAAGGTTTGAAAGTTCCTAAGTTCGATTCTTGGTGTGATTCGATGTTTTAGCATTGTTTGATGTGATTTGAGACCTCAAGCGAGTCCGTATTAGGTTATATGACTTGTTTGTGTATTTAGACGGGGTCCTATGGGCCTCGGGTGTGTTCCGGGTGGGCTACGGGTCATTTTCTCTTATTTTTGAACTATTGTTTTCTGCTTGTGGTATCCTCTTTTGTGATTGCGAACAGCCTTGTGTGTTCACGAAGCTTTCCTGCTGACCACTGGAAATTCTTCTTCGCATCCGCGTAACACTCCTCGCGTTCACGAATCTCTGCTTCATCTCTCATCGTGTTCGCGTCCCCCTCACGCGTTCGCGTCCCCCTCATGCGTTCGCGTGGCTATGCAATTCCACTCTTCGCGTTCGCGTACTAGTTCACGCATTCACGAAGAGCAATCTCAGGCCATAAAATTTTTTTCTTCGCGTTCACGTGCGTGCTGTCATGTTCGCGAAGCACAGCTGGGCAGCCTTCATTTTTCTTCTTCGCGAACGCAATACTTCCTCCGCGTTCGCAATGCTTTAATATTTGGACAGAATATAAGTTTTCCAAATCGAGGGTTAGGCCATTTTTAACATTTTTGGAGTTCTAGAGCTCGATTTTGAGTGAGTCTTTGTGGGTTTTTTCAAGAAAAACGAGTGGGTAAGTGTTCTTCATCTAGAATTGATTATATTCCATGAATTCATCTTATTTTTATCATTTAATTTGTGATTTGGGTTGAGAAAAATGTTGGTTTTTGAAGAAAACTTCTAAAATGAAAAATCGTGATTTGAAGGGCCAAATGATATCGGAATTTAATAAACATTGTATGGTTGAACTCATTTTGGAATGGGCATTCGAATTTTGTAAAATTTGTCGGGTTCCGAGGGGCGGGCCGGGGGGTCAATTTTTGGACCATTTTTTGGATTTTGTTAAAGATTGAGACTTTATGATCCGGAATAGTTTCTTATGTGATTATTTGTGCTTTGAAGTTGATTTGGTTATATTTGAGCCGTCTGGAGGTCTTTTCACCCGAGAAATGCATTTTAGAATATCGGTTTGTCATCCTTAAAGTAAGTATCTTGCCTAACCTTGTGTGGGGGGACTTCTGAAACGACCCGATTGGTCGTTTTGAGAAATTACGCCCGATTCGGTAGTTTGAGGTCTCGAGCAGCTTCACATTTTGTATATCGACTTGTGTGCATGGTTGGATTCAGTTTCCGGATGAATCAGAGTTGAACTGGAAGAAGGAACCTAGTTTTGGAAGTTTAAATAGTGAAAATTTGACCAGAATTGGACTTTTGAGTAAACGGCCCCGGAATGGGTCGTGGGTGATCTCGACAGCTTCGTATGATGATTTTGGACTTAGGCGCGCGTCCGGATTAGGATTTGGAGGTCCGTAGGGTAAATTGAGGCATTTCGGCGAAAGTTAGAAAAGTTGAAGTTTGGAAAATGGAGAAGTTTGACCCATAGTTGACTTTTGTAATATCGGGGTCGGAATGCAATTCCGAGAGTTGAAGCAGCTCCGTCATGTCATTTTGGACTTGTCTACAAAATTTGGCCTCATTCCGGGTTGATTTGATTGGTTTCGGCATAAGTTTTCGAATTTGGAAGATTTGAAAGTTCATAGTTCGATTTATGGTGTGATTCGTCGTTTCGGCGTTGTTTGATGTAATTTGAGACCTCGGGCGTGTCCGCATTAGGTTATGAGACTTGTTTGTGAGTTTAGACGGGATTCCGTGGGCCTCGGGTGTGTTCCGGGTGGGCTACGGGTATTTTTCCCCATTTTTGGAACTGCTGTTTTGCTGCTTCTGGTATCCTTTTTTGCGATCGCGAACAGCCTCTCGCGTTCGCAATGCCTTGTTGCTGACCATCTCAAAATCCTTCCTCGCGTTCGCATCCCTCCTTTCGCGAAGCCCTGCATTTTCCTTCTTCGTGACATTCCCTACGCGTTCGCGTAGGTCCCTGCTCTTCTTCTACGCATTCGCGAGCTCATCATCGCGTTCGCGATGAGAAACCTGGCAGCCTTAACTTTTCTTCTTCACGAATGCAGTCCTCTCTTCACGTTTGCGATGCACAAAAATCTGGGCAGACAGAATATATCCCAAAATCGAGGGTTTCACAATTTTCATCACATTTTGACTTCTAGAGCTCAGTTCTTGGCGAATTTTGATGGGTTTTCACGTAATTTGATTGGGTAAGTGTTATTCAACTATAATTAAATATATTCCATGAATTTGTCTTTATTGTTATCATTTAAATTGTGTTTGGGGTGGGGAAGGAGTTGGTTTTTGAAGAAAAATTCTAAAACGAAAAATCGTGATTTGAGGGACCAAATGGTATCGAAATTTGATAAAATTTATATGGTTGAACTCGTATTAGAATGGGTATTCAGTTTTTGTAAAATTTGTTGGATTCCGAAGTGCGCGCCCGAGGGTCGACTTTTGGACCGATTTTTAGAATTTGATCAAGATTGAAACTTTATGATCCGAAATGGTCTCTTATGTGTTTTATTTGTACTTTGAAGTTAATTTGGTTAGATTTGAGCCGTCCGGAGGCCTTTTCACCCGAGAAGTGCATCTGAGAGTATCAGTTTGTCTTCTTTGAGGTAAGTATCTTGCCTAACCTTGTGTGGGGGACTTCCACTTAGGAATTGAGTCTTCTATGCTAATTGTAGTCCGTGCATGCGAGGTGACGAGTGTGTGCTCGGACTTATTTGTGGGAAATATGCTCTAGGGTTCTTAGGTCCTTATGTTCAATATGTGGAGAGTATTCCATTATGATTGAGTTTAATAATTGCTTAAATTGTCTCTATATGCTCCATATGATGTTGCTAGCTTTCCTCGAATTCCTACATGTTGCATTGACCCTTAATTGCCTTAATTGAAGTGATCGCCTTCCTTATTGTTTTGATACTTCTTGATTGTGAGTTCCTCTATGACTTCGTACAAATAGGTTACATGTCCAATTGTTGTGATTACTGGTGTAGTTATCACGTGCTTTTTATGTCTTGTTGTTTAGTTGAGGTTTCATTGTGAAGTTAATTATTGGTACAAGTTTGGTTATAGCTGATTCCCTGTACATATTTAATCCTTACTGTTGGTTCCCTTGCCGGGATGTGTTTACTCATGTTGTTGACTCCCTTGCTGGGATATGGTTGTTTTCTTATTGTTCTCTTGCCGGAATTCTTTTGTGATTAGTATTGATTTGTATATTAAATGGATCAGGTTGCACGTCGCAACTATATTATATGGATCGGGTTGCACGCCACAACAATATTATGTGGATCGGGTTGCATGCCGCAACAATATTATATGGATCGGGTTGCACGCCGCAACAATATTAAATGGATCGGGTTGCACGCCGCAACATATTATATGATTTGGATCGGATTGCACGCCGCAACAGTACTATATGATTGGGATCGGGTTGCACGCCACAACAAGAAAGAATAAAAGTGAATATTGACTCTTATGGTGAGAATGAGAGTAAAAACATGAAGGGTGGTGCCGTGCACTTTCTGCTGCTGTGTTTATTTGTCGTTATCAATTCAAGTGTTTAAATTCCTTTATTTCTGTGATCCTTTGTGTTAGAACCTACAATGTTTTCAATACCTCACCGTATTTATGTGTATATATATATATATATACTCCAATACTTTAATCTTCAATAATTGTTACAGCCGTAATTCAATTAGTTTCTCAATTATATCCCCTTAAACCGTCTGAGGTCGTATTTTACTTAAAAAGGAATTTCTACTAAGTTTTAAGTTATTAAATCTCATGTAAAAGGTAATAATCCATTCAATGTTGTATTTTTAAATTAAAAGAGGTACCTTCTTTACTCAAATGATTTCAAAAGAAATAATTTCACCTTTTCTCGCTGGCTTTCCCAATTAGTTTAAAAATTATAATTTTACTTATATTAGGTAAATGAGACTTCTTGGACATATTAAGTGCATTGTACGGACATTATGTATTATATAGTATGTGGATTTTGTTGTTAAAAGTGAAATGGAAAAGATGGGGTCACAAGGTGCCATGTGTGCGGAATATTCGGAAGTTAAGATTATTATATGAGAAATCGAAGATTGAGATGGTCGGGATTGTGTATTAGACATGATGCGATTGATTGAGTGGGCATTTCCTTCTTTAATTGAATACACTCTTACTTGTCTCTGTTCCTGTGATGTCAGTGTTGATTTACTTGGTTATATGATTTACTTGGTTATCGTTCGTTACTACCCGCGTTCTCCTTTATTGTTCTTACTGTTGTATTTTGATTTCTTTCCTTTGTTAATATTACCTCGTTATCTTTATCGCTATATTTTATTATCATATCCTATTCATTTCATTTGACCAGTAGGTGTCTTGACTGTTCCTCGTCACTACCCCATCGAGGTTAGTCTTGATACTTACTGGGCACCGCCGTGGTGTTCTCATACTACGCTTCTGTACATTTTTATATACAGCTCCAAGTATTGATCAATAGTAGCTATGCGGGCTGTCATAGTGGAGATTCACGGTAACCTGTTGTTGCGTTCGCGCCTCAGAGTCACCTTCATTTGTATTTACATTCCATTGATTCCATCTCGTTCTGGAACAGTGTTGTATTTATTTTGTATAATTACTCTTAGAAAGGCTTATGACTTGTACCACCGGTTTTGGGAATTATGATTTATTGAGAGTTATTTAATTTGAAGTTAGTAAATATTAATGTTATTTCTGTAAATGTTAGGCTTACCTAGTTTAGAGACTAGGTGTCATCACGATCCCGTAGGAGGGATTTTGGGTCGTGACAACTTCCCCTTAGGAATTGAGTCTTCTATGCTAATTGTAGTCCATGCATGCGAGGTGACGAGTGTGTGCTCGGACTTATTTGTAGAAAATTTACCTCTAGGGTTCTTAGGTCCTTGTGTGGAGAGTATCTCGTTATGATTGGGTTTCCTAATTGCTTAATTGCCTCTATATGCTCCATATGACGTTAGCTCACCTTTAATTTTTTCGTGTTACATAGACCCTTAATTGCCTTAATTGAAGTGATTGTCTTTCTTATTACTTTGATTCTTCTTGATTGTGAGTTCATCTATGACTTCGTGCAAATATGTTACATGTCCAAATGTTGTGGTTACCAGTGTAATTATCACGTGCTTATTATGTCTTGTTGTTTGTTGAGGTTCCATGCTTCTTGGTTTTTCCGTGACTCTTATTATGTACATATTGTTTATTGTTGTCATACTATTGTTCCCATACTATTATTCCCTTGTCTGGATGTTATTGTTTACGATATTGTCTCCCTTGCTGGGATGTTATTATTTATGATATTGTCTCCCTTGCCGGGATGTTGTTGTTATACTCTTGTTCCCTTACCGGGATTCTCATTATGATTGATGATTATTTGTAAATGGGAGTGGGTTGCACGTCTGCAACAAGATATGTGAAATAGGAGCGGGTTGCACGCCTGCAACGAGATATATGAAATGGGATCGGGTTGCACGCCTGCAACGAGATATATGAAATGGGATCGGGTTGCACGCCTGCAACGAGATATATGAAATAGGAGCGGGTTGCACGCCTGCAAAGAGATATATGAAATAGGAGCGGGTTGCACGCTTGCAACGAGATATATGAAATGGAGCAGGTTGCACGCCTGCAACGAGACATGTGAAATGAGATCGGGTTGCACGCCTGCAACAAGATATGAAATGAAAGTGAAATTCTGTGTTTGTTTTTCTTATCCTTGTTAGTAATTGGATTTTGGTTCCGTGCACCTTCAGTTTGCTATGTTTAGTATTGTTACCAATTCAAGTGTTCTAACTGCTCAGATTCCTTTATCGCCGTGATCCTTTGTGAAGGAACCCCATCATATTTTTCAATACTTTGCCATATTTATTTACATATTTTTCAGTACTTTAAATTTCAATAATTGTTTCATCTTCAATTCATTTAGTTACTCAATTAAATTTCCTTAAACCGTCTGAGGTTGTATTTTTCTTAAAAAGGAATTTCTACTAAGTTTTAAGTTATTAACTCCCCTATTAAAGGCAATAATTCTTCAAAGGTTATATTTTAAATTGAAAGGAGTATTTTCTTACTCGAATGTTTTCTAAAAACAACTTCATCTTTTCTTGCTGATATTTTTTATTTATTTATTAGAAATTTTAATTTAATTTGTATTATGTACATAGGACTTCCTGAACATCTTAAGTGTATTTGTAAGGACATTTTGTATTGTATATCATGTGGATTTGTTGTTGAGAGTGAGATGGAAAATATGTGGGCACAAGGTGCTATATGTGCTGAAAGTTTGAAAGTTGAGATTATGATATGAGAAATCGAGGATTGAAATAATCGGGATGGTGTAATAAACGTGATGTGATTGATTGAGTTGACATTGTTTTCTTTAATTGGATATATTTTTACTTGTCTCCGTCTCTGTTATGTCAGTGTTGATTGCTTGGGTTATCTGATTTACTTGGTTTCCGTTCGTTACTATCCGTATTCTCCCTTTATTATTTATACTGTTTGTACTTGGATTTTCTCTCCACAGTTGATATTACTTCGTTATCTTTATCTTGATGTTTCATTATCATATCCTGTTAATCTTATTTGACCAGTAGGTGTCCTGATTGTTCCTCGTCACTACCCCACCGAGGTTAGTCTTGATACTTACTAGGCACCACCGTGGTGTGCTCATACTATACTTCTGTACATTTTTATGTACAGATCTAGGTGGATTGATAGTAGTTGTGCGGGTCGCCGCGGTGGAGACTCAAGGTAAACTTGCTACAACGTTCGTAGGTCTCGGAGTTACCTTCATTTGTATTTATTTCCATTTGCTCCTTTGTTTCGGGGCAGTGATGTATTATTTTGTGTAATTACTCTTAGATAGGCTTGTGACTTGTACCACTGATTTTGGGAATTTTGAATTATTCATAGTTGGTTAATTTAAAGTTAGTAAGCATCAATGTTACTTCAGTTTATATTAGGGTTACCTAGTTTAGAGACTAGGTGCCATCACGACTCCTTCGGAGAGATTTTTGGGTCGTGACAAAACTTTTTTCACGTGTTTGAAGTTACTGCAACTATAACATGTTAGCCACAATAATGATTTGAAATAAATATTGAATATAAAACTATTTTAAAATTCAAGTTATAAGAAACCGAGAACATCATTGGCCTAATAGCTACAATTATTTGTTATGATAGTGTCACACCTCCTTTTTCCGCGCCCGCGGGGCGCGTAGGGAGTTTTCTCCAATTGAAGGACAGTCGAAACGGGATTTATTTAATTATTTCAGAGTCGCCACCTGGGAATTTTAAGGCGTCCCAAGTCACCGGTTTTAATCCCTGAATCGAGGAGAATATGACTCTGTTTATTATTCTGCGAACCAGAAATCCTGAGTAAGGAATTCTGTTAATCCGGAAGAAGGTGTTAGGCATTTCCGAATTCCGTGGTTCTAGCACGGTCGCTCAACTGTTTTTATTATTGGCTTAATTATCTTGATTTTACTAAATACGTTTTTATTGCATGATTTTACTACCACTTTTACTTATTGTTTACAATTATATAAACGAATTACGCGTACGTATATTCGTATTATATACCTTTCATAATTACGGGGATCATGTCACGCATACGTGTACACAATATAATTGATCATATTATATCCTTTATTACAAATTCATATGTTCGTGATTTAAAATAGAATTAAGAACGTCACCACCCTTATATTTAAACAGTGAACTGCACATCCCGGGTTATATGAAATTATTTTACATCCTCGAAGAAATCCCTTTTATTAAAATGTTCACTCGAAGTTGCGCGAACGCATAATTCGAATTGCTTTTAGCAATATAATCAGGTTACGCGAACGTATCCCTAATTACGCCAAATATTCTTAATGGTATTATGGGTTTTCCACGAATTGTTTATTATATCTACACATTTTATATGAAAATCCTGAGAAATTCACATTTAAGGGATGCCTTTAAAATTTTTTTAAAAGAATTCACAACTTATTAAATGTTGCCCGTCGATTATAATTTCCGAGTATAAATTATATTTATCCAAACTATTCAAATTCAAAGAAAAGAATAAAATATATGATTAATACTATTTTTAGCAAATACAACATATATATATGCCAAAGAATGAATTGTATATGAAACTAAAAAAATGATTTATGAAGGGAAGAAGTATTTTTGAACAATTTTTCATTATTTTTATTTAGTGCAAATTCTATTTATAATTACCATTGATATAAAGTGCTGCAATTTGTGCTTGTACATCTCATCTTATTCTCATATACTTGCTTTTAATCTAATAGGCCTAATTATTTTGTTAATTCTGCTTATGGTTGAACGTAAGATATATATATATATATAATCTAACCGATTTGATTCTCAATTTATGTGAACCATTGCTAAACACTAACATTCGCATTGTAAAAATCCTAGGCCTTTTGTTATTAAGAGAGAGAACAAATCTACATAATTGACTTAATAGGATGATATTGCATACAACATTATTTGTCATATTTTTTGACATTTGCAAACATAGCATAAGATACTAATACAACTTTCGACTATTGATTATAATCAATATCACTATTACGCCATATATGGACAAAATGCAACCAACATCATCTAGCCTTAATCCACAACCAAAAAATCGAAATACGCTAACCATGCATTTTCTTGATATTTTAGAATACTTTATACCTGACTAAAATGTCATAGGACTTAATTAATAGCCAACTTCATGCCATGTTCCCTATCTTAACAATACAATCATAACTATACTTTAATGAAATTCTGGAATAGATAATACTATTACAACACTTATATGAATTTCAAAAGAGAATGATCAACTGATAATTATCATGTCAAGCATAATACTATGCTAACCAACATGAAACAAAACTGAAATTTACAATAATGAACTTAGATAAATGAAGAATAGAATTGCAATTCAAGCTTCATTGATTTGTCATGAAGAGTCTCTTTCCAACATAGAATTTAAAAGATATGTACCTGACAATGAAGGAGTAAATTTCAGTAGTTGCAACAGTAATAAAAATCAGCAGAATAGCAGTATTTCCACAGACTTGAGCAATAATAAGACCCGAGGAACCCAGATGCACAGTAGCAGTGTTTTTAAGAAATCTCAGATTTTAACTGAACAATGGGATCAAATAAATCCGAACAGATTCAATGAAAGACTAATATTTCAGATGTCAATTCTTTCCTGTTTCAGATTCCTATTTCTGATTTTTTCTCTCTTTCCTCTTCTTACAAAATAATCTGATTTCCTTTCCTTTTCTTCCAAATCTGAATTTCAAAATCAGTTTCCTAAAAATCTGCCCCTCTCTTAAAAACTCTCTCTCAAACTCTTATCTTCAGTCTTAAAATCTGATCTCCTAAAAACTCTCTGAAAAAAAAAAACTCTTCAAAGTCTGCCTTTCAAATCAGATTTTTTCTCTCTTTTTTTTTCTCTGTCCAGCTCCCTGTATTTATACAGGCCTGCCCCTTTCTTTTTAAGTGCTGCCTGTACCCCTTTGCTCTTTAAAAATCAGAAAGTCCCATTAAAATCTGCTTTTAAATACTTTAAGTGATCTTATCCTGATTTTAAGCAGCCCTATTACCCTTTGTTTCCCATTATCACTTTTAAATAATAGCCATTAACTTCCACTTTCAGCACACTACTATTAACATATTACCCTCATTGTTTTATCTGTTTCATTCCCGGAAATGTCCCTGAAATCCTACTGCAATTACTGTCCAAGTTATCTGAATTAAACTTGGTTTAGCAGCTAACAACCAATTCCTAATGATTAACCTCCTAATACAATTGTATTTACCCAACCTTTGTAAACTTGAATTCAGAACTAACATCATAACAACGTTACACTGAAATTATTATAACAATTCAAACTGAACTTCAACATTGAACCAGAATCAAACACACAGGAGCATTGTCAATATACTGACAATGCCCTGAAACTCAATGCTCAGAAATCAACACTCATACAACATCCATTTGACGGATTTTATTGAACTATAAACAAAGATGTTTTAATTGTCGAGTATTAATTAAACTGATTATCAAATAAGAAACAACTGATTACAACAAAATAATCCATTCAAAACAGGTTGTTTCAGTCAACATTTTCAGAAACAAGATTTACAATACAACTAATCGACGAACTTAATCGAGTCGATCACACACATTGTAATTAATCACAATCAACAGAAACAATTCATTTATTTGATCAAACATACGGGTATGAGACAAAAATGACAGAATTAATCAAACAAAAATATGAAAAAAATTAACAGGTTATTGAAACATAAAAAAATACACGTAGAATACACAAAAGAAATAGAAAAATACCTCTGAATCCTTCAAATTTATTCAGACTAGAACTCCACTTGGATTCGGACTTTTTGAAATCAAACAGACCTTAATCGAAGTATTTTCAACTGAAAATACTTTGACTAAGGTCGATTAAACCTCAATCCTTCATTTGAATTGAAAAAGATTCCAAGATTGGAAATTTAGGGTTTCAGATCTTGGATTTTACATCCGAACATTTCCGGGTAGATTCAAAGGGAACCAAAGACGACACAAGGGTGAGGGAAGCCTAGGGGTGATTTGGTGTTAGTTTGGAACAGATCTGGGTGAGTTCATGTTTGGCTCGAATCTTCAAATGAATATTCGAGAAGCTCTGAAGTGATTCGAGCCAAACAAACACCGGATCCATAACGAGGCATGCTAGGGGGTGCTATGGTGTTAACTAGGGGCTGTTTGGTTTAGATCTGAGTTTGGCTCGAATCTTCAAATGAAGATTCGAGAACCTTCAGGAAGATTCGAGCCAAGCGGCTAACATATTCGGATAGAGGGTGTTCAGGGGGTTCTGGGGTGTTAAGGTGGTGACCGGCGGCGTTGATGCCGCCGGGTTTCAGGCGGTGGGGAATGAGGGCGGCTAGGGTTAGGGTGTGATTTCGGAAGGGATGATGAACAGTAGAGAGGAGGGGGGTGTTCAGTTAGGGGCCGGGGTAGGGGTTTGAGCCTTATATAGGGGTGGGGTGGATTGATCTCATCCGTTGGATCAATTAAGATGCACGGTTGAGATCAATCCACTAAACCAAACGTTGTCGTTTGGTTGAAATTCGGGGTCAGGCTGGATCGGGTCAAAGGGTCGGGTAAAGGGTTACGGGTAAGAGGGTGAGATCTCCGCCGTTGGATTGATTCAATCCAACGGTCCTTGATGAAGCGTGACCAAACGCTGTCGTTTTGGCTCGTGTAAATTGGACCAGACAGGTTTGTTTGGACTGGGCTTATGAGGCTCATTTCGTTTGGGCCTGGATTTAGGTCCAGGTCCGATTTTCTTTTTACAACTTATATTTTTTATTTTCTAATTTTATTATTAATCATTAAAATCTTAACTAAAATTATAAAAACAAAAATTACCCTTCCAAAGATATTAATTACCTTTTAACAATTATTTAACACACAGACCAAACATTAATCACACAGTGAAATAGAACAAATGCATATTTTGTGATTTTATTTTGAATCAATTATTAAATGCATAATTAAATCCTAGATATGCATGAAACATATATTTTTATTTTAATTTTCATTTTGTTATGACAAAGTAAACATTTACGGATATAAGACAAATATTTAACAAACACCACGCAAATTCAAAAATTTCACAGTAAAAGAAATTTATTTTATTTTTGATTTATTTTGAAGTAGTTTTCGTAAGGCAAAAATCACGTGCTCACAGCTGCCCCTCTTTGTGCGGAAACTCGAAGAGTTTTCGTGCAAAAAATAAAGTGAGCGGATACGAGCGATTTTTGCCCGTTCAAATACTCCGTGAGAAGCATTTGTTTGAAAGATTTGACCGAACCTCTGCTTCAAAGGTTTCCTACATATCCTTGGCTATAAAGAAATCAGATCAATGTAGTTCGGGAAGTTTTGGGTAGCTGGGACTACCGTGGGACTGTGATGTTACTGCTGCTTCGTGCTGTTTTTACTGCTTGTTGACCTCCTTATTACACCTTACTTCAAAGGTAATACAAAAAGCTAAACTAGACTATGGTACATGAATTATAAAATCTTATCTAGATCATGCCCTTGCGTTTCTTGTTGTCTTGATATCTTGGTGACTCTTGGGCATTTGGCTTATTCCGTATTCCTTTTCATTGTGTCCCGTATTTTCTTTATCTGTTTGGGATTCTTGTTGTTTCCTGCTGGGGACTTTGTTGGACTCCTCTGCTTTATTGACTCTAAATGTGCTCCTTTCTCATATGAGCGGGTTTTTGATTTCAACACTTCAATTGTATTCCCTTGTTCTCCAGGTGGGTGCCTGACTTCTGTCTGCTTTAATTGTATTCCCTTGTTCTCCAGGTGGGCGCCTGAACTGCTTCTTTTCTTTGTCCTCATTCTCCAGGTGGACGCCTGACTTCTTCAATTCTTTGTCCTCATTCTCCAGGTGGACGCCTGATTTCTTCAATTCTTTGTCCTCATTCTCCAGGTGGACGCCTGATTTCTTCAATTCTTTGTCCTCATTCTCCAGGTGGACGCCTGATTTCTTCAATTCTTATCCTCATTCTCCAGGTGGACGCCTGACTTCTCCAGGTGGACGCCTGACTTCTTTAGTTCTCATCCTCGTTCTCCAGGTGGACGCCTGACTTCTTCTTTTCTCATCCTCATTCTCTAGGTGGACGACTGACTTCTTTAATTCTCATCCTCATTCTCCAGGTGGACGCCCGACTTCTTTAATTCTCATCCTCATTCTCCAGGTGGACGCCTGATTCCTTTTTTAATTCTTCATCCTCGTTCTCCAGGTGGACGCCTGACTTCTTCTTTTCTCATCCTCATTCTCCAGGTGGACGCCTGATTTCTTTAATTCTCATCCTCATTCTCCAGGTGGACGCCTGACTTCTTTAATTCTCATCCTCGTTCTCCAGGTGGACGCCTGACTTCTTTAATTCTTCATCCTCGTTCTCCAGGTGGACGTCTGACTTCTTCTTTTCGCATCCTCATTCTCCAGGTGGACGCCTGATTTCTTTAATTCTCATCCTCATTCTCCAGGTGGACGCCTGACTTCTTTAATTCTCATCCTCGTTCTCCAGGTGGACGCCTGATTCTTTCTTTAATTCTTCATCCTCGTTCTCCAGGTGGACGCCTGACTTCTTCTTTTCGCATCCTCATTCTCCAGGTGGACGCCTGATTTCTTTAATTCTCATCCTCATTCTCCAGGTGGACGCCTGACTTCTTTAATTCTCATCCTCATTCTCCAGGTGGACGCCTGATTCCTTTTTTAATTCTTCATCCTCGTTCTCCAGGTGGACGTCTGATTCCTTCTTTTCTCATCCTCATTCTCCAGGTGGACGCCTGATTTCTTTAATTCTCATCCTCATTCTCCAAGTGGACGCCTGACTTCTTTAATTCTCATCCTCGTTCTCTAGGTGGACGCCTGATTCCTTCTTTAATTCTTCATCCTCGTTCTCCAGGTGGACGCCTGATTCCTTCTTTTCTCATCCTCATTCTCCAGGTGGACGCCTGATTTCTTTAATTCTCATCCTCATTCTCTAGGTGGATGCCTGACTTCTTTAATTCTCATCCTCGTTCTCCAGGTGGATGTCTGATTCCTTTTTTAATTCTTCATCCTCGTTCTCCAGGTGGACGCCTGACTTCTTCTTTTCTCATCCTCATTCTCCAGGTGGACGCCTGATTTCTTTAATTCTCATCCTCATTCTCCAGGTGGACGCCTGACTTCTTCAATTCTTATCCTCGTTCTCCAGGTGGACGCCTGATTCCTTCTTTAATTATTCATCCTCGTTCTCCAGGTGGACGCCTGACTTCTTCTTTTCTCATCCTCATTCTCCAGGTGGACGCCTGATTTCTTTAATTCTCATCCTCATTCTCCAGGTGGACGCCTGACTTCTTTAATTCTCATCCTCATTCTCCAAGTGGACGCCTGATTCCTTTTTTAATTCTTCATCCTCGTTCTCCAGGTGGACGCCTGATTCCTTCTTTTCTCATCCTCATTCTCTAGGTGGACGCCTGACTTCTTTAATTCTCATCCTCATTCTCCAGGTGGACGCCTGATTCCTTCTTTAATTCTTCTCATCGGATTTTTCTTGACACAAATGTTATTTTTGCCCCTGTTTTAAAATCAAAGAAAACTTTGTTAGTTTTAAAACAGGAGGGTTAACTGGGCATTCTCGCCGACGGTGGGGCTTCTCTGTCTTGTTTTGTTGCTTTGAAATGGTTGAAAGACTGTTTGTCCTTGTAATTGATCCTTAACTATAGGATTCCCCTATGTATGTTTTCCTTCAAACCGTTTTAACTGTAATCATATGTTCTCTTGACATTGCTGATCCGCTTTTGATTCCATTTTTCTTACACCCATATCTTATTATTTTTATCTCCCGCCTTTCATGGCCGTATTTTGCATCATGTAACCTTGAATCTTGGTAGTATACCTTGACATTCCTTCTTATTTGTTTGGAATAAAACTTATCTCAAAGCTTTAGAAAAGTAAGATTATTAGTGACGAAACACGCTGATTTCGACAATTATAGAATGAAAAAGAAAAATCCAAATTTGGATGATCGTTGACGAAGGAATAAAGGACTTATCTGATTGGAGTCACTGGCGCCAATGATCATGGTATGCAATTTGGATTAATCAACCCAGTCTTTTAATCAATCTCCTTTCAATTGTCTCATTTTTGTTTTCCCCAAAATTTCCGTAATCCAACTTCATTTTTCATTTTACAGACCTGTTGGACTTGCAATATCTCAAAGAGTTTTCACCGATAAACCTTCCTCATTTGTTCATTTCTTACTTCTTTTTCGCCTTATGGTGCCTACGAAGGTTTTCACCAATAAGACTCTCTCATTTTACTTTCTCTCAACTTCCATCGCCTTATGGTGCCCGTGTGGGTTTTCACCTATAAGACTCTCTCATTTTTACTTTCTTTTCTTGTTTGTACCAGAGTGTTATGAACCATCTTCATTTGTTTGACTCAGCATTTTTCTAAGATTGGTCGAAAGGTCTTTTTGGTATGTGGTGGGAAATGGAAAGGTATCAAAAACTAAACAGTTTTGGTATGGGTTTAAAATTACAACTCTTGGAATCTTTTTCTTATTTCCAATACAACTCCTGCCCCAGTTTTCTTGATTGGGGTCTCTTGATGTTTCTTTTGTGCACATTATGCATATTGTGCACCCTATGACCGAGCCGTGAGGCGCCTACGTATCCTTCTTTGAGGAATCAGGTCAAACGTAGTTCATAAAATAATAGTGATTATTATTGTTACTTCAATTTGATTTTCATCGATTCCAAGAGAGGGTAGGAACGAAACAAATATGGCTCAAAAGGGGAAGCAAAGGGTATAGTGTTTGGATAGCAGAATAAATTGCCTTTGTCATTCCAATCTTCGAAATAATGCTAAATACAAACATTCAAAAGTTATGCATAATATCTTTTTACCGCGTCAGAATTGATCGCCATATCTATGCATTTGCCTTCAATATCTGTTAAGCATAGTGCACCATTCGATAATACTCTGGTCACAATGAATGGTCCTTGCCAATTCGGGGCAAATTTGCCTTTTGCCTCAACCTGATGTGGAAGAATACGTTTCAGCACATGTTGACCCACTTCAAACTTCCGTGGACGCACCTTTTTGTTGTATGCTCTTGCTATTCTTCTTTGATATAATTGACCATGACATATTGCGGCCAATCGTTTTTCATCAATCAAGTTTAACTGTTCTAGACGGGTTTTGACCCATTCATCATCATCAATCTTTGCTTCGGCGATGATCCGAAGGGAAGGAATCTCAACTTCTGCAGGAATTACTGCTTCAGTGCCATACACCAACAAATAAGGAGTTGCTCCTACTGAAGTGCGAACAGTAGTGCGGTATCCCAATAATGCAAATGGTAATTTTTCATGCCATTGTCTTGAACCTTCTACCATTTTCCGAAGTATCTTCTTTATGTTTTTGTTGGCTGCCTCGACTGCTCCATTCGCCTTGGGCCGATATGGGGTAGAGTTGCGATGTGTAATCTTAAACTGTTGACATACTTCCTTCATTAAGTTGCTGTTAAGATTAGCACCGTTATCTGTGATGATCACCTTTGGGATTCCGAATCGACATATGATATTTGAGTGGACAAAATCGACCACAGCTTTCTTGGTCACTGATTTGAATGTCTTGGCCTCAACCCATTTGGTAAAATAATCAATAGCTACCAGAATGAACCTGTGCCCATTGGATGCTGCCGGCTCAATTGGTCCAATCACATCCATGCCCCAGGCAACGAAGGGCCATGGTGCCGACATTGTGTGCAACTCGGATGGTGGAGAATGAATCAAATCTCCGTGTATTTGGCATTGATGACACTTGCGCACAAAACTGATACAATCTCGCTCCATGGTAAGCCAATAGTAACCAGCTCGGAGGATTTTCTTTGCCAACACATATCCACTCATGTGGGGTCCGCAAACTCCTGAATGTACTTCAGACATGACAGCTGTAGCTTGTCTGGCATCTATGCATCTTAATAATCCAAGATCTGGTGTTCTTTTATACAAAACTCCTCCGCTTAAGAAGAATCCATTTGCCAATCGCCTAATGGTCCTCTTTTGATCTCCTGTGGCTTGTGCGAGATATATCCCCATCCTGATATACTCCTTGATGTCGTGGAACCATGGTTCACCATCAAATTCTTCTTCAACCATATTGCAATAAGCGTGCTGATCGTGGACTCGAATATGTAGTGGATCCACATAAGCTTTGTCTGGATGGTGCAACATTGATGCCAAAGTAGCCAATGCATCGGCAACCTCATTATGAATCCTTGGAATATGCCGGAATTCCACTGATTGAAACCGCTGACAAAGATCATGTAGACATTGTCGGTATGGTATGAGCTTTAAGTCTCGGGTTTCCCATTCTCCTTGAATTTGATGTACCAGAAGATCCAAATCTCCCATGACTAAGATTTCTTGGATACCCATGTCTGCGGCTAGCCTTAAACCCAAAATACAAGCTTCATATTCAGCCATATTATTGGTGCAATAAAATCGCAGTTGAGCCGTAACAGGATAGTGATGCCCTGTTTCAGAGATGATTACAGCTCCTATCCCGACTCCTTTTATGTTAGCATCTCCATCGAAGAAAAGTTTCCAACCAGATTTTTCAATTTGCTCGATCTCATCGATATACATTATTTCTTCATCGGGAAAATAGGTTTTCAACGGCTCGTATTCCTCGTCGACCGGGTTTTCAGCTAAATGATCCGCCAGTGCTTGGGCTTTCATTGCAGTCCGAGTCACATAGATGATGTCAAATTCTGTGAGCAATATCTGCCACTTTGCAAGTCTCCCTGTTGGCATAGGCTTTTGGAAAATATATTTTAATGGATCCAAACGCGAAATGAGGTAAGTAGTGTAGGACGACAAATAGTGTTTCAACTTCTGAGCCACCCATGTTAGGGCGCAACATGTCTTTTCCAGATGAGTATACTTAACCTCATAAGCTGTGAACTTCTTGCTAAGGTAGTAGATGGCCTGTTCTTTTCTGCCGGTGAGGTCATGTTGCCCCAATACACAACCAAATGAATTTTTCAAGACCGTCAAGTAAAGAATCAGAGGTCTTCCTGGCTCTGGCGGGACCAACACGGGTGGGTTTGACAAGTACCCTTTTATCTTATCGAATGCTTCTTGACACTCATCGGTCCATTTGACCGCAGCATCCTTTTTCAACAATTTGAAAATTGGCTCACAGGTTGTTGTGAGCTGAGCAATAAACCTGCTGATGTAATTTAACCTTCCCAACAAACTCATTACTTCAGTTTTGTTCCTTGGAGGTGGCAATTCTTGGATGGCTTTGATTTTTGATGGGTCTAGCTCGATGCCTCGCCGACTGACTATGAATCCCAGCAACTTTCCAGATGGAACTCCAAATGCGCATTTGGCAGGGTTAAGCTTGAGGTTGTACCTGCGAAGTCTTAAGAAGAATTTCCTCAAATCCCCAACGTGGTCGGCCTGATGCTTTGATTTTATGATCACATCGTCCACGTATACCTCAATCTCCTTGTGTATCATATCATGAAACACTGTGGTCATTGCTCTCATGTAGGTGGCTCCGGCATTCTTCAAACCAAACGGCATTACCCGGTAGCAATAAGTTCCCCATGGTGTGATGAATGCCGTCTTTTCTGCGTCTTCTTCATCCATTAGAATTTGATGATACCCAGCATAACAATCCACGAAAGATCCTATATCATGCTTGGCACAATTATCGATCAAAATATGGATATTGGGTAATGGGAAATTATCCTTCGGACTTGCTTTGTTGAGATTGCGGTAATCGACGCATACTCTAATTTTGCCGTCTTTCTTTGGTACAAGAACGCTATTAGCTAACCAAACAGGATATCGAGTGACTCGAATGACCTTCGCTTCCAACTGTTTGGTAATTTCTTCCTTAATTCTCATACTCATATCAGGCTTGAATTTTCTCAGCCTCTGCTTGACAGGAGGCACCGTTGGATCGGTGGGCAATTTGTGAACCACTAAATCAGTGCTCAGGCCCGGCATGTCGTCATATGACCATGCAAAAACATCTTTGAATTCTATGAGTGCTTTAATTAACTCTTCTCGGATCTTTGGTTCGAGATGGACACTTATTTTAGTTTCCCGGATATTACTCGTGTCCCCTATATTGATGTCCTCGGTATCACTCAAGTTAGGTTTGATTTTTTCCTCAAAGTGAATTAACTCTTTACTAATCTCTTCAAAAACCTCATCTTCATCATATTCTGATTCATAATCACAATATATTTCTTGAATTAATATTTCGCAACCAGATTGATTTTTAAGACTGGGATGAGGATTCCTCATGCATGCCATATCACTAGAGCCAGCGTAAAAAGAACTGTACAGGAAAGAAGAAAAAGAAAAGAAAACTATCAGGAATGATAATAAAAAGGAAACTGCTTTTTATTGGATGATGAAAGATAACAAGGTTTTGCACACTTCAAACAAACTGTAAGATAAGCTTTGGGATTACAACCCTGAAGTAACCCAAACAAACTTGAAAGAAAATCAAAATAAACTACCAAGACTCCTTTCGAATGGGGAGAGGAGTGGCTTTCCAATTATTAAGCTTTGTTTCTGGCCCAACGAATTGAACTTCTGCGTTGCTACACCCTTCTCCGCTTTCCAACATATTCACATCATTAAACAATTTCTCGAACCTTTCAATTAATTCCTCCTCAGGATTGACCCGGGATTTAGGAATTGTTGTTATCGGGCGATTTTTAGCACCGGTCTTGACAAAAGACTTTGACAGATGTGGGACTGGTTTTGGAAGAACCCATGCCTTGTGTTTCAACTTTCTGGCCTTTATCACGTCGTTGACAGTGGGTATGAACCCCAAACCGAATGTTCCCCAGTTCTCGGGGAGAGATACTGGTTGTATAATTCCTTGCAAAGATGAGCCCAGACCTTTGCCAGGTATAAAACCATTTTTTAACATTTCATAAGCTACCATGACTGAAGCAGAGGTTATCTTTGGATTCGGAAGGTACTTCCCTTCTGGAATTTTCTCTACCGACACTGTATCAGACACTTGGTATACCCATGGTCCCTGGTCATTTTCTATTCCCTCGACCGGTACAATGGCACTGCTGCGAGCATTTAAACTTTCTTCCCCATGCACAACTATTTCTTGATGATCCCATTCAAACTTGACAGCCTGATGTAGTGTTGACGGGACTGCTTTAGCAGCATGGATCCATGGTCGACCCAACAACAAGTTATAAGAAACAGTTATGTCCAGTACTTGAAACTCCATTGTGAATTCAACTGGTCCTATTGTCAGTTCCAACACTATATCGCCAAATGAATCTCTGCTTCCACCGTCAAACCCCCGTACGCAAATACTATTCTTCTGGATCCTCTCCTCTTTGATTTTCAATTTGCTTAGAGTAGAGAGAGGGCATATGTTTCCACTTGACCCGTTGTCAACCAATACCCGAGTTACTACGGAGTTTTCACATTTCACGATGAGGTAAAGAGCTCTGTTGTGCTCGGTACCTTCCACATGCAATTCATCATCAGAAAATGTAATTCTGTTTGCCTCAAAGATTCTGTTGGCTATTTTTCCCAAATGATTTACAGAGATTTTTTCAGGAACATGAGCCTCATTCAGGATTTTCATCAAAGCCAGACGATGCTCCTCTAAATGGATCAGTAATGACAATAATGAAATTTGAGCGGGCGTCTTCTTCAATTGATCCACAACAGAATAGTCATGGAGTTTCATTTTTCTTAAAAACTCCCCCGCTTCTTCTTCCGTCACAGCTCTCTTTATTGGCGTTGGATTATTTTTATTTTTTCTTAACTCTTCGGGAGTAAAATATCTTCCCGAACGAGTCAAGCCTTGCACCTCACAGACTTCTTCCTTGACTTCTTTTCCCTTGTACATTACAGTCCCTCGTTCATAGTTCCATGGAATGGCCTTGTTGTTGATCACTGGTAGCTGGGTTACAGGTGTGATAATAACCCAATCTACACGGACTCCTTCCACGACTACAATGGGTTTACTGACCACCCCTGGTACTATCACTTTCAACCTTTCTTTCTTTGTGGCAACCTTGCTCGAAGACCCCTTCTTGTCTACCACAGATGGTTCATCACCATTTCTGCTCTGCTTAGGTACCGGCTTCTCCTCTGTTAACTGCTTATCTGGCTTGGCTTCATGAGACTTGATCATCATGACAGTTTGTGACGGCTTCTTTGTCTCCCCATCAGCTTGTATGATTTCTATCATATTGGCCTCTTGATGGGCTGGCATTGGATTTCTATTGATATTGGGAGCTTTGGGGGTTTGAACCTCGATTTTATTAGTATCATTCAGCTCTTGTATTGCATTTTTCAAATGCAAGCATTTCTCCGTATCATGGCCTGGTGTACCGGAGCAATACTCACAGCTAATGGTGTAGTCCAGATTCTTTGGAGGAGGATTGGGTAGCTTGGATTGTATTGGTCTTAGCATGTCCAGCTGTCTCAGCCTGTGGAACAGACTGGTGTATGATTCTCCCAATGGAGTGTAGGTTTCCTTTTTCTGTTCCCTTTCTCCCCTGAATGCTGGCCTCGACCTGAAACCTAGTCCGGGATAGGCTCGTGGGTAAGTACCTGGTATGGCAGGAGCACGCCAATTAGCGTGAACAGGTGGCTGATTGTATGCTTGTGCATGGTTAATGGAAAAATGAGGCTCCGAAGGGTGATAGTAATGTTGGGATGAATCGTGGTGGTAAGTTGATTGGCGAGGTCGTTGTTGATTATAGTAAGGCGGTGAACCTCTTGGTCTTGACCAAATTCCTGAATCAACTACTGCTGCCTCTTCCCTCTTCTTTCTTCCGATTCCTCCTACCCCGCCTTGAATAGCTTGAGTAGTCGCCTTAATCGCTGAATAGCTCATGATTTTATTTGTCTTGAGGCCTTCTTCCACCATACCTCCCATCTTTACTACTTCGTTGAATGATTTCCCAACCGCTGAAACCAAATGGGCATAGTAAGTTGGTTCCAAGGCTTGGAGGAAGTAGTCTACCATTTCACTCTCCTTCATAGGAGGATCCACTCTTGCTGCCTGTTCTCTCCACCGGAAGCCATACTCTCTGAAACTTTCATTGTGTTTCTTCTCAAATTTTGTCAAAGATAGTCGATCTGGGATGATTTCCAGATTGTATTGGAAATGGTATGCGAATGCCTGTGCCAGGTCATCCCAGGTGTACCATCTCCCATGGTCCTGGCGTGTATACCACTCCAAAGCTGATCCGCTTAAACTTTGACTGAAGTAAGCCATCAATAATTCGTCCTTTCCCCCAGCTCCTCGCATCTTGCTGCAGAAACCCCTTAAGTGGGCTACTGGGTCGCCGTGCCCATTGTATAGGTCAAATTTAGGCATCTTGAAGCCAACTGGTAATTGTACATTAGGGAACAAACACAAATCCTTGTAAGCTACACTGACTTGCCCACCTAATCCCCGCATGTCTCGGAACGATTGTTCTAGACTTTTGACCTCCCTGAACATCTCTTCTTGTTCAGCATTTTTGGCTGGCTTGTCAATTTCCGTTGGGAGGTCAAAACGAGGAGTAGTTAAATGGATTTCAGAGGCTTTGAGGGTGGGCTCCGGGGGTGTAAGCACGTGATTTTTGCCCTATATGAGAATTACTCCCAAAAAATTCAAAACTAAAATGATTTTTCTTTGGTGTGCAATTTTGTGATATTTTGTGATATTTTGAATAATTATTTGTATTTGTCTGTGCGTGTTTATTTGCTAAATTAATAAAAAATACAAAAATATGTCGCATTTTGCATGTAGGATTTAATTCTACAATTGTTAGTAATTAAATTTGTTTTACAAAAATTAAAAATTACAAAAATAGGCATCGTTTGCATTTTTAGCATTTAATGTCCAAATATACAATTTTATGCTTAATTATTACTTAATTGTGCGTTAATTGTTATTGGGAGTTAATTTGCGCTTTTATAACTTAATTTAGTTCTTAATAATAGTTTAAGTATTTTTATAATTTAGTTTTAGAGAAATAAAAGAAGAAAAGAGAGCGAAAATATAAAGAAAGTCGGAATTGGGCCTCTTCTTCGATTTCAAGCCACAGGCCCAAAAAATGGCCCAATCTTCCCTACGACCCAGTCCATTTCGAACTGGGTCGACCCAGTCCATAACCCAACACCCTATTGTCTTACAAACAACACAAAACAAAAAAAAAGAAAAGAAGAAAAACCCTAAAAAGACCTAAGTCATCCGCCCCCCCCACTTTTGCTTCTTCTTCTCCAAGTTTTTCCAAAGCTCATCCATGGCTTCCCCCTTAAGCTCCAGCAACTTCGTCTCCTTCGACACAAGCACACACACCACGAAGAAGCCCATCTTCTCCATGTCAAGCTCAAAAGGCTCGTCCATGGCTGCGTCTTCGTCGTCGACCCATCGCCATGGCCATAACGCCATGTTTGTTGCTTCTTCTTGCTGCCTCTGCGTCGTCCATGGCTTCCCGAACTGCTGCTCCATTTTCTCCATAAGCTGCTGAACGCAGCAGCAGTAGACGACCAGCTGCTCCTCCGCCGTAGTTGTCGTTGCTGCTGCTCGAACTTGCTTCAACTGTGCAAGGTTGCGGCTCCAGCTCCTCGCCATTGTTCCTAGCTGCGAGCTTCTGCTTCATGCTGCCATGGTTGACCAGCTGCTCCTGTTCTGCCGCGTCAACTGCTGCCCGTGTCCAGCTGCGACGAGCAGCCATGGCTGCTCCGAACGGATGTTGCCGCTATTTCTCCTTAACCTCCATTGCTACTGCTTCGATGTTGTTTCAGCCAACTCCTTAAGTTCGAGTTCGTCGTTGGTTAGTCGTTCGTCGTTTCAATCCGGTTAGTAGTTTTGAATTTTATTTTGTCCATTTTCGTTTTTATATTTCTCAAAGTTAAAATCGTTAAATATTTGATTCTTGTTTTGTTCGTTGTTCATCGTTGAAATCGTTTTTCTAGTTTGTTCATGTTCATGTGCTTTGTTAAAATTAATTTTCAGATTTCAAAATAGAAGTTTAATTAGTTGTTTTCATGTTTATTTCATGTTTGTATTATTGTTTAAGTGAATATTTGTTAGTTTAATATTTGTTAGATTCAAATTGAAATTTAATTAATTGTTTCTTCAATTTGTTTCATATATTTGATGTATTTTCCGGAAATTGTTAATATTGTTAAGTTCAAGTTTAAATTCATAATTGTTTCTTCTTAGTTTTTGTTTTGTCATTTGCCTAAAAGAATTTAGTTGTAATAAGGGAAGTATGTTGGTTTTAGTCATTTGAATCCGTCGTTTTTATTTTTAGATTTAATTCATGTTCATATTATGTTTGTTTGATTTTGAATCCGAAATGTGTATAGTTTGATTTCTTGTTTACCATTTGTGATTATTTCTTGAATTGGTCTCATAAAGTTTAATATAGGAATTGTTGTTGTAATGTTGTTAGAGTAGTTGATTTTAAGTTCAATATGATTGAAGTTAGAAATCTAAATATACTTGTTTGTTGTAGTTGTTGAATCCGAAAATAGGATTGTTTGTTGCTAAAAATTTGTTCAATCAAATTTTAGTTGTTCTTTGTTGTTCAATTTGTGTTCATGTGATTTGTTGTTGAAATGTTGTTAAAATCGTGTTCATGTGATATTGTTGTTATGATGTTCATCCGTGTTCATATTGTTGTTTGAACATTGTTAGAAATTGATCATATTGTCTATATTTTGGTTAAGTTTGATTAATTGATGTGTTATAGCTGATGGGTAGTTTGGTAAATTTGTAGTACGTTCAGGGGTAGTTTGGTAATTTCAGTAAGGTCGTGAGGGGTAGTTTAGGAATTGTACATTTTGAAATTGTTTATTTGAAGCATGGGGGACAAAATGAAATGGGGTGGGTTGTGATATAGTTGTTTAATATAAAGGGGGACAAGATTTAATTTAAAGGGGGAATCTTGCATTATTTTAAATGAAGCATGGGGGACAAAATATAATGGGGTGGTGTGATATATTTATTTAATGTAATGGGGATGAGTGGAAAGATAATGGGTTGGGTAGAGAAAAAGTATGGATTTTAATTGATTAAAAGATTTATGGGATGAGATTATATATATATGAAGTCTTGAACACAAGACAAGAACAGAAATAGAGAGAACATAAAAGATACGAGAAAAAATACACACACAGATAGAGAAAAAAACGGACAGAGAATAGAAGAGAGAAAAATTCCGAAAAATATTTAAGCTTTCAAAATAAAAATAAAAGCTAAAAAATTTACTGCTTTCTTTCTTTGTTTGAAATTAGTATTAATGGTTGTTGTTTCATTTAAAGCTTAAAGCTTTTGTTTTTTTGGGATTACTACTCCACCGGTCTGTACTGGGTTGTTACTTTTGCTGGGCAGTTGTTGATGTTGTACTGTTATTACTGCCGCTGATTCTCATCTTCATTTTCTTGCTTCCAATATCAGGTACATATCTGTAAATTCATGTCATGAAAAGTTTCAACATGACATATTAATGAAGTTCGGGAATTATAATTCTGTTTTCCATTCGTTCAAGTTCATTAGTTTAAAATTTGGTTTTGTTTCAGTTGATTAATATAGTAGTATGTTTGTCGTGATGAATATAAGATAATTGTTACCTCTTAAAGTTCGTATAAGTGTTGTAATAATATCACCTATTTCGGAATTTTCATTAAGTGAAGTCATGATTGAATTATCAAGGTAGGGAACATGACATAAAATGGGCCATTAATTACATCCCGTAATATTGTTAGCTAAATGTAAAGTAGAATGGAAGTATCAAGAAATTACATTATTAGTATATCTTGTAAAAAATCTGATTTTGGTTTAGATTGATATAAGTTGTATGTTCATATATGGCATGATGATGAGTATATATATAATCATATATGGAAGGTGATTTGATATAGCTCGTTACGATGTTAGAGTGTTATGAATGTTTTAGACGGACAATTGTGTTGCATGTAAGGCAATTTTATTCAATCGATTTGTATAATAATTCCCTTTCTTATCAACTTGATGCCTATCTACCATCATAAACAAATTAATCAAACGATTATAACTTTGGATTAAAAACAATTAATGTAGAAGGTGATTAGGTTTATAGATTATAACATTTTTTTAGCATTCGCTTCAAATAGAACAATGAAAATTCTTCAAAAATATCACTTCCTTACATCCATTCTTTCCCAATTTTTATACGTAATTTGCATGTTGTCTATTTGGGTAGGCAAATATTGTATTCACTAAATGGTAGTATTAATCACACATTTATTTTTACTCCACAAATTCGAATGGTTTGAGGAATATAATTCATACGCGAAAAACATAAATTGCGACCAACGTCCAATAAATTGTAAATTCTTTTTAAGGAATTTAGAGACTAAAAGAATATTTATTTCTCATGATGTTCACATAAAAATACGTGGATATAATAAACAATTTGTAAACAAATTTATACTACCATCAAGAATATTTTTGTGATTAGGGATACGTTCGCGTAACCTAATTATATTTCTAAAGGCAATTCGGATTATGCGTTCGCGCAACTTCGATCGAATATTTAATAAAAGGGATTTCTCGGAGAATATCATTATTAATTTCATAAAAACCCGAGATGTGAGGTTCACTACTTAATTATACCAAAAGGGCGAATGTTCTTGATTTTATTTAAAGCATAATTTCGAAAATAATTATTTTAATAAAAATATTATCTATATTATTGTGTACACGTGCGCGTGACACAACTCCGCATGTTTTAAAAAATATAATTTATAACACGAATATACGTACGCGTGATTCGATTCAAAGAAGGGACTTTAAATCTAAATAGAAGCGGTAACAATAAAATCATGCAATAAAAAATGTATTTAGCAAATCAAAATAATCAAGCCGAATATAACAGTTGAGCGACCGTGCTAGAACCACGGAACTCGGGAATGCCTAACACCTTCTCCCGGGTTAACAGAATTCCTTATCCGGATTTCTGGTGCGCAGACTGTTAAATAGACAGAGTCATATTCTCCTCGATTCAGGGATTAAAACCGGTGACTTGGGACGCCTTAAAATTCCCAGGTGGCAACTCTGAAACAAACAAACAAATCCCATTTCGACTGTCCTTTAATTGGAGAAAACTCCCTACGCACCCTCGCGGGGGCGGAAAAAGGAGGTGCGACAGGGGGTAATTTTGGTTGTCCTGGGCTTGGAATGTAGGCTCACTAGGAGATTTGTGGATTGTAGCGGGGGGAGGTGCTACAAAAACAGGAGTCATAGGTGGGGGAAAGTATGGAACTGGTTTCGGGGGTGGGGACTGCGGTGTCTGAGAGGTGGTGCCTCGGTAGTGCTGGTAAATGGGGAAATTTGGGGATAATTCAGTGGTAATATTATCCTGAGTTTGGGTCATTGATGGAGCAGGGTTATTTGGGTAAGATGGGGGTAACTGTCCTGTAGACCAGGCTTGGTACATCTCAGCCATTTGCTGCTTGAGTTTAAACATCTCTTCTTTCATTTTCCCGACATCCATCTCCTCTAGCTCAATACCTGTGTCAACATCTGGGATAGACATACTTTCGGGTATTGGTCCTTTTGATCTCGTGTGATAATGATAATATGCCAGTATACTCTTTAGAGAAACTAACTGCTTGAATTCTGGAAATGAACAAACTTGTTAGTTTTGAGAGTTTAACACATATATAATTACACGTTGAGATGCAATGCTCTTAGACAAGTAATCCCTTTCTATTATGCATTTGCTCGGCTGCTTGTGTCGTCCCAACTTTCTTGAAATTTTTATTGTTATTCACTTTTAATTTTATTTATTATATATATCTTTTATTGTGGTGGTCGAATCTTATAAAATTTGCCTACGTATCATGCCCCCGCATGAATCAGACCTTGCGTAGTTCGGACATGAGGCAAACACTTTTATTCATTATACAAAGATGAACAGACATTACATTTGAAAACTTTGTAAATGATTTGAAACACACACACTTAAATAAAAAATAAAGATACAATTCTTAACATCTCACAACATGCCCCACTTTCCACTTTTGTTGTCAATTATTAGATTATCTGCTCAATGTGGGGCTTGACCTGGATGACCTCCCAGCGTACGATACATCCTTTCCAACTCTATTGCTAGATTACGGGAAAAAATGGGTGCATGCTCTGTAAACCTTTCATAATCCATTCCTTGGCAGTTTACGTAACTTTGAGAGGTGTAGACCGCCAGGTCGTGGATTTGTGCCCTGAAATCTTGGAGACGTTGGTCTTGGTTCTGCAATTGCTGCTGGCGAGTGGTGGCTATATCTCTGACACGGTTTTCACGATCTAGAGCTGACTCTAATAGAGCTCGGAGTCTGGCCTGCTCTAATCTTGCATGCGCTCTTTCCCTGTCGATGTCTGCTTGTTGATGTTCTCTGTTGCATCTTCTTTCCTCTTCTAGTTGTGCACGAAGCTAGTCTTCTGATAGTATCCAATGGTCTTTTTCCTTCTTGAATTGTGCCCTGTCTTCTTCGGATTGCCTTACTTGGCGTTCCTTATTAGATCCGGCCTCTTCGTTTAATTGTTGGATTTTTTCTTTAGCTTTGCTCAACGCCCTTTCGTTTTCCACAAGAATGGAATAATAATCTTGCATTCTTTCAAAAAGATTGGCGATGGTTTTTTGATCCTTCCAGCTCCTCTTTGGTGTTTCAGAAACTCTTTTCATTTTTTGGAATCGAGCGTGAAGATTTTCATTCTCACAAGCTAGACTCTTCTTCTCGCCTTCGGCTTCTTGTGCTTGCAAATCTTTCTCCAGACTGAGGCTCCTCAGACTTTCCTTTAGGGCATGGATAGTTGCTTTGTACCCCTTTTCCTTTTCTCCCCAAATCAATCGCTCTTGGATTTTATCATTAAAGCTTTGAACATGGGGTCTTTTTGTTGGCCTACTTAGCTCGGTTTCTGGTACATCATCCACGCGAGACCGTTTCTCGAACCACCTTGCATACCCAGGATTTATTTCACCCCTTGTAGTGTCTGGGACTTGAGTATCACTTTTCAAGTATCGACATCCATTCCACATTTGCTGAATTAAAGCCTCGGGAATAATGGCTTCAGGGTGTAATTCGATTACTTGCATACTCAAATCTTCATCATCAGGAACCACTTGGTATCTCCCTAGTTGTCTTAGGACTCTTAGTGGCGCATACGGCTGGATGCTTCTCAATCCCAATAGTAGCAGATAACTATTCGAGGTTGACATGTGTATCACTTCCCTCATCGGGAGCCATCCCAAAGTCCATTCAATTTGATTTGCCGTTAAAGCCCTTAGATGAGATACCCATGCTTCTATCCCTTCTGGAGCCTGATAATTTTTTATTCTTTCCTCATAACTCTCGATGCAATTATCATTGTTTGGCCCATACTGTAGGATCTTGGGCTGTTGTTGGAGATGTTCAATCACCCACCACGAAAGTTGTGCAAATCCTCACCACCAAAGGAAATCACACCCTTGTCCCCATCATTCTCTCAGACATTTATCGGGCTTTGACTTTATGTAAATCAGGAGCAAAAGTCTGAGAGAATGATGGGGACAAGGGTGTGATTTCCTTTGGTGGTGAGGATTTGCACAACTTTTGCGGTGCGAATATCAATTGTTCGCTCTTTGTTTGGGAAGACCATGATTCCTAGAAAAGCCACCATGAAGGCAAAGCGACGGTGAATCTGCCAAGTGTCTTTGTTTTGCTTGTTAGTAAGGCCTTTCTCATGAATTTCGAACCCATCTGACTTTCCGAACCTTGAATACAAAAAGTTGAAGGAACAACATCCATTGATGACATTGTTTTTCCTGATTTGACTGCTGATGTTCAGAAGACCGAAGAATCGATGTACCGAAGGAGCCTTTGTGAATATCAAGCTTTGATTTCTTAGACTTCCGTCAAAACCAGCATATCCAGCTATCTCCTCTAATGTAGGAGTAAGCTCGAAGTCAGAGAAACGAAAGACATTGTGAACAGGGTCCCAAAAAGTTACTAACGCCGCAATCAGATCATCACGGGGTTTAACTTTCATAATATCCGTGAGATTTCCCAAATGCTTGACGACCCATTTTTGACCATCTTCACCTAAATCATACCACCACATTTGAAGCTGAAATAGAAACTCTTCTGTATTCGTGGATGGGGGGTTTTGCGTGGTGCTCATTTTGTTTCTGAAATTTAATTTAATAAAGTCAAGACTCATTTTGAAAATATACACTAAAAAAATCATTTTCAAAATTTTTATTTATTAAATACCTTTATTTCAAGATTTAAAACTATTTTTGGAAAGTTTTAAAACAACCAATTTTATTCCTCGGTTCTCACCATGATTTCATTTAAGCTGGTCAACAAGCATGTTCGAGGCAAATGAATGCACAAGTAGCAAGTAGGATGCATCAGGATGGTCTTTTTGTTTCGGGTTCACCTGTCCTAGACAGACCCAACCCCTGTGTTGAGTCTCCAAGGCCAAATGTACATGATGCAAATAGACGTTCCTACTAGGGATCCGGTACATGGCTGAGTTATTCTAGGTGAAAAACCTGAGGTTGATTGTTCTAAACCTGGCTTACCCAAACGGACAGTTTGAGCCGAAGCGGGGGCAACGTACCGGGAGCACGAAAGTCTACCCGGCCTAGTTACTTGTCCCAACTTCGTCTTATTTGGTATGACTTTAACAGAAAGGTGGGCCACGCGCACATGTACACCATAAATTCAGAAGACTCAGAAAGAAGGAGGTTTCGTAGCAGTTGTATATATTCACAATTCAAATAATATTAAAGCGGTAAAAAAAACAACATTTAGCATGTTAAGCATATAAACAGTTGAAAATCATATAGTAAATAAAGCCAATTATCGCAGTTATTTTAAGCTCGAATTCTTTAAACCTTGAACCAGTGGTTCTGGGTTACGCTCTTTTATCCCCAGCGAAGTCGCCAGAGCTGTCACACCTCCTTTTTCCGCGCCCGCGGGGCGCGTAGGGAGTTTTCTCCAATTGAAGGACAGTCGAAACGGGATTTATTTAATTATTTCAGAGTCGCCACCTGGGAATTTTAAGGCGTCCCAAGTCACCGGTTTTAATCCCTGAATCGAGTAATAAACGTGATGTGATTGATTGAGTTGACATTGTTTTCTTTAATTGGATATATTTTTACTTGTCTCCGTCTCTGTTATGTCAGTGTTGATTGCTTGGGTTATCTGATTTACTTGGTTTCCGTTCGTTACTATCCGTATTCTCCCTTTATTATTTATACTGTTTGTACTTGGATTTTCTCTCCACAGTTGATATTACTTCGTTATCTTTATCTTGATGTTTCATTATCATATCCTGTTAATCTTATTTGACCAGTAGGTGTCCTGATTGTTCCTCGTCACTACCCCACCGAGGTTAGTCTTGATACTTACTAGGCACCACCGTGGTGTGCTCATACTATACTTCTGTACATTTTTGTGTACAGATCTAGGTGGATTGATAGTAGTTGTGCGGGTCGTCGCGGTGGAGACTCAAGGTAAACTTGCTACAACGTTCGTAGGTCTCGGAGTTACCTTCATTTGTATTTATTTCCATTTGCTCCTTTGTTTCGGGGCAGTGATGTATTATTTTGTGTAATTACTCTTAGATAGGCTTGTGACTTGTACCACTGATTTTGGGAATTTTGAATTATTCATAGTTGGTTAATTTAAAGTTAGTAAGCATCAATGTTACTTCAGTTTATATTAGGGTTACCTAGTTTAGAGACTAGGTGCCATCACGACTCCTTCGGAGAGATTTTTGGGTCGTGACAAAACTTTTTTCACGTGTTTGAAGTTACTGCAACTATAACATGTTAGCCACAATAATGATTTGAAATAAATATTGAATATAAAACTATTTTAAAATTCAAGTTATAAGAAACCGAGAACATCATTGGCCTAATAGCTACAATTATTTGTTATGATAGTGTCACACCTCCTTTTTCCGCGCCCGCGGGGCGCGTAGGGAGCTTTCTCCAATTGAAGGACAGTCGAAACGGGATTTATTTAATTATTTCAGAGTCGCCACCTGGGAATTTTAAGGCGTCCCAAGTCACCGGTTTTAATCCCTGAATCGAGGAGAATATGACTCTGTTTATTATTCTGCGAACCAGAAATCCTGAGTAAGGAATTCTGTTAATCCGGAAGAAGGTGTTAGGCATTTCCGAATTCCGTGGTTCTAGCACGATCGCTCAACTGTTTTTATTATTGGCTTAATTATCTTGATTTTACTAAATACGTTTTTTATTGCATGATTTTACTACCGCTTTTACTTATTGTTTACAATTATATAAACGAATTACGCGTACGTATATTCGTATTATATACCTTCCATAATTACGGGGATCATGTCACGCATACGTGTACACAATATAATTGACCATATTATATCCTTTATTACAAATTCATATGTTCGTGATTTAAAATAGAATTAAGAACGTCACCACCCTTATATTTAAACAGTGAACTGCACATCCCGGGTTATATGAAATTATTTTACATCCTCGAAGAAATCCCTTTTATTAAAATGTTCACTCGAAGTTGCGCGAACGCATAATTCGAATTGCTTTTAGCAATATAATCAGGTTACGCGAACGTATCCCTAATTACGCCAAATATTCTTAATGGTATTATGGGTTTTCCACGAATTGTTTATTATATCTACACATTTTATATGAAAATCCTGAGAAATTCACATTTAAGGGATGCCTTTAAATTTTTTTAAAAGAATTCACAACTTATTAAATGTTGCCCGTCGATTATAATTTCCGAGTATAAATTATATTTATCCAAACTATTCAAATTCAAAGAAAAGAATAAAAAATATGATTAATACTATTTTTAGCAAATACAACATATATATATGCCAAAGAATGAATTGTATATGAAACTAAAAAAATGATTTATGAAGGGAAGAAGTATTTTTGAACAATTTTTCATTATTTTTATTTAGTGCAAATTCTATTTCTAATTACCATTGATATAAAGTGTTGCAATTTGTGCTTGTACATCTCATCTTATTCTCATATACTTGCTTTTAATCTAATAGGCCTAATTATTTTGTTAATTCTGCTTATGGTTGAACGTAAGATATATATATAATCTAACCGATTTGATTCTCAATTTATGTGAACCATTGCTAAACACTAACATTCGCATTGTAAAAATCCTAAGCCATTTGTTATTAAGAGAGAGAACAAATCTACATAATTGACTTAATAAGATGATATTGCATCCAACATTATTCGTCATATTTTTTGACATTTGCAAACATAGCAAAAGATACTAATACAACTTTCGACTATTGATTATAATCATAATCACTATTACGCCATATATGGACAAAATGCAACCAACATCATCTAGCCTTAATCCACAACCAAAAAATCGAAATACGCTAACCATGCATTTTCTTGATATTTTAGAATACTTTATACCTGACTAACAATGTCATAGGACTTAATTAATAGCCAACTTCATGCCATGTTCCCTATCTTAACAATTCAATCATAACTATACTTTAATGAAATTCTGGAATAGATAATACTATTACAACACTTATATGAATTTCAAAAGAGAATGATCAACTGATAATTATCATGTCAAGCATAATACTATGCTAACCAACATGAAACAAAACTGAAATTTACAATAATGAACTTAGATAAATGAAGAATAGAATTGCAATTCAAGCTTCATTGATTTGTCATGAAGAGTCTCTTTCCAACATAGAATTTAAAAGATATGTACCTGGCAATGAAGGAGTAAATTTTAGCAGTTGCAACAGTAATAAAAATCAGCAGAATAGCAGTATTTCCATAGACTTGAGCAATAATAAGACCCGAGGAACCCAGATGCACAGTAGCAGTGTTTTTAAGAAATTTCAGATTTTAACTGAACAATGGGATCAAATAAATCCGAACAGATTCAATGAAACACTAATATTTCAGATTTCAATTCTTTCCTGTTTCAGATTCCTATTTCTGATTTTTTCTCTCTTTCCTCTTCTTACAAAATAATCTGATTTCCTTTCTTTTTCTTCCAAATCAGAATTTCAAAATCAGTTTCCTAAAAATTTGCCCCTCTCTTAAAAACTCTCTCTCAAACTCTTATCTTCAGTCTTAAAATCTGATCTCCTAAAAACTCTCTAAAAAAAAAACTCTTCAAAGTCTGCCTTTCAAATCAGATTTTTTCTCTCTTTTTTTTCTCTGTCCAGCTCCCTGTATTTATACAAGCCTGCCCCTTTCTTTTGAAGTGCTGCCTGGACCCCTTTCCTCTTTAAAAATCAGAAAGTCCCATTAAAATCTGCTTTTAAACACTTTAAGTGATCTTATCCTGATTTTAAGCAGCCCCATTACCCTTTGTTTCCCATTATCACTTTTAAATAATAGCCATTAATTTCCACTTTCAGCACACTACTATTAACATATTACCCTCATTGTTTTATCTGTTTCATTCCCGGAAATGTCCCTGAAATCCTACTGCAATTACTGTCCAAGTTATCTGAATTAAACTTGGTTTAGCAGCTAACAACCAATTCCTAATGATTAACCTCCTAATACAATTGTATTTACCCAACCTTTGTAAACTTGAATTCAGAACTAACATCATAACAACGTTACACTGAAATTATTATAACAATTCAAACTGAACTTCAACATTGAACCAGAATCAAACACACATGAGCATTGTCAATATACTGACAATGCCCTGAAACTCAATGCTCAGAAATCAACACTCATACAACATCCATTTGACGGATTTTATTGAACTATAAACAAAGATGTTTTAATTGTCGAGTATTAATTAAACTGATTATCAAATAAGAAACAACTGATTACAACAAAATAATCCATTCAAAACAGGTTGTTTCAGTCAACATTTTCAGAAACAAGATTTACAATACAACTAATTGACGAACTTAATCGAGTCGATCACACACATTGTAATTAATCACAATCAACAGAAACAATTCATTTATTTGATCAAACATACGGGTATGAGACAAAAATGACAGAATTAATCAAACAAAAATATGAAAAAAATTAACAGGTTATTGAAACATACAAAAATACACGTAGAATACACAAAAGAAATAGAAAAATACCTCTGAATCCTTCAAATTTATTCAGACTAGAACTCCACTTGGATTCAGACTTTTTGAAATCAAACAGACCTTAATCGAAGTATTTTCAACTGAAAATACTTTGACTAAGGTCGATTAAACCTCAATCCTTCATTTGAATTGAAAAAGATTCCAAGATTGGAAATTTAGGGTTTCAGATCTTGGATTTTACATCCGAACATTTCCGGGTAGATTCGAAGGGAACCAAAGACGACACAAGGGTGAGGGAAGCCTAGGGGTGATTTGGTGTTAGTTTGGAACAGATCTGGGTGAGTTCATGTTTGGCTCGAATCTTCAAATGAAGATTCGAGAAGCTCTGAAGTGATTCGAGCCAAACAAACACCGGATCAATAACGAGGCATGCTAGGGGGTGCTATGGTGTTAACTAGGGGCTGTTTGGTTTAGATCTGAGTTTGGCTCGAATCTTCAAATGAAGATTCGAGAACCTTCAGGAAGATTCGAGCCAAGCGGCTAACATATTCGGATAGAGGGTGTTCAGGGGGTTCTGGGGTGTTAAGGTGGTGACCGGCGGCGTTGATGCCGCCGGGTTTCAGGCAGTGGGGAATGAGGGCGGCTAGGGTTAGGGTGTGATTTCGGAAGGGATGATGAACAGTAGAGAGGAGGGGGAGGGTGTTCAGTTAGGGGCCGGGGTAGGGGTTTGAGCCTTATATAGGGGTGGGGTGGATTGATCTCATCCGTTGGATCAATTAAGATGCACGGTTGAGATCAATCCACTTAACCAAACGTTGTCGTTTGGTTGAAATTCGGGGTCAGGCTGGATCGGGTCAAAGGTTCGGGTAAAGGGTTACGGGTAAGGGGGTGAGATCTCCGCCGTTGGATTGATTCAATCCAACGGTCCTTGATGAAGCGTGACCAAACGCTGTCGTTTTGGTTCGTGTAAATTGGACCGGACAGGTTTGTTTGGACTGGGCTTATGGGGCTCATTTCGTTTGGGCCTGGATTTAGGTCCAGGTCCGATTTTCTTTTTACAACTTATATTTTTTATTTTCTAATTTTATTATTAATCATTAAAATCTTAACTAAAATTATAAAAACAAAAATTACTTCCAAAGATATTAATTACCTTTTAACAATTATTTAACACACAGACCAAACATTAATCACACAGTGAAATATTTAAAATAGAACAAATGCATATTTTGTGATTTTATTTTGAATCAATTATTAAATGCATAATTAAATCCTAGATATGCATGAAACATATATTTTTATTTTAATTTTCATTTTGTTATGACAAAGTAAACATTTACGGATATAAGACAAATATTTAACAAACACCACACAAATTCAAAAATTGCACAGTAAAAGAAATTTATTTTATTTTTGATTTATTTTGGAGTAGGTTTTGTAAGGCAAAAATCACGTGCTCACAGATAGGTTGATATAACCGCGACAATCAAGATAACCAATGAACTTCCGTAGTTAGTTATAAGTTTTGTCATGCGCTTGAAGTTACCATATCAATATTATTTACCATAATAAATTAGTTGTTAAAAAAGTTCATAGCTAAAAAATATTTGCTTTGATTGTAAAATCAATATAAGAGTTTGTCCAAAAATTATAGAAGTTTTATAAAAATAAATTTCAAATATAAAAAGTTAGATTTTTCCTACAATATAGAAAAGTTAGTAAGTGCATATAATTGAAAATTTTATTAATTCTCGAATAACAAAGATTAAAATAAAAAAAGAAGATTATGTGTACACTTATGGAATCAATGCGTAACTTCTTGACTTGTTAAGCTCATAATGTATTCAATGTATATTAGGTCCTTTATTATTTTAAATAAGAATTTAGCATAATTTATTATATTTAAGCACTTATTTTAAAATAAGTACTCATATAGAAGACTTTAATATGGTACTTAATTATTTTAAATAAATACTTAAAGAAATTTCATATATCTAAGCATTTATTTTTGAAATAAGTACTAATATTCATTTTAGAGTTTCAAAAACTAAGTTTTCCGATTATATAAATTTAATATTATAACTTGTTTAATATTTAAGTCCATAACAAAAATAACTATATTACAATTCTTACAAAATAAGTATTACTCATAGGTTTGAATTATACTTATAAAGAACGAATTGAATATATCTAATTCATGTGTAAATAACTAATTATATAGAATTTATACAACTATAAGCTCGTATCCATTACACTGTATATAGAATCAAGATGACAAAAAAGTCATATAAATTTGGTCCTTTACTAATTTAATAATTTATTAATTATCATAAAACTCATTATCTATCGAAACAATTGAGAGTTTAATATGGTTCTCATACTATATCATGTTTCATCTCTTTTGTGACTATAAAGTTTTATTTTAAAAATAAGAATTTAATATGTTTGATATTAAAGTATATGACTCAACTAACTATTATATTATATTTTATACTAAGTAAATATTTCTTTTAAATTTTAATTTAATTTATCTAACTATGTGATCTACTTAGTTAATTCTAAGTATTTAATTATCTCACATTTAAACAAATATGCTCTTGTATGAAATTATATTGATAACTAATTAAATTCAATATAAATAACCATAAAAGCTATTGATGTTATAATCCATTACAATTTTAATGACTTTATATATATATATATATATATATATATATATATATATATATATATATAATTTTATATATATACTGACTTTATATATATATTAGATATTAAAAATTAACTATTTAATACAATTTAAATACGAGCATATGACAAAAATAACATGTCGCGACCCTAAACCCAGACCCGGTCATGATGACGCCTCTCGTGAAGACAAAGCCAGCCGACACACTCCCAATTCATTTTTAAGCAATTAAAATAATATAAATCAAATCTTTAACATAATAATAATCCCAAAATAAGGTGAAACAGTACAATTGCGGAATAAACATAGCCCGACATCGGGGTGCCACCAATTATGAGCATCTACTAACCGATTAAAACAGGAAGAGTCTACATAGTCTATTACAGAACTAAGACAAGAGAAAATAAGATAGAGGGAGAAGCACTGGGCTGCGAACGCCGAGCAACTACCTAGTGAATCTCCGAAGTCTGCTGGAAGCTCTCAACACTCGCAAGCAGGACCTGAAGCGCCAGAATCTGCACACGGGGTGCAAGGAGTAAAGTGAGTACTCCATCTCAATGAGTAATAATAATAAATGAAGACTGAGCGATAAGAAATCACGTAAAGGCACATCAACATGCTATAGAGAAGCCGTATAAAGACAGTAAAAGCAATGAAACAGTGAAAACATATAAAGTCACCTTATTTCAGTTTAGGCTTCTTTAAAAATACCTTTTTAATAGTTAAGCAAGTAAATAATAGGAAGCTAGAAAAGATAAACACATAAAGAACCGCCCATCGGGCACAATACCAACAGAATCAGCCCCTCAAACAACACATGGAACAATACCAGCCCCTCGGGCTATATCTCATATCACAATGGGTACCCGCGCTCACTGGGGGTGTGCAGACTCGAGGAGGGGCCCCTTACAGTCCAAGCGCAATATCAAGCCATCTCGTGGTATACAATCTCAGGCCCTCGGCCTCATCATCATAAATCGGTGTATCCTCACAACACATGCCCTTGGCCGTACTCAGTCAGAATCTCATAAGCCACTCAGGCAATAGTAACACATGATGCTCAGCCCAAATTATCATTTAAAATATCATTTAATGTATTAAAATAGAGTAAACATGGTTGAGGTATGAAAACAGTAGAATATAGCACGACTGAGTACAAGTATAAAGTCAAAACAGTGAGAAAATATCAGTAAAAATCCCCTAAGGGTCCAAATAGTTGGCACGAGGCCCCAATATGGCATTCTGCCCAAATCATGATGATAGCAAACAGTTTTCAATCAAATACGCGGTAAAATAGTCATTCGGGACGGATTAAGTCACAATTCCCAACGGTGCACGACCCCACGCTCGTCATCTAGCATGTGCGTCACCTCAATATAACACAACGATATGTAATCCGAGGTTTCATACCCTCAGGACAACATTTAAAATCATTACTCACCTCAATCCGGTCCAAACTCTGGCCCGCGACACCTTTGCCCCTCAAATCAGCCTCAACTCGCATCGAATCTATCCAAAATCAGAATCATGACGTCAAAATATACTAAGGAAATTAAGCTATGCGAAAATAATCAATTTACAATATAAATCTCGAAATTAACCAAAACCGACCCCCGGGCCCACATCTCGGAATTCGATAAAATTTATATCAGTAGGTTCCTTATCTCCCCATGAGTTCATACATATCAAAAGTCCCAAAATTAGATCACAAATGGCCCCTCAAATCCTCAAGTCAAAGTCTCCAATACCAAGCCCTAGTTTTCCAAATTTTTAACCCTTAATTTCCATAATTACAGCTCTAATCTGTGAAATAATACCATAGAAACGAGTTTTAGGTTCAACAATCTTACCTCCAGACGTTGTCCCTTGAATCTCTCTTCAAAATCTCCCAAAAAGCTCCAAAACCGACTTAGAAATGGTGGAATAACCCAAAAATTCGTGAAGGAAATAATTTACACCTTCTGGCCCAGGCTTTTCGCACATGCGGTCCAGATCTCGCTCTTGCGCAACCGCTTCTGCGGTCTCAAGCGCCGCATTTGCAGTCCTTACTTAAGTCCTCAACTTTCGTATCTGCGATACACAACCAACACCTGCCTTAACTTTTTCTGCAGTTCCTGCCTTCCTTGGCTTCTTCCGTTTTTACGACTACACACTCGCTTCTGCGTGACCACAACTGCGGTCCCTTAGCCGCAGGTGCGGTTATGACAGCAATGGAACATATTCAGCTGCCAAAACCAACTTCTAATCTTTCTGCCAACCATCCGAAATTACCCCGAGGCTCCTAGGACCTCAACCAAAAGCACCAACATATTATATACCACTACTCAAACTTGTAACAATCTTCAAAACACCTCAAAAAACATCGAATCAACCAATTGACGTCGAAATCAAGCCTAAGATTCCAAAATCTTCCGAATTCTGCTTTTGATCAAAATGTCTACCAAACCATGTCCGAATGACCTGAAATTTTGAACACACATCCCAAATGACACAACGGACCTGCTGCAGCTCCAGGAATTCCATTCCGACCCCTATATTAAAATCTCACCTAACAACCGGAAAATGCCAAAATTCCAATTTCGCCAAGTCAAGCCTAAATCTACTCCGGACCTCCAAAACACATTCCGATCATGCTCCTAAGTCCCAAATCACTTCTCGAAGCTATCCGAACCATCAGAACTCACATCCGAGCCCTTTAACACATAAGTCAACATCCAATTGACTTTTCTAACTTAAGCTTCCTCAAAAGAGACTAAGTGTCTCAAACCTTACCAAAATATTTTCGAACCCAAGCCAACCAACCCAATCATACATAAAACCAATAAACAAAGCAATACGAAGCAGAAATGGGGAAACAGAGCGGTAACTCATGAGACGACTGGTTGGTGTCACATCCTCCCCCTCTTAAACAAACGTTCATCCTCGAACGAGTCAAGAAACATACTTGATGCCTCAAACAGGTAAGGATATCTGCTCCGCATCTCCCACTCGGTCTTCCGGGTAGCCTCCTCCATAGGCCGACCTCTCCACTGCACTTTCACTGAAGCTATATCCTTTGATCTCAACTTTCGAACCTGACAATCCAAAATAGCTGCTGGCTCCACTCAAAAAGTCAAATCATCATCTGACTGAACCGTGATGAAATCTAGTTCATGAGACGGATCCCCAATATACATCCGGAGCATAGAAACATAAAATACCGGATGTACATTCGACAAGCTGGGTGGCAAATCAAGTTTATAAGCCACCTCCCCAATCCTCCGAAGCACCTCAAAAAGCCCAATGAACCGAGGACTCAATTTAGCCTTCTTTCCAAATCTCATAACACCCTTCATGGGCAAAACCTTCAACAGAACCTTCTCACAAACCATGTAGGATATATCCCGAATCTTCCTATCAGCATAAATCTTTTGTCTCGACTGTGCTGTACGAAGCCTCTCCTGTATTACCTTTACCTTTTCTAAAGTATCTTGTACCAAGTCTTTCCCCAATAGCCTAGCCTCACCCGGCTCAAACCAACCAGCTGGAGATCTACACTGCCTCCCATACAAAGCCTTATATGGAGCCATCTGAATACTCGACTGGTAGCTGTTGTTATAAGCAAACTCTGCGAGCGGTAAAAACTGATCCCATGACCCTCCGAAATCAATGACGCAAGCACGCAACATGTCCTCCAATATCTGAATAGTGCGCTCGGACTGCCCGTCCGTCTAAGGGTGAAAAGTTGTGCTCAACTCAACCTGAGTACCCAATTCTCGCTGCACAGACCTCTAAAACTACGAAGTAAACTGAGTGCCCCTATCTAAAATGATGGAAACTTGGACACCATGCAAACGAACAATCTCCCGGATATAGATCTCTGCCAACCGCTCTGAAGAATGGGTAGAACACACAGGAATGATGTGTATGGACTTAGTTAGCTGATCCACAATTACCCAAATAGCATCGAACTTCTTCAAAGTCTGTGGGAGCCCAACTACAAAGTCCATGGTGATCCACTCCCACTTCCACTATGGAATATCCATCTGCTAAAGCAAGCCACCCGGTTTCTGATGCTCATATTTCACATGCTGACAATTGAGACATCGAGCTACAAATTCCACTATGTCCTTCTTCATTCTCCTCCACCAATAATGCTATCTCAAATCCTGATACATCTTCGCGGCACCCGGATGAATAGAATACCGCGAGCTATGGGCTTCCTCCAGAATCAACTCCCAAAGCCCATCCACATTGGGCACACATATTTGGCCCTACATCCTCAACACCCCATCATCACCAATAGTCACATCTCTAGCATCATCGTGCTGAACTCTGTCTTTAAGGACAAACAAATGAGGATCATCATACTTGCGCTCTCTGATGCAATCATATAAGGAAGATCAAGAAATCACACAAGCCAATACCCGACTAGACTCCGAAATATCCAACCTCACGAACCGATTGGCCAAGGCCTGAACATAAGCTGCAAGAGGTCTCTCCCTTACTGGAATATATGCCACACTCCCCATACTCACCGCCTTTCGGCTCAAAGCATCGGCCACCACATTGGCCTTCCCCGGATAGTACAATATAGTGATATCATAATCCTTTAGCAACTCCAACCATCTTCGCTTCCTAAAATTGAGTTCCTTCTACTTGAACAAGTGCTGGAGACTTCGATGATCAGTAAACACCTCACGACCATACAAATAATGCATCCATATCTTCAGCGCGTGAACAATGGCAGCCAACTCCAAATCATGAACAAGGTAGTTCTTCTTATGGGGCTTCAACTGGCGAGAAGCATAAGCAATAACTCTACCCTCTTGCATCAACACACACCCAATACCAACTCTCGAAGTATCACAATACACAGTATATGAACCTAAAGCTGATGGAAAAACTAACAATGAAGTTATGGCCAAGGCTGTCTTGAGCTTCTAAAAGCTCTCCTCACACTCATCCAACCATACAAATGAAGCACCCTTTTGAGTCAACTTGGTCAAGGGTGATGCGATAGATGAAAATCCCCAAACAAACCGGCGGTAATAACCTGCTAAACCAAGAAAGCTGCAAATCTCTATGGCTGAGGACGGTCTGGGCCAACTCTGAACCACCTCTATCTTCTTCGGATCAACCTGAATACCCTCACTAGACACCACGTGCCCCAAGAAAGCCACTGAACTGAGCCAAAACTCGCACTTGGAGAACTTTGCATAAAGCTTCTCATCCCTCAATCTCTGTAACACAACTTTCAAATGCTCTGCGTGCTCCTCCTGACTATGCGAATACACCAGAATATCATCAATGAAGACTATGAAAAATGAGTCGAGATAAGGTCGAAACACGCTGTTCATCAAATGCATGAACGCTGCTGGGGCATTGGTCAGCCCAAAAGACATCACCAAGAACTCATAATGACCATATTGGGTCCTGAAAGCTGTCTTAAGAATATCCGAGTCCCTGATCTTCAATTGGTGATAACCTGAATGGATATCAATCTTGGAGAACACTCTCGCTCCCTGAAGCTGGTCGAATAAATCATCAATGCGAGGCAAATGATACTTGTTCTTAACTGTTACTTTGTTTAACTGCCTATAATCAATGCACATCCTCATCGTGCCATCCTTCTTCTTCAAAAATAGAACCGGCGCTCCTCAAGGCGACACACTAGGCCGAATGAACCCCGGATCAAGGAGTTCCCGAAGATGCTCTTTTAACTCCTTCAACTCCGCTGGTGCCATACGATACGGTGGAATAGAAATGGGCTGAGTGCCCGGCACCAGATCAATACCAAAATCAATATCCTTATCCGGTGGCATGCCTGATAGGTCTGCAGGAAACACATCGGGAAAATCCCTCACAACTGGAACATAATCAATACTGGGAGTCTCTGCACCGACATCCCTCACAAAGGCTAGATACGAAAGATAACCCTTCCCAACTATACGCTGGGCCTTCAAGAATGAGATTACCCCACTGGGAACATAATCAGTCAAACATCGCCACTCAATTTGTGGCACACCCGGTATAGCCAATGTCACTGTCTTAGTATGACAGTCCAGAATAGCACGACACGGAGATAGCCAATCCATGCCCAAAATAATAACGAAGTTTACCATATATAATAACAACAGATCCACTCGGGTCTCCAGATCCCCAATAGTCACTACACACGACTGGTATACACTGTCTATAACAACAGTATCGCCCACCAGAGTAGATACATGAACAAGTAAAACAAAAGACTCACGGGGTGTATCTAAATAACGAGCAAAGTATGGTGACACATAAGAATAAATGGAATCGGGATCAAATAATACACAAGCATCTCTATGGCAGACTAAGACAATACCTGTAATAACAACATCAGAAACAATATCATCGGGTCTAGCTGGAAGTGCATAGAAACGGGCCTGACCGCCACCTGATCGACCTCCCCCTCTAGGGTGACCCCTAGTTGACCGACCTCCACCCCTAACTGGCTGGGTGGGTGGTGGTGAAGTAACCGGCGCTGAAGCCGATAGCTGACTCCTCTATTGAGACAAATCCGCCGGACGACGCGGATACTGCCTCCACATATGACCCATCCCTCCACACTCATAGCAACTCTCGGGTGCTGGAGACAGGGACTGAAGGGAACCCCTAGCACCAGAATGACTAGCAGATGCACCTGGCATAGAAGAGCCCTGAACTGATAGAGCACAGGACGAACTCTGAGCTGGAAGGGCACTAAGTGATGACTGGACCTGATGAGAACTGTGAAAACCATGACTCGATGACACCCCACGATAACCTGGGCGAGTTGGCTGAGCATGCCTGAATGGACGGCCTCTGTCGTGCTGAAACTGACCTCTGGAAGGAGCACCACCATAACTACCCGATCCTCGAGGCCTCTTGGCCTCTCTCTAATCTTGCTCCTGGCGACAAACTGACTCAATCTCACGAGCAATGTATACAACCTCCTCAAAAGTAGCACCAGTCATCCTCTCTCTGGTCATGAGAATACGAAGCTGATAAGTGAGGCCATCAACAAACCTCCTAATCCTTTCTCTATCTGTCGGAACCAACCAAATCGCAGGACGAGTTAACTCAGAGAACCTCACCTCATACTGCTTCACAGTCATCTCTCCCTGACGCAACCACTCAAACTGCTTGTACAGCTCCTCTCTGCGAGACTGCAGCACATACTTCTCTAAAAAGAGAACGGAGAACTGCTGCCAGGTAAGAGGTGCTGCACGAACAGGCTTACGCCTCTCAAAAGCCTCCCACCAAGTGAAGGCAACTCCAGAAAATTGAAAAGTAGTGAAAGCGACCTCGTTGGTCTCCAGAATACCCGATGTACGAAGTATCCTCTGACACTTATCCAAGAAACCCTGGGCATCCTCGCCCTCTGCACCACTGAAAGTCGGAGGCTGAAGTCTACCAAACCTCTCCAACCTGCGCTGCTCGTCCTCTGGCATGGCAGGAACTACATAGTCCTAAGCAGCTGCAACCGGTTGGTCTAGATGTGCCCCCATTGTCTGAAGTCCCTGCACGACCTGCTTAGGTGTGCGAGCGGTGGGAGTCTGATTGCCTCCCCTGGCCTGAGAAGTAGCTACGACTTTAGTAACTTAAACCGCCTGAGCTAGGCTAGTGCATACTGATAAAATCTGAGCCAAGGCCTCCTGAAGACCCGGAATCATAATGGGCACAACTGGTGCTGCTGGAGCTTCCACAACTGGGACCTGATCCTGAACTGGGATGACTGGTGGATCTGCAGGTGCTACCCTAGCTATTGTGTGGGCCACACCCCTACCCCTACCTCGACCATGACCGCGTCCTTAGCCCCTAGTGGCCACAGCTAATGGTACTGGTAGTCGTCCATCCTAACCGGTAGTGCGTGTCCTCACTATTTGTGAGAGAATAGAATAACAAAAGTTTAGTACTCGGATCAACAGATTCACACGATAAGAATTTCAAGAATATGAAGTTTTTCCTAAAGGTTCTGCAGCCTCTCAAGGATAAATACAGACGTCTCCGTACTGATCCGTGAGACTTTACTAAACCTGCTCATGACTCGTGAGACCTATGTAACCTAGGCTCTAATACCAACTTGTCACGACCCTAAACCCAGACCCGATCGTGATGGCACCTCTCGTGAAGACAAGGCCAGCCGACACACTCCCAATTCATTTTTAAGCAATTAAAATAATACAAATTAATTCTTTAACATAATAATAATCCCAAAATAAGGTAAAATAGTACAATTGCAGAATAGACATAGCCCGATATCGGGGTGTCACCAGTCATGAGCATCTACTAACCGATTAAAAACAGAAAGAGTCTACATAGTCTATTACAAAACTAAGACCAGAAAAAATAAGATAGAGGGAGAAGCACTGGGCTGCAAACGCCGAGCAGCTACCTAGTGAATCTCCGAAGTCTGCTGGAAGCGCTCAACCCTCGCAAGCAGGACTTGAAGCGTCTGAATCTGCACAGGGCTTGCAGGGAGTAAAGTGAGTACTCCAACTCAGTGAGTAATAATAATAAATGAAGACTGAGCGATAAGAAATCACGTAAAGGCACATCAACATGCTATAGAGAAGCAGTATAAAGCCAGTAAAAGCAATGAAACTGTGAAAACATATAAAGTCACCTTAGTTCAATATAAGCTTCTTTAAAAATACCTTTTTAACAGTTAAGAAAGTAAATGACACACATCTAGAAAAGATAAACACATAAAGAACCACCCCTCGGGCACAATACCAACATAATCAGTCCCTCGGGCAACACATGGAACAATACCAGCCCCTGGGGCTATATCTCATATCACAATGGGTACCCGCGCTCACTAGGGGTGTGCAGACTTCGGGAGGGCCCCCTTACGACCCAAGCGCAATATCAAGCCATCTCGTGGCATACATTCTCAGGCCCTCGGCCTCATAATCATAAATCAGTGTATCCTCACAACACAAGCCATCAGCCTTACTCAGTCAGAATCTCATAAGCCACTCGGGCAACAGTAAAACATGATGCTCAACCCAAATTATCATTTAAAATATCATTTAATATACTAAAACATAGTAAACATGGTTGAGGTATGAAAACAGTATAATATAACATGGCTGAGTACAAGTATAAAGTCAAAACAGTGAGAAAATATCAGTAAAAATCCCCTAAGGGTCCAAATAGTCGACACGAGGCCCAAATATGGCATTCCGCCCAAAACATGATGATAGCAAACATTTTTCAATCAAATATGCGGTAAAACAGTCATTTGGGATGGACTAAGTCACAATCCCCAATGGTGCACAACCCCACGCTCGTCATATAGCGTGTGCGTCATAGCACAACGATGTGTAATCCGGGGTTTCATACCCTCATGACAATATTTAAAATCATTACTCACCTTAATTTGGTCCAAACTCTATCCCGTGACGCCTTTGGCCCTCGAATCGGCCTCAACTCGCGCCGAATCTATGTAAAATCAGAATCACGACGTCAAAATATGCTAATGGAACGAAACCCATGTGAAAATAATCAATTTACAATATAAATCCCGAAATTAACCAAAACCCGACCCTGGTCCCACATCTCGGAATTCGATAAAATTTACATCAATAGGTTACTTTTCTCCCCATGAGTTCATACATATCAAAAGTCTCAAAATCCGACCAAAAATGGCCCCTAGAATCCTGAAGTCAAGGTCTCCAATACCAAGCCCTAGTTTTCCAATTTTTAACCCTAATTTCCATAATTACAGCTCTAATCCGTGAAATAATACCATAGAAATGAGTTTTAGGATCAACAATCTTACCTCCAGATATTATCCCTTGAATCCCTCTTCAAAATCTCCCAAAAAGCTCCAAAACCGGCTTAGAAATGGTGGAATAACCCAAAAATTCGCGAAGGAAATAATATATACCTTCTGGCCCAGGCTTTTCGCACTTGCGGTCCAGATCTCACTCCAGCGCAACCACTTCTGTGGTCCCAAGCGCCGCATCTGCGGTCCTCACTTAAGTCCTCAACTTTCGCAACTGCGATACACAACCCGCATCTGCGCCATCACAGGTGCGGTTCCTTAACCGCTTCTACGGTTCCTTCCTTCCTTGGCTTCTTCCGCTTCTGCGACTCCACACTCGCTTCTACGAGACCGCACCTGCGGTCCCCTAGCCACAGGTGCAGTTATGACAGCAATGGAACATCTTCAGCTGCCAAAACCAACTTCCAAACTTTCTGCCAACCATCCAAAATTACCTCGATGCCTCCGGGACCTCAACCAAAAGCACCAACCCATCATATACCACTACTCAAACTTGTAGCAATCTTCAAAACACCTCAAACAACATCGAATCAACCAATTCACGTCGAAATCAAGCCTAAGATTCCAACATCTTCCAAATTCTGCTTTTGATCAAAAAGTCTACCAAACTACGTTCGAATGACCTGAAATTTTGCACACACATCCCAAATGACACAATGGACCTGCTGCAACTCCTGGAATTCCATTCCGACCCCTATACCAAAATCTTACCTAACAAACGAAAAACACCAAAATTCCAATTTCGCCAATTCAAGCCTAAATCTACTCCGGACCTCCAAAACATATTCCGATCACGCTCCTAAGTCCCAAATCATTTCCCGAAGCTATATGAACCATCAGAACTCACATCCGAGCCCTTTAATACATAAGTCAACATCCGATTGACTTTTCCAACTTAAGCTTCCTCAAAAGAGACTAAGTGTCTCAAACCTTACCAAAACCTTTTCGAACCCGAGCCAACCAACTTGATCACACATAGAACTGATAAACAAAGCAATAAGAAGCAGAAATGGGGGAAACAAAACACTAACTTATGAGACGACTGGCCGGATCGTCACATAACAATATCATAATGCAAAATCAAAAAAGTATTACTACATGTGAGTTATAGTTATATTTTAAATAACTATGCAACTATAGTCATCACTAAACTAGTATATATAATAAGTAGATATTGATAACGACCGTAAATTACATTTACTATGGTTCCACTAGTCAATTGACACTAATCGTTATATTTTGGGATATAATTAGTAATTTAATTATGAAATATAAATAATAAGTAGATATTGATGCTAGTTAATTACATTGTTGCGCTTTATATATAGTTACATTAAACGTCTATATATATAATAAGTAGATATTAATAGCGATCATAAACTACATTTACTATGGTTCCACTAGTCAATTGACACCAATCGTTATATTTTGGGATATAATTAGCAATTTAATTATGATAAGTAGAAATTGATTGCGACCATAAATTACGTTTACTATGGTTCCACTAGTCAATTGACATCAATCGTTATATTTTGGGATATAATTAGCAATTTAATTATGAAATATAAATAATAAGTAGATATTGATACTAGTTAATTACATTGTTGCGCTTTATATATAGTTACACTGAACGTCTATATATATAATAAGTAGATATTGATAGCGAACATAAATTACGTTTACTGTGGTTCCACTAGTCAATTGACACCAATGGTTATATTTTGGGATATAATTAGCAATTTAATTATGAAATATAAATAATAAGTAGATATTGATTCTAGTTAATTACATTGTTGCGCTTTATATATAGTTACATTGAACGTCTATATATATGTGTGTATAGTAGCCAACTTATAATTTCATTCATTAAGGTCATGCGCATATTGATAGCGACCATATAATTGCGTTTACTATGGTTCCACTAGTCAATTGACACCATGTCACGACCCGAATTTTCCACCCTCGGGAGTCGTGATGGCGCCTACTAATGAAAGCTAGGCAAGCCAACCAACTGAACTATTTACATTGTTTCCATTTTTAGTCCATTACCAATTATGAAGAAATAACGTGTAGGTAGCGGAATTTATAACAAGCGGAAGAAAAGCAATAAAATTTTCTGAATATACATCTAATACAACTGCTTGAACAACGACTATCCAGAACTGGTGTCACAGCTTCACAGACTGTCTAGGAGTACTACAAATAAAGGTCTGAATGAATTAAATCTGGAAATACATGAAAGAAACAGGAATAGTAGATAAAAGGAGATGCCAAGGCCTGCGGACACCTGCAGGACTACCTCGGGTCGCCTGGTGAACAAGGAACAACAATCTCACTGCGGTCCGAAGTCTACAACATAAGGATCTGCTCAAAAGAGTGCAGAGTGTAGTATCAGCACAACCGACCCCATGTGCTGGTAAGTGTCTAGCCTAACCTCGGTGAAGTAGTGACGAGGCTAGGACCAAACTACCAAATAAACATGTGCAGTTAAATCATATACAACGGAAATAGAAGCAAATAATCACAATTAAAATTGGGCGGGGGAAACATGCTGCGGGGAGTAATAGATAAAGACAGAATATCAAGAGGAATATAAAGAAACCAAAATCCAGTTACTAACAAGGATAAGGAAAACAAATGCAGAGTTCACTTTCAGTTCACATCTTGTTGCAGGCGTGCAACCCGATCCCATTTCATGTATCTCGTTGCAGGCGTGCAACCCGATCCCATTTCATATATCTCATTGCAGGCGTGTAAGCCGATCCTATTTCATATATTTCGTTACAGGCGTGCAACCCGCTCCCATTTCATATATCTCGTTGCAAGCGTGCAACCCGCTCCTATTTCATATATCTCGTTGCAGGCGTGCAACCCGCAGCCATTTCATATATCTCGTTGCAGGCGTACAACCCACTCCCATTTCACATATCTTGTTGTAGGCGTGCAACCCACTCCTATTTCATATATTTCCATGGCGGCGTGCCACCCGATCCCATTTACAAATCAACAACAATCACAAAAGAATCTATCACGACCCGGATTTTCCACCCTCGGGAGTCGTGATGATGCCTACTAGTGTGAGCTAGGCAAGCCGACTGTTTGAACAAAGTACTTTTTCCATTTTAATCCTTTACAAGAAATTATGAGCAACAACTTAAAGACAGCGGAATTTATATCAAGTGGAAGAAAAATAACAAAATTACTGGGTATAACAATACAACTATTTAAACAAGACTACCTAGAACTGGAGTCACAACTTCACAGACAGTCTAAAAGTACTGCAAATAAAGGTCTGAAAGAAATAAAAGATACAGTGTTTCTAAAATAAGTAAAGGAAATAGGATAAAGGAAAGATAGGAGGTGACGCCAAGGCCTGCGGACGCCTGCAGGACTACCTCGGGTCACCTGATTAACAAGAAACAACAATCTCACTGCGGTCCGAAGTCTACAACACTGGGATTTGCACAAAAGAGTGCAGAGTGTAGTATCAGCACAATTGTCCCCATGTGCTAGTAAGTGCCCAGCCTAACCTTGGCGAAGTAGTGACGAGGCTAGGACCAGACTTCCAAATAAACCCGTGCAGTTAAATCATATACAGTGAAAATAGAAGTAGATAATCACAATTAAAATTGGGCGGGGAAAACATGCTGCGGGGAGTAACAGATAACAACAGAATATCAAGAGGAATATAAAGAAATCAAAATCCAATTACTAACAAGGATAGGGAAAACAAATGTAGAGTTCACTTTCATTTCACATATCTCATTGCAGGCGTGCAACCCGTTCCCATTTCACATATCTCGTTGTAGGCGTGCAACCCGCTCCTATTTCACATATCTCATTGCAGGTGTGCAACCCGCTCCCATTTCATATATCTCGTTGCATGCGTGCAACCCACTCCCATTTCACATATCTTGTTGTAGGCGTGCAACCCGCTCCCATTTCACATATCTCGTTGCAGACGTGCAATCCGCTCCCATTTTATATATTTCTGTGGCGGCGTGCCACCCGATCCCATTTATAAATCAACAACAATTACAAAAGAATCACGGCAAGGGAACAATTATATGTCAACAACATCCCGGCAAGGAAACAATAATATCAAGACAAATATTCCGGCAAGGGATCAATAATGATAATTACATCCCGGCAAGGGAACAATAATGATAATAATATCCTGGCAAGGGAACAATAATGATAATAACATGTGAAGCACAATAAACCACAACGACGTCATAACAATTATAATACAAGACTCACAGGCATGCTTGACACTGACGTATAGATACTCATCACCATGCCTATACGTCGTATTCCACAATAACACGTAGCAAATAAGACATGACTCCTAATTCCTCAAGCTAAGGTTAGACCAAACACTTACCTCGATGCTACGAACACAATTCAAGCCTCAACTATCGCTTTGACTCTCGATTCCACTACCAATTCGCTCGTATCTAGCCACAAGTTACTTAATTACATCAATAAACGCTAAATGAATCAATGTCAATGCATGAAAATAATTTTTCCAAAATTTTATCCAAAAAGTCAAAAATTGCCCCCGGGCCCACATGGTCAAAACCCGAGGTTCGAACCAAAACCCGATTACCCATTCCCCCATGAACCCAAATATATAATTTGTTTTGAAATCGGACCTCAAATCGAGGTCCAAATCCCCAATTTTTGAAAAACCTAGGTTCTACCCAAAATACCCAATTTCTCCCATGAAAATCATTGATTTTGAGTTCAAATAATGTGAAAAGATATTAAAGATTGAAGAAAACTATTTAGAAATACTTACAATTGATTTGGAGAAGAAATTGCCTTTGAAAAATTGCCCCAGAGTGTTTATGTTTTGAGAAGATGTGAATAATGGTTGAAAAATGCGTCTAACTTATGAACTTACAGGTTGCATGTATCGCAATTGCGAACCCAGGCTTTGCTAAGCTCGCATTTGCAAAGAAATTTTCGCATTTGCGAAGTCGGAATTGCGAACCAACAGTCGCATTTGCGATGACAGGCCCAAGTGGGGAGCATTGCATTTGCGAAGAAAAATCTCGCATTTGCGAGGATGGGCTGGGCTGGGCTGTTTCGTATTTGTGATTCAGCCTTCGCATTTGCGAGCCAGGCTTCGCAAATGCAAAGCCTGCAATGAAACAGCTGAAGTCTGCAACTTTCCAAGTCCAAAATCCACCCCGTGGCCTATCCAAAACTCACTCAAGCCCTCGAGGCTCCAAACCAAACATGTACACCAACCTAAAAACATCATACGGACTTGCTCGTGCATTCAAATCACTAAAATAACATCAACAACTATGAATTTAGCATCAAAATCATGAATTTCTTAAGACTTCAAATTTTCCAATTTTCTCATAAACGATCCGATTCGCGTCATTTCAAGTTTGTTTCTTACCAAATTTCACAGACTTATCTTAAATCACATATAAGACATGTACTGGGCACTACAACCAAAATACGGGCCCAATACCATCAAGTTTTAGATACATTTCATTTCCAAAACTCATAAACAATTCTAGAAAATAATTTTCTTTAAAAATTCATTTCTCGGGCTTGTGACCTCGGAATTCGATTCCGGGCATATGCTCAAGTCCCATATTTTCTCCGTTTACCCAAAATGTTGACCGAAGTTATCTTAAATCCATTTTAAAGTCAAAATTCATCATTTTTCACAGATTTTCACATAATGGTTTTCCAGCTACACGCCCCGACTGTGCACGCAAATCGAGGTGATGTTGAAAGAGGGTTTTGAGGCCTCGGAACACAGAATTTACTTTTAAAATAAGCATAATGTCATCACATCCTCCACCTCTAAAACAACCGTTCGTTCTCAAACGGACAAAAGAAGGAAGTACCTGAGTCGGGGAAAAGATCGGGAATACGGCTCCGCATATCGGACTCGAACTCCCAGGTCGATGCCTCAGCGGGCTGACCTCTCCACTAAACACGAACAGAAGGAAAACTCTTCGATCTCTACTGACGAACCTGCCGGTCTAGAATAGCTACCAGCTTCTCCTCATAAGACAAGTCCTTGTCCAACTAGACAATGCTGAAATCTAACACGTGTGATGGATCACCGTGATATTTCTGAAACATGGACACATGAAACACTGGATACACGGCTGATAAGTTTGGCGGCAACGCAAGTCTATAAGCCACCTCTCCCACTCGATCAAGAATCTCAAACGGGCCAATAACCTAGGGCTAAGCTTGCCCTTCTTCCCAAATCTCATCATACCCTTCATAGGTGACACTCGAAGCAATACCCGCTCATCGACCATGAATGCCAAATCATGAACCTTACGGTAGGCATGACTCTTTTTCCTGGACTGAGTTGTACGAAGCCTATCCTGAATAATTTTGACCTTGTCCAAGGCATCCTGAACCAGATCTGTACTCAATAACCGAGCCTCTCCCGGCTCAAACCATCCAACCGGTGATCGACACTACCTACCATACAAACTCTGCTAAAGTAAAAATCTGATCCCACGAGCCTCCAAAGTCAATGATACAAGCTCGGAGCATATCCTCCAAAATCTGAATAGTCCGCTTGGACTGCCTGTCCGTTTGAGAATGAAATGTTGTGCTCAACTCAACCCGTGTGCCCAACTCTCGCTGAATCGCTCTCCAGAAATGTGAGATAAAATGCGTACCACGATCCAAAATGATAGACTCGGGCACACCATGAAGACGAACTATCTCCCGGATATAGATCTTAGCTAACCTCTCGGAAGAATAGGAGACTACCACAGGAATGAAATGTGCTGACTTGGTCAGCCTATAACCCACACTGCGCCGAAATTTCTCTGAGTCCGTGGGAGTCCAACAACAAAGTTCATAGTGATACGCTCCCACTTCCACTCAAGAATCTCAATCTTCTGGAACAAACCACCAAATCTCTGATGCTCGTACTTAACCTGCTGACAGTTCAAACACCGAGCCACATATGCAATGATATCCTTCTTCATTATTCTCCACCAATAATGCTAGCGCAAATCCTGATACATCTTCGCGGTGCCCGGATGAATAGAGTACTGGGAACTATGGGCTTCCTCTAAAATCAAATCTCGAAGCCCATCTACATTAGGCACACAAACTTGACCTTGCAATCTCAAAACTCCATCATCTCCTAAGGTAACCTGCTTGGCACCTCCGTGCTGCACCGTGTCTCTAAGAACGCACAAATGAGGATCATCATACTGCCGATCTACAATACGCTCCAGTAGAGAAGAACGAGCGACTGTGCAAGCTAACACACAGTTGGGCTCAGAAACATCCAACCTCATGAACTGATTGGCCAATGCCTGAACATCCAAAACAAGCAGTCTCTCACCGACTAGAATGTAAGCAAGACTGCCATACTGACTGACTTCCTACTCAAAGTATCGGCCACCACATTGGCCTTTCTCGGATGATATAATATGGTGATATCATAGTCCTTTAGTAGCTCCAACCACCTCCTCTGCCTCAAATTCAACTCCTTCTGCTTGAACAAATATTGCAGACTCTTGTGATCCGTGAACACCTCACATGTCACACCATATAGATAATGTCTCCAAATCTTCAATGCGTGAACAATGGCTGCTAAATCCAAATCATGAACAAGAAAGTTCTTCTCATGAATCTTCAACTGCCGCGAAGCATAGGCAATGACCTTGCCATCCTGCATCAACACCGCACCAAGTCCAATATGAGATGCATCACCATAAACTGTATAAGGCCCTAAACCTGTGAGCAAAATCAACACCGGTGCCGTAGTTAGAGCTGTCTTGAGCTTTTGGAAGCTCACCTCATACTCATCCAACCACCTGAACTGGGCACCCTTTTGGGTCAACCTGGTCATCAAGGCTGAGATAGATGAAAACCCCTCCACAAACCGACAATAGTAGCCTACCAATCCCAAGAAACTCCGATCTCTGTAGTTGATGCTGGTCTAGGCCAGTTCTTGACTACCTCAATCTTCTTCCGATCAACCTGAATACCCTATGTTGATATAACATGACCTAAGAATGCAACTGAACTCAGCCAGAACTCACACTTAAAAAACTTAGCATACAACTGACTATCCCTCAAAGTCTAAAGAACCACTCTAAGATGCTGCTCGTGATCCTCCCGGCTATGGGAATAGATCAAAATATCATCAATGAAAACTATCACAAATGAATCCAAGTAAGGCCTGAACACTCGGTTCAACCCGAATGACATCACCAAGAACTCATAATGCCCGTACCGAGTGCGGAAAGCTGTCTTAGGGACATCGGATGCCCTAATCCTCAACTGATGGTAGCCATATCTCAAGTCAATCTTCGAAAATACTTTGGCACCCTGAAGCTGATTAAACAAATCATTAATCCTCGGCAATGGATACTATTCTTGATTGTAACCTTGTTCAACTACCGATAATCAATACACATTCTCATTGATCCGTCCTTCTTCTTAACAAACAACACCAGTGCACCCCAAGGCGAAACACTAGGTCTAATGAAACCTTTTTCAAGAAAGTCTTGCAACTGCTCCTTTAACTCTTTCAACTCAGGCGGGGCCATATGATATGACGGGATAGAAATGGGCTAAGCGCCCGGAGCCAAATCAATGAAAAAGTCAATATCCCTGTCGGGTGGCATACCCGGCAGGTCTGAAGGGAATAACTTAGGAAACTCACAAACAACGGGCACAAAATCAATAGAAGGAACCTCGGCACTAGAATAACAAACATATGCCAATAGGCCAAACACCCCTTCTCGACCACATGCCGAGCCTTCATATAAGAGATGACACTACAGGTAGAATTACTAGGAGTCCCTCTCTGTCACACCTCCTTTTTCCGCACCCGCGAGGGTACAAGGGAGTTTTTTTTCAATTAAAGGACAATCGAAACGGGATTTATTTATTTATTTCAGAGTCGCCACTTGGGAGATTTAGGGTGTCCCAAGTCACCAATTTTAATCCCGAATCGAGGAAAATAATGACTCCATATTACAGTTTGTGTACCAGAAATCCGGATAAGGAATTTTGTTAATCCGGGAGAAGGTGTTAGGCATTCCCGAATTCCGTGGTTCTAGCACGGTCGCTCAACTGTCATATTCGGCTTATTTATCTGATTTTAATACATTTATGAACCGATGTGCCAATTTTAACTTTTTACCGCTTTATTATTATTATTTTAAAAGAACGTGAACATCGCTTAAAACATGTCTTTAGCTCGCGTCACATGAAATGCACCCGCGATCTGGAACATATTTTTATTCAATGTTTTAGGATTTGGAGTTGGGTCGCATGAAATGCACACCCGAGTTTGAGAAGGTAAGATTATTAAATGCGCGCCTAAAGGGACTATCGTATTATTATCCTGGGAAGGCCGCGAAATTTGCTAAACGGCCTGTCCCGAATTCTAAGTATTTTAATATATACATTCAACGAGGGCCCCGCAGCTTGTGTATTTTTATTTGTCGAGGCTCATCTCATCTTTTTATTTTAAAAGGATATCCTATAGCGGCTATGTTTCTTGTCGCATTTGTCTCTACCAGTTGAAAGCAGAAATAGCCCTAGTTAATTACATGCTGACAGTTATTTACAGCAGGATTTCGAATGCATTTTCAAACAGAAATCAGAAACAGGGCCATACCCAAGGGGGGACCAATCGGACCTCATGGGCCCAAACCCAGCTTATACGGGATTCGCCAGGCCTGGGCCACCGATTTTTCGGTGAAGGCCTGCTTAGCCCGTTTCGACTTGGGCTCGACCTTCGTGAGGTTGAGGCCGGAAACTTGTGTTTTTGTTCTAAAAGGGTGGTTTATCAGTTATAACAGGACAGTTTATCAAAAGGAAATGAAATTAGCTAACAATGGATAGCTTTATACGTGACATGCATTTAATGACATGCTAATCACAAATATAGCTAGCTTCTAAGATATAGCCTACTACACTGTCAATCCTGTTGTCTATCAGCCTACACACACAATATGACACTAAGTTACACTACATTTACATTCACTGTGTGGGAGGGCTAACTCCGGTATCCAGGCAAAACGTAAACCATTATACATTGCATGATATTTAATGTAACAAACTATGTGTAACATAACATCTTCAACTCTTCTCTTTCGTATTCATGCTCAACTTTCAGGTTACATTGATAGTGTATTAGTCGTGTACCTGGTATGGAAAGCAAAAGAAGAAGGAGAATGATCAGCAACAACAACCAAACAGCAACAACACAGCAACAACAACCAGCAACAAACAACCAGCCACAATGATGAAGCTCACAAGTGGTCGAGCAATAAACAAGCAATCCCAGAAACAGAATGGTGAACCAACAGAAAACCAGAGTATTCAATGTAACAGCACCAACAGTTCAACAATCACAAACAGCTCGTCAAATAACCAACAACAATTAGCAAAGATAGCTTGACAAATTTGAACTCTTATGCAGTTTAGACAGTACTCATTCACAGTATTCTGAAATTTCTTTTTGTTTTTCCCTCTCTGAAGACTAAAAATGTCCAGCCCCTTCTTAGCTAAAAATAACTCTATTTATAACCTAAAAGAGAACCCCCTCAGGTTTGCCTAGAATTTCCAGCCTAAGGTCTGCCCATCCCCTTCATTCCCCATGCCTAAGTATCTTCTTGATGCAAGTCATTTGGTTCCCCACGCCTGGCCTATTGCTCTATTCAAGAGTCATGGGTTTAGTTAAGTATTCATTTAATTCCCATACTCTTGTGTTTTGTTCCCCATTGTCATTAGGCTAATAATACTTTAATTACCACTTGACATATTCTTAAGTTAAATCCCCTAACCAGACTTTGTCCTATGCCAAAACTACCCTTAAACCTTGCATGTTACTGTATTACCCTAACTCTTAATAATTAGTATATAAACCTCTCTGATTTCAGCTAATCACTGACTACTAATTACTTAACTTAAACTCAATGCTGCCTTCAGGTGCATCTGTTAGCTTTCCACAACTAACAAACAATTTTCAGCCTAAATTCAAGCCAATGATTCCAATTCAATCAAACAGGGGTGCCAATTAAAGGGTACGAGTTGGTCATGCCGATACAAGTAATACCAAAAAGAAACAGGCATAGTAATCAATACTAAATTTCAACTCTGATTTTCTAATCTTTCAAGTGAATTTAGTTGACGGCACTTATTTAAACGACTACACGAACTATAATATATAGCAAACAATCATCAAAACCACAAAACAAACTAACCCTTAACTCACAATTCACATACATGGACGGACAAGTCAGAAACCAAAACACCAGAACATGAAAGACAGATAGAATTCAAGAGGACAAAAGAAGAGGAAAAATACCTCAAGGAAAGGAAAATAAGACTGAAAATGCTCGGACTCGGGCCAGATCATTTTAGGGTCGAATGGACTTTAATCGAAGTGTTCTCAACTGAGAACACCTCGGCAAAAGTCTATTAGACCCTGATCTTGTTGTTGATTCGGACAGAACCCATAGATCCTAGTCCTAGGGTTCTTGAGGTTCGAGTTAGGGGCTCGAGCCTCTTTGTTTAGATTTGAACGGAACCAAAGCCGTTCAGGGGGTGAGGGAGGTCAGGAGATGCTGTGGTGTGAGTTTGGGGTCAAGGGGTGCAGGTCTGGTTTTTGCTCGAATCTTTGATCGAAGATTCGAGAAGCTACGAGGTGATTCGAGGTGAACGGTTAATGGATCCATGTTCAGGATGGTTGGGTGCATCGGGGGTGTTATTTTGGTGGTCATCGGAGTCCGGGGGGGCCAGGTTTACGGCGGGGAAATCCTAGGGTTGCTAGGGTTTGAGAGGAAGGGGTTCTGGAAGATGGTGAACAGTGGGGTGAGAGGTGGGGTTTGGTTTGGGGGGGCGTGGGGTGTGATGGGGAGATTATATATGGGGTAGGGGATTAGATCTGGGCCGTTAGATCAGATGATCTCAACGGCTTGGATCCGCTGGTGAGAGACGGGACGAGGTCGTTTAGTATAGAAACGGGGTCATTTGGTTTAAGTGAGGGGTTGGGTTGAATCGGTTACTGGATCGGGTTTGGAAACGGGTTGCTAAAAGGGGTCCTGGGCCGTTGGATTGGCCTGGACGGACGGCTCAGATCCAACGCCTTCATACGACGTCGTTTGGGGGGGGGGTCTGCCTGAGGCCTGGTTTGGACTGGGTCGAAAATTGGTTTTGGCCTATTTTTGGTTTCATTTCTTGGCCCAAACGGATTTTCTTCATTCTTTTCTTTTGTTTTTCTAATTTTAAAAATAAATAAAAAATGAAATTAAACAACCATTAATTTAACACTTAACACAATTATCACTCACATATCAAAAATATAAAAATAGGTTAAATCACACCTTAGAATAAAAGATGCATATTTTGTGAATTTTCTTTTACTGACCGAATTATGGTTTAATTATACATGACATACATATTTGGTACTTTGTTTGATAAGATTAAATAAATAAAATAAAAGATGGATAGAACCACAAACGATTACCAGCACATGTCACGTAAAAATCGAAAAATTGTACAGTGAGGCCATTTGTTATTATTTTTTGATTTCTTTTGGAGTGATTGTCCGTGAAGCAAAAATCACGTGCTTACAGCTGCCCCTCTTTGCCCGAAGACACGAAGGGTTTTTGCGCAAAGATAAAACGGGTGATTTTTGCTCCACCGAGTACTCCGTGTGAAGCATTTTTGAAAAAAGATTTTGACCAAACCGTTGCTTCAGAGGTTTCCTACATATCCTGGGCTGAACAGGAATTAGGTCAATGTAGTTCGGGAAGTTTCGGTAGCTGGGACTACCGTGTGACTGTCATGTTTGCTGTTGTTGTGTGCTGTTACGTGCTGCTGTATGCCGTTATTGCTTACTGATCCCCTCATTACATTGTGCTGAAAAGAAAACAAGAAGCTAGGCTAGCCTATGGATCATAAGATCTCATCTATCTTCAACTTGTTCTTGTCGCCTTGCTTTCTTGTCGGCTTGTGTTTTCCTCCGGTGCTTTTCTTCTATGAATTTGGGGATGACACTGGTCCTTTGCCTTTCTGAATGTCAGTTTTCATCATTTGGCTTGGTCCGCTGGGGGCATGGCCTTCTTCATTAAGCTTTTCAGCGGTTTCTTCGGTGGTATGGCTCTCTTCATCAGATTTGTTATGCTGGGCATGATCTAACGTTCCCAAGCCGCTTCTTTCAAACCGCGTCTTTTCTTCCTTTTGACGCATGCACTTGAGTTAGCAACCTTCTGCTTCTCGGTGTTGGGGATTTTTATTGTTTTCCTGCTGGGCATTCCTGTTGTAACCTTCCGCCTTCTGGTGAGGTTACTGCTCTCAAAACCTAAAATATTTAAACTAAAACATGAAAAGTATTCCTCTCGTTATACAGGTGGGCGCCTATTTAAACTAAGACTGAAAATTATTCCTCTCATTATATAGGTGGGCGCCTATTTAAACTAAGACTGAAAAGTATTCCTCTCATTATACAGGTGGGCGCCTATTTAAACTAAGACATGAAAATTATTTCTCTCGTTATACAGGTGGGCGCCTATTTAAACTAAGACATGAAAATTACTCCTCTCGTTATACAGGTGGGCGCCTATTTAAACTAAGACTGAAAATTATTCCCCTCGTTATACAGGTGGGCGCCTATTAAGACATGAAGACTGAAAATTATTCCTCTCGTTATACAGGTGGGCGCCTATTAAGACATGAAGATTATTCCTCTCGTTATACAGGTGGGCGCCTATTTAAACTAAGACATGAAAAGTATTCCTCTCATTATACAGGTGGGCGCCTATTTAAACTACGACTGAAAATTATTCCTCTCATTATACAGGTGGGTGCCTATTTAAACTAAGACATGAAAATTATTCCTCTCGTTATACAGGTGGGCACCTATTTAAACTAAGACATGAAAATTATTCCTCTCGTTATACAAGTGGGCGCCTATTTAAACTACGACTGAAAATTATTCCTCTCATTATACAGGTGGGCGCCTATTTAAACTAAAACATGAAAATTATTCCTCTCGTTATACAGGTGGGCGCCTATTAAGACATGAAAATTATTCCTCTCGTTATACAGGTGGGCGCCTATTTAAACTAAGACATGAAAAGTATTCCTCTAGTTATACAGGTGGGCGTCTATTTAAACTACGACTGAAAATTATTCCTCTCATTATACAGGTGGGCGCTTATTTAAACTAAGACATGAAAATTATTCCTCTCGTTATACAGGTGGGCGCCTATTTAAACTAAGACATGAAAAGTATTCCTCTCGTTATACAGGTGGGCGCCTATTTAAACTACGATTGAAAATTATTCCTCTCATTATACAGGTGGGCGCCTATTTAAACTAAGACATGAAAATTATTCCTCTCGTTATACAGGTGGGCGCCTATTTAAACTAAGACATGAAAATTATTCCTCTCGTTATACAGGTGGGCGCCTATTTAAACTAAGACTGAAAAGTATTCCTCTCGTTATACAGGTGGGCGCCTATTTAAACTAAGACATATTTGATTTTGTTTTCTCGTTCCTCCGAGAAAATATTTGGCAATGGCAGAAAATTTTCCTGCAGGCTTTGGTGACCCTTCCGGTATCGCGTCCTTCTGCCATCATCAATCTTTATTTTCCTGCAGCAGACAAAAGGATTTAGTTAGTTTTAATCATGGTGGGGCAACAGTGACCTTTCCGATGGGGGACGATTTTTCCCTTTTCTTTTCCTTGCTCTATGTTCCAACAACTGGTTGGTGGACGACGTTGCTTGCTGGGGGTGGTTTTCCATTTATCCCCCTTTCTGCTTTCTCTTTTCAGGACATGTTGTGGGAGACTGCTTTTAATCCCGAAACTACTCCCTTCAGGAGTTTACTTCCTCCCAGAACTGCAAGGCATAGAATTGCATTGCCTGGGGATATCTTGCACCGGATTGATTTCCCTTTCTTGTGGCGTCTGACCACTTTGGAGTTGGGTCTGGGATTTATCAACATTCTGCGGGGAAACCTTCTCGGAACTTTTTCTGCTCTCTTTACGTCACCCTTCTTTCTACTCAATTCGTCTTTCGGTTTTGCAGCCGATGCCTTTTGTCTTATTGCCTCGGCTCCTGGCCTACTCTTTTCATATTTTGCTTTTGTGCCCCTTCGGCCTCTGGTAGTAAACTTTGAAAAATCTCTTTCAAAACGAATTCTTAGAAAAAAAAATAAAAAATGAAAGAGATAGAAAAAGGAGGAAAATCTTTCTGAACCAATACTTGGTGGAAAAAAAAGGAAAAGAGAAAAACTTATCTGGACGACATGACTGGTCCTTGTGATCATGACGTGCACCATAGATTCCCGACTCAGTCTATTTGTATCAATCAACTTGCCTGATGACCTTACTTGCTGGGGATAAATGGGTGTCCATTTCTTTGCGGATGCAGACCTTTTGTTGATCTGTCTTGTCGCCTCATACTGCCCTTCGAGGGGTTTTCACTAATGAGGCTCTCTCTTTTCTCTCAGCTCGCGGCGCCTTATGGTGCCTGTGAAGGTTTTCACCGATAAGACTCTCTCGTTTTATATCTCTCATCTTTCGTCGCCTTGTGGTGCCTGCGAAGGTTTTCACCGCCAAGACTCTCTCATTTTATTTCTTCAACGGAGGATTGGAGTGCTGCCGATATGATCCTCTCTTTTGGAGATTCCTGTGGACTATCAATTCATTTCCAGTTTTATGATCCTCTTCTTCGCCGGGGATCAGTGTATTGTTCTCGTCTTTATTTGCCTGACTTGGCACCTCTTGGGTATTGATCGGGAGGTCTTTTGGACGTCGATGTGGGTTTTGGTGTGGGGCTAAAAGAAAGGCTATCAAAAAATGAAATAACTTTGATGGGTGATCCACTACAACTTTTGGAATCAAACCTTTGTTGAAATTTTAAAACATAACCTCTGCCCCAGTTTTCTTGCTTGGGGGATTTTATTTTTTACTCTATGTTGAGCTATGTGCGTTACGCACACTGTGCCTATTATGCACACTTATGGACATTATGCACACTATGACCGAGCCGTGAGGCGCCTACGTATCCTCTTTGAGGAATCAGGTCAAACGTAGTTCCCACTGTTTTGTTTTTCTTGTGATTTTATCTTCTTCTTTTTCATTTTCTTTTACAATTTTCTTTTTCCTTCTCTTTTTCATATTTATTTATTATTATTTTTTTTTCTTTTTTTTTTCTTTTTTTTTCATTAGTGATTCCAAAAGAGGGATATGAAAGAATAACCTAAGGCTCAAAAAGGGGGAAACAAGGGTAAAAAGTGTTTGGATAGAAGAAAGAATGCCTCCGTCATTTCATTATCCAATAAGTACCAAGTACAAACAAACGAACCAATAATTGCCATAACCAAAAAAGTTACGCATAATATCTCTTGACTGCATCCGAATTGATAGCTATGTCAACACATCTTCCCTCGATATCCGTCAAACACAAAGCACCGTTGGACAATACTCTGGTCATGATATAAGGCCCTTGCCAATTTGGGGCGAACTTGCCTTTTGCTTCGACCCGATGCGGGAGGATCCTCTTCAATACCTGCTGCCCTACTTCAAACTTCCTGGGGCGTACCTTCTTATTATATGTCCTTGCCATTCTCTTCTGATACAGCGGACCATGGCACACTGCTGCCAATCTTTTCTCGTCTATCAAGATCAACTGTTCCAATCGAGCTTTGACCCATTCATTATCATCAATCTCAGCTTCAGAGACAATCCGGAGGGACGGAATTTCGACCTCCGCTGGTATTACGGCCTCAGTTCCATATACCAACAAATAAGGAGTTGCACCTATGGAAGTCCGGACGGTAGTGCGATAACCCAACAAAGCAAAGGGTAATCTCTCGTGCCATTGTCTAGATCCTTCCACCATCTTTCGCAGTATCTTCTTGATGTTTTTATTGGCTGCTTCGACCGCTCCATTCGCCTTGGGGCGATATAGGGTGGAATTGCGGTGTGTAATCTTAAATTGTTGGCATACCTCTCTCATCAGACTGCTGTTAAGGTTTGCACCGTTGTCCGTAATGATCACTTTTGGGATCCCAAATCTGCAGATGATATGGGAGTGCACAAAATCCACCACTGCCTTTTTAGTTACCGACTTGAAGGTTTTAGCCTCAACCCATTTGGTGAAGTAGTCAATGGTTACTAGAATGAACCTATGACCGTTGGATGCTGCCGGCTCGATAGGTCCAATGACATCCATGCCCCATGCCACAAACGGCCAGGGTGCTGACATCGTATGTAACTCTGTTGGCGGAGAATGAATCAGATCTCCATGTATCTGACACTGATGGCATTTTCTCACGAAAGAGATACAGTCATGCTCCATGGTAAGCCAATAATACCCTGCTCGAAGGATCTTCCTTGCCAATACATATCCGCTCATATGTGGCCCGCAAACTCCAGCATGTACCTCTACCATGACCGTCGTGGCTTGACCGGCGTCTATACATCTTAACAATCCCAAATCCGGGGTTCTTTTGTACAAAACTCCTCCGCTGAGGAAGAAACCATTCGACAGACACCGAAGGGCTCTTTTTTGGTCTCTAGTGGCCTGTTCCGGATATATCCCCATTTTGAGGTACTCCTTGATATCATGAAACCAAGGTTCACCATATACTTCCTCTTCTACCGCGTTGCAATAAGCGTGCTGGTCACGAACCTGGATGTGCAGAGGGTCAACATACATTTTGTCAGGGTGGTGCAACATTGATGCTAAGGTAGCCAATGCATCCGCAACCTCGTTATGAACTCTCGGGATATGTTTGAATTTCACCGATCGGAATTGCTTGCTCAGATCGTGCAGGCATTGTCGATAAGGTATGAGTTTCAAGTCCCGTGTTTCCCATTCGCCCTGAATCTGATGCACCAAGAGGTCCGAGTCTCCTAAGACCAAAACGTCTTGCACATCCATGTCCGCATCCAACCGTAGACCCAAAATGCAAGCTTCATACTCGGCCATATTATTGGTGCAATAGAAGCATAGTTGAGCCGTAACAGGATAATGGCGTCCTATTTTAGAAATGAGTACTGCTCCTATTCCAACCCCTTTCGCGTTTGCGGCTCCATCGAAGAAAAGCTTCCACCCCGGTTCCTCGGGTAACTCCAGCTCACTTGTATGCATTACCTCTTCGTCGGGAAAATACGTTCTTAAAGGCTCGTATTTTTCATCGATGGGATTCTCTTCCAAATGGTCGGCCAGCGCCTGGGCTTTCATGGCTGTCCTCGTCATATAGACGATATCAAACTCTGTGAGCAGAATTTGCCATTTTGCCAACCTCCCTGTGGGCATAGGTTTCTGAAAGATATACTTCAATGGGTCCAAACGGGATATGAGATAAGTAGTATACGAGGACAGGTAGTGTTTCAACTTCTGAGCTACCCAAGTTAGGGCGCAGCATGTTTTCTCGAGTTGAGTGTACTTGACCTCATATACTGTGAATTTCTTGCTAAGATAGTAAATGGTCTGCTCCTTCCTTCCTGTGTCATCATGTTGCCCCAGTACACAACCAAATGAATTTTCCAGGACCGTCAGATAAAGAATTAAGGGCTTCCTTGGCTTAGGCGGGACCAACACGGGTGGATTAGACAGATACCCTTTGATTCGGTCGAAAGCCTCTTGACACTCTGCCGTCCAACTTACCGCAGCATCCTTTTTCAGCAGCCGAAATATGGGCTCACAAGTTGCTGTGAGTTGAGCGATGAACCTGCTGATGTAATTGAGTCTACCCAGCAAACTCATTACCTCTGTTTTGTTCTTTGGTGGTGGCAAATCTCGGATGGATTCGATCTTAGATGGGTCCAGCTCAATACCCCGTCGACTGACGATGAATCCTAACAGCTTTCCTGATGGAACCCCGAATGCGCATTTGGTCGGGTTGAGCTTGATATCATACCTTCGGAGTCTTTGGAAAAGTCTCCTTAGGTCTGCTACATGGTCTTCCTGACACCAAGATTTTATGATCACATCATTTACGTACACCTCAATTTCTTTGTGTATCATGTCGTGAAACACAGCAGTCATTGCTCGCATGTACGTTGCCCCGGCATTCTTCAGTCCGAATGGCATTACCCGATAGCAAGAAGTTCCCCATGGCGTGATAAATGCTGTCTTTTCCGCATCTTCCTCGTCCATTAGGATCTGATGATAACCCGCATAGCAATCCACAAAGGATCCGATCTCGCGCCCAGCGCAATTATCGATCAAGATATGGATGTTGGGCAATGGAAAATTGTCCTTGGGACTTGCTTTGTTGAGGTTGCGGTAGTCGACGCACACCCTGATTTTCCCATCCTTCTTTGGAACTGGTACCACATTGGCCAACCACTCGGGATATCGAGTGACCCGAATGACCTTCGCCTGCAGCTGCTTAATCACCTCTTCTTTGATCTTTACACTCATCTCTATTTTGAATTTCCTTAGCTTTTGCTTGACCGGAGGGTATGCCGGATCAGTGGGTAATTTGTGAACCACTAAATTAGTGCTTAATCCCAGCATATCTTCATATGACCATGCAAAAACATCTTTGAATTCCACGAGGGTTTTGATCAATTCTTCCCTGACATTCGGCTCAATATGGATGCCGATTTTGGTTTCTCGGACATTATCAGCGTCTCCTAGATTCACAGCCTTAGTGTCATTTAGGTTAGGCTTGGGTTTCTCTTCAAATTGGCACAGTTCTCGGTTTATCTCTTCGAAGGCTTCACCTTCGTCACATTCAGATTCATCATCACAAACGACCTCTTGCATCATTGAGTCGGATTCAGATTGATTTATTAGACTAGGTCGAAGATCCGCTGTGCATGCCATGTCATTAGAACCAGTAAAAAGAGAACTGTTCAGAAAGAAAAAGAACAAAACAAAATTAAAATGAGACAAAAGAAGAGAACTTTATTAAACTTGCGGGATAAAAGGGTTCACACTTTTACAAAACAAAAGTAAAATTTGGATTACACCCTGGAATAATCCGAACAAAACAAAACAAACAAAAACATAAATCAAAGCCTACTACCAAGACTCCCCTCGGACAGGAAGAGGAGTAACTGTCCAATTGTTGGTTTTGGCCTCAGGCCCCACAAACTGTATCTCTGCTCTGCTGGAACCTTCTCCAGCTTCTACCATACTGACATCAGCGAATAGCCTCTCGAAACTCTGATTCAGGTCCCCATCCATACCAATCAATGGTCCTAGAATCTTCGGGACTGGCGGCCCCTTGGCACTTGCTCTGACAAAGGACCTTGAGAGACGTGGCACCGGTTTGGGTAGAAACCAAACCCTCTTCTTCATTTTTCGCGCTTGCTTCCTATCTGCTGCGGTTGGTTTGAACCCCAAACCGAAGTTTTCCAGGTTCTTGAGCAGGGAGACAGGTTGGACAATCCCCTGAAGCTCAACCCCCAAGCCTTTTCCCGGCACAAAGCCGTTGCCCAGCATCTCCGAGACCATCATGATTGTTGCGGAAGCTACCCTAGGGTACTGAAGGATCTCACCCTCAGAAATCTTATTTGCCGACATTGTATCGAAAATCTGGTAGACCCAAGGACCTTTGTCATCCTCGGTCTCTATGAAAGGCACAATGGCACCACCCATGGTGCATTCCGTGTCCTCGCCGTGCAGTACGACCTCTTGTCTATCCCACTCGAACTTGACCATCTAATGTAGGGTGGAAGGCATTGCTTTGGCTGCATGAATACACGGTCGTCCTAACAGAAGGTTATAAGATACTGTGGCATCCAACACTTGGAACTCCATGGTGAACAGGACTGGACCGATGGTCAATTCAAGCACAACATCCCCCACAGTGGCTGTTCCGTTTCCGTCAAACCCTCGGACGCATATGTTATTCTTGCGGATTCTTCCGTGGTCAATCTTTAACTGGTTTAGGGTGGATAATGGACAAATATTGGCGCTTGAACCGTTGTCCACCAATACCCGAGTGACTGCCGAGTTTTCACATTTGACAGTTAGGTAGAGAGCTTTATTATGCTCCGTACCTTCTACCGGCAGATCATCATCTGAGAATGTTACCCTGTTCACCTCGAAAATCTTGTTGGCAATGGTTTCCATGTGGTTTACAGAAATCTCGTTGGGCACATGAGCTTCGTTCAATATCTTCATCAGGGCCCGGCGATGTTCCTCAGAATGGATCAGTAATGACAGCAGCGAGACCTGGGCTGGTGTTTTCCTCAGCTGTTCGACCACGGAGTAGTCCTGCACTTTCATCTTCCTTAAGAACTCCTCAGCCTCTTCTTCGGACACAGGTTTCTTGGTTGTAGCAGGGTTGGTTCTTCTCAGCTCCACCGGAGCAAAACACCGACCTGATCGAGTCAGCCCTTGCCCTTCACAACTAACTTCCTCCACTTGTTTTCCTTTGTACATCACCACCGCCTTTTCATATTTCCAAGGCACGGCCTTGCTATCAATCATCGACAGCTGGACTACAGGCTTTATGATGACCAGTTCTCTGTATACCCCCTTCAACACAACTGCAGGTGTGGGTGGAGTCCCTGATATTACCAACTTGTTTGGCTCGGGTTTGCTTGTTACGGCGGACGGGCTCTTTCCCAATATCACTACTGGCTTTACGCCTTCTCCCTGCGACTGTACCCCCATTCCTCCACTGGGCGATCCTTCTTTCGGAGCAGCCTGGATCATCATCACTGTCTGTGAGGGCTGTCTCAACTCTCCTCCCTCATACACCAACTCGATCATGTGCGTCTCGTGGTGCGCTGGCAGTGGGTTCTGATTGATGCTAGGTGCCTCCGGTGTCTGGACCTCGATTTTGTTAGTATCAATGAGGTCTTGTATCGCCTGCTTCAGTCTCCAACATTTTTCAGTTTCATGTCCCAGCATTCTTGAGCAGTATTCACAGCTTATTGACCTGTTCACATTTTGAGGTGGGGGGTTTTGCTCTCTGGGTTCGACAGGACTCACCAAACCCAACCGTCTCAATTTGTGGATTATGGCGGTATAGGACTCTCCCAGCTCAGTAAAGGCTCTATGTTTCTGTAGCCTATCATTTTCGGTAGCTTGACTCCCTCGAAAACCTGTCCCTGGAGGGTTCCTGTATGCTCTGGGTGGAGGGTAGGTACTTTGTGGTGGTGGGTAGGTATTATGTGGAGTTGGGTATGCATCGTGGGGAGCTGGCGCACGCCATTGTGGGCGAACCGGAGGTTGGGTGTATGTCTGGGCTTGATAGACGGTGAAATGCAGTTCTTGGGGTGGATAGTAGTGATGTGGTGGGTTGTATGGGTAGTTTGGCCTGTGAGGTCTGGGTTGGTTGTACTGTGGCTTGCCAGACCCGGACCAACTACCTGCCTCGATCGTGGCAATTTCTTCTTTCTTTCTTCTCAGCGCACCTCCCGTGTCGTTCTGAATAGCCTGGGTCGTTGCTTTGAGTGCTGAGTAATTCAAGATTTTGTCAGACCTCAGACCCTCTTCTATCATGACCCCTATCTTCACCACCTCGTTGAAGGATTTTCCAACCGTCGTCACCAAGTGACCAAAGTAGGTTGGATCTAATGTTTGCAAGAAGTAGTCCACCATCTCTCCCTCTCTCATGGGAGGATCGACTCTGGCCATTTACTCTCTCCAGCGGAACCCGAACTCACGAAAACTTTCCCCGAGTTTCTTCCCGGTCCTCAATAATGTGAGACGATCAGGGACTATCTCGAGATTGTATTGGAAATGACCCGCGAAAGCCTGCGCCAGATCATCCCAAGTGTACCATCTGCTGGAATCCTGCCTGGTATACCATTCCAGTGCAGATCCGCTCAGACTTTGGCCGAAATAAGCTATCAGCAGCTCATCTTTGCCGCCTGCCCCTCTCATTTTGCTACAAAATCCCCGCAAATGTGCCATGGGATCACCGTGCCCTTCATATAAATCAAACTTAGGCATCTTGAACCCAGCCGGGAGTTGGACGTCCGGGAAAGGGCATAGATCTTTGTAAGCCACACTGACTTGGTTGCCCAATCCGTGCAGGTTCCTGAAAGACTGCTCCAGGCTTCTGAACTTCCTCAATACCTCATCTTGTTCAGGGTCTTTAACCGGCTTTTCAATCTCTGCCGGTACCTCCAAGTATGGATTGTAGGCCTGTGGTTCGGGGGCATGGAATGTAGGCTTAGGGGGATAGTATTGCGTATCGTGAGCATGAAACAATGGCTCACTGGTTGTTCTTTGCAAGGTGGCTGATGCGGGTCCCACAAAAGTGGGAATATTTGGTGTTGGGAGAGGTTGATGGGGTGGTGGAGCTTGGGAATCATGGGGGCTTCTTTTCTGATGATAACGGGGATTCAGGAGGCTTGTTGAAGGGCCAGAGTGAGGGTATTCCGGCATGTGCCCCAGTGGCTCAGGGCTCTTTTATGCCTTGGCTAAAGCTAGCTGCATTGCGTTCATCTCTAGTCCCATCCTTTCAATCTTTTCCATCGCTTCTTTTAACAATTGGCTCATCGGCCTTTCTTCCTCGTTACTATTCTCTGAAGTAGTCATGCTTGTTGCTACCGGTCCTTTGGATCTGGTTTGGTAAGAGTGTGTTGCCAGAATTCTTTAACAACTAACTTGTCTGGTATGGACAACAACAAACTTTGTTAGCGTTAGAGTTTAATATATTTGATCACAACACATAGAGGATGCAATGCTCCTAGGCAGTTAACCGTTTCTACATGCTTTGCTTCAAACAACATGCGTCATCCTGGCTTGCTCATTTGTCCCCCTTTTTTAGAGTATTTTGGGAAACCCTGTATTTTATTTTATTTTTGTATTTTTTTTCTTTTTCTCTCTTTTTCTTTCTTTCTTTCTTTATGAAAGGCGGTCGAATCTTATGGGGATTGCCTGCGTATCACGTCCCCGCGCGAATCAGACCAGGCGTAGTTCTGCCATAAGGCAAAGATACACAAAATTCTTTTTTGGAATCATTGAATTCATCATCAAAATTTGCTATTACTAATTACTTCAAACAAAGAATAGCAACAGTACAGACTCCACAGTTTTTAACTTGACTTGGCTAAAAGAAAATAAAACAACATATGGGAAAGCAAAAAGCCAAATGAACAGGACTCGACCGAAGATTAAATTTCCAACTTAAGGGCCCACGATGCATCATTCGGCCTTTTCGTGGTACTAGGTGTGAGGCCTCTCTGCAATCTTTTCAATTCATTCATGATCCGGTGGACGCAGCCCATGATGGAAACAAGGAGGGTTTTCCGAGGCATTTGCTTGCATGCTAGGCATCTTATGTAGATGTAGTTCCCAATCTCGTCGATCCTTCCTCGAATGTTGTCCCTTTCAATGAACAACTGCCTTATTTGTCAGTTCTTCAATCCTAGTGTTTGCGCATTGTTGGCAAGTTGATCCTGGAACATCTCCATTTGCCTTTCCATTCTGGTCATTACATCGTAATAGCGCCTTCTGTCGGCTTGGGCATCTCGTGTTTGTTTGAAGATCCGCTCTTGAAGAGTGGAGTTCGTTTCCCTTAATGTCCCGATGCTCAGTTCGTAATCCCTTATGACTTGTTGCAGGCACTGCCTCCGGGCCATTGTACCTTTTGCCCACTTGGTCCGTAATCTCGCTGTGCTAGCCTTGGATCTTTCCAACTCTTCCCGGCATTCCGCAACCTGATTTCTTAACCCTGCTATCAACCTTTTATCCGCCCGACTTCTCAGTTGGTTGTTGGCCTCTCTTTTCATCTTCCAGATCTGGGTTTTGAGGATCTCGCCTTCTTTGATTAATCTGTTCTTTTCTCCCTTGTGGGCGGCAAACTGTAGTTGGCTTTCAAACTTCATATCCTGGAGTTGTTGTTTCAGTCTTCCTGTTTCGGCAAGATATTCCCGCTCTTTGGCCAATCAACCCCATTGCTCTTGTGAAGACTTGGCAAATTCTTGCAGATGAGGTCTTTTAGTCGGCCTTCCAGATGATGTTTCCCCTTTGTACCAAGCCTGATACCCGGGCGAAACTTCCCCTTTTGCCTGATTCACTACACAAGTATTTGCTTCTAAGTATTGACATTGGCTCCAAATTTGGCGAACTCTTGCTTCAGGAAACTGGCCCTCGGGACTGATCTCAATCGCCTGGGTGCTTAGATCCTCGTCTTTCGGCACTATTTGACACCTCCCAAGTTGCCTTAAAACCCGATGCGGCGCATATGGTTGAATGCTCTTGAGTCCCATTAAAAGAAAATGGGGCCTGGCCGCTGGCATGTATATGACTTCGCCGATCGGTAACCATCCCAACGTCCATTGTATTTGACTGGCGTTGAGGGCACGGAAATATGAGGTCCATGCCGAGACTCCTTCAGGTAGGTAGGCCTCATTAACTCTGGTATAGAACTCCTCTATGCAGGTCTTTTCAGCGGATTCATGGCTCAGAAACTGGGCTCGGTGACATAGGTGTTCGGTCATCCACATTTGCAACAACAAGTTGCAACCCTCGAAAACGTTTCCTCCGGCCTTGCAAGACGTGAGAGCCCGGAACATATCAGATACTATCATGGGCGCCAGCGTACTATCTTTTTGCGTGAGCAAAGTACTGACGACCCCTGCTTTCTTTATGTCGATATTCCCGTCTTTTCTTGGGAATACTAAGAGTCCTAAGAAAGTTATCATGAAAGCAATCCGTCTATGTTCATCCCACTTTTGACGATTACTTTTGCTGCACAACTGGTTTTCTGGCTTGTCGAATCCTCCTATGTGACCATATCTTTGGTATATGAAACTCATAGTGCAAAAACCTTTTGCCAAGTCAGGGTTATGAATTGTTCTGACTATCTTTAATGAGTCTAGAAACCGGTGTATTGCCACAGCTCTTGGAGCAACCAGGTATTTGTGCCTCAATGGAGCCTCAGCACTGCCGATATACCCTGCTATTTTTTCTAAAGTTGGGGTAAGTTCAAAGTCCGAGAAGTGGAAGACATTGTGCGCAAGATCCCAGTGGGGGACCAGTGCCCTTATGATATCTCCCCGTGGTCTGATATCCAACAAACTCGTGAGGCCTTTCAGATATTTCTTGATTTCGTCATGCCCTTCTTTGCCTAAATCATTCCACCAGAGCCGCAATTGGAGGGGAATTTTATTCATGATTGAAAAGGGTTCATTTGGAGTCGTGCTCATTCTGCACATTTATTAATAAGATTTTAACAAACGAAACTTATTTTGATAAAAACAAAAACATATGCTACTTTTCTCAAAAGGATTTCTGAACACGACCTCTCAGCACTTCGTGAACGAAGATTTTTAAGGTTGTGTGATAAAAAAACAACAAGAGGTGGCCGTCTGTATAAAGGCAGCCTTCCGGAGTTCCTTTTGGGAACATTTGGCTATTTTTGATATAAGCGGCGTCACCCGACCCTGTGACAGAAAAATATACTTTGGCGTTTTTGCTACTTTTATCAATTTTCAAAAAAAAAAGGGAGGTTGGACCTGACGGAGGTTGCCTACGTATCTCACACCCTATGAGAATCAAACCCGCGTAGTTCGGGCAAATTAACCGAACCGTTTTAAAACAAGTCTCTTTTTTATTTTCATTTTTCATTGCAAGACAAACCATTTTCCTTTCCTATTTTTGAAAACAAGACCAAATAACTCTCTTTTTTTCATTTTCAACAAAAATAAAACAACCTATTTTTCCAAACTAAAATAAAGACTCTTTTTTTTCATTTTCTTTTTCAACAAACGACTCTCCAAAAAATAAAAGACTTTTTTTTCTATTTTTCACTTTCTAAAATAATAAATTAACGCCTTAACTGTTACTTCTCTTTTTGTTTTCTCTTTTCTCCTTTTTTTCAACATTCCCGAGATTCAAAAACCGGTCAACATACAGGTTCGAAACAAATATATGTACATGGCAAGTAAAATGCATCAGGATGGTCTTTTCATTTCAGGTTGCTAGTCCTAGACGGACCCAACCCCTGTGTTGAGTCCCCTAAGTCAAATGCAACGTGATGCAAATAAGCGTTCCTACTAGGGATCCGGCATGAAGTCACGTTATTCTATGTTCAAAACCTGGGTCGGTGTTCTAGACAGTGTACCCGAGCGGACAACTCGAGTTGAGGAAGGAGCTCCTTTCCGGGAACCAAAAGGCCAGCCGGCTTAGAAACTTTCCGAGCCTCTTTTATTTAGGGTATGACACTAACAGAATAGGGAGTCTCAACCAGTAAGCACATCCCCGGAGGTAAGAAGAGAAAGGTTTCGGCACAATTTATATACAGTTCAAATAATATCAAAGCGGTAAAAGCCTCATTTAGCACATTGAGCCCAAACATATAACAAAATCAAATAAAACCAAATATAACAATTTATCTAAGCTTGAATTTCTAACCCTGAACCAGTGGTTCTGGGTTTTCGTTGTCCCCAGCAGAGTCGCCAGAGCTGTCACACCTCCTTTTTCCGCACCTGCGAGGGTACAAGGGAGTTTTTTTCCAATTAAAGGACAATCGAAACGGGATTTATTTATTTATTTCAGAGTCGCCACTTGGGAGATTTAGGGTGTCCCAAGTCACCAATTTTAATCCCGAATCGAGGAAAAGAATGACTCCATATTACAGTCTGCGTACCAGAAATCCGGATAAGGAATTCTGTTAATCCGGGAGAAGGTGTTAGGCATTCCCGAATTCCGTGGTTCTAGCACGGTCGCTCAACTGTCATATTCGGCTTATTTATCTGATTTTAATACATTTATGAACCGATGTGCCAATTTTAACTTTTTACCGCTTTATTATTATTATTTTAAAAGAACGTGAACATCGCTTAAAACATGTCTTTAGCTCACGTCACATGAAATGCACCCGCGATCCGGAACATATTTTTATTCAATGTTTTGGGATTTGGAGTTGGGTCGCATGAAATGCACACCCGAGTTTGAGAAGGTAAGATTATTAAACGCGCGCCTAAAGGGACTATCGTATTATTATCCTGGGAAGGCCGCGAATTTTGCTAAACGGCCTGTCCCGAATTCTAAGTATTTTAATATATACATTCAACGAGGGCCCCGCAGTTTGTGTATTTTTATTTGTCGAGGCTCATCTCATCTTTTTATTTTAAAAGGATATCCTATAGCGGCTAAGTTTCTTGTCGCATTTGTCTCTACCAGTTGAAAGCAGAAATAGCCCTAGTTAATTACATGCTGACAGTTTACAGCAGGATTCCGAATGCGTTTTCAAACAGAAATCAGAAACAGGGCCACACCCATGGGCGAGCGATCGGACCTCATGGGCCCAAACCCAGCTTATACGGGATTCGCCAGGCCTGGGCCACCGATTTTTCGGTGAAGGCCTGCTTAGCCCGTTTCGACTTGGGCTTGACCTTCGTGAGGTTGAGGCCGGAAACTTGTGTTTTTGTTCTAAAGGTGTGGTTTATCAGTTATAACAGGACAATTTATCAAAAGGAAATGAAATTAGCTAACAATGGATAGCTTTATACGTGACATGCATTTAATGACATGCTAATCACAAATGTAGCTAGCTTCTAAGATATAGCCTACTACACTGTCAATCATGTTGTCTATCAGCCTACACACACAATATGACACTAAGTTACACTACATTTACATTCACTGTGTGGGAGGGCTAACTCCGGTATCCAGGCAAAACGTAAACCATTATACATTGCATGATATTTAATGTAACAGACTATGTGTAACATAACATCTTCAACTCTTGTCTTTCGTATTCATGCTCAACTTTCAGGTTACATTGATAGTGTATTAGTCGTGTACCTGGTATGGAAAGCAAAAGAAGAAGAAGAATGATCAGCAACAACAACCAAACAGCAACAACACAGCAACAACAACCAGCAACAACAACCAGCAACAAACAACCAGCCACAATGATGAAGCTCACAAGTGGTCGAGCAATAAACAAGCAATCCCAGAAACAGAATGGTGAACCAACAGAAAACCAGAGTATTCAATGTAACAGCACCAACAGTTCAACAATCACAAACAGCTCATCAAATAACCAACAACAATTAGCAAAGATAGCTTGACCAATTTGAACTCTTATGCAGTTTTCAGACAGTACTCATTCACAGTATTCTGAAATTTCTTTCTGTTTTTCCCTCTCTGAAGAATAAAAATGTCCAGCCCCTTCTTAGCTAAAAATAGATCAATTTATAACCTAAAAGAGAACCCCCTCAGGTCTGCCTAGAATTTCCAGCCTAAGGTCTGCCAATCCCTTTCATTCCCCATGCCTAAGCATCTTCTTGATGCAAGTCATTTGGTTCCCCACGCCTGGCGTATTGCTCTATTCAAGAGTCATGGGTTTAGTTAAGTATTCATTTAATTCCCATACTCTTATGTTTTGTTCCCCATTGTCATTAGGCTAATAATACTTTAATTACCACTTGACATATTCTTAAGTTAAATCCCCTAACCAGACTTTGTCCTATGCCAAAACTACCCTTAAACCTTGCATGTTACTGTATTACCCTAACTCTTAATAATTAGTATATAAACCTCTCTGATTTCAGCTAATCACTAACTACTAATTACTTAACTTAAACTCAATGCTGCCTTCAGGTGGATCTATTAGCTTTCCACTGCTAACAATCATTTTCAGCCTACATTCAAGCCAATGATTCCAATTCAATCAAACAGGGGTGCCAATTAAAGGGTACGAGTTGGTCATGCTGATACAAGTAATACCAAAAAGAAACAGGCATAGTAATCAATACTGAATTTCAACTCCTGATTTTCTAATCTTTCAAGTGATTTAGTTGACGACGCTTATTTAAACGACTACGCGAACTATAATATATAGCAAACAATCATCAAAACCACAAAACAAACTAAACCTTAACTCACAATTCACATACATGGACGGACAAGTCAGAAACCAAAACACCAGAACATGAAAGACAGATAGAATTTAAGAGGACAAAAGAAGAGGAAAAATACCTCAGGGAAAGGAAACTAAGACTGAAAATGCTCGGACTCGGGCCAGATCATTTTGGGGTCGAATGGACTTTAATCGAAGTGTTCTCAACTGAGAACACCTCGGCAAAAGTCTATTAGACCCTGATCTTATTGTTGATTCGGACAGAACCCATAGATCCTAGTCCTAGGGTTCTTAAGGTTCGAGTTAGGGGCTCGAGCCTCTTTGGTTAGATTTGAACGGAACCAAAGCCGTTAAGGGGGTGAGGGAGGTCAGGAGATGTTGTGGTGTGAGTTTGGGGTCAAGGGGTGCAGGTCTGGTTTTTGCTCGAATCTTTGATCGAAGATTCGAGAAGCTACGGGGTGATTCGAGGTTAACGATTAACGGATCCGTGTTCAGGATGGTTGGGTGCATCGGGGGTGTTATTTTGGTGGTCATCGGAGTCCGGGGGGGCCGGGTTTACGGCGGGGAAATCCTAGGGTTGCTAGGGTTTGAGAGGAAGGGGTTCTGGAAGATGGTGAACAGTGGGGTGAGAGGTGGGGTTTGGTTTGGGGGGGCGTGAGGTGTGATGGGGAGATTATATACGGGGTAGGGGATTAGGTCTGGGCCTTTAGATCAGATGATCTCAACGGCTTGGATCCGCTGGTGAGAGACTGGACGGGGTCGTTTAGTATAGAAACGGGGTCGTTTGGTTTAAGTGAGGGGTTGGGTTGAATCGGTTACTGGATCGGGTTTGGAAACGGGTTGCTAAAAGGGGTCCTGGGTCGTTGGATTGGCCTGGACGGACTACTCAGATCCAACGCCTTCATACGACGTCGTTTGGGGGGGGGGTCTGCCTGAGGCCTGGTTTGGACTGGGTCGAAAATTGGTTTGGGCCTATTTTTGGTTTCATTTCTTGGCCCAAACGGATTTTCTTCATTCTTTTCTTTTGTTTTTCTAATTTTAAAAATAAATAAAAAACGAAATTAAACAACCATTAATTTAACACTTAACACAATTATCACTCACATATCAAAAATATAAAAATAGGTTAAATCACACCTTAGAATAAAAGATGCATATTTTGTGAATTTTCTTTTACTGATCGAATTATGGTTTAATTATACATGACATACATATTTGGTACTTTGTTTGATAAGATTAAATAAATAAAATAAAAGATGGATAGAACCACAAACGATTACCAGCACATGTCACGTAAAAATCGAAAAATTGTACAGTGGGGCCATTTGTTATTATTTTTTGATTTCTTTTGGAGTGATTGTCCGTGAAGCAAAAATCACGTGCTTACACTCTTCATTCCAAACGAAGTAAACCCGGCAAGGCTAAGGTCACAGTCTTGGCATGACAGTCCAAGATAGCATGGTATGGTGATAACTAGTCCATCCCCAGTATGAAATCAAAATCAACCATGTCCAGAAGTAACAAATCTACACGGGTCTCAAGACCCCCAATCACAACTATACAAGAACGATGGACTCGATCTACCACAATAGAATCACCCACCGGTGTAGACATATATACAGGGACACTCAATGAATCACTAGGCATGACCAGATACTGTGCAAAATAGGATGACACATAGGAGTATATAGACCCTGGATCAAATAAAACTGAAGCATATCTACCACAAACCCGAACAATACCTGTGATAACCGCATCAGAAGCCTCAGCCTCAGACCTGGCTGGAAGAGCGTAACATTGGGGCTAGGCCCTACCACCCTGAACTACGTCTCTGGGACGACCTGCTGCTGGCTGGCCTTCACCTCTAGCGGCCTGAGCTCCACTTCTAATACCTCTACCTCTAGCACCTCTACCCTGACCTCTAGCTGGTTGGGCAGGCTGTGGAACACTCTGTGCCTGAGCCATGGCACGGGAACCCTGATGCTGAGAGTTGCTTGACTTTTGAAGGCAATATCTAGCAATGTGCCTCGTGTCGCCACAAGTAAAACAAGCCCTCAGCTGCTGGGGCTGACGACCTTGGAAACTCTGAAGCGACAATGCACTGATAGGAGCTGGTAGTGCACTGTAGGTCTGCTGATCCGAATACTGCATATGAGAACCACGACCACCTGAAGCACCGTGAGAAACCTGAAGTGCTGACTGAAAAGACCTAGGAGGATAGCCTCTACCATACGATCCCTTCCTCCAAACGAGGTACCACTGAATCAGCCTGAATGATGAGGCCTCTTATCAGACCCCTGACCACCTCCCTGCGATAGAACCATCTTAACTCTTCTCGCCACATTGGCCGCTTCCTGGAAAGAAATCTCACTCCTTGTCTCCTTGGCCATCTGAAGTCGAATCAGCTGAATAAGTCCCTCAATGAACCTCCTCACCCTCTCTCTCTCGGTGGGAAGTATAATAAGAGCATGACGAGCCAAGTCGATGAATCTAGTCTCATACTGAGTAACGGTCATAGAAACCTGCTGGAGACGCTCAAACTGCCTCCGATAGGCCTCTCTCTGAGTGATGGTGAGAAACTTCTCCAGAAATAGCTGAGTAAATAGCTCCCAAGTCAAAGCTGGTGATCCTGCTGGTCTAGCCAAGCAATAATCTCTCCACCAAGTCTTGGCGGATTCAGACAAGCGAAAAGTAGCAAAATCTACCCTATTGGTCTCCACTATCCCCATGTTCCTGAGAACCTCACGACAATTGTCTAATTAATTATGGGGATCCTCAGAAGATGCACCGCTGAAAGTAGTAATAAAGAGCTTGGTGAAACCTATCCAACCTCCACAAAGCCTCCAAAGACGTAGCTGATCTATCACTAGTCTGTGCTGCTGTTCGGCTGAGGAAGCAGTACGTGACCTCGCCATTAGCGAAAGGAGAAGAGTAGAGGTTTCAATTTAGCATTGAGACACCAAACCGAACGACAGGAAAGAATAAATGTGAAGTTTTTCCTAACTCTGTAGTCTCCGGGGGATAAATACAGACGTCTCTGTACCGATCCCTCAGACTCAACTAAGCTTGTCTGTGAACTGTGAGACCCATGTAACCTAGAGCTCTGATACCAACTTGTCACGACCCGAATTTTCCACCCTCGGGAGTCGTGATGACGCCTACCAGTGAAAGCTAGGCAAGCCAACCAACTAAATTATTTACCTTGTTTCCATTTTTAGTCCTTTAACAATTATGAAACAATAACATGTAGGTAGCAGAATTTATAACAAGTGGAAGAAAAGCAATAAAACTATCTGAATATACATCTAATACAACTGTTTGAACAACGACTACCCAGAGCTGGTGTCACAACTTCACAGACTGTCTAGAAGTACTACAAATAAAGGTCTTAATGAATTAAATACAACACTGTCTCTAGATATACATGAAAGAAACATGAATAGTAGATAAAAAGAGATGTCAAGGCCTGCAGACGCCTGCAGGACTACCTCGAGTCACCTGGTGAACAAGGAACAACAATCTCACTGCGGTCCGAAGTCTACAACACATGGATCTGCACAAAAGAATGTAGAGTGTAGTATCAGCACAATCGACCCCATGTGCTGGTAAGTGCCTAGCCTAACCTCGGCGAAGCAGTGACGAGGCTAGAACTAGACTACCAAATAAACTCGTGCAGTTAAATCATATACAACGGAAATAGAAGCAGATTAATTGGGCAGGGAAAACATGCTGCGAGGAGTAACAGATAACAACAGAATATCAAAAGGAATATAAAGAAACCAAAATCCAGTTACTAACAAGAATAAGGAAAACAAATGCGGAGTTCACTTTCATTTCACATTTTGTTGCAGGCATGCAACCCGATCGCATTTCATGTATCTCGTTGCAGGCGTGCAACCCGATCCTATTTCATATATCTCGTTGCAAGCATGCAACCCGATCCCATTTCATATATCTCGTTGCATGCGTGCAACCCTCTCCCATTTCATATATCTCGTAGCAGGCGTGCAACCCGCTCCCATTTCATATATCTCGTTGCAGGCGTGCAACCCGCTCCCATTTCATATATCTTGTTGTAGGCGTGCAACCCGCTCCCATTTCATATATTTCCGTGCGGCGTGCCACCCGATCCCATTTACAAATCAACAACAATCACAAAAGAATCCCGACAAGAGAACAATTATATTTCAACAATATCCTGGCAAAGGAACAATAATATCAAGACAAACATCCCGGCAAGGGAACAATAATATGACAATAACATCCCGGCAAGGGAACAATAATGATAATAACATCCCGGCAAGGGAACAATAATGATAATAACATGTGAAGCACAATAAACCACAACGGAGTTATAACAATTACAATACAAGACTCACGGGCATGCTTGACACCGATGTATAGATACTCGTCACCATGCCTATACGTCGTACTCCACAATTAACACGTAGCAAATAAGACACGACTCCTAATCCCTAAAGCTAAGGTTAGACCATACACTTACCTCGATGCCACGAACACAATTCAAGCCTCAACTATCAGCTTTACCTCTTGATTCCACCACCAACTCACTCGTATCTTGTCACAAGTTACTTAATTACATCAATAAACGCCAAATAAATCAATGTCAATGCATGAAAATAAGTTTTCCAAAGTTTTACCTAAAAAGTCAAAAAATCGCCCCGGGCCCACATGGTCAAAACCTTAGGTTCGAACCAAAACCCAATTACCCATTCCCCCACGAACCCAAATATATAATTTGTTTTGAAATCGGACCTCAAATCGAGGTCCAAATCCCCAATTTTTGAAAGACCTAGGTTCTACCCAAAAGACCCAATTTCTCCCATGAAAATCATTGATTTTGATTTGAAATCATGAGAAAAGATGTTAAAGATTTAAGAAAACTAGTTAGAAATCACTTACAATTGATTTGGAGAGGAAATTACCTTTGAAAAATTGCCCTAGAGTGTTTTGGTTTTGAAAGAGTCTGAAAAATGGTTGAAATGCATCTATGTTATGAATTTACAGGTCTCTGATGTCGCAATTGCGATCCACTTAGCTTTCCAGTCATCATCGCATTTGCGAGAGACCGTTCACAAATGCGAAATCGCATTTGCGAGAAAACAGTCGCATTTGCGACTCAGGCTGCCAGGTCCATTCTTCGCATTTGCGAGCTCGCATGCGAAGCTTGCAGACCTGATCACACCAGCTGAAAACCTGCAATTTTCCAAGTCCAAAATCCACCCCTTGGCCTATCCAAAACTCATCCGAGCCTCCGGGGCTCCAACCCAAACATGTACACCAACCTAAAAACTTCATACTGACTTGCTCGTGCATTCAAATCACCAAAATAACATCAACAACTATGAATTTAGCATCAAAATTATGAAATTACTTAAGAACATCAAATTTCCCAATTTCTTCAAATAAGGTCCGATTCATATCGTTTCAAGTCCGTTTCTTACCAAATTTCGTAGACTCGACTTAAACCACATATAAGACCTGCACCGGGCTCCGGAACCATAGTACGGCCCGATACCATCAAATTTTAAACACATTTCATTTCCAAAACTCATAAATAATTCCAGAAAATAATTTTCTTTAAAAATTTATTTCTCGGGCTTGGGACCTCGGAATTCGATTCCTGGCAAACGCCCAAGTCCCACATTTTTCTACGGACCCTATGGGACCATCAAATCATGGGTCTGGGTCCGTTTACCCAAAATGTTGACCGAAGTCAACTCAAACTCATTTTAAAGGCAAAATTCATCATTTTCATGGATTTTCACAAAATAGCTTTCCGGCTACGCGTCCGGACTGCACACGCAAATTGAGGTGATGTCGAAAGAGGTTTTTGAGGCCTCGGGATGCAGAATTTACTTTTAAAATAAGTGAAAAGGTCATCACACTCCAATCGTTATATTTTGGATACAATTAGCAATTAAATTATGAAATATAAATAATAAGTAGATATTGATGCTAGTTAATTACATTGTTGCGTTTTATATATAGTTACATTGAATGCGCCTTATATATAGTTACATTGAACGTCTATATATATAATAAGTAGATATTGATAGCGACCATAAATTACATTTACTATGGTTCCACTAGTCAATTGACACCAATCGTTATATTTTGGGATATAATTAGCAATTTAATTATGAAATATAAATAATAAGTAGATATTGATACTAGTTAATTACATTGTTGTGGTTTATATATAGTTACATGAACATCTATATATATAATAAGTAGATATTTATAGCGACCATAAATTACGTTTACTATGGTTCCACTAGTCAATTGACGCCAATCGTTATATTTTGGGATATAATTAGCAATTTAATTATGAAATATAAATAATAAGTAGATATTGACACTAATTAATTATATTGTTGCGCTTTATATATAGTCACATTGAACGTCTATATATATAATAAGTAGATATTGATAGCGACCATAAAATTACGTTTACTATGGTTCCACTAGTAAATTGACACCAATCGTTATATTTTGGATATAATTAGCAATTTAATTATGAAATATAAATAATAACTAGATATTGATACTAGTTAATTACATTGTTGCGCTTTATATATAGTTACATTGAATGTCTGTATATATATATATATAATAAGTAGATATTGATAGCGACCATAAATTACGTTTACTATGGTTCCACTAGTCAATTGACACCAACCGTTGTATTTTGGGATATAATTAGCAATTTAATTATGAAATATAAATAATAAGTGGATATTGTTGCTAGTTAATTATAATGTTGCGCTTTATATATAGTTACATTGAACGTTTATATATATGTGTATAGTAGCCATCATATAATTTCATTCATTAAGGTCATGCGAATATTGATAGCGACCATATAATTACGTTTACTATGGTTCCACTAGTCAATTGACACCAATCATTATATTTTGGATATAATTAGCAATTTAACTATGAAATATAAATAATAAGTAGATATTGATGCTAGTTAATTACATTGTTGCACTATATATATAGTTACATTGAGCGTCTATATATATAATAAGTAGATATTGATAGCGACGATAAATTACGTTTACTATGGTTCCACTAGTCAATTGACACCAATCGTTATATTTTAGGATTTAATTAGCAATTTAATTATGAAATATAAATAATAAGTAGATATTGACACTAGTTAATTACATTGTTGCGCTTTATATATTTTTACATTGAACGTTTATATATATATATATATATATATATATATATATATATATATATATGTGTGTGTGTGTGTGTGTGTGTGTGTGTGTGTGTGTATAATAGCCAACATATAATTTCATTCATTAAGGTCATGCGTATATTGATAGCGACCATATAATTACGTTTAATATGGTTCCACTAGTCAATTGATACCAATCGTTATATTTTTGGATATAATTAGCAATTTAATTATGAAATATAAATAATAAGTAGATATGGATTCATATTTGCTTGCACCACCAAATTTTCTTGGTTTGAATCCATTTTTTAGATAGGGTAAAGTGTCCATTTGACTTGGTTTGATATGAAGGAAGTATAATAAATCGTATACCGTATTTGTTTTTAAGAAAGGAAGAAAATACAATAATTTGTATACAAACTAAATCGTATAATTTGTATAAACATAAAATACACATAAATACAATGGAAACACAAATATAATACACAAGACTCTTCAGCTCCCAATATTTAATTTTCGCATATTTCAAAGCTTGGAATTTAATTTTGTGTTTTGGAAGGAAAAATGTAGGCTAATTAGTTAGGGGGTCTTGGATGTCTTTTCACTGGTGTGGCCAAAGTTGGGTCACACCATTTGAGCCGTTTAGCATCACCCATAATTTATATACAATAAACATGAATCCATAAACTTTTGAACCAACAACCTTTCAAAGAGTTTTTGGCCAATATTGTCCCTTATCTTTGAGGGTAGGTCTATTTTGGTCCCTCAAATATAGCCTTGAGTATATTTAGTCCCTTAAGTATGCTAAAGTTGAGCACCTTTAGTCTCACTAACATAGAGTGTTAAAAAACTAACGGTGTTACCCAACTCTGATTCGCGAAGTGAATGCTTTAAAGCAAAACGTTTTCTCTCCTTTTATTGGATAACGTAAATTGTCGCTTTAATTTCTCATTTTTAGAAAATGTCTTCTAAAATTTTGACCTTGAAAATATCCCCTTCTATGCGAGTTTTCAATGAGAAAATGACATTGTATAGCCATTTTAAAAAAATAGCCAAAAATATATAAAATTTGTATATATATATATATATACACACACACACTTTGTATATTAATATACAAAAATTATACAAATTTTAAATACTTTTTCCTCATGTAAATAGTTTCTGGCACGGGTTAAAAGTGATAATACAACTTGGTTATTCGTTTGCTTCAATAATATGCTTAGAAGTGATCCTGGCAGCTTTGTTTTTTTTTTCAAATTTTAACTTTTCTTTTTGAAAAAATCAACTGAAAATTTTAAAACATATATATATATATATATATATATATATATATATATATATATATATATATATATATATATATGTGTGTGTGTGTGTGTGTGTGTGTGTGTGTGTGTGTGTGTGTGTGTGTATACAAAAAAATATACAAATTTTATACATTTTTCGGCTATTATTTTTACAGCGACTATACAATATCATTTTCTCATTGAACAATTGCATTTTCAAGGTCAAATTTTAGAAGACATTATCTAAAAATGAGGAATTATAGTGATAATTTGCGTTATCCAGTAAAAGGAGAGGAAGCGTTTTGCTTCTGAGCAGAAGATTTGCTTCATGAATCAGAGTTGGGTAACACTGTTAGTTTTTTAACATATTGTGTCAGTAAGACTAAAGGTGCTCCACTTTAGCATACTTAAGGGATTAAATATGCTAAGGGTTATATTTGAGGGACCAAAATAGACCTACCCCTAAAGATAAGGGACAATATTTGTCAAAAACTCCCATTTTAAACCCACAAATTTCACAAATTTCGGAACCGCTAAACTTTCGAACCTGTAAAATTTATAATTTCTAAACCTCTAAACTTTCAACACATAAACCTCCAAACTCATAACTTTGGAGCTTGTAAAATTTCAAACATGTAAACTGAAAGATGAAAAAACCAAAATTGAAAATATGTAATAAAAAAAAATATCGGGGGGAGGGGGCAGTTAGGGTGGGATGGGTGGTGCAGAAAAACGAAAAAACAGAAAATCGAAAATTCCAAAAAAAAAACAAATTTGGTGAATTCCAAGATTTTTTTTTTCTGCTTCAGAAGTTTTTATTTCAAAAATTGAAAAAAAAAATATTCGAAATTCAAAAATATTTTATTTCTTCTTTAGAAGTGTTTATTTCAAAAATTCAAGTGGATGGGTGTGGGGGTATGAGGTGGGTTGGTGAAGGTGGGGAATAGGGTGGGAAGGTTGACGAGGAGTTTTGGAAAATGTTTTCCCTTTTCTTGATAAGGAAAACATTTTCTTCCAATTGGAGGAAAATGAGTTCCTAAGGAAAATATTTTCCAAAACATTTAAGCCAACCAAACATGAAAAAATTGGAAAACATTTTCCTTAGTACCAAACACACCCTTAGTTTGATGTGGTAATTAAACAATTATAGAAGAAGAGACAAACACATGGATTTTTTTGAGCTTGACAGATCAAATAATGACCCATTTTAGCCCAAATTAACTGCACATTTGGCCCATGCATACAATAGGACAACTCATTTTGATGGGAAAAAAAATAATCAGAAATAATCATATTTACAACTGGTAATTGAAAAATAGTCATAGTTTCAAAAGTAATCGAAATTTAGTTATTTTTTTATGTAAGATAAAATCTGAACAAAAGCACCCTTTAAAATCCGGAAAAATTCCATCATTATATGTTGGAGTTCGAATTTTTTACATATGAGATTCTAGCATAATGTAGTGGAATTTCATAATGTGTTGGAGTTCTAACATAATATACTGGAAGTTTATACATAGGAGCTCCATAATCTAACTTATTATGTTGGAACTTTCCATATGTTGGAGTTCCAATATAATATGCTGTAAGTTTATACGCAAGAGCTCCATAATCCAGCATATTATGCTGAAACTTTTTGTGTTTCAGCAAAATAGTAGTTATTTTTCAATGACTTTGCAAACACTAACTATTTTCTATTTATCAGTCCGAAAACTAGCTAGCAGGTGCTAGTTTCACCATTTTGATTCACCCAAACATAACCCAACATGTCTTTAAAATCCCTAAATGAGATCTAACCCTTTCAATTCCCTCAAACCATGAAATCCCGTCGGTGGTAATATTGGACAAGTAGCCTAGTTGATATTCCATTTCCCTTAGTTAAGGTGCTTGTTCTAAGACACTTGTAAAAACATTATTGCGTAAATATTGAAGTTGTGAATTTTTTTTATTAGATATTCAGAATGGCCAAACTAGATATAAGACACACATTTATTTCTAGATATCCTATTTGGGGAACTTGGCCAACCACCTAGCTACCAAATATATCTCATTAAATTGCTCAACATTCTGTGGCTACAAACTTTATGAGACATAGATCCCTATGAACTTTTGCCCTATGGTTGAACAGTGTCAACTTTTGATTGCATTTAAAATACGCCAAAACAACTGGAAATTCAACTTTCTTGAATATCAGAGTGTGAGCAAATATATATAGCTATCAACAGATCTTTGTCCAACCAGTCAAAGACCAACAGAAATGGGCAATCACTCATTTTTCGTTAGAGACCATATCTTTTCTATCGCTACAATACGAGGCAACAGTTAATATGACATATAATATTAGTTACATAAAAAGAAAAGAACTCAAATAGAAGTAGAAATACTTAATAGCATGAAGATACCCGTGTACAAAACTTCTACTTGGAGCACTTGCATTTGCAACCAGGAGCATAGACATGATTTTTTGTGAGTGATGTCAATATTTATGAAAGAGTGGAGAATAATAATATTAATTATCACATTTTCTAACAAAAAATACCATTAGTCCATTAATTTTGTTGAGTCATTAAGTTAGAAGAAGTCATGAGTTTAATTGTACCTATCTAAAACTTTTAACAATAGAGACTCTCTTAAATATTTGCCAAAAAAATGATTTGTTTGAGGTTCGAACCTTAACGTTATGTAGAGAGTATCATTATGAATTTTTGATTAAAACCATAAAATCGTTATGCCATAGAAATTATTACTCTAAGACATAAAGGTTAGTTCATAATAAGTGTCTACACTGTAAAAATAATTTTCTACCGTTTTATAAAAATAGGTACACATGGTTGACTGTATACATAAAATCTAGCTAAAATATTTACATTTATCTCGTAGTGTACGAGAATATCAAGACATAGTGTCACGACCCGGATTTCCCACCATCGGGAGTCGTGAGCGCCTACTATTGGAGCTAGGCCAGCCAAGTATTAAAATATTTATGATAACCTTCGCAACAATATAAACAAACGAGACAATTAAATAAAAGCGGAAGTCTTTAAACTTAGATAACTGAAATTAAATGCGGAAGTCTAAATACGTCTCTACCCAGAGTTTGGTGTCACTAACTCACGAACTACTAGAGAGTACTACAAACAAGGTTTGAATAAAAGATACAATGCTTTGTTCCGATACAAAAGGGAAACAATCCAAGTAAAATAGGAAGGGACTCCGGCCTGCGGACGTCAGCTAGGCTACCTCGAAAGTCCCTGGACTGAAGTCAGCTCCCGATCAAATCCTACTGCTGAGGTCCAAAAGCTGCTCCTGGATCTGTACAAAAAGATGCATAGAGTGTAGCATCAGCACAACCGACCCCATGTGCTGGTAAGTGCCCAGCCTAACCTCGGCAAAGTAGTGACGAGGCTAGGACCGGACTCCAAATAAACCTGTATAGTTCATATATATATATACACATGCAGCGGAAAAGAGATACAGAAATAATCAGTCAATGTGGGAGGGGGAAACATGTTGTGGGGAGTTAACAGTTTCAAATAGAAATCCTCAATAACAGAAAGAAACAACAAGTCAGAATATCAATAAGAATCAAAAGTCAAAAATTTGCATGACATCACCCTTCGTGCTTTTACTCTCGTCCTCACCAAAACAATACGCGGCATCACCCTTCGTGCTTTACGCTCTTCCTCACCCAAACAACAATCACAAGACAATTAGGGTAAGGGAAGCTATAACCTCGAAGTAAATCAAATAACAACAAGTAATGAAAAAAAAACATAACTCGGATATCAATAAAGAATCAGAAAGCAACAAATGCACGACATCACCCTTCGTGCTTTTACTCTCATAAACTCTCATATCAAGGCACAGAATGACCTTTCGTGCATAAATATTCAAAACGTGGCACGGTATGACCCTTCGTGCACAAATATTCAAACATGGCACGGAATGACCCTTCGTGCATAAATATTCAAACCTGGCACGGTATGACCCTTCGTGCATAAATATTCAAACATGGCACGGAATGACCCTTCGTGCATAAATATTCAAAACGTGGCACGGTATGACCCTTAGTGCATAATCGCTCTTCCTCACCCAATCAACAATCACAACCAAACGGGGCGAGGGGATAAATAAACAATATTAAACATCTCGGCAAGGGAGAACAAATATAATACTTAAATCCCGGCAAGGGAATAATTACATCACTTTCTCTTTTGATCACTTCTTCCTCAATTATCATATTCTCATTCGAGCCAATGCTCCAAGAATGTACAAATCATAATTCTTCCTCAAACTCTTCACATTATATGAAATTTATCAATTTAACAAGGAAGAGGTAACACAAAATCCGAATAAACACAAACAAGACTCACGGTCATGCTAGACTCCGGTGCATAGATATTCGTCACCATGCTTATACACCGTACTCAACAATTAGCAAATAACAAACAACACTCTAATCCTATTCTCTCAAGTCAAAGTTAGAACAAACACTTACCTCGGTCCAAAGAATAGCAATCAACCCTCAAATACCGCCTTTCCTTTATAACGATATCTAGGCATAATTAATTCAATAATATCAATAAAGACTCGATAACAAAATCCCATAGCTTAGATATGAAGTTTCTAGCATTCTTCCAAAAATACCAAAATTCGACCCCGGGCCCACATGGTCCAAACATGAGGCTCAGACCAAAACCCGATTACCCATAACCCCACGAGTTCAAATATATAATTTATTTTAAGATCCGACCCCAAATTGAGGACAATCACTCAAAATTTCCAAAAACCTAACTTTACCCAAAACCACTAATTTCTACTCTAAATTACATGTTTTAGGCTTAGGAATTCAATAGATACTGATGGAAAATGAAGAAAACGAGTTGAAATTTACTAACACAAGAAGTATTGGTGAAAGAGAGCTTCAATGGACGCCTAAGGACCTTGGAGAAGAAAGAGTTCGTGTGTTTTTATGAAAATCTCGTAACTACACTGTTCTGGAATTAAAATTTATAACTGGGCAAAATTGCTCTATGCGATCGCGAAGAGAGTCATGCGATCGCATAGGGGAAGGGAAGGTTGGTGTCTGCGATCGCGAACCAAGCATTGTGATCGCATAGAAGAAGGACTTCACACTTTTAGGTTTGGTTTTATGAACTGCGATCGCGGAAGAAGGATGCGATCGCATTGAATGAATTGTGGCTAAGCTATGCGATCACGGATGAATCTATGCGATCGCATAGAACAAAACTGGGCACCTGGAAGGTTACACTATGCGATCGCGATGCTGCCTATGCGATCACATAGAATTAAATATCAGAACACCAGAACTGCTACTTTCTGCAACTTTTTCTAATGCTAAAACCATCCCGAGACACATCTGAATTACACCCGAGCCCTCGAGGCTCCTAACCAAACATGCACTCTAACTCAAAAACATCCTACGAACTCGACCGTACGATCAAATCGCCAAAATAACATAAAAAAACAACGAATCAAGCCTCAAAATCACTAGTTTTTTCTTCAAACTTCATAAACTTTCAAATTTAGAGTTTTAAGTTCGAAACACGTCAAATGACGTCCAATTTCAACCAAACTTCACAGAAACATCTTAAACTACATATAAGACTTGTACCGGGCGTCTGGAACCAAAATGCGGGCCCGATACTAACACGTTCTAAACAATTTTCATTATAAATTTCAGAAAATAATTTTTACTCAAAAATTCGTTTCTCGGACTTGGGACCTCGGAATTCAATTCCGGGCATACGCCCAAGTCCCATATTTTTCTACGGACCTCCCGGGATCGTCAAATCACGGGTCCGGGTCCGTTTACCCAAAATATTGACCGAAGTCAAATTTATCCATTTTAACCTCAAAATTTAGCATTTTTCATAGAATTTCATATTTAAGCTTTCCGGTTACGCGCGCGGACTGCACACGCAAATCGAGGCGACTCTAAATGAGGTTTTCAAGACCTCGGAGACATAGATGGATAAGAAAACAGGTGATGACCTCTTTAGCTCGTCACACAGAGATCGTTATGATCTATTTAAGCTGTGGTTAAACAAGGGAGTAAAATTTTGATCATTGCATTAAAAGTTTTTCAAAACAGCTGGAGTTCAACTAATTTTCTTGAATGTAAAGAATGGATAGGCAATAATCAACAGCAGAGAGAGCTGATTTTTTGTCCATCCAATGAAAGACAATAAAAAATGGGAAAATGAGTCATTTTTTGCAGAGACCATCCCTATGTTTCCTTATGAAACAACAGTTATTATGCAAGATATAAATTCTCTGAAAGGAGGAAAATGAAAATAAAAATAAAAATTGTATGTAGGGATGGTTTTACTATAAATTACCAGGCCATATATCAGTATATCTTGTTGAGGAGGTGGCTCCACTCATAATAAAACAGGTCAGAAGGAACCAACCACCAGTTACCGACTACCAAACATAGCATTTACTTCTACTCTGCCTTTTTATCACCATCTACGTACTACTGTTAATTTCTTCTCATAAACTAGCTTGAGGATAGATAGCCATTGAATCATAACTAAGAGGTCTTAGGACTATTTAACGCATTCAAGTAATAGCTGTTTTCCCCCCATTAAAACCACTTAAGTATACTGGGAAATACTAATTATATGATCTTGAACCAAACTCCCGCTTAAAGTAAAATTCACATTGGAAGAGGTATAATCATAATGTGAATGATACTTAACTAAAAATTAGAAGGACGTACTGTAACTAAGTAGAATCATTTTTTTTTTTTTTAGTTTAATCATTCAGTGTCCGAAGCCTTTGACTAATTCGAATTCATGGCGGGTAGGTTTTCTAGCACTCCCAACCAAAAAGTTCTTCATTTTCAGGGTTCGAACTTAAGAATTTCTGATGAAAATAAAGGAATTCCAACTATCCCACCACATCTATTGATGTATGGTACGTAGAAATAAGTTTTAAGTGATCATTTGATAATAATTGCTGCGCTCATTGTTAATGATGCCTCAGTATATGAACATTTCAAGTTAGTGATATGTCAAGTATTATATAAACTTTATACGAAGTCACATGTTCATCGATTAAATTTTTTGACAAAGCATTGTCTGATCACAACTTAAGATGTGACTGCCACTGATTAATAGAAGCATATCAAACTTCAACAAAAGAATGAGATTAGTCACAATCTTAGCATTCTTCAAATAAGCTTGATAAAGATCTGCTAAGCATATGGAAGACCAATCAAATTTTGAAATGTGTCGTAACTCGTGACCTTTTTATTTCTTTATCTTAAATGATTACACCAAACCATAAAGCTTCATCGCTGAGGGTGGTTGAAGGCTTTATGATTTCCGTACTAGAATCTTTATTGCCCCATTTCAAGTTAAGGAGCTATGAACAAAACATAACCAAAAAGAAAGAAAAAAAACTGAATAATATTGTTTAATTTGTTTAATTCCATTAAACAGGTGCCGTTCCTGAATTTTCGTGGGACTTTAGAAGTCTCTAGCTTTGACGGGTGATTTCTGAATCAATTCAGTTCATCTCTCACACTTTCTTTGGTCATCCATTTATTGCAGAAGTATATGATAATGTGAAAAAGCGTTACATTTTCAAATATTTAGTAATTAAATCCTTCCTATATTAGAGTATTTTAACTTGTTAAAGTATGTTATTTTATTTCATTTTTGTGTTACCACAGTAGGTCTGATGTAAAACGTTATCTATTGTTATTAATATAAATCTAAATTGTGCAACAGAATTATACGCTCCATACAAGTTAAACGCTTGTAGGAAATAAAAGAGGTGGAAGTGTTAACAATTTTCTTGGCATGCTTAAAACCGTAATTGCTAGTACTATAAAGGTTGAACCATATGTCCAAATTGAGTTTGGCGTCACTTAAATAATGAGCATAAGATGCTTTGTTGATACATATAAAGTAGTACTTCAGATTTTCACTAATACAAACTCTAATATTCTGGACAAAATAGGCCATACTACCATTACTTCTGGGATCTAGAGAGGCCATACACTTTGAACAAAAGCAAAATAAGAAACATTTAAAGTGGGCGTTTGGACATAAGATTTGTAAAATTTCAAATTTTTTTTTAATGAAAATGATATTTGAAAAGTAGATTTGTGTTTGGACATGAATATAATTTTGGATTGTTTTTGAATTGTTGTGAGTGATTTGAGCAAATATTTTGAAAAATCCTTAATTGGAGTTTTCCAAATTTTTGAAAAATTCCAAAATTCATCTTCAAGTGAAAATTGAAAATTTTATGACTAAACATTGATTTCGAAAAAAAGTAAAAAAAATTCAAATAAAAAAGTGAAAAACTTTTCATGGACAAACGGGCCCATGTAACATAAAAAAGAAGAAACCTAAGAGCCCGTTTGGACATAAGAATTTTTTACTTTTTTCGACTTTTTTTATTTTTTTCCGAAATTAGCGTTTGGTCATAAAATTTCCAACTTTCACTTCAAGATTAATTTTGGAATTTTTCGAAAATTTGAAAAACTTCAAAAAGCAGTTTTTCAAAATTTTCACTCAGATCACTTATAAAACTTCAAAAACAACCCAAATTTATGTTCATGTCGAGACACAACTCTAATTTTCAAATAACATTTTCACTTGAAATTTTTTTCACTTTTTTTTTTTTGAAATTTTACAATTCTTATGTCCAAACACCCACTAAGATCAAATACATATATTTGAAAGCCCAACCAAGAAGTTCTTCTTTTCAGGGTTTGAACTCAAGAATTTTTGATAAGAGTAAATGTTGAGTTTTTAAGCAAAAATAAGCTTAAAAGATGGTGAATGGGAAATGGAGGGAAAATAAAATTTTAAGTTTCCCTCCATGACAAAGGGACATTTGTCCCATATTGGAAGAGGAAAAGGTTTTTGATGGGTACATATACAATTGCTCTTCTTCTAGCTCTTAAAGAGTTAAGAAGAAGGCAATTCTCGCGTCGTCGTCGTCGTCGCTCGCTTGGCTCGGCTTCGGCTTCGGATTTGATCGATTGATTGATTGATTTTTTAGACCAAATTTATTTATTAATAGTAAATTTTAACGTAATATTATTAAATATCCATTTTTTGAAAACGGAAAATTAATATTAAATCCAACGGAAAATTAAGTGTCCGTTTTCCGTTTTCCATTTTTGTAACGGAAAATTAAGTTTCCTCCGTGGTATGAATTACCGGTTTATTGTTGCGTAAATAACCATTTACGTTATGATCGTTTTACGTAAACAACCCTTCTGAAGAGTTGCACCTCTTCAATTTGAGCTCAACATATTGGCTATAAATAGCAGTCCATTCTCTCAGATTTTTCATACGAATTTCTGAATTCTTCTCCTTTCTTCTGTATTGTTTTAATTACAAAGAAAGCAACAGTAAGTGTGATTTGCTACCGATCTTTGTGTTCGCTGAAACACTGGGGTTTGAAGTACTGCTACACCAGTGTGTAATTCCGTTCTATCCTGGGAGAAAATAATCCATAACCTTGGGTACTAGGAGGGAATTAAGTTTCTTAAGGAAACAATGTGAATTCAGTGAACTCAGATTAAATTCTGTTTCTTTTATATTTATGTTTATATGTTATTTTATTTTCTCTAAAATATTTTACAAATACAGTTTACTAACAGTAAAGGAATTCCAACTATCTCACCACACCCGTTGATGCATGGTATGTAGAAAAAAGTTTAAGTGATCATTTGATAATATTTGCTTTGTTGTTTGTTAACGATGCCTGATCAGTATATGAACATTTCAGGTTAGAGATATGTCAAATGGAGTAGTACATAAACTTTGTACTAAGTCACATGTTCATCACTTAATTTTTTTGAAAAAAACAGTGTCGGATCACAATCCTGTTAGTCACAATCTTAGCATTAATTTGAAATGAGCTTGACAGAGATCTGCTAAGCATATGGAAGACCAACCAAATTTGAAATGTGTCGTAACTCGTGATTTTTTAAATTTCTTTATATTAAATGATTAGACCAAATCAAGTACAGAACCAATAAAGCTTCATTGCTGAGAGTTGTTGAAGGCTTTAAGAAAGTTTTCCGTACAAGAATCTTTTATTGCCCCATTAATTCAAGTTAAATTGAGCTATTATATGAACAAAACATAACAAAAAAGAAAGGAAAAAAAAACGATTAATATTGTTTGTTTAATTTCTTTAAATAGGTGCCGTCATGAATTTTTGTGGGACCTTTTAGAAAAGTCATTAGCTTTGACGGATGGCCTCTGAATCAATTCAGGTCCTCTCTTACACCTTTTTTTATTGCTCATCCATTTATTGCAGAAAGTTTTTACATTGACAAGTATTTAGTAATTAAATCCTTCCTATATTAGAGTATTCTAACTTATTATAGTAAGTTATTTATTTCATTTTTTATGTTACCACATTAGATCTGATGTAAAAAGTTAAATTTATTGTTATAATTATCAATCTTGATTGTGTAACATAATTATATACAAGTTAACCGCTTGTAGGAAATACAAAGAGATGATAGTGTTAGCAATTTTCTTGGCATGTTTAAAGCATAATTGCTAGTACTGTAAAAGTTGAACCATATTGAGTTTGCCGTCAATTAATAATGAGAATAAGAAGCTTTGTTGATACATATAAAGAAATATTATTCTGCACTATATTGCATAACACCAAGTGAACATAGATAAGATATTCATTAATACATACTACTCCCTCCGTTTTAATTTATGTGAACTTATTTTCTTATTTGGAAACAATTTACCTTTACACAAAGATTTATAGCCACACATAATATATTTGCCTCATTTTAGACCACAAGATCAAAAGTCTTTTCTTTTTCCTTAAACTCCGTGCCCAGTCAAATGAGTTCACGTAAATTGAACGGAGGTAGTATAATATTTTGGACAAAATAGGCCCCACTACCATTACTTCTAAGATCTAGAGAAGCCATACACTTGCAACAAAAGCAAAATAAGAAACAATTTATCCATGTAACATAAAAAAGAAGAAACCTAAGATCAAATACATATCGTACACCATAGAACAATTCTGGAAACTAAACAACAATTAGCTAATTTCTCAAATTTTAGACCTTGGCAAAATAATTGCTTTGAGGGGATTTTTCATTACCACAGTAAAAGCAAATGTCTCTGTCGGGTCGGGTGGGTTATCTGGTATGGGTATCCACTTAAACTTATGAACCATCTTAGCAAGCATGAGGTAAATATGCAACGTACCCAATGACCAAGCGGGGCAGATCCGACGACCCGCCCCGAATGGAAGCATCTTCACACCCCTCATTCCCGTGATGTCCACGTCAACTCCGTCCCCAGTCAAAAACCTCTCCGGCCGAAACTCGCCGGGATCTTTCCATAAACTAGGATCCTCCGTTACCCATGCAGTGTAAAATTCAACATAAGCATCAGAAGGGATATTGTAACCTCCTAATTGAGTGTCATTTGTTACAGAATGTGACAAGACAAAATGGCTAGGTGGATGTCTTCTAAAAGTCTCCTTCACAATGGCTCCAAGATACGGCATTTTCTCAACATCACTTTCTGATATATCACCATGTTTTCCAACACAATCAACTATTTCTTTGTAGAGTTTTTCTTGGATTTCTTGGTCCATCACTAAGTGAAGCAAAGCCCATTCTAGTGCAGTGGCACTAGTATCAGTTCCTGCACCTATTGTTTCTGAAACAAGTGTGATAATTTCTGCTTCTCCTAATTTCCTGCCAGGAATTTCAAGACTAAATAATGAATCAACATAGGCTGCACCAATTGGACTCACCATTTCTGAACTGCTGCTTTTAGGGTTCCCATTGCTCTCCACAAATGCCTTTCTGTCTCTTACCTGTGATCGAAGACATAATATAATTTAGTAATCAACTAAAAGTGTGATACTTCTAACCACTTAAATTTTTAGATAACACGATCATACATTTCAACATAGTATATATTAGAGCGTGCAAAAATATATTAGAGCGAGCAAAAGGTCTTTGGTTCAAATGTCGCAAAATTATTTCTATGTGTTTGGCTAAGAAAAAGAATCATGCAGGCCCACACACGTGAGGGGCGTGTTGAGACATATATAATATAATTAACTAATTAAAAGTGTACTATCTCTAACAGTTTAAGCTTACCAAAGGCACTAGGTATTCTAGTTGTGTCTGTCTCAGTTTCTTCGCCTGTTTCACTTGACTGCGAAACAATGGTGTGAACACGGGCAAGAAGTCCGGAAGCTGTGGAGCAGTGATGAGCATAACATCTTTGAGTATGCTCTCAATTTTCTTGATTCTCTCTTCAGAAATTTTTGCACCAAAACAAAGGCAAATGAGAATGCTGCATATAGTAAGCCTACAATTAGCCATCACCTCTACAAACCCCTGTTGAGAAACTTCATTTTCAAGCCTTTTCATGTGGTATTCCATAGCCCATTTCCTTATCCAACTGCACTGCTTGATTCTTGTAGGGTTTATCAACTCAGTAACAAAATTCCGCCGGAGAGCGCGCCATAGAGGGCCGTACTCGGCCGAGTTAATGGCACACTTTCCAACGCTAAATATAAGGCGGATCGGTGAATCTGCAGGTCGACTCGCAAAGAGAGGGCCATTCTGAACTAGAGCTTCATGGATAAGTTCAGAGCTGGTGATTATAACAAGGGTACGTTGTCCCATTTGCATGGTGAAAATAGGGCCATATTTTTTACGTAAATCACGTACTATAAATATGAAAGGGCGACGTTGGAGAATAACTTGGAAAAGATTTCCTACTAATGGCCAACCAGGTGGCCCTGGTGGGAGATTTTTCTTCCCACCTCCAGTCACTGACCAATATTTCCACCATACACACAAAAAGAGTATAGCTAAGCCTAGTGTTACAATGTCCATTACCTCCATCTTTTTTTTTCAGCTCCTTTTCTCTCTCTCTCTCTTCAGACTTAGTATATTCTTTTTGGGCAGTGTGAGGAAATTGTGGTGTGTATTATTTGTTTATAAAGACGATTGGGAGGGATGGGAGTGAATGAGTTTATCTACCTACTGGTCGTATATTGATTGCGTATTCAACAGAAATATTTACTATAGACGTACCTAGTCATAAAGATTTTAGTTACTTGGTAGGAAGACAACTATATCTGACATCTACTTGACTTTAGAAAAACTTGTCATTTTATCTTCATTTTCCTTTTCCAACTTAGATTTGAGATTCATACTCCGTATAAGTTCGATGCTTAATTACAGTTGAGTTATCAATAATTTTGATAGTATTTAGGGAAAGAAAGAGATTAATTTGAACCTGAAATGTGTTTGTATATTATGGAGAAGAAAAATGTACCCAGTTGTGTTACATTGCAGTCTTGTAGATTACTAATTTGTCAGTAACATTCCGTATAATGGAACATAACTAGGAAAAAGATTAGTATATAATACAACAAGATAATAATCATACTTAAGGTAATTTAATTTTAAGTTAGGACCACATAACATTAAGTGATAGTAATACAACCACGTACTATTTATTTACTTAGAAATTGCCAGGTGTCTGCATGCACTGGTAATGAATTGAATCCAACCATCAAAATCTACTTTTGCTGTTGAATCAAGTAGTCCCACTAGCCAGAGTAAAATCGAAGTATAAAACTACACGAAGAAAGCAATAAATGAAAATCTCTACCCCTCAACCATCCAAATATGTAAAAATATGTAAAAAAAAAATAACAATGATGATAATAAAATGCATTTTTGGTACTGCACTGCCCATTTGGTCTTCATGCATGTCTAGCCAATAATGCATAAAACTTGCCATTTTGCTTTTTCTAGTTAATATCAGCCTCCCCAGTTTTAATTGTATAGCAAGTAAAAAATCACGTTTTTCTTTTGACTCCGTAATAGACACCTAAATTAATTTTTTCCCGTTTCAAACTTTAATGCTCTTCAGTCTTTGCCCAATGAATTGAAGACGATCGATAGCTGCATATTACTAGTATTATAGAACGAAACCAGCAAACTTTTAGAAAAGAAAAAATATAGAAACAATTAACTACCGAAACTATAAAAAAGAGTTAGCTAGTATCATGCAAGAAGCAATAGCTACGATCTAAATACCTTTATTTTCTAAGGGTGGGAAAAAAGCATGGTATATGATAAATTTATTTAATTTTTTTCACATCTATTGCATGTCTGTCACAGCCCATTCATTTTTACAAACTCACCAACCCTCTTAAATAAATAAAAAAAGATTTAGTAAAGCTTAAAAAGGGTTTTTCAATTAGAACGTGACAAAATTGGGTTCAAAAGGAAATAACTCAGAGTCACCACCTGACATTGGTTTCGGTGTGTCAGGTCACCGTTTTTATAAAAATGATTTTTCCTTTTTAAATACTTTGCACTCCAAAACTAAGTCTGCACCAGAGATTCGGGTAAGAGGGTTCATTTGACTCGGGGAGAAGGTGTTAAGCACTCCCCAAGTCCTGTAACTAGTACGGTTGCGTACTCGATCAAGTTAGCTTTCAGAATATTCGAATTGAGGTAAAACGAACACAGAAAAATAAACACACAAAAGGGCTCGAGGTCGTCCCCGCCTAATAAAAGAAAAATAAAAATAAAAATAAAATACTACAAGCTCTACTTTTGGCCTCCAAATACAGGTACCACATGGCAATCCCCGGAATAAAATATACACAAGTCCTTCGGGGCATTCCCCGGATAAATTTAACTAAGGGAATGACCTCTCGCCTCAAAATTAACAGAAGTCCTAAGGCTTGCCTACTCAAATAATGACGGCCTAACATGCTCCTAGCGGATGAAATATAACAAATAAAAAAGAACTAAGTAAAAAGGAGATTTCATTCATGCTCAAATTCTTTTAATCTCTTAAATCCCAACCCTCATAACCCGTATTCATCAATAAAGATATATGCACAATGTGATGTATGACATTCAAAACAGACAAAACACAAAAGAAAGAAAGGTGCAAATAAAAGGCATACTTAAACGTAAATCACATCATCTAAATACAAACAAGGAATTGGCAATGCCAACTGAACAATTTCTCATAGTGACCTACCAACACAAAGCAAGGAAAATAACCACAACCTTGGCAAAGTTAACTACAAAATTTTCATCTTTAAAACTACTCTACAAGAAAGACTCATGACTGAAAATGAATATCAACGTTACCGACATTGCGATTTTAAGCTCCAACCCATATGATGTCGAAACCTTAAGATACTACTCTTATGAAAAATACATTTTCCTTTAATAGAGTGTTTCACCATGTTTAAATCCATTTACAAAGGACAGAAAACCAAAATACTTCAAATTTTATACCAAGCCAGAAGAAGCAAACACCAAGAACAAACCAGATGATATTCCCTCTTCATCAAATTTTTTTCACTTTTTAATGATAGTTGTAAATCAAATTATTAATGAAGCATATAGCTACAGTATATATGAGAAACAAGAAGGCACCAAAATAACCTAAGCAGGGACCTAATCACCGATGCAGTAAACTTCACACATCACAGATGTTAAACAAGTTCTATTTGATATTGCAGAAAACTAGAGCAACAGTTGATGCGCAGACTACCCCAACAGGTGCGGAGAATCTATGCACGTGATGCAAATATGGTGCAAAAATTTATAAAGAGTGGAAGGAAGACTAACATCAACCTTAATCTTTCAATTCATGCTTACCTAAATGGAAGTCCAACAACTATGAGAATGACATTACAAGGCTCACACATTGTTACTTCGACTGATGCAAGATGCGAGGAATCAAGGAACTATTACCAACTGAATGTATATATTTTTTACACTAAATCTCCTAACCATCAACTACCAACGGAACTTAGCTAACAAGAAAGTTTTAAAAAAAAAATTCATGGTGAACTCTCAAAATTTTCAAGAAGCAAAGCCTAAGGACACAACTCAATTCATACAATCTCCAAAAAATAACTCAATTCAATCTACAATTCAATCAAGAAGTTCGACTGAGTCTCTAACAAATAGTTCTAATTATATGCTCCTAATTCGATTTTCGACAAACAAATATCAAGAGAATCTAGAGCAGAGTTTCAGTTTAAACTCATGGAACTAATCTCATTAAACACGAAACTAGCCAAATTTGCAACATAGAATGATGAGCTAAAGGAACAATCCGAGTTCATTTGTTAATCTCAAAGTAACAATGGATCAGACAATCTATTAACCGATTAAACCCGACTCTCATCCTATTTTCAATCAAACACCAAAGATAGATTAAGAAAAGAGAAGGAAATTGAACCTGTTTGATCGAGGCTTTGATTAATTTCGTTTGGAATCGAATACAACGACAATGAAAATCCGAATGAGACTGCAGCTAAGAGGCGACAGGATGCAAAACCAACGAACTCGAACTCGAACGGAGAACTCGATCTCGGCTCAATCAATCTCTATATTGAAACCAAAATTAAAAGAAGAAACTAAAATATTTTGGGATACTTTCTGATTTTTGGAAATGGAAACCAGTTCGAACAAAAATCTAAACTCACTATTTTTTTTTTGAATTTCTGTTTTTCTGGAAAAGCAAACCAAACGAAAATCTCAATAAAACTGAAGAGAACCCTAACTTTTTTTCAATGCTTTTTCTCTAAGTCTCTGTCTTCTAGTCCGAAATTTTTCCAAATTTTCCTCTAATTTCTCTCTCCTATCTTTTTTCTACCCGAACATTCTGTCCAAGACCCAAATATATAGGCAGCCTAGAAGCTTCTCCTTCCTTCCTCTCCAAGAAAACCGAAAAATCTCAACGAAATTCCCAAAAAGTCAAAACAAAAATCGGAAAAATCTCTTCTATTGGTGATATAAGAGAAATGGAGGGAGTAGATCGAGTGCAACTCAATCCTACGCACCCCATTTTTCCTATTTTCGCCTAAAAGAGTAAATCCGAAGATGCGAAATAGGAAGAAAACACGTAGAATCAATTACTAATGATGAGGAGGGGACCATGAGGGGACCAGTGCTTACGTGGAAGGAATTGTCGGTGGGTTTGGGAGGTGTCACGGTGGCAGAGGCGTGTGAAGGGGTGGGGCGCCGATTTGGTGTTCTTTGGTTAGGTTAGGGTTAATGAAGATTAAGTTTTTATATTAGGGTATGGGGATTAATCGTGGCCATTGGATGAAATTAAATTGATGGCTGGGATTTGAGTGGGGAGATGGGGCGGGTTGGACGGGTTTCGCGGGTCGGGCGGACTAGGTAAGGGGTCAGCTGGGTCTTGGCACTGTTGGGCTCAAATTTGGCCCAATTTGGTCTTTTTTTAAGACAAGACTAGCCCTAAAATTCATTCTTCTTTTTTCTTTTCTTTCATTTTTCATTTTTTTCCTTTTTCTTTTTAAACAAAACAATAACAAAATACTAATTAATTTTAGCTAAACTAAATCTGTATTAAAAGTGGAATTATATATATAGTTTTTGTATTTTCCCAAAGATTATGTTAAAGTAAAAATAGAAAAGATAGCAAAATTAGACTAACGTCACTATAAGAAAGACTAGTGATATTCAATTGTATGAAAATATAAAAATATTTGTATAACATGAGAAATATTATAAAAGTGAAACTATTTTTGTGTTTTCAAATTTATGTGCTTTAAAAACTAGAATTAAAATTAACAATAAAGTAAAATCCTATAGAAATAAACTCAAATAAATATCCTAAAAATACTAGGACTATTAGACGTGATTTTAATGCGTGGGCCAAAAATTACATATCTACAACTGCCCCTATTTGATGGAAAACACGAAGTATTTTCAGACAAAGAACAACAAGACATGTTTTTGAACCGACCCTTATTTAGAGAGACAAAAACTAAAAGAAAAGAGAATGTGACTGAGCCGTGTAATTCACAAGTGAGAAGGATGATGGAGTACCGAGGTGGAGAGTCGAGTGAAGTGTCGTCGAGGTTCCGGTCCGCTGTTCCTACCATTAATCAAAAATGAAAGGAAAAATTACAGCAAAAATAAAAGGAAAATACAAGATCCTATCTATTTCTTGTCTTGAATCTTCCGTGAATCTCTACTTGATCTTCAATATGCAACTGAAAAATGGACCCTATTCTTCAGGCGGGCTCCTAATGCTTCTTGAATTTGCAAATTGAAGTAACTCTGAAATGAATTCCCTCGTTCTCCAGGTAGGCGCCTGCCAATAGCTTGACTTTGGTAAAAATGAGTTCCCTCGTTCTCCAGGTGGGTGGCTGATTTCCAAAACTTGAATTGTATTCCTTCGTTCTCCAGGTGGGCGCCTGATTATCAACAATTTGAATTGCATTCCCTCGTTATCCAGGTGGGTGCCAGATTACCAAAACTTGAACTGTATTCCCTCGTTATCCAGGTGGGCGCCTGATTGCTAAAACTTGAAACTGTATTCCCTCGTTATCCAGGTGAGCTCCTCATTACCAAAACTTGAAACTGTATTCCCTCGTTATCCAGGTGGATGCCTGATTACCAAAACTTGAAACTGTATTCCCTCGTTATCCAGGTGGGCGCCTGATTACCAAAACTTGAAACTGTATTCCCTCGTTATCCAGGTAGGCGCCTGATTACGAAAACTTGAAACTGTATTCCCTCGTTATCCAGGTGGACACCTGATTGCCAAAACTTGAAATTGTATTCCCTCGTTATCCATGTGAGCGCCTGATTGCTAAAACTTGAAACTGTATTCCTTCGTTATCTAGCTGGGCGCCTGATTACTAAAACTTGAAATTGTATTCCCTCGTTATCCAGGTGAGCGCCTGATTACCAAAACTTGAACTGTATTCCCTCGTTATCCAGGCGGGCGCTTGATTGCTAAAACTTGAAATTGTATTCCCTCGTTATTCAGGTGGGCGCCTGATTCCAAAACTTGAAACTGTATTCCCTCGTTATCTAGGTGGGCGCCTGATTGCCAAGTGGACGCCTGGTTGCTAAAACTTGAAACTGTATTCCCTCGTTATCCAGGTGGGCGCCTGATTGCTAAAACTTGAAACTGTATTCCCTCGTTATCCAGGTGGGCACCTGATTGCTAAAACTTGAAACTGTATTCCCTCGTTATCCAGGTGGGTGCCTGATTGCTAAAACATGAAACTGTATTCACTCGTTATCCAGGTGGACGCCTGATTGCTACAAAACAGTCAAAACAAAAGAAATTTTTCTGCTCCTGTTTGGGATCTGGGCATATTTGTGAGTGTTAATCGGATCATGTTTCCTACATAGCTCTAAGATTTTAAAAGCTAAATCCCATTATCCAGGAGGGCCCTGAAAACTTCGAATTAATTCTCATCTTAAGAGTGATAACTTTAAAGCTAAATTATATTTTTTAAAGAGAGAACTTACGCTAAAACTTAAAACTAAATCTCACTATCCAAGAGGGTCCTGAAAATTTAAAAACTAAATCCCATTATCCAGGAGGGTCCTAAAAATTTAAAAACTAAATCCCATTATCCAGGAGGGTCCTTAAAATTTTAAATTAAATCCTATTATCCAGGAGGATCCTGAGAACTTTTAAATTAAATCCCATTATCCAGGAGGGTCCTGAAAGCTTTTAAATTAAATTTCATTATCCAGAACGGTCCTGAAAACTTTTAAATTAAATCCCATTATCCAGGAGGGTCCTGAAAACTTTTAAATTAAATCCCATTATCCAGGAGGGTCCTGAAAATTTTAAAACTAAATCCCATTATCCAGGAGAGTCCTGAAATTTTTTAAAATTAAATCACATTATCCAGGAGGGTCCTGAGAGCTTTTAAAATTAAATCCCATTATCCAGGAGGGTCCTGAAAATTGAGAATGAACTTACCTGAGCCATGTTCTCGTCTTGGAGGATTCTGAACAGAATTTCTTGCTCCCTAAACCATGCTTTTCCATGGGAGGTCCCTGTGGATTAAAAAGAAAATTCTTGCCCCTGTTTCAGACAAATAAAATCTTGTTAGTTTGAAAATGTGGTGGTTAGTTTGTGGCATCATTGCTGAGTGTCTGCTTCCGCCACTGCCATGCTTCATTCTGATTAGCTGCTTTGGGCTAGCAAAGAGTTGTTTGACCTTTTGATTGGAATTGGACCACAAAACCTCTGCATGACCTGAATGTCTCACACTCACTTGCTGCATTGTGTTTTCATTTTGAAAGTTGCTGAATCTTTGTATTTTCTCAAAATTCAAGATTCACTTGATTGCCTGAACCTCAATTATCACCATACTACTTATTCTAAATCAAGTCAATTGTGATGTGCCTGGCCGGACTCCGCTTTATGCAATTTAGAAGCTGGTGGTAGGCTTTGAAATCCTTTCCTGCTTGTTCAACAAGGGCTGACTCGAAAGAGCCCCATAAAGATAAACTCAAAGAGCAAAGCGAAATGATTTTTGACAAAAGGAACAAAGGAAAATTTTGAACACAGATGACCATATGAAGAAGAATGAGAAAAACAAGACTTATCTGAGGGAAGCAACCAGCTCCAATGATCATGGCATGCATTTCAGACTGATCAGCCTAATCCGTCCAACTAATTATATTTACAGTTTTTGTCTTGTCTTCATACTTCAAAATCGGGCTTTCACTAATCCAATTTCTTTGTAAGGTCATGAGCCTCATTTGACTTGTAGTTCCCTGAAGGGTTTTCACCAACAAGCCTCTCTCATTTGTTCATCTCTCAACTCACCATCACCTTACGATGCTCATGAGGTTTTTCACCAATAAGACTCTCTCATTTTAAATTTTTTCTCAGCTCACCATCGCCTTACTGTGCCCGTGAGGGTTTTCACCAATAAGATTCTCTCATTTTAAATTTTCTCTCTTGCGCCCATGAACAAAATGTTACCCATGATGTAAATCATACCTTTATCTCGCTTGATCTGGCATCCTCAAAGATTGATCGGAAGGTCTTTTTTTGGACCGTAATGTAGGCTTTTGGACAGGGTTAGAAAGAAAGGGTGGCATGAAGGCTCAAACTAACTTAAGATGAAAAGGGGTCAAAATTACAACTTTTGGAATCAGATCTTTTCAAAACCAAAACTTTTGCCCCAGTTTCTTTGGGTCTGGGGAATTTTTGTTTTTATTTTAATGGGACCGAACCGTGAGGCTTCCTACGTATCCTTAAAAGGAATCAGGTTGAACGTAGTTCAAAAGAAAGTTGTTTGTTTTCGTTTCCCTTTTTTTTTCTTTTTTCCTTCTTTTTTGTTTTTCTTATTTTCACTCATTCATCATCATTTTTTACCTCTACTTCTACTATTGATTCTAAAAGAGGGGTATGAAAGAAAATAAATAAAGCTCAAAAGGGGTAACAAAGGATGAAAGTGTTTGGGTAGCGGAACAAAATGCCTTCGTCATTTCAACTTTGAACATGCCAAGTACAAAATATAACTGAAGGTAAGCAAAGAAATCATACATAGTACCTCTTAACTACATTAGAATTGATAGCCATATCTACACATTTGCCTTCTATGTCTGTTAAATACAAAGCACCATTGGGCAACACTCTTGTCACAATGAATGGCCCCTGCCAGTTTAGGGCGAACTTGCCTTTGGCTTCCACCTGATGAGGAAGGATGCGTTTCAATACCATCTGGCCCACTTCAAATTTCTGAGGACGCACCTTTTTGTTGTATGCTCTTGCTGTTCTTTTCTGATACAATTGACCATGACATACTGCAACCAATCTTTTCTCATCAATCAAGCTCAACTGCTCTAGCCGGGTTTTGACCCACTCATCATCATCAATTTCAGCTTCTGTAACGATCCGAAGGGATGGAATCTCAACTTCTGCAGGTATAACTGCCTCAGTTCCATATACTATCAAATAAGGAGTTGCACCTACTGAAGTGCGAACAGTAGTGCGATAACCTAGTAAGGCAAAAGACATCTTTTCATGCCACTTCCTAGAACCTTGAACCATCTTACGAAGTATCTTCTTTATGTTCTTGTTGGCAGCCTCAATAGCTCCATTTGCCTTGAGGTGATACGGAGTGGAGTTCCGATGCATGATCTAGAACTGTTGGCATACCTCTTTTATCAAATGACTGTTGAGATTAGCAGCATTGTCTGTGATGATCACCTTGGGAATCCTGAACCGACAAATGATGTTTGAATGAACAAAATTCACCACTACCTTCTTGGTCACGGACTTGAAAGTTACAGCTTCGACCCACTTGGTAAAGTAATCAATGGCCACCAGAATAAACCTATGCCCGTTTGACGATGCCGGCTCAATTGGTCCAATAACATCCATGCCCCAAGCAACAAAGGGCCAAAGTGCAGACATTGTGTGTAACTCATATGGGGGAGAATGAATCAAATCACCATGTACCTGGCATTGATGACACTTGCGAACAAAACTGATACAATCTCGTTCCATGGTGAGCCAATAATAACCTACTCAAAGTATCTTCTTTGCCAAGACATACCCGTTCATATGCAGCCCGTAAACTCCAGAATGCACTTTCGCCATGATAGTTGAAGCTTCTTTAGCATCTGTGCGCCTCAGCAGTCCTAAATCCGGAGTCCTCTTGTACAAGATTCCTCCACTTAAGAAAAATCCACTAGCCAGACATCGAATGGTTCTCTTTTGGTCACCTGTAGCATGTACTGGATACACCCCAACCTGATGTATTCCTTGACATCGTGGAACCAAGGTTCACCATCGATTTCCTCTTCCACCACATTACAATAAGCATGTTGATCATGAACTTGGATATGCACGGGGTCGACATAAGCCTTGTCCGGATGATGTAACATTGACGCCAGAGTAGCCAAGGCATCAGCAATCTCATTATGAATCCTGGGAATGTGTCTAAATTCAACCGACCTGAATCGTTGACAAAGATCATGCAGGCACTATCGGTACGGTATGATCTTCAAATCTCGAGTCTCCCATTCTCCTTGAATCTGGTGAACCAACAAATCTGAATCTCATAGAACAAGTATTTCTTGGACTCCCATGTCTATAGCTAACCTCAAACCCAGAATGCATGCTTCGTACTCAGCCATGTTGTTGGTGCAATAAAATCGAAGCTGGGCTATTACAGGGTAGTGTTCCCCTGTTTCAAAGATAAGTACATCCCCTATTCCGACCCCTTTCATGTTAGCAGGTCCATCAAAGAAGAGTTTCCAACCTGGCTTTTCATCATGGTCAACCTCGTCAACACACATGACCTCTTCATCAGGAAAATAAGTCTTTAGTGGCTCATATTCATCATCCACCGGATTCTCGGCCAAGTGGTCGGCCAAGGCTTGGGCTTTCATCGCGGTCCGAGTCATATAGATGATGTCAAACTCTGTAAGTAAAATCTGCCATTTGGCAAGTCTTCCTGTAGACATAGGCTTTTGAAAGATATACTTTAGAGGATCTATGTGAGAAATGAGGTAAGTAGTGTAGGACGACAGATAATGCTTCAACTTTTGCGCCACCCAAGTCAGGGCGCAACATGTCATCTCAAGCAGAGTGTACTCAACCTCATAGGGAGTGAACTTCTTACTGAGATAATAGATTGTTTGCTCCTTCTTTCTTGTGACGTCATGTTGACCCAATACACAACCAAAAGAATTATCCAAGACTGTCAAATAGAGAAATAAAGGTATTCCAGGCTTTGGTGGGATCAGCACAGGTAGATTCGACAGGTACCTCTTGATCTTATCAAATGCTTCTTGACACTCGTCAGTCCACTTTACTGCAGCATTCTTCTTCAGCAGCTTAAAGATGAGCTCATAGGTTGTTGTGAGTTAAGCAATAAACCTGGTGATGTAATTTAACCTTCCAAGTAGGCTCATCACCTCTATTTTGTTCTTTGGCGGTGGTAACTCTTGAATGGCTTTGACCTTCGACAGATCCAACTTAATACCGCGTCTACTGACCATGAATCCCAACAGTTTCCCTGAGGGGACACCAAATGCACATTTTGCTGGATTGAGCTTGAGGTTGTACCTGCGGAGCCTTTGGAAAAACTTCCTCAAGTCCCTGACTTGGTTAGACTACTTCTTTGACTTTATGATCACATCATCTACATAAACCTCAATATCCTTGTGTATCATGTCGTGAAATATGGTGGTTATCGCCCTCATATATGTTGCCCCAGCATTCTTCAGACCGAATGGAATTACCCAGTAGCAATATGTCCCCATGGCGTGATGAACGTTGTCTTTTCTGCATCTTCCTCATCCATCAAGATCTGGTGATATCTCATATAACAATCTACAAAAGACCCAATCTCATTCTTGGCACAATTATCAATCAGAATGTGAATGTTTGGCAATGGAAAATCATCCTTTGGGCTTGCTTTGTTAAGATCACGGTAAGCAACACATACCCTGGTCTTACCATCTTTCTTTGGTACTGGCATAACATTGGCTAACCAAGTGGGATATCGAGTGACCCGAATGACCTTTGCAGTAAGCTGCTTTGTGATTTCTTCTTTGATCTTCACACTCATATCAGTCTTGAACTTTCGCAACTTTTGCTTAACAGGAGGGAATGTTGGATCAATTGGCAATTTATGAACTACTAGATCAGTGCTCAAGCCCGGCATATCGTCATATGACCATGCAAAGACATCTTTGTACTCAAACAACGTTTTGATTATTTCATCCTTAACTTACGGTTCTAAATGCACACTTATCTTGGTTTCCCTAACACCATCATGGTCCCCTAAATTGATTGCTTCAGTTTCACTCAAATTAGGCTTTGGTTTTTCTTCAAATTGTTTTAGATCTTTAATGATTTCCTCAAATGCTGCTTCTTCGTCATATTCTATTTCATCATCGTATTCTACTTCTTGGATTGTTATTTCAGGATTAGATTTGCTTTTAAGATTCGGCTGAAAATTCTGCATGCATGTCATGTCACTTCAACCAGCATAAAAGGAACTGTACAAAAGAAAAAAGAACAAAATAAAACACTATTAAGAATAACAGAAAACGGGAAATTGCATTTCATTGAAAAATAAAAGGATAGAAGGGTTTGAACATCAAAACAAGCAAAACCTAAAAATCTGGATTACAACCCTGGAATAACCCAGATAACAGAAAGGAAAACAAAGCAAACTACCAAAACTCCTTCCTGGTGGGGAGAGGAGTAGCTTCCCAATTGCTAAGCTTCACATTTGGGCCAACGAGCTGCACATCTGCTTTTCTAGAGCCTTCACCAACTTCTACCATATTGACCTCTTCGAACAGACTTTGGAACCTCTTGATCAGCTCTTCATCAACATCGACCACAGGTTTTGGGATTGAGGAGGTTGGAGGTTTTTCGGCCCCTGGCTTGACAAAAGACTTAGAGATGTGTGGAACGGGCTTGGGGAGCGACCATACCTTCTGTTTCAGTTTTTAACCCTTTTCACATCCTTCTCTGTGGGCATGAATCCCAAACCAAACATACCAGGATGCCCACTAGGACGCACTGGATGCACAATACCCTGCAGGGATGAGCCTAAACCCTTGCCCAGCACAAAACCATTCTTCAACATTTTATTCGCAACCATGACGGATGCGGAGGATAGCTTAGGACCCGGAATGCATTTTCCTTCAGGAATTTTCTCAACAGACACTGTTTCGAAAGTCTGATAGACCCAAGGTCCCTTATCATCTTCAGCTTTGATGAACGGAACAATTGTATCATTACAAGCTGACATGTCCTCGTCACCGTGCACAAATATTTCCTGCGTGTCATATTCAAACTTCACCATTTGGTGCAGAGAAGATGGGACTGCCTTAGCAGTATGTATTCAGGGCCTACACAACAACAGATTGTAAGAGACAGCCACATCTAACACTTGGAATTCCATGGTAAACTCAACAGGCCCTATCAACAATTCGAGCATTATATCTCCAACAGAATATTTACCTCCCCCATCAAAGCCTCGAACCCACACACTATTCGAGTGGATTCTTTCAGTGCCGATCTTCAGTTTTTGTAGAGTAGACAGGGGACAAATATTCGCACTAGAGCCATTATCAACCAAAACCCTTGAAACAATAGAATCTTCCCACTTCATCGGGAGATAAATAGCTCGATTGTGTTCTGTACCCTCCATAGGAAGTTCATCATCCGAGAAAGTGATCCTATTTGCTTCGAAGATCTTGCCAGCTATCTTTTCCAAGTGGTTCACTATGATCTTATCAGGAACATGTGCCTCATTCAAAATCTTCATCAAGACCCTGCGATGTTCATCTGAATGTATCAACAAAGACAAAAGAGAAATCTGAGCTGGTGTTTTCCTTAACTGCTCCACAATGGAATAATCCTACACTTTCATCTTTTTCAGGAACTCCTCAGCCTCTTCCTTGGTGAACGATTTCTTTACTGGCATTTGGCTATCCTTGAATGGCTTGGCTTTCCTTAATTCTTCTGGGGTGAAACATCTCCCAGAACGAGTCAATCCTCCAGTTTCATTAACTTCTTCCTCTATTTCTTTTCCTTTGTATGTCACTATCACTTGTTTATAATTCCACGGAACAGCCTTGGCATCCACCACTGGTAGTTGGGTTACTGGTTTAATGATGATAGGGGTGATAGGAGCCCCCTTCAGAACTATGACAGGCTTACTTGGAATCCCTGACACTACCACCTTTGAACTTTCTGGACTTGCCCCAATATCTTTTGAAGGCCTTTTCACGACCAACACCGGTGGCTTCAAATTCAGCGAGCTCGACTTTTCTGTCTCCCCTTCAACTGTCAAGGGCTTTGCTTTAGTAGAGTCTGGAGCTTTAACCAAATTACTTTCACTGGCCCGAATCATCATGACGGACTTAGAAGACTTCTTGGGCTCCCCATCCTTGTGAACTATTTCAATCATATGTGTCTCTTCATGGGATGACAAAGGGTTTTGGTTGATGTTTGGTGTGAGCACGTGATTTTTGCCCTATATGAATTACTCCCATAAGTTCAAAACAAAATAATTGTTTTTCCATTGTTTGCAATTTTGTGGATTTTTGTGGCATTTTCTGTCAATTGTTTGCATTTATTTGTGCATGTTTACTTTATTTAATTAATGCAAAATACAAAAAAAATATATGTTGCATTTGCATTAAGGATTTAATTCTACATTTTAGGATTAATCAACAAATTAGTTGTTTTATAAAAATGGGAAAATCACAAAATATTAGTTTAATTTGCGATTTTTAATTTTAATTTTTGAATCTTGGTAATTTTTCTTTCAAGTTGGTTTTAATTAGAGTTAATTAATTTAATGTGTTAGGATTGACTTGATTTAGGAATTATTTTTAGTTTTATTTTTGAGAATTAATCAAAAGAAAGAGTTTGAAAATAAAGGAACTAATTTGAAACAAAAAAGAAATTGAAAAGGAAAAAAAATGAAAAACAGATTCTGGGCTAAATTATTTCCAAATCTTTTAAGCTCATATTCGGTTCCCTTCTTACCCGTCCAAAATCCAACCCAATTGTCCCAATACCCGGTCCAATTCTGTCATCCAACCAAACGGTGCCGTTTGAGCTCGGCAAATCTGGGCCCTTCAATTCATTTCATCCAACAGTCCAAGGCATGTCTCACTATCCACTTAAGAATGTCCGAAATGTTCAGAGACAACTTAGTTTCTCATCTGTCATCTCTCTCGTATCTCTCATCTCTCATAACCCTAGCAGCCTTAAGGGTTCTGCCATTGTTACAGGTGGTTGACCTCCCAAACACCACCAAAATCTAACCATACAACCACTGCCTTAAGGGTTCATAATTGCTGATAGGTTAATTAAGTTTGTTTTTTGTTTTGTTGGAATCGTTTAAGTTCTTTGGACTCAGTTCTCTGCGTCCCTTGTTTCTTTTTCTTTTCTTTCTTTAGCCCAGACAGTCTTGTTCATCTAGCCTCAATGCTCGATGGCTAATGGCCTGAAGCTGATGGAACTGGGCTATAGTATTCAGGCCCATAGTCTGGATAGGGTCCTATTTAAATTGACCCACGAGCTGAAGGTTAGATAGTTGAAACTAAAGTAAAAACGAGGGAATTGGAGGGTAATTTAGGTAATCTAGGTGAAGGGAATCTGTAGTAACTGAATAGGAAGCTTCCAAGAAAGAGGGTTTAAGACTATTTTGAAATTCTGAATTTTACATTAGGGGTATATAAGAAAAAACCAAAATATAAAAAGGGTAGAAATGCAAAACATAGTTCATTTTAAGCTGCCCTAGTGCCTTGCCTATAAAGGCACCAAGACTTGTTATTCAAGAAAAGAGAAGAGAAACATTCTAAGAGAACAAAAAAGCTGAAAAATTCTAAAACTACACTAATTTCCACCAATTTTCTTTGATAAAACGGATCAAATTTTGTATTAGCTAGAGGTCTCTAATCTTCTTCATTAGTTAAAATCTCTGAAAAGTTTCACATCTTGCACCTGGGTTGGGAAGTAGTTTGATTTTGGGTGTAAAGTCAGGGTTTCAAGCTGTTGCAAGGACACTGTTGCATTGATACTACTGTGCTTTTGCTCTACTGTTTACTATCGATCCTTCACTTCTTTTTCCTTTGTAATTTCCAGGTATGCCTTTGAGACTGTCATGGAATTGAAACCTGACTAAATTTGTGTAAAGATCTGGAAACTTGAGTTGGAATTTAAATGAAAACACCATCTCTTGTTGTAATTACTGCTAGATTTGGTTATCTTATGTTAGTAAATTCCCCAGTTCTATAGTAACTTAATCTTCTTTGCATATGTTGGTTTGCTTGTTCAGCTATTGGTTTAAGGCTGTGTTGGCTATTTAGAATAGAGGTTTAAATTCAGAATGTCGGCATTGTAATAAGGTTTGAGATCTATCATATGAGTGGATTGTCAGACATGCTGTAATAGAAGGCTATTTGAGTGTTAAGTTAGTGTTCCTATAGTTTGAGGTCTTACTTTGCAATTTGGAAAGTTTTGTAGTATTTTACATAGTTAAAACTACCATTTAAATGGTCTGAGTGGGCTTAAATTTCCTATGTTTTGTTGTGAGAATAATTTAGAAATTAATTGCAAGTATGAACCACTGTTGTTTGTTATCAATGCATGGGATGTTAGAAATGTTTGGAGAGCTGATAGCTTGTTGAGGCCTTGGTGTTGTAATAGGACTTGATTTTGAGTCTTAATTTCCAATTTTGGGTTTTTGCAAGTCTTTGGTCCATGGAACCTTATATTTCTGGGCCATTTTCAAGAGAGGATGGCACGTTGGATGCATTGGACTTGTCTGTTGAGCCCAATGGCTTGTATTGTTGTTGTTGGACATTTCACATAGCAGACTTGATTCAAACGCATGCTGGAAAAAATGAAATCAGAATTTTAGTTTAATTAATTTGTATCAGTTGTTTAAAATCATAATTCTAACTTGCTAATTCGATTTCACATTCCCTGCGGTATCAGTTGAGTGGCATTCTTGATTGGCATGATAATTTGGAGCTTAGAAGCTGGGCCTAATGCAGGTCCAGCTGAAGAATAATCACAATCAGGCCCATGAACGCTTTTTTTTTCATCAAAAATTGGGCTTGGTTAAGCCCAAAGCTTGAAGACATTTTAAAAGGAGTCCGTTCATTGGTGTTTGAAATAGCTTCCCTTTGGGCCTTTAATTTTCTAATGCACTGCATTTTAGTAAACTTGTAGGGTAGAACCCTTAGTTTAAACAGGTAGAAGTTTCGCAAATTTTCCTTAGTTAATTAATTGGGCTTTTCAAGAATAGATTGGAAGTGTGCTATATTAGGTAATACAAATAGCTTATGGCCCTCCAAAGTTTAGTTTGAGTTCTCTTTAAAAAATTGGAATTGGGGCGTGCCATGCCAAACAAAAATCTTAATTGCATGGCCCTCATTTAATTGATCTTATTTGTCCTTAGAAACCGAGTCGTGCCATTTAGCGAATATTCATGGCACTCGCAAGTTGCAAACGCGTAGTTGCTTTAGGCGCATTATTTTAATAAATTACGTTCTTAAATGACGTGGTTCAAGACGTATTTTAAATGACGTTGCAATATTTTCTTAAAATTAAATAAAAGCGGTTATTAAGTTAAAATTGAACCATAGGCTAAAACATGTATTAAAATCAGATAATAGGCCAATAATAACAGTTGAGCGACCGTGCTAGAACCACGGAACTCGGAAATACCTAACACCTTCTCCCGGGTTAACAGAATTCCTTACTCGGATTTCTGGTTCGCGGACTGTATTACAGTGTCAACTTTTCCTCGATTCGAGATTTTAAACCGGTGACTTGGGACACCATAAATATCCCAAGTGGTGACTCTGATTTTAAATAAAATAATCCCGTTTCGTTCGTCACTTTAAGTTGGAAAAACTCCCTTATACACCCCTTCCGGAGGTGTAGTAAAAAAGGAGGTGTGATAGCTCTGGCGACTCTGTTGGGGAAACCCAGAATCTCTGGTTCAGGGTTCAGAATTCGAGCTTAGATGAATTATTATATTTGGCTTTATCTATTATCTGATTTTATTACATGTTTGGGCCTAATGTGCTAAATGTTGCTTTTACCGCTTTGATATTATCTGAACTGTATATAAACTGCTACGAAACCCCTCTCTTCTCTCTCCCGAGGAGTGCACGCTGGTCGTGACTTCTTTATGTTAGTGTCATATCCCAAATAGAATGAGGTTCAGACAAGTTTCAAAGCCGGATGATCTTTTGGTTACCGGTACGCAGCCCCCCGGCTCGAGTTGTCCGCTCGGGTGAGCCAGGTCTAGAACAATAAACCCAGGTTTTAAACCTAGTATAACAATACCTCATGCCGGATCCATAGTAGGAACGTTTGTTTGCATCATGTGCATTTTGACTTTGGAGACTCAACACAGGGGTTGGGCCTGTCTAGGACAGGTGCACCCGAAATATAAAGACCATCCTGATGCATCTTACTTGCTACTTGCGCATTTATTTGCTTCGGAATTGCATGCTGACCGACTTTGGAATGAAAGGAGAGAATTTGGAAAAGAAATAGCAGTGTAGAGGGTCAAGGGAGTGAATCACCTGTTTAAAGAAAAATCAGTGTCCAAATAGCGCTGAAACTCTGCCAAATTTTTGAAAAAACAAAAGAGAAAATGAATTGAAAAATGAGAAAGGAGTTTTGTTTTCGAAAATAGTTCGTTTTATTTGTCCGAACTAAGCCACTTTGATTCCCACCGGATGTGGGATACGTAGGCAACCCCCATCGGGTCCAACTTCCTTTTTTTTGCAAAAATAGCCCAAAAGAACAAAAAATTTACTTTTATTTAAAAATAATTAGGGTGGTGCCATTCTTGTCAGAAATAGCCGAATGTCTCTAAAAGGGCACCGGAAGGCTGATTTTGCAAGAACAACCGCCTGTGATCATTTTTTTCAAGGTTTTCACTGGTTAGCCAATACAGCCTTAAAATCTTCGTCTCCGAGGTGCTGAAAGGCTGTACTTGCAAAACCGGATTTTATTTTTAAATAAATAAATAAAAAAGAAAAGTGTCAATTTTGTCTTTGAGTCAAATGAGTCTTGATTTTTGCTTAATCACCCTAATAAATGTGCAGAATGAGCACGAGTCCAAGTTTGCCGATAACAGTCATGAACAAGATCCCTTTGGAGTTGCATATGTGGCGGGAGGATCTGGTAAAATCGGAGCAAGATAAAGTCAATCTACATTTGGGAGGTCTCACCGGGTTGTTGAAAATCAGACCTAGAGGAGATATCATAAAGGCTTTGGTTACGTTTTGGGACCCGACCCATAACGTATTTCACTTTTCAGATTTTGAACTCACCCCAACTTTGGAAGAAATAACAGGTTATATGGGGAGTACTGAAGGGCTGAGGCATAAGTACCTGATCGCTCCATGAACCGTTAACTCTCACAAATTCATGGATTTGTTAAAGATAAGCAAGGGAGTCCCGTACGCCGAGTTGGAGGGTGATTTTTCCACTCTACGCTTTATATATCAGAGGTACGGGTATGTAGGAGGGTTCAACGATCTGGAAAGAGGGATTTGTAGCAAAGGAAACCGAACAAAATGGGATGAGCATAGGCATTTCGCCTTCATGGTAGATTTTCTCGGCCTTGTAGTGTTTCCCCGAAAAGACGGGAATATCGATTTGCGAGTGGACGGAGTCATCAAGGTCCTGATTACCAACGCCAACCCTATGATAGTGTCTAAGATATACCGGGCTCTCACAGCATGTAAAGTTGGGGCAGATTTCTTCGAGGGATGCAATTTGCTGTTACAAATGTGGATGATCGAGCACCTGTGTCATCTCCCTCAGTATATGAGTTATGGATCTACAAAGAAAAGTTGCGTTGAAGAGTTTGCCACAAGGATTTGAGGGTTCAAGCTGCCAGAGGGGTTTGGAGATTAGGTATCCTGCCTTCATTCCGTTACTGCGGGTCAAATAGAATGGACATTGGGTTGGCTTCCTGTTGAAGAAATTGTGTATATGCCTGCCATTGGTCCTAACTTCCTCATAATGGGTCTGTGAGGTATTTAGCCCTACTCCCCTCACCGGTTGATGAGACAGTTGGGAATGTGTCAGGTGATACATCCAGATGAAGATCTTAGCATTTATGCGATCGAGGTTAGTTCCGACGGCCAATTTCATGAAGAAACAGTTCGTTCTATTTGGAATGAATGCCATTATTTAACGGTGAACACTCGAGTGCATGACCTATATAGAGGCGAAGTCTCACCCGCCTATCTTGCCTGGTATAGAAAGAAGAATACTGCAAGGGCCGAACCAGAAAGACCAGCCAAAAAGCCTCACATTCAGGAATTCGTTGAGGTGTCGCAAGAACAGTGGGCTTGGTTGGCTAAGGAGAATGAGTATAGGGCCACAATAGGAAAATTGGAAAAGTAAGTTAGAGAGCTTCAATTCGAGAGTGGCTTGAAAGTCGTGGCGGACGAAGGAGTAAAGAACAGGCTAGCCAAAGAAAATGAGGCCCTTCGAGCCCAAATTTAGAAAATGAAATAGCAGCAGAAAACCCCACCCAAAGTGCCAAAGATGAAAAGCTCATAAATAACCTGAGGCAGAAAGTGAATGACTATAGTTTCGATTTGAACAAAGTAGAAAGTAAACTAGCCAGGGCTCGAAAGCAATTGGCTAAAAACGCAGAGGAACGAGCACACCTTGTTAATCAGTTGAAAGAAAAGTACGAAAATGAGGTCGCAGGACAAAAGAAAAGGGTCATCACCACGGAGAATAAAACAATCAGACAGGCGAAAGACTTCAAGGCTGAAAGAGAACAGTGTTATACGACAATGGAACAGCTAGAAAGAGACTTGCAACAACTCCAAGAGCAGAACCAGGTAGCCGAACAAACTTTGGAAGCCAGAACCGAACAGATTGGGCATTTGTTGCAAGAGAAGGGTGTCATAAGAGAACGAGTCAAAAGGGTCGCCAACTACATCACGATGAAGTGCAGTAGCTATAAGGATATGACTAGATCTATGTTCTTCGCTACTGTGATAATTTTTGTTCGCCGGGTAATGGAAGATCTCTACCATCTCCAAAGGGATTTAGCAAATCAGCCCGCGGCGAGGCTGAATGATGCCCCGCGGGTCCCGGGGGCAATTGAGGCACTGATGTATTCGTGATTTCTTGAGTATGTATTTTCTTTCCGTTAAAGTCTGCCAGTTTGTCTTGTAGTCTATATTTCTTTTATTAGAGTATGTGAGTTGTTTGTTTTTCGAGTATGTATTTCGTCTTTCATCAGAGTCTGTTAGTTTTTTGTTTATGTCTATTTCCGAGTCTTATTATGAAAAAATTAGAAAATTCCAAAAGAGAATGTTTTATTATTTTTATCTCCAAGAACTAAGCTTGGTCTGATTCATGCGGGGTCATGATACGTAGGCAATCTCCATAAGATTCGACCGTAACTAAATGAAAAAGAGAGAAAGAAAATAAGAGGAAAAACAAGAGAGTAAAGAAAAGAAAAAGAGCGGAAAAACAAGCAAAAAAAGAGAGAAAGTAAGAGAAAAGAAACAATGGAAAGACAAGAGGGAAATGAAAAAAGAAGAGCTAAGGCCAGAATGAAAAGAAAGAGAAAAAGAAGGAAAGCTGTAAGTGGAAAAGCCGGGATGACGCAAGCAGCCGATCAAATGCATGATAGAAATGGTTAACTACTTAGGTACATTCATTCCCCAAATGTGCGGTTACCAATTTGTTAAAGCCTTAACCACTAACAAGGTTGTTGTTGATGTATTGATCTCAGGTAGGTGGTTAGTTGATTGGCATTCTGGCAACTCACTCATACAACACCCGATCAAAAGACAGGCTGAATATGGCCAACCAAGAACCAGAGACAAGTATTATTGACCCGTCAAAAGAGGTGAATGAACTGGATGTTAATGAAATGAAGGAAGAGATGTATAAGTTAAAGCAGCAGATGGCTGAAATGTACCAAGCCTGGACAAAAGGGCATCCACCACCAGTTTATCCTGCCAACCCTGCTTATATCCTACCATCGGCCCAACCTCTGGAGCCTCTCACTATGAATTCATCTCCAGCCTTTCCCCTCTACCAACAATGCTATGGCGCCACTTCCCATACTTCCCAAGCTCCCCCACCCAAACAAGTCCCATACCCTCCCCCACCAATTACACCCGTTTTTGTGGCACCTCCACCTGCTACATTACATCGATCTTCCAGTGAGCCTCTGTTCCAAACTCACGACAACTAGTACTATCCCTCTGAACCCACTTTCAAAGTTCCAGAACCATATTCTTACACCCCTCATCTTGATCTACCGGCAGAGACCGAGAAACCCCCAAAAATCCCGAGCATGAAGAGATGATCAGAAAGGTCAAAAACTTAGAACAATCGCTCCGAGATATGATGGGGTTGGGAGGTCAAGTAAGTGTGGCCTATAAGGATTTATGTCTGTTCCCAGATGTTCAGTTACCAGTAGGGTTCAAAATGCCCAAGTTTGATATGTACGACGGGCATGGTGACCCAGTAGCACACTTAAGAGGATTTTGTAGCAAGATGAGAGGAGCAGGTGGAAGAGATGAATTGCTGATGGCATATTTCAGCCAAAGTCTGAGTGGATCGGCATTAGAATGGTATACCAGACAAGATCACAACAGGTGGTACACATGGGATGATTTGGCCCAAGCCTTTGCCTGCCATTTCCAGTACAACCTTGAAATTATCCCAGACCGTCTGTCATTGACAAAGATAGAGAAAAAGCCTGGTGAGAGCTTCAGGGTATATGGATTCCGTTGGAGAGAGCAAGCAGCGAGGGTTAACCCTCCGATGAAAGAAAGTGAGATGGTCGATTATTTCTTGCAGGCTTTGGAACCCACCTATTTTGGTCACTTGGTGTCAGCAGTAGGCAAGTCCTTTAATGAAGTTGTAAAAATGGGAGGCATGGTTGAGGAGGGACTCAAGTCCAAAAAGATCATGAGTTATTCAGCAATCAAAGCGACCACCCAGGCCATTCAAAACGGTACTGGGGGTGTACTCGGGAAGAAGAAAAAAGAGGATGTTGCTACAATTGAGTTGGGAGCTTAGGTTGGATCCAAGAACCTTCCACGTTACTACCACCTGCCTCGACCCTATCATCAAACTTACCCCCACACTCCATATAGTCCACCACAACACTACTACCTACCACTCGATCCCTATTTTTCCGTCCATCATGCACAAACCTATACCCAACCTCCCTCTCATGCACAATGGCGTGCGCCGGCTCCACAAATTCCATACCTAGCTCCACAAAATGCCCATACACCCCCGAGAGCCTACAAAAATCCACCTGAAAAAAGTTTTCGGCCAAATCAAGCCTTTAAGAATGAGAGGTTGCAGAAACAGAAGACCTTCACTCTTTTGGGAGAATCATATGTTAGTCTATTCCATCGACTGAGACAGTTGGGTATGTTGAATCCGATCGAGGCTAAACTGCCGAATCCCCCTCCCAGAAATCTTGACTGCTCGGTGAGTTGTGAGTATTGTTCAGGGACCCTAGGTCATGATATAGAGAAATGATAGAAGTTGAAAACAGTTATTCAAGAGCTCATTGATACTAATAGGATTGAGGTCCAAGTCCCGGAGGCACCCAACATCAACCAGAACCCGTTGCCGGCCCATCATGAGACTAATATGATTGAGATAGTGCATAAGGGAGGGGAGCCTAAGAAGCCCTCGCAAACCGTCATGATGATTTGGGCTAGCGAAGCCAAGCCATTTGAAAAGTCAACAAGTGAGAAGTTTGTGATCAAGTTGAACGGGGCAAATAACGAACCATCCGTGGAGGTCAAAAAGGGGTCCTCAAGTGACGTTGCAGGAAAACATGAAAGAGCAAAAGTGGTTGTGCCAGGAGTGACGAACAAGCCTGTTGTAATCGTGAAGGGCGCCTGCACAGATCCTGTCATTATCAAACCGGTAACTCAATTACCCATAGTCAATAGCAAGGCAGTCCCATGGAATTATGAACGAGTGAAAGTGACTTAAAAGGGGAAAGAGGTTAAAGAAGAAGTGTGTGAGACTCATGGTTTGACTCGATCGGGGAGATGCTTTTCCCCCGAAGAGTTGAGAAAAGCTAAGACCTCAAAAAATAATCCAGTGTTCATGAAGAAAGGGGTGACCGAGGAAGAAGCAGAAGAATTTATGAGAAAGATGAAAGTACAGGACTATTCTATTGTGGAGCAGTTAAGGAAGACACCGGCTCAGATCTCGCTCTTATCATTATTGATCCATTCAGACGAACACCGTCGGGCTTTGATGAATATCTTGAACGAAGCCCACGTTCCTGACAAAATCTCAGTAAACCACTTGGAAAAGATAGCTAACAAGATATTTGAGGTAAACAGAGTCGCTTTTTCTGATGATGAGTTGCCCGCATAGGGTACTGAGCACAATAGAGCCCTTTATCTGACGGTGAAATGTGAATATTCCGTGGTTACTCGGGTACTAGTTGACAACGGTTCCAGTGCAAACATTTTCCCTCTTTCCACTTTGAACAAGTTAAAGGTGGATGATGAAAGAATTCACAAGAACAGTATCTGCGTGCGGGGATTCGATGGTGGAGGGAAAGATTCAGTCGGGGACAGAGTGCTCGAGCTTACAATAGGGCCAGTTGAATTTACTATGGAATTCCAAGTGCTAGATGTGGCTGTTTCTTACAATCTGTTGTTAGGACGACCCTGGATTCATACTGCCAAAGCGGTCCCGTCTACTCTATATCAAATGGTTAAGTTTGAGTGGGATAGACAGTAAATTGTTGTGTATGGCGAAGATAATTTGTGTGTTCCCAATAATGCCATTGTTTCGTTCATAGAGTTTGAAGATGACAAGGGGTCGTGGGTTTACTAGGTTTTTGACACGGTAGTGGTAAAGAAAATTCCTGAAGGGAAGTGTGTGCCGACTCCAAAGGTAGCTGCGACATCAGTCATGGTAGCAGTTGAAATGTTAAAAAATAGTTTTGTACCGGTCAAAGGTTTGGGCACATCTCTACAAGGTATCGTACAACCTGTTTCTCTTCCTAAAAACTTGGATACATTTGGTCTAGGGTTCAAGCCCACTGTTGCAGACGTGAGAAGAGCTAGAAAAATGAAACAGAGAGCATGGGCCCTTCCAAAGCTAGTCCTGCATCTTTCCCGATCATTTGTCAGGCCTGGTACCAGAAAGCGCCGAGTGACGTCGGTTCCCAGTTCGGTGGTTGATGTGGATGGAGATTTGATAGAAAGGATCGAGAGGATATTCGCCGATGTGAATGTGTTGGAAGCTGGAGAGGGTTCTAGCAAGGCGGATGTGCAATTTGTTGGGCCCGGTGCAAAGATTAATAATTGGGAAGCTACTCCTCTCTCCACCAGTAGGGAGTTTTGGTAGTTTGATTTGATTTTCTTTCAATTTATCTGGATTATTCCAGGGTTGTAATTCAGATTCTATGTTCTGTCTGTTTGGATGTATAAACCCCGCTATCTTTAATTTCAATGAAATGCAATTTCTCTTTTCCTTTCTTCCTGATAGTTTTATTTTTGTTTTCCTTTCTTCCTTGTACAGTCCTTTTTATGCTGGCCTCAATGATATGACATGCATGCGGAATCTCCGGCCCAGTCTTAAAAGCCAATCTAGTTCTGAAATAGTAATTCAAGAAATAGGATGTGATGTTGAATCGAAATATGACGAGGATGAAGCCTTTGAAGTGATTAGTAAAGAATTAAGCCATTTTGAATAAAAACCCAAGCCTAACCTGAGTGATACAGAAGCAATCAATTTAGGGACCAAGATAGTGTTCGGGAAACTAAAATAAGTATCCATCTTGAACCACAACTCAGAGAGGAGATAATTAAAACATTGTTCGAGTATAAAGATGTTTTTGCATGGTCCTATGGCGACATGCCAGGTCTAAGCACTGGCTTGGTGGTTCACAAATTGCCCACTGATCCGACATTCCCCCCTGTCAAGCAGAAGCTGAGGAAATTTAAAACTGATATGAGTGTGAAAATCAAGGAAGAGGTCACCAAACAGTTTGAGGCCAAGGTCATTCGGGTCACTCGGTATCCCACTTGGTTAGCCAATGTAGTGCCTGTGCCGAAGAAAGACGGCAAGACCAGGGTGTGTGTTGATTATCGAGACCTCTACAAGGCGAGTCCCAAGGATAACTTCCCACTACTGAACATCCATATATTGATCGATAATTGTGCCAAACATGAGATTGGTTCTTTTGTGGATTGTTATGTGGGTTACCACCAGATCTTAATGGATGAGGAGGACGTAGAAAAGACAGCATTCATTATGCCATGGGGAACGTACTGCTATCGGGTCATGCCATTTGGTTTGAAAAATGTTGGGGCAACATACATGAGGGCAATGACGACTATATTCCATGACATGATACACAGGGAGATCGAGGTTTATGTGGATGATGTGATTGTAAAGTCTAGAAAGCAGTCTGATCATGTAAGAGATCTGAGAAAGTTCTTCCAAAGGCTTCGCAGGTACAATCTCAAGCTCAACCCTGTAAAATGCGCATTCGGTGTCCCGTCTGGAAAGTTGTTGGGATTCATAGTCAGCCGCTGAGGTATTGAATTAGACCCATCAAAGATCAAAGCTATCCAGGAGTTGCCGCCCCCAAAGAACAAGACTGAGGTGATGAGTCTATTGGGGAGATTGAATTACATCAGCAGGTTTATTTCTTAGCTTACGACAACTTGTGAGCATATATTCAAATTGTTAAAGAAAGATGCTGCAGTCAAGTGGACAGATGAATGTCAGGAAGCATTTGATAAGATAAAGGGGTACTTGCCAAACCTACCTGTGTTGGTCCCGCCAGAACCAGAGAGACCTTTGATTCTGTATTTGACAGTCTTGGACAATTCATTTGGATACGTGTTGGGACAGCATGACATCACTGGTAGGAAGGAGCAGGCTATATATTATCTCAGCAAGAAGTTCACGTCTTACGAGGTTAAGTACACTCATCTTGATAGGACGTGTTGTGCCCTAACTTGGGTAGCACAGAAGCAGAAACATTATTTGTCATCTTATACTACTTACCTCATCTCTCGCTTGGATCCGTTGAAGTATATCTTCCAGAAGCCTATGCCCACAGGAAGGCTCGCAAAGTGGCAGATCTTGCTCACACAATTTGACATTATCTATGTGACTAGGACCACAATGAAATCATAAGCATTGGCCGACCATTTGGCTGAGAATCCTGTGGATGAAAAATACGAACCTTTGAAGAGTTACTTCCCTGATGAAGAGGTAATGCACATTGATGAGTTGGAACAGATTGAAAGTCCAAGATGAAAGATTTTCTTTGATGGTGCTGCTAACATGAGAGACATTGGAATAGGAGCGGTACTTGTTTCTGAAATTGGGCATCATTACCCTGTTACAGCATAACTTCGGTTCTACTATACTAACAACATGGCGGAATACGAGGCATGCACTTTGGGTTTGAGGATGGCTGTGTACATGGGTGTCTAGGAAGTCTTGGTCTTGGGTAACTCGGACCTTCTAGTACACCAGATTCAGGGAGAATGGGAAACACGGGATTTAAAACTCATACCGTACCGACAATGCTTGCATGATCTTTGTCAACGGTTTCAATCAATAGAGTTCAGGCATATTCCGAGGATCCACAATGAGGTCGTCGATGCTTTGGCTACCCTGGTATCGATGTTACATCATCCGAATAAGGCTTATATTGACCCGTTGCATATTCAGGTCCGTGATCAACATGCTTATTATAACATGGTGGAGGAAGAGCTCGATGGGGAACCTTGGTTTCACGACATCAAGGAATACATTCGAAGGGGAGTATATCCGGTACATGCCACAGGTGATCAAAAGAGAACAATTCCTCGCTTGGCAAGTGGAATTTTCTTCAGTGGAGGAGTTTTGTACAAAAGAACTCCAGATCTCGGGTTATTAAGATGTGTAGATGCCAGACAGGCTGCGGATATCATGACCGAAGTACATTCTGGAATCTGTGGACCGCACATGAATGGGTATGTGCTGGCAAAGAAGATTCTCCGGGCGAGTTATTATTGGCTCACTATGGAGCGAGATTGTATCAGTTTCGTGTGTAAATGTCACCAGTGCCAAGCGCATGGAGATTTGATTCATTCTCCCCCATCTGAATTACATACAATGTCTGCACCATGGCCTTTTGTTGCTTGGGGAATAGATGTCATTGGACCAATCGAGCCATCAGCGTCCAACGGGCACCGGTTTATTCTGGTGGCCATCGATTATTTTACCAAGTGGGTAGAGGCTAAAACATTCAAGTCTGTAACCAAGAAGGCGGTGGTTGATTTTGTGCATTCACATATCATTTGCCGGTTCAGGATACCGAAGGTGATCATTACAGACAATAGGGCTAATCTCAATAGTCATCTGATGAAAGAGCTATGTCAGCAGTTCAAGATTACACATCGCAATTCTACCCCATACCGCCCTAAGAAAAACAGAGCAGTTGAGGCGGCCAACAAGAATATAAAGAAGATACTTCAAAAAATGGTGGAAGGTTCTAGGCAGTGGCATGAAAAGTTGTCATTTGCATTGCTAGGTTATCGCACTACTGCTTGTACTTCAGTAGGGGCGACTCCTTATTCGTTGGTGTATGGCACTAAAGCAGTGATACCCGCAGAAGTGGAAATTTCATCCCTTCGAATTGTCGCGGAGGCTGAGATCGATGATGAGGAATAGGTCAAGACCCGCTTAGAATAATTGAGTTTGATCGATGAGAAGAGACTGGCAGCAGTGTGTCATGGCCAGTTATATCAACAGAGAATGGCAAGAGCATACAATAAGAAGGTGCGTCCAAGAAAGTTTGAAGTGGGGCAGTTAGTATTGAAACACATTCTTTCTCATCAGGTTGAAGCAAAAGGAAAATTCGCCCCAAATTGGTAGGGGTCGTTCGTTGTGACTAGAGTGTTGTCCAATGGTGCATTGTATTTGACAGATATAGAAGGCAAATATAGAGATATTATGTATGATTTCTTTCTTTTATTATACTTGTTTGTATTTGGCATGTCTCGAATATTGAAATGACGAAGACATTTTGTTCTGCTATCTAAATAGTTTATCCATCGTTACCCCTTTGAGCCTCATTTATTTTCATTCATACCCCTCCTTCGGAATCAATGGCAAATATCGGAAACATAAGCGTAAAGATAAGTAAAGGAAGGAGAGAAAAAGAGAAAGGAAAAAGAAAAGAGAAAGAAAAGAATGGAAGGAGAAAGAAAAGAATGAAAAGAAAAAGAAAAAAGGGAAAAAAAGAAAACACAACAAAAGGAAAACAAAAGAGGAAAAGAAGAGAAAGAAAAAGAGAAGAAAAATCACAACAAACAAAGTAATTCCTATGTCATGAACTACGTTCGACCTGATTCCTTTTAAGGATACGTAGGCAGTCTCACGGTTTGGTCCCAGCAAAGTAAAAACCCAAAAGTCCCCAAACAAGAAATTGGGGCAGAAGTTGTGGTTGTTATCAGAAATTTCCGAAGGTTGTAAATTTGAACCCAATCAAACAGTTTTGAGCTTTTTATACCCTTCCTTTCTAAACCCATCCAAAAGCCACATTACGGTCCAAAGAAAGACCTTTCGATCAGTCTTCGGGAAATGCCAAGTCAAGCAGGTAGAGGTGATTCATGTCAGGGGCAACGGTTTGGTCCAAACAGGGAAAAGAACTCAAAAATGAGAGAGACTTACTGGTGAAAACCCTCACGGGCACCGTAAGGCGACGGGAGCTGGGAGAAATTAAAATGAGAGAGTCTAATTGGTAAAAATCTTCACGGGCACCGTAAGGCGACGGGAGCTGAGAGAAATCAATATGAGAGAGTCTTATGGGTGAAAACCCTCACGGGCACCGTAAGGCAAAAGTAAGTTGAGAGACCAACGGATGAGAGGGGTCTGCTGGTAGAAACCTTCCAAGTCACCACAGGATGCACAATGTCAGGATTTGGGTGAAGAAATCAGGTTATGAAAATTCTGGGGCAACAACGTATGGCAATCGAAAGTTGATTAGTTGGACAGATTGAGCCGATTAATCCAAAATGCATGTCATGATCATTGGCGTCCGCTGCTCTATCCAGATAAGTCCTTTTCCTGTTCCTCTTCAGATAGTCTTCCAGTTTTGGATTTCTTATCCTTAGCTCTGAAAGTCATTGCATTTCATTTCTTTTGGGTTTATTTCTCTAAGATGTTCCCAATGTCAGTTCTGTTTAAGCAAATAAGAAGGAATTTCAAAGCTCACTACCAGCTTCAGGATTGCAAAGCACAGCGTGGCCAGAGCATACCAAAGATAGCATGATGTAAAATGGGGTAAAGTGCCAGTATGAGTTCCATCAACAAAATGATTTAGTAATTTCATGGGAGATGCAGGGGTTCAGTTAAAGGGGTCAGAGGGGTGAAACAATGGTTCGGGTATAGAACACTCGGGTCATCCAAAGTCATGGGGTTTTGAAAGTCAGTCGGAAAGTCAAGAGGTTCAGAGCCAGTTCGGGGAAGCCAATCAAAACAAAACAATGCAGCGGAGAGACCGTCAACAAAGAATGCCATCAACCAACCACCACATTTTAAATTGACAAAAAATTTCTTCGATTAAAACAGGGGCAGAAAATTTCGGTTGTTTCGGAGAAACCCTCTGTGGAGAAGGGCAATCACCAAACAGGTTTGATTTTTGATTTTCAGGACCCTCCTGAAAAATAAGACCTAGTTTAAAATTCAAAACAATCATAAGTCACATAATTTAGCACAAATGTATCCCTAGAGGAATATAAGTTGGTCTGCATGTTTAAAATAGGATTTAATTAGGAGCTTTCAGGATCCTCATGAATAATGGGACCTAGTCTTAAAGATTTACATTGGATCACAAGATGTAGCATAAAATCCTGTCATAAGGTAGTACAATTCAGTCATAAAAGTGTCATTTTTAGGACAAGACTCGATTTTGATTTTCATGGCCTTCCTGGATAATAGGATGTAGTTTAAAACCCTCTTAGGTAACAGGACTTAGCGGAAGCAATACCTTTAGAAGATATAGCTTAGATCTATAACTATCAGTTGGCAGGACCTCCCTGGATAATAGGACTTAGCTTTCAATTTCTTAGTAATACTTAGTTATATAATTCAGTTTAACACTCACATATGTGCCCAGCTACCAAACTAGGGCAGAAAATTTCCACTGTTTTTGTCATTTTGTTGAAGTCAAGAGCTCGCCTGGAGAGAAGGGAATACATTCAAGTCATCAGTCAGGAGCCCGCCTGGAAAGCAGGGAATACATTTCAAGTTAGCAGTCAGGAGCCCGCCTGGAGAGCAGGGAACACATTTCAAGTCAGTAGTCAGGATCCCGCCTGGAAAGCAGGGAATACATGTCAAGTTAGAAGTTAGGAGCCCGCCTGGAAAGCAGGGAATACATTCAAACGCAGTAGTCAGGAGCCCGCCTGGAAAAAAAGGGAGTACAATTTATGTTTCAGCTTTCAAATTCTTTGTTTTGTCTATTTTGAAGTCAGGAGCCCGCCTGGAGAGCAGGGAATACTTTCAAGTTGAAGTTAGGAGCCCGCCTAGAAAGCAGGGAATACATTTCAAGTTAGCAGTCAGGAGCCCGCCTGGAGAGCAGGGAACACATTTCAGGTCAGTAGTCAGGAGCCCGCCTGGAAAGCAGGGAATACATGTCAAGTTGAAGTCAGGAGCCCGCCTGGAAAGCAGGGAATACATTCAAACGCAGTATTCAGGAGCCCGCCTGGAAAACAAGGGAGTACAATTTAAGTTTTAGCTTTCAAATTCTTTGTTTTGTCTATTTTGAAGTCAGGAGCCCGCCTGGAGAGCAGGGAATACTTTCAAGTTGAAGTCAGGAGCCCGCCTGGAAAGCAGGGAATACTTTCAAGTTTAGCAGTCAGGAGCCCGCCTGGAGAACAAGGGAGTACAACTCAAGTTTTGGTTTTCAAAATTCTTTGATATTCGGCAATGTGTTCGTTTTACACTTACACATGGGCCCACATACCCAAACTGGGGCAGAAAATTTTCTTTGTTTTTGTCTATTTTGCTGAAGTCAGGAGCCCGCCTAGATAGCATGGGAATACATTCACGTTTCGAAGTCAGGAGCCCGCCTGGATAGTATGGGAATACATTCACGTTTCGAAGTCAGGAGCCCACCTGGAGATCATAGGAATACATATCAAGTTCAGTAGTCAGACACCCACTTAAAGAAGGGGAAAACATCTCAGCTTACAATTCAAGGTGGCACAAATGGATGCCATCGAGAGAATAGAGGACAACAAGGCAACAAGAAACACAAAAGCAAGTTTGAAGATCTAGATAGGATTTTGGAAAGCGTAGGTCATAGTCTAGTCTAGCTTCTTTTATTTTTGACATGGTGTAATAAGGGGGTTCAGTAAGCAGTAACAGCAGCAGCAACAGTGAAATCACAGCTTCATGGTAGTCCCAGCGACCAGAACTTCCTGAACTACACTGACCTGATTCCTTTTTAGCCAAGGATATATAGGCAACCTCAGAAGCAAGGTGCGGTCAAATCTTTCAAAAATGCTTCCAACAGAGTATTCAAATGGGCAAAGATTACTCGTATCCGCTCACTTTATCTTTGCACGAAAACTCTTTGTGTTTCTGAGAAAAGAGGGGCAGCTGTGAGCACGTGATTTTTGCCCTATATGAATTACTCCCATAAGTTCAAAACAAAATAATTTTTTTTCCATTGGTTGCAATTTTGTGAATTTTTGTGGCATTTTCTGTCAATTGTTTGCATTTATTTGTGCATGTTTACTTTATTTAATTAATGCAAAATACAAAAAAAATATATGTTGCATTTGCATTAAGGATTTAATTCTACATTTTAGGATTAATCAACAAATTAGTTGTTTTATAAAAATGGGAAAATCACAAAATATTAGTTTAATTTGCGATTTTTAATTTTAATTTTTGAATCTTGGTAATTTTTCTTTCAAGTTGGTTTTAATTAGAGTTAATTAATTTAATGTGTTAGGATTGACTTGATTTAGGAATTATTTTTAGTTTTATTTTTGAGAATTAATCAAAAGAAAGAGTTTGAAAATAAAGGAACTAATTTGAAACAAAAAAGAAATTGAAAAGGAAAAAAAATGAAAAACAGATTCTGGGCTAAATTATTTCCAAATCTTTTAAGCTCATATTCGGTTCCCTTCTTACCCGTTCAAAATCCAGCCCAATTGTCCCAATACCCGGTCCAATTCTGTCATCCAACCAAACGGTGTCGTTTGAGCTCGACAAATCTGGGCCTTTCAATTCGTTTCATCCAAAGGTCTAAGGAATGTCTCACTATATACTTAAGAATGTCTGAAATGTTCAGAGACAACTTAGTTTCTCATATGTCATCTCTCTCGTATCTCTCATCTCTCATAACCCTAGCAGCCTTAAGGGTTCCGTCATTGTTACAGGTGGTTGACCTCCCAAACACCACCAAAATCTAACCATACAACCACTGTTCGTCCTTGAGTCCCAATCCACCGCCTCCTCTCCCCAAATCCTCACCAAATCGGGTCAGTCGCAGATCTAAAACAAAGAAAAGGAGGCCTTTCAAACTTTCACGTTTCCATGAATGATCGAGCCTGGAACTAGCATTGTTCGTTTGTTCTCAAAGAGAACATGCGACTAATACCAGTTTTGGGTCGAATTGGAGGTTGCCGGACATGTCTCTCAAGCCATTGGTCTCCGACCTTAGGTATTCCTTCACCATGTCTTTTTCATATTTTGTTTCTACTCCATCTTCATTCTTTCCTTTTCTTTTCTTGTCCTTCTGTTTCTGTTTCTAACTAGTCTTGTTAAGCAGTAGCCATGAGTTAATATTGTTTAAATTTTGTTAGAAGGGTTAGAATTAATTCGGTTGGAATTCATAGTTAGTATTTAAAATCGTTTAAGTTCTTTTGGGGCCAGATGCTGTTAAGTAGCCCGTTTGGTTGTTTTGTTTGAATTCATTTGACTGGTTCATAATTGTTGATAGGTTAATTGAGTTTGTTTTTTGTTTTGTTGGAATCGTTTAAGTTCTTTGGAATCAGTTCTCTGCCTCCCTTGTTTCTTTTTCTTTTCTTTCTTTTGCCCAGACAGCCTTGTTCATCTAGCCTCAATGCTCGATGGCTAATGGCCTGAAGCTGATGGAATTGGGTTATAGTATTCAGGACCATAGTCTGGATGTGGTCCTATTTAAATTGACCCACGAGCTGAAGGTTAGATAGTTGAGACTAAAGTACAAACGAGGGAATTGGAGGGTAATTTAGGAAATCTAGGTGAAGGGAATTTGTAGTAACTGAATAGGAAGCTTCCAGGAAAGGGGGTTTGGGACTATTTTGAAATTCTGAATTTTACATTAGGGGTATATAAGCAAAAACCAAAATATAAAAAGGGTAGAAGTGCAAAACATAGTTCATTTTAAGCTGCCCTAGTGCATTGCCTATAAAGGCACCAAGACTTGCTATTCAAGAAAAGAGAAGAGAAACATTCTGAGAGAACAAAAAAGTTGAAAAATTCTGAAGCTACACTAATTTCCACCAATTTTCTTTGATAAAACGGATCAAATTTTGTATTAGCTAGAGGTCTCTAATCTTCTTCATTAGTTAAAATCTCTGAAAATTTTCATATCTTGCACCTGGGTTGGGAAGTAGTTTGATTTTGGGTGTAAAGTCAGGGTTTCAAGCTGCTGCAAGGACACTGTTGTATTGATACTACTGTGCTTGTGTTCTACTGTTTACTATCGATCCTTCACTTCTTTTTCCTTTGTAATTTCCAGGTATGCCTTTGAGACTGTCATGGAATTGAAGCCTGACTAAATTTGTGTAAAGATCTGGAAACTTGAGTTGGAATTTAAATGAAAACACCATCTCTTTTTGTAATTACTGCTAGATTTGGTTATCTTATGTTAGTAAATTCCCCAATTCTATAGTAACTTAATCTTCTTTGCATATGTTGGTTTGCTTGTTTAGCTATTGGTTTAAGGTTGTGTTGGCTATTTAGAATAGAGGTTTAAATTCAGAATGTCGGCATTGTAATAAGGATTGAGATCTATCATATGAGTGGATTGTCAGACATGCTGTAATAGAAAGTTATTTGAGTGTGTTAAGTTAGTGTTCCTGTAGTTTGAGGTCTTACTTTGAAATTTGGAAAGTTTTGCAGTATTTTACATAGATAAAACTGCCATTTAAATGGTCTGAGTGGCTAAATTTCCTATGTTTTGTTGTGAGAATAATTTAAAAATTAATTGCAAGTATGAACCACTGTTGTTTGTTATCAATGCATGAGATGTTAGAAATGTTTGGAGAGCTGATAGCTTGTTGAGGCCTTGGTGTTGGATAGGACTTGATTTCGAGTCTTAATTTCTAATTTTGGGTTTTTGCAAGTCTTTGGTCCATGAAACCTTAGATTTCTGGGCCATTTTCAAGAGAGGATGGCACGTTGGATGCATTGGACTTATCTGCTGAGTCCAATGGCTTGTATGGTTGTTGTTGGACATTTCACATAGCAGACTTGATTCAAACGCATGCTGGAAAAAATGAAATCAGAATTTTAGTTTAATTAATTTGTATCAGTTGTTTAAAATCATAATTCTAACTTGCTAATTCGATTTCACATTCCCTGCGGTATCAGTTGAGTGGCATTCTTGATTGGCATGATAATTTGGAGCTTAGAAGTTGGTCCTAATGCAGGTCCAGCTGAAGAATAATCACAATCAGACCCATGGACGCTTTTTTTTCATCAGAAATTGGGCTTGGTTAAGCCCAAAGCTTGAAGACATTTTAAAAGGGTCCGTTCAGTGGTGTTTGAAATAGCTTCCCTTTGGGCCTTTAATTTTCTAATGCACTGCATTTTAGTAAACTTGTAGGGTAGAACCCTTAGTTTAAACAGGTAGAAGTTCCGCAAATTTTCCTTAGTTAATTAATTGGGCTTTTCAAGAATAGATTGGAAGTGTGCTATATTAGGTAATACAAATAGCTTATGACCCTCCAAATTTTAGTTTGAGTTCTCTTTAAAAAATTGGAATTGGGGCGTGCCATGCAAAACAAAAATCTCAATTGTATGACCCTTGTTTAACTGATCTTGTTTGTCCTTAGAACCCGAGGCGTGCCATTTAGCGGATTTTCATGGCCCTCGCAAGTTGCAAACGCGTAGTTGCTTTAGGCGCGTTATTTTAATAAATTACATTCTTAAACTAGGGTGCGCATTTATGTGACCCAAATCCAAATCTCAACAACGTTAGATAGAATATGTCGAGAGCCGCAGGTGAATTTATGTGACGTGGTTCAAGACGTATTTTAAATGACGTTGCAATTTTTTTTTAAAATTAAATAAAAGCGGTTATAAAGTTAAAATTGAACCATAGGCTAAAACATGTATTAAAATCAGATAATAGGCCAATAATAACAGTTGAGCGACCGTGCTAGAACCACGGAACTCGGGAATGCCTAACACCTTCTCCCGGGTTAACAGAATTCCTTACTCTGATTTCTGGTTCGCGGACTATATTACAGAGTCAACCTTTCCTCGATTCGGGATTTTAAACCGGTGACTTGGGACACCATAAATCTCCCAAGTGGCGACTTTGATTTTAAATAAAATTTCCGTTTCGATCGTCACTTTAAGTTAGAAAACTCCCTTATACACCCCTTCCGGGGGTGTAGTAAAAAAGGAGGTATGGCATTTGGCGCATCTGGGCTTTGGACTACAATTTGGTTTGTATCAATGAGCTCCTGGATTGCCCTTTTCAAATGCCAGCACTTCTCTATTTCATACCCTGGAGCATCAGAACAATAGGCGCACCTCAGGGCATAATCGAGGTTCTTTGGAGGAGGATTTGGTATCTTTGACTCAATCGGCCTCAAGATGTCCAACCGCCTTAACCTTTGAAACAGACTAGCATAGGACTCTCCAAGCGGGGTGAAAGTTTGTTTCCGCTGTTGCCTCTCTCTTCTATACTCTGGCCTTGATCGAAAATTTGAACCAGTGGCGTTTTGATAGGGTTGTGGGGGTGGATAGGTATTTTGTGGAGCTGGGTAGATATTCTGCGGAGTTGGAGCACGCCATTGCGGGTAAGGAGGGGGTTGAGCATATGACTGTGCATGGTGAACAATGTATTGGGATAGCCTGGCTGAGTATTGGGGGTTTTGCGGGGAAAAGTAATGTTGAGGTGGATTATTTGGATCTTGGGCGTAGGTTTGAGGTCGGGGTCGAGGATGGGTGTATTGATGAGGTGAACCCCTCTGGCCATGCCATGATCCGGAGACAACCATAGCGATATCTTCCTTCTTCTTCTTGCCTAGAAAACCTCTGGAACCACTCTGGATTGCCTGAGTGGTAGCTTTTATAGCAGAATAGCTCATGATCTTACTCGACTTGAGCCCATTTTCCACCATTTCTCCCATCTTCACCACATCATTGAAAGACTTACTAATGGCTAAGATCAAGTGGCCATAGTAAGTGGTCTCCAGGGCTTGAAGAAAGTATTTAACCATCTCGTCCTCTTCCATCGGAGGATTGACTCGTGCAGCTTGCTCCCTCCATCGGAACCCATATTATCTAAAGCTTTCACTGGGTTTCTTTTCCACCTTGGTCAGAGATAGGCGGTTTGGAACAATGTCTATATTGTACTGAAAGTGCCGGGCGAAGGCCTGAGCCATATCGTCCCAGGTGTACCACCTGCTAGCGTCCTGGCGGGTGCCATTCTAAAGCTGCCCCACTCAGACTTTGGCTGAAGTATGCCATTAGTAATTCGTCTTTTCCCCCAGCGCCTCTCATTTTACTACAATAACCCCTCAGATGAGCTACAGGATCCCCATGGCCGTCATACAAGTCAAACATGGGCATCTTGAACCCGGCAGGCAGTTGGACATCGGGGAACAAACACAAATCCTTATAGGCCACACTCACCTGGTTTCTCAATCCTTGCATATTTCTCAATGATTGCTCCAGACTCTGTACCTTTCTAAACATCTCTTCTTGCTCTGCGTTCTTGGGTGGTTTGTTAGTTTCAACATGAGGCTCAAATTGGGGAGTGTAAGAGTAAGGATCTGGGACTTTGAAGGTGGGCTCTGGTGCATAGTAATGGGCATCTGGAGAGGGGAATGCGGGCTTACTAGAGGATTGGTGGAGGGTAGCTTGTGGAGGGGGTACAAAAATAGGAGCAGATGTCGGAGCAGGGTACGAGGTTGTTTTGGCTGGCGGAGCATGAACAGTTTGGGCTGAAGTGCCGGGGTAGTTGTGGTAAGGGGTAAAGCCAGATGCGTGTTGTGGGGAAAGATCAATGATATTGGGCATCTGGGATTGAGAGAGTGGTAGAATGGAAGCAGGGTTTTCTGTGTAGTTGGTAGGGAATGAGGGTGGAGGGTGTCCCTTAATCCAGGCTTGATACATTTCTGCCATCTGGTGCTTCAACCTCCGGACCTCCTCTTGCAATTCCGATTCCGACTCAACAATCTCCCTTGGTGGGTCTACAACTCCAATGTCTGTTTCCTTGCTAGCCATGACTATTTGACGCTTTGATCGGGTGTTGTATGGATGACTTGCCAGGATGCCAACAAACTAACCACCTTCCTGTTATTAAATAAAGATAACAGAGGACAACAACACAAAACCACCATGTTAGCATTAGGGCATTTATTAAATAATAATATCACATTACGTGCAATGCACCTAGCAACAATTAACGGTTCTAAAATGGCTTTGAGGGTCGCAGGGTCATAGGGCATCATCCTGATTTGCTCATTTCGATCCTTCCTTCTCTTTCTTTTCCAACACCTCTTATCACTCTTTTCTTTTTCTTTCTCTTTTTATTTTGAACCAAAAATAATTTGATCGACCCGATGTAGGTTGCCTACATATCATATCCCTCATGAATCAGACCGAGCATAGTTCTGGAAGAGTGATGGAAAATAAACTAAAAATAAAATCTTTTTTTTGGGATTTTTCATTTAAAACGTTTCGATATTAAAATACAATGGGAATTACGATAATGAAAAACATGACAGACTCGACTACACTATGACAGACTCTAACACTACCTATAGGACTCAGTACTCCTAGACAAGACACTAAAGTAAAGGACAACATAAGACAATCTCAAAACGTCTAAATAGAATGACTTCTCAAACTGCTCCCGAATGCGACGGTCCTGGCTAGGACGGGTCCGATGAAGATTCGGATGGCCCCGTCAATCCTATCAAATCTAAGCTCTATATTATACCCTGCAAGGACACCTCGAAGATTGGGAATGAGAATCCTGGAATGCGCGCCTACATCTGGAAGGCTAACTCTAGTAAGGTACTCACGGTGCTATCCCATGTTCTCTACCAACCCTGCCAACTGTGATCTCAGTGACTGAAGTGTAGCTCGAACCCCAACCCTTTCTGCTGTATGGGCCTCCTCTGCCTGGGTAAATCGATCAATCAACTGTCTAAGCAATATCCATGAGGTGGCCTCCTCGTCAAATACTCCTCTAACACGTCGAGGTAATGGCCTGCTACCCCCCCGCTGAGTAGACTGTAGCCATATGAAGTACTCATAGGTATACCCAGGTGAATGTGGGTCAGGAGCTAAAGTATCCCTAGCCATCTTCATTGCATGACGCCAATAGGTCTGGATGTCTACCTCCCTATACAGCATAGTGTCAAATTCCCTAATGAAGTCACGAGAATCAGGAATGTAGGGGACTTCTTGCCGCCTCCCTAACTGACGCATCACTCTAGCAGGGGTATATGGTCTAGTACACCAAAGTCCGATCAGTACCAAGAAGTCTTGCATGCGAGACCCTGATAAGATCATGTCCAAATCAATCCATAGGTTTGACCACAAAGTCTTCTCTTCAGTTAAAGATCCTAAATAATCAACCCAATCCTAAACTCTGAGTGGTAAGGCAAACTTATCGAACGTCATCCTATGCTCGATGCACTTCACTCGATCTCTCAGACAACGGTCAATCACATCTTTCTCAAACACGGTGGCGGGATGTAAGTGTTCCATCATCCACAGCTGTAGCAACAAGTTGCTTCCCTCAAAGAACCTCCCATCTTTTTGAATCCTGGTCAAAACATTATAGATCTCTGCCAAAATTGTTGGAACCACGGTGACCTTACTACTGTGTTTATCATGAAAGAGTGCAAAGGCTATTGACCCCACATGCGTGCTAATATGTCTACCCTCCAAAGGAAATACCAGGAGACCCAACAATGCAATAGCGAAGACCATAGGATGCCTCTTCTTCCAAGAATCATATGATATGGAAAATTCATCTACGAAGGTCTCATACCCCGTAGGACGAGCAAACCTCTCGAATAAAAAGTCCAAAGGTACCCAAGATTGATCTATACATCCCATGTGAGTTGCCAAATTCATACCTATGATCTTAAGGAACTTGGTGCTTGAATGAGCCCTTGTGTAAATTAAATCCTTGTCTAGGTATGGCAAGCGGGTTAACCTGGCTATCTCAGCTAAGGTGGGTGTCATCTCAAGATCCCCAAACTTGAATACCATTCCCTATGGGTCCCAAAATGTCAACATTGCTTCTACAAGGTTGGGACGGGGAGTGATGTCCATCAAAGAAATAAGAGTCCCTAATTTACCCATCAAATCATGTTGCTCAAGTAATGTGAACATGTTCCACCATTTTACTAGCCTTCTAGGGACTTTGAACACCATTGATACTCTAGCATTGGTGAGTGGATCCATACCTGAATGGGAAAAACATGGTTAATGACTCAAGACATTATGTGACACCACGACATTTCCTAGCGGACGGTTGGGCTATTTCTGCAAAATGGCCTGAGGGGCCAAAAGTGGCTAAAAATGCAAACTCAAGAAAGGTGACCTCAAAGACATGGGAATACCTCACTAAAGCTTATATGAATTCTAACTCTTAATAATCATGGCCCAAAATTAATTTACAGAAATAACCCATTTTGCAAAAACGGCTGATATGGCCAGAAGTGGCTAAAAATGCAAACTTGAAAAGGACGGACCTTAAAATAATATGACACCTAGTTGTGGACTCAAGATCCTAAGATATGGGTTATTGAACCACCTTTGCGAAAATGACCCCAATTTGCAAGAATGACCGATGTGGCCGAAAGTGGCTAGAAATGCAAGATATGGCTAAGACCCCGCAAAGCCAAGAACCTAAGACACTAGGAAGACCGGATCCTATGTGGGTTGCCTACGTATCACGTCTCGAAAGACAAGAATCAGGTTCACGTAGTTCGGGAAGATTGGACATGGGATAAAGCCTTCAAAAAAATGCAACTAATTTGGAAAACCATTTATTTTTGTCTTTTGAGAAATGATGGAAAATGTAAAATATTTTTGGAATTGTTTTTTGAATTTTTGGAAAAGGATAAAAGATGTAAAATCTATTTGGGATTTTCTTTTTCTCCCTTTGTTTGAATTTTTTTGGAAAATAATGGAAAAGTGTAAAATCTTTTGGATTTTCTATTTTCAATTTATATTTTTTGGAAAATAATGGAAAAGTGTAAAATCTTTTGGATTTTCTATTTTCAACTTTTTTTTGTCTTTTTTGGAAAATAATGGAAAAGTGTAAAATCTTTTTTGGATTTTCTTTTTCATTTTTTGGAAAATAATGGGAAAGTGTAAAATCACCTACTTCATTTTATATTTCACCCTCAAATATCCTTGGTCCGCCAAATGACCCTTTTACCCTTAAAGAGATGCAACATGTAGCACATAGGGATGATTAAATATCTTTTTGGGCCATGAGCCCATTTTGACATAATTTGGGTAGGCCTCCTACAACGAGACACAGTGCTTGGGACCGAACCCGGCTAGGTTTGAATGATATGATGCACATAAGTATGACCTAAAGGCTGACCTACGGTTGGGGTTCACTAGACAAGGCAATTCGGGGCGGCACGTGGTCGATGGCGGCTGCTCTAGCTGTCCGCCCACTCCACACTCCCACGCCACCCCCCTAAAGACACGGGTGACTTACAAAAAGGCCGTGTACGCTCAAACGTACTCCGGAAGACTTGTTGCAGAAAGAAGACTCATGGTTATGCAAATGATGATAATCCCCAGCAGAGTCGCCAGAGATGTCACATCCCTTCTTTTTTACAAACTCACCAACCCTCTTAAATAAATAAAAAAATATTTAGTAAAGCTTGAAAAGGGGTTTCCAATTAGAAAGTGACAAAATTGTGTTCAAAATGAAATAACTCAGAGTCGCCACCTGACATTGATTTCGGTGTGTCAGGTCATCGTTTTTATAAAAATGAATTTTCCTTTTTAAACACTTTGGACTCCAAAACTAAGTCTACACCACAGATTTGGGTAAGGGGGTTAATTTGACTCGAGGAGAAGTTGTTAGGCACTCCCCAAGTCCCGTAACTAGTACGATTGCATGCTCGATCAAGTTGGCTTTCAGAATATTTGAATTGAGGTAAAACGAACACAGAAAAATAAACACACAAAAGAGCTTGAGGTCGTCCCAGCCTAATAAAAGAAAAATAAAAATAAAATACTACAAGCTCTACTTTTGGCCTCCAAATACAAGTACTACGGGACATTCCCCGGAATAAAATATACACAAGTCCCTCGGGGCATTCCTCGGATAAATTTAACTAAGGGAACGACCTCTCGCCTCAAAATTAACAGAACTCTTAAGGCTTGCCTACCCAAATGATGACGGCCTAACATGCTCCTAGCGGATGCAATATAGCAAATAAAAGAGAACTAAGTAAAAAGGAGATTTCATTCATGCTCAAATTCTTTTAGTCTCTTAAATCCCAACCCTCATAACCCGCATTCATCAATAAAGATATATGCACAATGTGATGTATGGCATTCAAAAGAGAAAAAACACAAAAGAAAGAAAGGTGCAAATAAAAGGCATACTTAAACGTAAATCACATCATCTAAATGCAAACAAGGAATTGGCAATGCCAACTGAACAATTTCTCATAGTGACTTGCCAACACAAAGCAAGGAAAATAACTACAACCTTGGCATGGTTAACTACGGAATTTGCATCTTTAAAACTACTCTACAAGAAAGACTCATAACTGAAAATGAATATCAACGTCACTGACATTGTGATTTTATGCTCCAACCCATATGATGTCGAAACCTTAAGATACTACTCTTATGAAAAACACATTTTCCTTTAACAGAGTGTTTCACCATGTTTAAATCCATTTACAAAGGACAGAACACTAAAGTACTTCAAATTTTATACCAAGCCAGAAAAAGCAAACGCCAGAGATGTCACACCCCTTCTTTTTTACAAACTCACCAACCCTCTTAAATAAATAAAAAAAGATTTAGTAAAGCTTGAAAAGGGTTTTCCAATTAGAACGTGACAAAATTGTGTTCAAAAGGAAATAACTCAGAGTCGCCACCTGACATTGGTTTTGGTGTATCCGGTCACCGTTTTTATAAAAATGATTTTCCTTTTTAAACACTTTGGACTCCAAAACTAAGTCTGCACCAGAGATTCGGGTAAGGGGGTTCATTTGACTCGGGGATAAGGTGTTAGGCACTCCCCAAGTCTCGTAACTAGTACGGTTGCGTACTTGATCAAGTTGACTTTCAGAATATTCGAATTGAGGTAAAACGAACACAGAAAAAAAAACACACAAAAGGGCTCGAGGTCGTCCCCGCCTAATAAAAGAAAAATAAAAATAAAAATAAAATACTACAAGCTCTACTTTTGGCCTCCAAATACAAGTACTATGGGGCACCCGGAATAAAATATACACAAGTCCTTCGGGGCATTCCCCGGATAAATTTAACTAAGGGAACGACCTCTCGCCTCAAAATTAACAGAACTCCTAAGGCTTGCCTACCCAAATGATGACGGCCTAACATGCTCCTAGCGGATGAAATATAGCAAATAAAAGAGAACTAAGTAAAAAGGAGATTCCATTCATGCTCAAATTCTTTTAGTCTCTTAAATCCCAACCCTCATAACTCGTATTCATCAATAAAGATATATGCACAATGTGATGTATGACATTCAAAAAAGAAAAAACACAAAAGAAAGAAAGGGGCAAATAAAAGGCATACTTAAACGTAAATCACATCATCTAAATGCAAACAAGAAATTGGCAATGCTAACTGAACAATTTCTCATAGTGACTTGCCAAAACAAAGCAAGTAAAATAACTACAACCTTGGCAAAGTTAACTACGGAATTTCCATCTTTAAAACTACTCTACAAGAAAGACTCATGGCTGAAAATGAATATCAACGTCACTGACATTGTGATTTTAAGCTCCAACCCATATGATGTCGAAACCTTAAGATACTACTCTTATGAAAAACACATTTTCCTTTAACAGAGTATTTCACCATGTTTAAATCCATTTACAAAGGACAGAACACTAAAGTACTTCAAATTTTATACCAAGCCAGAAAAAGCAAACGCCAGAGATGTCACACCCCTTTTTTTTACAAACTCACCAGCCCTCTTAAATAAATAAAAAAAGATTTAGTAAAGCTTGAAAAGGGTTTTCCAATTAGAACGTGACAAAATTGTGTTCAAAAGGAAATAACTTAGAGTCGCCACCTCACATTGGTTTCGGTGTATCCGGTCACCGTTTTTAGAAACATGAGAGTCCTTTTTAAACACTTTGGACTCCAAAACTAAGTCTGCATCAGAGATTCGGGTAAGGGGGTTCATTTGACTCGGGAATAAGGTGTTAGGCACTCCCCAAATCCCGTAACTAGTACGGTTGCGTACTCGATCAAGTTGACTTTCAGAATATTCGAATTGAGGTAAAACGAACACAGAAAAACAAACACACAAAAGGGCTCGAGGTCGTTCCCGCCTAATAAAAGAAAAATAAAAATAAAATACTACAAGCTCTACTTTTGGCCTCCAAATACAAGTACTATGGGGCACCCGAAATAAAATATACACAAGTCCTTTGGGCCATTCCCCGGATAAATTTAACTAAGGGAATGACCTCTCGCCTCAAAATTAACAGAAGTCCTAAGGCTTGCCTACCCAAATGATGACGACCTAATATGCTCCTAGCGGATGAAATATAGCAAATAAAAGAGAACTAAGTAAAAAGGATATTCCATTCATGCTCAAATTCTTTTAGTCTCTTAAATCCCAACCCTCATAACATGTATTCATCAATAAAGATATATGCACAATGTGATGTATGGCATTCAAAACAAACAAAACACAAAAGAAAGAAAGGTGCAAATAAAAGGCATACTTAAACGTAAATCACATAATCTAAATGTAAACAAGAAATTGACAATGCCAACTGAACAATTTCTCATAGTGACCTGCCAACACAAAGCAAGGAAAATAACCACAACCTTGGCAAAGTTAACTATAGAATTTCCATCTTTAAAACTACTCTACAAGAAAGACTCATGATTGAAAATGAATATCAACGTCACTGACATTGCGATTTTAAGCTCCAACCCATATGATGTCGAAACCTTAAGATACTACTCTTATGAAAAACACATTTTCCTTTAACAGAGTGTTTCACCATGTTTAAATCCATTTACAAAGGACAGAACACTAAAGTACTTCAAATTTTATACCAAGCTAGAAAAAGCAAACGCCAGAGATGTCACAACCCTTCTTTTTTACAAACTCACCAACCCTCTTAAATAAATAAAAAAAGATTTAGTAAAGCTTGAAAAGGGTTTTCCAATTAGAACGTGACAAATTTGTATTCAAAAGGAAATAACTCAGAGTCGCCACTTGACATTTGTTTCGGTGTGTCAGGTCATCGTTTTTATAAAAATAATTTTCCTTTTTAAACACTTTGGACTCCAAAACTAAGTCTGCACCAGAGATTTGGGTAAGGGAGTTCATTTGACTCGGGGAGAAGGTGTTAGGCACTTCCCAAGTCCCGTAACTAGTATGGTTGCGTACTTGATCAAGTTGACTTTCAGAATATTCGAATTGAGGTAAAACGAACACAGAAAAATAAACACACAAAAGGGCTCAAGGTCGTCCCTGCCTAATAAAAGAAAAATAAAAATAAAAATAAAATACTATAAGCTCTACTTTTGGCCTCCAAATACAAGTACTATGGGGCATTCCCCGGAATAAAATATACACAAGTCCTTCGGGGTATTCCACGGATAAATTTAACTAAGGGAACAACCTCTCGCCTCAAAATTAACAGAAGTCCTAAGGCTTGTCTACCCAAATGATGACGACCTAACATGATCCTAGCGAATGAAATATAGCAAATAAAAGAGAACTAAGTATAAAGGAGATTTCATTCATGCTCAAATTCTTTTAGTCTCTTAAATCCCAACCCTTTTAACCCATATTCATCAATAAAGATATATGCACAATGTGATGTATGGCATTCAAAACAGACAAAACACAAAAGAAAGAAAGGTGCAAATAAAAGGCATACTTAAACGTAAATCACATCATCTAAATGTAAACAAAGAATTGGCAATGCCAACTGAACAATTTCTCATAGTGACCTGCCAACACAAAGCAAGGAAAATAACCACAACCTTGGCAAAGTTAACTACAGAATTTCCATCTTTAAAACTACTCTACAAGAAAGACTCATGATTGAAATGAATATCAACGTCACTGACATTGTGATTTTAAGCTCCAACCCATATGATGTCGAAACCTTAAGATACTACTCTTATGCACATTTTCCTTTAACAGAGTGTTTCACCATGTTTAAATCCATTTACAAAGGACAGAACACTAAAGTACTTCAAATTTTTTTCCAAGCCAGAAAAAGCAAACGCTAGAGATATCACACCCCTTCTTTTTTTACAAACTCACCAACCCTCTTAAATAAATAAAAAAAGATATAGTAAAGCTTGAAAAGGGTTTTCCAATTAGAACGTGATAAAATTGTGTTCAAAAGGAAATAACTCAGAGTCACCACCTGACATTGGTTTCGGTGTGTCAGGTCACTGTTTTTATAAAAATGATTTTCCTTTTTAAACACTCTGGACTCCAAAACTAAGTTTGCACCAGAGATTCGGGTAAGGGGGTTCATATGACTCCGGAAGAAGGTGTTAGGCACTCCCCAAGTCCCGTAACTAGTACGGTTGCGTACTCGATCAAATTGACTTTCAGAATATTCGAATTTAGGTAAAACGAACAAAGAAAAATAAACACACAAAAGGGTTCGAGGTCGTCCCCGCCTAATAAAAGAAAAATAAAAATAAAAATAAAATACTACAAGCTCTACTTTTGGCCTCCAAATACAAGTACTATGGGGCATTCCCCGGAATAAAATATACACAAGTCCTTCGAGGCATTCCCCGGATAAATTTAACTAAGGGAACGACCTCACGCCTCAAAATTAACAGAAGTCCTATGGCTTGCCTACCCAAATGATGACGACCTAACATGCTCCTAGCGGATGAAATATAACAAATAAAAGAGAACTAAGTAAAAATGAGATTCCATTCATGCTCAAATTCTTTTAGTCTCTTAAATCCCAACCCTCATAACCTGTATTCATCAATAAAGATATATGCACAATGTGATGTATGACATTCAAAACAGACAAAACACAAAAGAAAGAAAGGTGCAAATAAAAGGCATACTTAAACGTAAATCACATCATCTAAATGTAAACAAGGAATTGGCAATGCCAACTCAACAATTTCTCATAGTAACCTGCCAACACAAAGCAAGGAAAATAACCACAACCTTGGCAAAGTTAACTACAAAATTTCCATCTTTAAAACTACTCTACAAGAAAGACTCATGACTAAAAATGAATATTAACGTCACTTGACATTGCGATTTTAAGCTCCAACCCATATGATGTCGAAATCTTAAGATACTACTCTTATGAAAAACATATTTTCCTTTAACAGAGTGTTTCATCATGTTTAAATCCATTTACAAAGGACAGAACACTAAAGTACTTCAAATTTTATACCAAGCCAGAAGAAGCAAACTCCAAGAACGAACCAGATGATATTCCCTCTTCATCAATTTTTTTTCATTTTTTTAATGATAGCTGTAAATCAAATTATTGATGAAGCATATAGCTACAGTATATATGAGAAATAAGAAGGCACCAAAATAACCTAAGCAGGGACCTAATCATCGATGCAGTAAATTTCATACATCACTGATGTTAAACAAGTTCACTTTGACATTGCAGAAAACTAGAGCAATAGTTGATGCGCAGACTACCCCACAGGTGCAGAGAATCTATGCATGTGATGCAAATATGGTGCGAAAATGTATAAAGAGTGGAGGAAAGACTAACATCAACCTTAACCCTTCAATTCCTAGCTACATGCTCGCCTAAATGGAAGTCCAACAACTATGAGAATGACATTACAAGGCTCACACATTGTTACTTCAACTGATGCAAGATGAGAGGAATCAAGGAACTATTACCAACTGAATGTATATATATTTTACACTAAATCTCCTAACCAGCAACTACCAACGGAACTCAGCTAACAAGAAAGTTTAGAAAGAAAATTCATGGTGAACTCTCAAAATTTTCAAGCAGCAAAGCCTAAGGACACAACTCAGTTCATACAATCTCCAACAAATAACTCAATTCAATCTACGATTCAATCAAGAAGTTCGACTGAGTCTCTAACAAACAGTTCTGATTTTATGCTCCTAATTCGACTTTCGACAAACAAATATCAAGAGAATTTAGAGCAGAGTTTCAGTTTAAACTCATGGAACTAATCTCATTAAACACGAAACTAGCCAAATTTGCAACAGAGAATGATGAGCTAACGGAACAATCTTAGTTCATTTGTTAATCTCAAAGTAACAGTGGATCAAACAATCTATAAACCGATCAAACCCGGCTCTCATCCTATTTTCAATCAAACACCAAAGATAGATTAAGAAAAGAGAAGGAAATTGAACCTGTTTGATCGAGGCTTTGATTAATTTCGTTTGGAATTGAATACATCGGCAATGAAAATCCGAATGAGACTGCAGCTAGAAGGCGACAGGATGCAAAACCAACGAACTCGAACTCGAACGACGAACTCGATCTCGGCTCAATCAATCTCCATGTTTAAACCACAATTAAAAGAAGAAACTAAAATATTTTGGGATATTTTCTGATTTTTCAAAATGGAAACCAGTTCGAACAAAAATCTAAACTCACTATTTCTTTTGTATTTCTGTTTTTCTGGAAAAGCAAACCAAACAAAAATCTCAATAAAACTGAAGAGAACCCTAACTTTCTTCCAGTGTTTTTTTCTAAGTCTGTCTCCTAGTCCGAAATTTTTCCAATTTTTCCTCTATTTTCTCTCTCTTATCTTTTTTCTGCCTGAAAATTCTGTCCAAGACCCAAATATAGGCAGCCTAGAAGCTTCTCCTTCCTTCCTCTCCAAGAAAACCGAAAAATCTCAACGAAATTCCCAGAAAATCAAAACAAAAATCGAAAAATCTCTTCTTTTGGTGAGATAAGGGAAATGGAGGGAGTAGATCGAGTGCAACTCAATCCGACGCACCCCATTTTCCTATTTTCGCCTAAAAGAGTAAATCTGAAGATGAAAAATAGGAAGAAAACGTGTAGAATCAATTACTAATGATGGGGGGGACCATGAGGGGACCAGTGCTTACGTGGAAGGAATTTCCGGTGGGTTTGGGAGGTGTCATAGCGGCAGAGGCGTGTGAAGGGGTGGGGCGCCGATTTGGTGTTCTTTGGTTAAGGATAGGGTTAGTGAAGATTAAGTTTTTATATGGGGGTATGGGGATTAATCGTGGCCATTGGATGAAATTAAATTGATGGCTGAGATTTGAGTGGGGAGATGGGGCGGGTTGGACGGGTTTCGCGGGTCGAGCGCACTGGGTAAGGGGTCAGCTGGGTCTTGGCACTGTTGGGCTCAGGTTTGGCTCAATTTGGTCTTTTTTTTAAGACAAGACTAGCCCTAAAATTCATTCTTCTTTTTTCTTTTCTTTCATTTCTCATTTTTTTCTTTTTTTTAAACAAAAGAATAACAAAATACTAATTAATTTTAACTAAACTAAATCTATATTAAATGTGGAATTATATATATATTTTTTGTATTTTTCCAAAGATTATGTTAAAGTAAAAATAGAAAAGATAGAAAAATTAGACTAACGTCACTATAAGAAAGACTAGTGATATTCAATTATATTAAATTATAAAAATATTTGTATAACATGAGAAATATTATAAAAGTGAAACTATTTTTGTGTTTTCAAATTTATGTGCTTTAAAAACTAGAATTAAAATTAACAATAAAGTAAAATCCTATAGAAATAAACCAAATAAATATCCTAAAAATACTAGGACTATTAGAGGTGATTTTAATGCGTGAGTAAAAAATTACATGTCTACAATGTCATGATATGTGCTTTAATTTCTTGATGCATATGCTTAATGTACACCAGTAGACTTTAATTAAACTCCAAATATAGTAGTAAAAGTTGGTTAGACAGTATTAAGAAAAACAAAGTGTATAGCAGAAATACAACATTGATCTGATATTACATCTCATTAGGGGTGTACAAAGGAAACTGACAAACCGCACCAATTCGATAATCCGAGTCAAACCGAGAAAAACAAAATCGACTGTGATTTGGTTTGATTTGGTTTGGTGTTGGAAAAAAAACCCGACCATAATTGGTTTGGTTTGGTTTTAACTAAAGAAAGTCAAACTGAAACCAAACCAACCCGACATTATATATATAGAAATTTTAGATATATTTAATATATAAATATACTTATAATATATAAATATACTTATTGTGATGTAATTTATAAATATTTCTTAAATTTTTTCATAATTTTATCTTTTAAAGTATTATTTCAAGGTTGGAGTTAGAACTTTTGAATGTTCCAATAAATTTTATAAACATTAATATTAGTAACTTAAATAATGCTAACAAAAGCCCAAACTAAAATCAAATCAATATTAATGCTAACAAAAAATATTCAATTCAATACTACGAATGGCAATGTTGTTACACCCCGTAAGTTTAACAACCTTGATACCGTTATATATATATATATTTGATATGGTATTTTAAGTGAAACATTTTTGTAAAGAAAAAAAATGGTTTGAAGAATCTGATTTTATATAGTTATTAATATTACTACTTTCGAATATGTTTTAAATTGTACACACGATATGGGAAAGTTTATGAGATTATCTTTATTGTAAAGATAAAAATTATTTTTTCACATGAAAAGAAGGTTATCTTTTTACCATTTCAAAAATTAAACGTACGAAAATTTATACTCTATATATGAGATTAGCAGAATTATAAGTTGAGAAAATATATGCATTTTTACATGGATATTTTACTGAAAAAATAGTGTATGTATTTATTTTATATGGTACCACATGATCATGATAGTAAGTTATATAAAGTGTACTAAAAATAAGTAGAATTTTAAGTAATTTGAGATAATTCTTAATTATACGGGTAATTGGTTAATTTTTTATTAATGAGAGATTAACTAATTAATTAAGAATTAGTGAGTTATTAATTAAGATGTTGGGATAAGGCCTAGGAGGCCCACGACGTGGCAGCCATACAATACCTATAAGATGACTCTTAAATTAATTTGCAAGATGACAATTTTTAAAGAGATAAGTACTTTATCTCATTTGGCTAAAAATTTGTTATCAAGAAAGCCTAAGGTACGCCAAACATTTTCTTTTCCTTTCTTTTAGTAAGTAAATATTCCTTTTCTAAGTAATTACACAAATACTACAACAAGTGTACTTTTTCATTCTTCAATTTTTCACTAAATTCACCTTTTGAAACGGAAACAGTGAAGTTAATAGGCTTCACTTCCAATCTATATGACATCTTTTCTGATTTGTGAAGCCAAAATATTTGACATTGTTACCTGATAATACTATTTATTCTATACAACTTTGAGAGTTTTTAAGAATTCGAAGTTCACTTTACTATGCACATATTAAACTTTAAAGTGATGTTTTACCAATCAACCTAACAACCAACCTTTCCGGTTTTTTTTCACACACAAGTAATTTGGGCACTAAAGCTAAAAGGAATAACTTATGAATACATGGAAGAAGACATGTCCCACAAAAGTCCTTTGCTTTTGAAATACAATCCAATTCACAAGAAAGTTGTTGTGCTAATCCATGGTGAAAAATCAGTCTGTGAATCCCTGGTCATCGTGAATATATCGACAAGACATGGCCACTGAATCCATTGCTTTCGACTGATCCCGTGGCTCGGTTTTGGGCTAAATATTTGACGATAAGGTATGTTAAGGCTATCCCTTCTTTTTTTTGGCATGATCCAAGTAACGATACGGAAACATAATGCTATTCCATAAGTGTTTCTACTCTTAGCAGTTAAGGATATCTATGTTATTCATTCCCATAAAGTGATATTCAAGCATGTCTAAGTACGTATCTAGTTCTCTATTGAGGTATTTGATAAATACGTTAATGTTCATAATACTGTAATACGTGTATCTTCATGCATATGCATTTATCACCGAGCTACGGCCGGTTGGGCAGTTACATATTTACCATCGTGCTACGGCCGGTTGGGCAGTTACCACCGGTTGAGCAGTTATGTACAGTTATGTATCATTATTTACCATCAGTTGGGCAATTACGTATCATTATTTACCACCGATTGGGCAGTTATACATTTACTACCGTGCGGCGGCCGGTCAGACAGTTACCACTGATCAATTGGCCAGTCATGCATCAGTATATATATAATAAGTATGCATATATAGTGGCACTTCAGAGATTCAGGTTTATTTTTATATGTCTTTAATTAATGTTGAATCATTGTTATGTTTCAGTTCTGCCTTACGTACTCAGTACATTTTTCATACTGACGTTCTTCTGTTGGAGACGCGGCATTCATGCCTGCAGGTATAGTTAATCAGTTTGATGAGCCCTCGTAGTAGACGAGATTGGCATTGAGCGAAGGATTAATAAGACTCCACCTCATTCGAAGTGCAGCCGAGTCTATGAGTCATCATGTCAGAATTTTGCTACAAGCTTATGGGTAGGCCGGTACCCTATCCGATTTAATGTCAAATAATCTTAGAGGCTTTGCAGACAGAGGTTCATTTTGTACAGTATGTCAGAGGTCTTGACGACACATGTGTATTCATGTTTTAAGAACGATAGTTTATTGATATAGTATTGCCCACTTATAGTTATACATTACGAGTTGTGGTCATGTTGGCCCATGATATTTACAAAGAAAAAAATGTTGCAAAGTGGTTCGTTCGGGCTAGTGCGGCACCGGGTGCCAGCCACACCTCCCCGGGTTTGGGCGTGACAAATGTATTGAATATCTATTTTTTGTTTGGCAATAATTTAGATAAAAATGCATAACCTATTTTTATTTTTTCTTTAGCATTTAGTCATGTAATTAATACTCCCTTATTAGTCTACTTATTTTAGCATGACTTAATACTTTAGATTATGTTTATTTTTATTATGGCTTTTTAGTTAGCAGTATTTATATTACATAATTTTGTTGTCTTTATTGTTGAATATTTTAGGATAATGCCATGACACATCTCATATTTTATATTATTTTCTTGAAAAATACCTTATATAGTTGGATCTTACTAGGATTAAAGAAATATTTTGAGCACAAGTTATATGTTTTGTGCTACGAAGATTTTACCAGAAAAAAACCCGAAAACCCCAAATAACCCGAAAATCCGAAAAACCCGAAAACCCCAAATAACCCGAAAATTCGAAAAAAGCCGAGATTGAAAAACCCGAATTTTATTGGTTTGATTTGGTCTTTAAATTTAATAACTCGAAACAATTGGTTTGGTTTGGTAATTATAAAATCCGATTCAACCCGAGCTATGTACACCCTACGTCTCATTTCTAACTAGACTTATTATCCTTTTTTTAATAATTAAAGTACAAACAACCGTCTAGCTACAATCAGTAACACTCAGTATTTGTCATTTTGTTTGACTAATGATCTCTTTCCATCGTTTGGATCCGTTCTCACTGTACTGCACCTACTTACCTAATTCCAACATGTTAATCCTAAGAGTTAAATTAATTGGAAAATTGAATAATACTTTTATTTAATTTAACTATAAAAAAATTCCATATGCACAAAAGAGGATAAAGAGAATATCTATAATTGAATCTGAATTTTCAAATCATGCACGTCCAAGCTTACCGTTCAAGTTAGAACTCACTAGTACTTTCAACTTCTTCTATATACTCGTGCAGTCATGTAGTTATGTGTCTATATGAGTAAAATTAAGTCAACTATAGCTTTTGATCAGTCATTATACGACTAAGGAAAATATAATTCATTAGCACTATGGCAACGACTAATTTAGCGGTCTTTCGAAACGGTCCAGAATAGGATTAACATGTATGAAATTTAATTTCTTTCATTAATTCCATTCATTTGATTCATAACTCATGCATAGGGGCGGCAAACGGGCGAGTCGGGTCGGATATGAGTGGGTAGAAAATGGGCAATTCAAGCGGGTCTGTGTTCTCACAACTCTCTATTCTTCTCAAATATTCTAATTATGCTTCAAGAGGCTGTGTAGTTTCTGCTTCTCCTCTTGTGTCACCTGGTTGCAATGTAAAAAAATTGAAGAGTAGAAGTCCACCATTGAAGACCATTCAAAGCTTTGCTTTCGAGAATGAATTTTTTTGACTTTGTTAGTTGTTTGGATTAGGTGTTGTTCCAATTGATTGAAAATATCAAAAGGGGTTCAAAATTTAAATTTGAAGTGATTTGGAGTAGATTTGAGCAAGATTTCAGAAAAGACGCAAGGAAGAAGACGAAGTCAGTTTTTTGTATAATTATGTATAATCTTGGATAATAGTGTATATGAGTGTAAAAAACACACCTTATACACCTTTATACAAGCATCTGTAGACGAACTTCTTCCACGATTTTCAGTTGCAATTCTTGTTCAAACCAGTTAAAATCTCGATTAAATAACTTCAAATTTTATATATAACCTCCTTATACTATTTCTAACAAGTCTAACTAACACCCACTCCAAATTTCTCACAAAATCAAATTCGGAATTTAAACCCACATAATTAAGCTTGTTAAAAATCTAATTTTCACCACCCAAATGAATTTGGTTAGTTGAACTAATATTTGAGTTACAGTTACTGATTCGAAAATTAAGTTGAAAGCTTGAGGAATCTTTTTTAAAAATTAAATAGTAATTTTGAGAACTAATTAGAGTTGGATGTTGAATCTTAGCCTATTATTTTTGGGTTTGTTGGTTGTAAATTGAAATATGAGCTATAAAATTGAAAAGTAGGGAGCCCAGTTATTCTAATGTGAAAATTTTCCATTTTGCTCGAGCCTCGATCTTATGCCAATGAGTACTCCAATAGATATGAAATTGACAATCACATGCGAGGGAAACCCTTGTTACACAAAATTAAACTTTCCTATTCTGGTTAAGTTTAGTAATTAACCTAAAACTACACAGTCCCAAACATCATGCTTGCAAGTTGCAGCAATCTTAGCTAGTAGCTAGGGTAGTTGGCGAGGTGACCTCTTTTTAAATTTGAATTGCCCAAGTGATTTTCAGGTTTTAATTATTGTAGGATTGACTTTCATGTTTAATTAGTGCTTAAGTGGAATTATAAAGTAAAGGAGGGAAGTTCAGTCTTTAACCCTAAAGTTTCAGTTATTATATTTTGTCCCCAAACTATATAATTCTAATATTACCAGATTTTTTAATTAAAAAAATCCCATCCCTTCCCGCCTCATCCGCCGCCCCAATCCCCATTTTCCAGCCGTTCGTTTTGAGAATTAGCGTTCCGATCGGCGGATTAAGATCTCGAGCAGCCTCGCATTGTCTGTTATGACTTGCATGTGTGGCAGAGTTCAGTTTTCGGATGATTCGGGGTCAATTTGGGAGAAGGATTCTTGTTTTAGAAGCTTAATCGGTAAGAGTTGAACGAAATTTGACTTTTGTGTAGACGAATCCGAGTTCAATAGCTTCATATGGTCATTTTGGACTTAGGCATGCGTCCGGATTTGGATTTTGAAGTCCGTAGAGTAATTTGAAGCATTTCGGTGAAAGTTAAAAATGTTAAAGTTTTAGAAGGTTGGGAGATTTGACCGAGAGTTGACTTTGATGATATCGGTGCCAAAATAGGATTCCAAGAGTTGGATTAGCTCCTTTATATCATTTGGGACTTGTATACAAAATTTATCGTCATTCTGGGCCGATTTGATATGTCTCGACACGAGTTTTAGAAGTTGGAGGATTTGAAAATTCATGAGTTCGATTTGTGGTATGATTCATAGTTTCAACATTGTTTGATGTGGTTTGAGTCCTTGAGCAGGTCCACGTTATATTTTAGGACTTGTTGATATGTTTGGTTGAGGTCCCGGGGGCCTCGGGTGTGTTCCGGGGTGAGTTTTGAACGAGTTTGGGCATTTCAGCACTTTGATGATGTTCTAAAACTTTTGAAGTGCGCGGGGGGGGGGGGGGGGAGGGGGGCACATTTTGGAGTGGTAATGCAAAGCCTCAGGTACGGACCTCACGGCAAAAGTGCGGACCATAGAGGAAAATTACGGACCGCAGAGGAATGTGCGAACCGTAGAAATCCTCTTGCGGCCGCAGATAGGAAAAAATCTGCAAGTTATATCTTTTAATCTATAAAGAATTTGGAGATGATCCATTTATCATTTGGACATTTGTACAGAAAGTTATGGTCAATTTATTAAAGTCTGGTAGTGCAGTCACTATTGAAGTGTGACCGCACAATTTGGAATTGCGGCTGTAGAACCTGGGATGTGCGACCGCACAAAATGTGCGGTCAACAAAATGGGAGGTCAGATTGTGTACTATATAAACGAGGGTTAGGGCATTATTTCACATTTGGACTTATGGAGATCGGTTTGTGGCTTTTTTTGTAGGTTTCTCAAGAAAATTATCGGGGTAGGTGATTCTAACTCGGATTTGGAATACATGAATATATCATTGTTTTTATCATTTAATTAGTACTTTGAGATGGGAATTTGAGGAAAATTGTAAAAACTTCTTCGACTAAATTTTGGAGATTTGAAAGGCGATTTAAGGTCGGATTTGAGTAATTCTTGTATGGTTGGACTCGTTCTTGAATGGATGTTCGAATTTTGTGATTTTGGTTAGGTTGGCAGGTGCGGGCCCGAGGGTTGACTTTTTAGTTTTAATTAATAATCGGAGCTTTATTATCCGGAATAGTTTCTTATGAGTTTTATTTGTGCTTTGAAGTTATTTTGACTAGATTTGAACCGTCCAGAGGTTTATTTTACTCGAGAAGTTTATCTTAGAGTAACGGTCTATCTTTTTTTAGGTAAGTATCTTGCCTAACTTCGTGTGGGGGAACTGTCCCTTAGGATTTGAGTCTTTTATGCTAATTGTGTCATGTGATGTCCATGTACGCGAGGTGACGAGTACGTGCTCGGGCTTATTTGTGGAAGGTTGACCTTTTAGGGCTCTTATGTTCTTAAGTTCGTTAGATATAGAGTTGTTTTGCTATGATTAAGTTTTCCATTTAATGTTTTCATCTTTACGTGATTTAATTGGAGTTAATTGCTTCATGATCTACTCTTATTGCCTATTTGACTCTTATGTGCCTTAACTGAAGTTGTTACCTCTTCTATTTGCCATGCTATTCTTTCTTAATTGCTTATCCTTAATTGAAATTATTATTATCTCTTCTATAATTTTATATCCTTAATTGAGGTTATGATTATCTTTTCCGTTGCCTCATCCTTATTTGGAATTATCGACACTTGGTATCTCCCTTTTTGTCGAATTGTACTTTTGTGGAATTATTTGTTACGTACCGTTTCACCCTTGTTGAGCTATTCTTATTGAGACTAGTATTCTCTATTTTGTTTATTCTTTGTGATCTCGTTCTACTGCTTCTTGTGTTCTAAAGTTCTTGGGTTGATTTACTTGTCGCATTCTTGTGCATTGTTGTGGTTGCTGTTGTTGTACTCAGTTTGTTGAGCGAAGGACTATGCGCGGTTGTGGTATTTAAACTGCTTAAAGGAAATATTGTGTAATATGGGCACATGTTGTGAAGGCCATTCTATTGTGTTGTTGTATTTTTGGCACATGATATTGTTGGGATGATTGTTCGGGTGTTTGCACGAGGTTTCTGTCGTGCCATTGTTACTATTGATATTTGCACATGCGACATGACGAGGCTGGCTATATATGCGGGTTGTACATATGGCAAGACAAGGTGGGAATATTATTATGCACGTGTGGCGAGACAAGGTGGGTATTTATTTTATTATTACGCACATGGCGAGACACGGTGGGCTATGTCGGGGAATGATTTGAGGTGACTTGTGATGGCCTTAGGGCATTGTTATTGTTGTTATTTGTGTAGTTGTGTGCCTACCCTGTGTGAGCTATACCGTGTACATTTCGTGGTGATCGTTCCTTATGTGTCATTCGTTATCTCTATTCTTACTTGTTGACTTGAATTGTGATAGAACACTTCCACAAGCATACACGTAAACAAATCACCCATATCGGTCTAAGAAGATGAATCCTGATGTTGTTGAACATTTACATGTACTCCCGTGTACTTGTCTTCTGTGTGAGAGTTATCCTGTGGGCACGTGAGTCATCCATACGTTCACGAATCGAAATGTGGGCACCAGATGGCAAGTGATTAGGGTTCAAGAATTGGGATCCATGAGCTATAATTAGGAGGTTCGTTATCTCGTGGAAATGCTCAGACATGCCTGGTATGAAAGCGGTTGTTTTTACTGAGTTGCTGTTGGCTTTCCTTTTACTTGGATTTTTTCCCGGACTTGGACTGAGATCAGACTCTATATCATTATTACCTGACAACTTCTTGTTGCCTATTGTTGTACTAGTGTATCATTGCCATTACTATTTTGTATTCCTTATCCTATCTAGCTTTACATTAATAATGTTTTCTATTAGTTCATCTACATACTTATTCAGGTTGTTTAATCCAGTAGGTGTCTTGACTGTCCCTCGTCACTACTCCACCAAGGTTAGTCTTGATACTTATCGGGTACCACTTTGGTGTACTCATACTAGATTTTTGCACATTTTTGTGCAGACGTAGGTGCCACGGTTGTTGTTGATTATTAGCTGGATGGTCGAGCTGTAGAGACTCAAGGTAAACCTGTTGTCGCGTTCGCATGCCTCACCTTTTGATATTGTACTTATATTATTTTATCTCTACTTCGAAACATTTGTATTTTATAGGTTTTCTAGCAAACTCAGTAGAGCTCATGACTTGTACTATCGGTTTTGGGATTTGTAAGTCTTGTATAGAGATTTCTTCTTCGCATTTGTCAGTTGTTATTTAATATTGTTATTATTTCAGTAAATGTTAGGCTTACCTAGTCCCTAAGTGTAGGTGTCATCACGACATCCTACGGAGGGCATTTTGGGTCGTGACTAGCTGATTCCTCTATTGCAGCTAGTTTTTCTTGCATTCATAGTCTCCCTTCTTCCTCATTCCTCTCAAAACATCATTCTTTTGATTTATCATTTACTTTGAAGAAATCAAAAAATTGGGGTTTTTTGGATCTGTCGAATTTGGAAAAGAAATTGGTGGTACATTGGATTGATAATTCATTTCAAGTGGTATATTCTGTACCTCCATCATCTGGAAAGTATTTTCATCTCATCTTCTTCGTCATTGTTAATTTGGGTTTCTGTGAAATAATTCTGCACAGTGCTCGACTTCTAGTGTACAATAGATCACTATTAGAATAGACCACTAGTTCACAATAGACTGGTGGGAGATTATATATTAGTATGCAGTCTATATTATGGTGAGTGGGTTTAGGGGCCAACTAGTTGGAATTGAAATTCATATACAAAGGTTACATTACCTATCCATATACCTAGCAATTATACATTTGACAAATTTGTTGATGTCATCATTAAATGTGGAAAACTAACATGTTTCCTGAGAAATTTGAATATTACATATATGCTTAGCTCTGTATCGACGAGGGACAAGATTCCTCCTTCCTTCATTAAGAATGACAATGATTTGCAATCGTACCTCCTTGATGTTACAATTGATGGTATGAGGCCTTGTTTGAAGATACTTGTGGCTGAAAATGAGTTTGAAGAAGGGGATGAAGTTCATGTTGAAAGGTCTCATCAAGGTTCAAATGTCGCAGCTGCACCACCACCACCACCAACACAACCACCAATTTTAGAAGTAGAGGAGGAAAGAATGGTAAAAGAGAGCTTTAAGTTGATTTAGTGATGACTTGAATGACTTTGGTGACAATGAAATGAACTCGTATAGTCTGGAAGATGCAGATGGATCGGAAGATCTCCCAGATATAGTTAGTCGGGCAGCTGGAGCTGAAGGCTTGGTGGACTCGTTAGCTACACAACACAGTCACCCTGATGGTACATGTTTTTTCCTTGGGAAATGTTTTAACAACAAATTAGATCTAATGAAACAGTTGAAAATTGCTTATGTGAAAATGCATTTTACGTTTTGTATGAGGAAGAGTAGCAGTAAATTACCTTCAGTGGCATGCCGAAATGTGAGTTGCCCGTGAAAATATTGTTGCAGCAATCTAGCAGCAGGAAAAAAGGCAAAAATAAATGTTCCATTTGCAAATAACTTGGCCACAAGAAAACGACTTGTACAATATTGTTGTAGCATTTTTGATCTTTTAGCTACTGGTGTTAAAATAAAGACAATTAACTTTTTAACATTCTAGACTTGTTGTTTCTACCATCAACTGCTGCATTGTACATCATAGACTATTATTTTATGGTCAATCACCAACATTGTCTATTGCAAACCTATGACCTAGAGTCAATCCTCCCTTATTTTAAGAAGCAATCATGTTGATACGCTCAAATTACACTTTAATAAATAATGTAAGGCGGTCGATATCAAATATAATAACCCAACAATGTTGGGGTCGAATCCCACATGGAATAGGTGTGAAAAAGTTACTCAAATAGTGTGTTACTTGACTCAAGTCGTAGTTCTATTCAGTTAATGTTAACAAGAGTATGAAATGATTTTGGTTTGAAGTAATGACTAATTATAATGTTGAGAATGTAAATAATTTGATTAGAGAAACCAAGGTTGTGTCCCCTTTAATGAAGTGTAATGCTATCGGTGTTAATATAATATATTTCTAATGGAAGGTCCCTTTTTGATATGCAAATGATGTCTAAATGACTACCCAATATTTTTTACTAGTTGGATAATATTTCCTCTTTTTGATTTTTTCAAATATATAAGAGTTGCAATTAAAAACAATCAATATATGCCAAATAAAACCCACTTATTCCTAAGCGATTCTATTAAATAAGGTTTAAAGCCTTGAGTCTTTGATATTTACTTCTACCAAATTCTAACCCACTTTCCAAGCAAAGCAAGAATTTACTGGCACTTGTTGATGTTTGCAACCACCAACAATAAATGAAGAATGAGAAGTAAATAAATATCAACCAACCATTATATATATATTCAATGTTAAACACCCATTAACATAACACCCATTTAGGGTCCACAACCTTAGTATTTAAAGTTAACTACTCATACTAAAATACAAAAATAAGAGAATATTAAATGCCATAAAGCTTACAAAGTGAAAGATTCTTGACCCAAAGCTTCCAAAAGAGAGGAATATTAAAGCCTTGTATTGTAATCTCAAAGTAAGACCAGATGAGCCCACAAAACCTCAATAAATCTATTTATAGAGGGCCAAAATTTGGGACAAAAAGCGTACAAAAATGCTTTTTCAGGTTAAATATGCGACCGCATATATGTCGCATAACAGACATGCGATCTGCATTCTCTTCATGCCCATCGCATTTCAGAACCCTAGTTTTCAGGTCGTCATCGCATTGTTGATTTGCGGTCCGCATTCCAGATATGTGATCGCAATTTGCGTCGCATTTTCTACCATCATCATTTCTCTCCATGAGTTTGCGGTCCATTATGCGGTCCGCAAACCTGTTATGCGATCGCATTCTGGACATCATTTCTTGCACTGGACTTTGGCCAATATTCTGTTGTGGTTTGCGATCCTTTGCACATTATGCGGTTTGCATGTAGGATTTGCGATCGCATCTTGGACCGCATTTCCACATTTGTGATGCATTTTGCTCTTTTCTAGTCTTTTTGCTTTCATTTCCATGCTCTTAGGTCCTTACACCTCATGTACTGCAAAAACACTAAAATTACATAAGTATAGGAGATAATTGCATTCAAAACAAGCTAAAGCAATTTGCCTTGAAATGTGCCGAAATTCTCTGGCACATCAACACCCCCAACTTAGACTCTTGCTTGTCCTCAAGCAACTAAAACGACACTATCCTATTCTAGACTCCATCTAACAGATATGAAACAATAGTGACCGTGGACGATGTCCGTTGTACTACAAGCATACATTTCTCAATTGTTTACCCTTCCTGAATCATCAATATTTACAAAGAACTAATCAAGTTGTGAAACTTTGAGCCTCGACCAATTTGACAAAATATTACCCTCAGCCGAGTGCACTTGTATTTGATTCCAAAAGCTCAACTTATGTTCATGTGCCTTACTAGAAAGAAAGTCTCAAAATCACAATATTTATAATGACAACAAAAAAGGAAGAATTCACAAATACACTCACTCTTAGAAAGAGTTTCAAGTGTTACGACATACCATACCTTAGGCTTTCCCTTATTTTAATTCGTCGCTTAATTCTAAGAATGCTCGGTTGGAGATTCCATAAGGACTTTTTAAGATCGTAATGTAGGTTTAGGAAAGGGTCGGATAAGCATTTAGGTATAAGGGACTACACCCTCCTTGAACACTCATCACATTTTTCTTTCTTGTTTCTATTTGCTTCTTTTCAAACCACCTAACCTTTATTAGCATCAACCTTTCCACTATTTAGCCACCTTAACTACCCCTTCAATTCTTTTCATGACTCTATATATATATAGACAAGCAATTCTATTTTTTTCTTTTTCTTTTCTCTTGCCAATTTATGTCAATTTTTTTTTTATATTTTGCCTTTGGAGCTTGAGTAGTTTCACGCTTTGATGTATACTTTTCTACATTCAATGTACAACCTAGCCCATTTTCGGCTTGACACCACACCCCCAACTTAGGCTTGCTCAAGGAGGGACGGGTTCAAAAGAGGGAATTATTTCACATAAAGGGAAAGGTTTGTAATGAGGCAGTCAAAGAAAAGGTTAAAGGCTCAAATGGGGTAACTAGTGATACTATCTGTACAATGGGTGGCTTGAAAGGCTAACTGGTTTTTCAAAAATCTCAAAGACTACCTAAGGTCATTTATCCAACCAAATGTAATTATTATAAGCATCGAAAAAATAACCGGGCAAGTTCTAGATGGTAGAAGCAAACACAAGAATTATTTACACAAAGAACTCATACACACGGCACACGAACTGTTTGGCTTACATAGTTTGAAGCCCTCGAGTCAACACTTGGCAACTCAAAGCTTTCATCATATATACATGTATAACTCTAGGTAGACATAGAGTCACAGAGCGAGCCTCAAGTTCGCATAGTTGATATATCTTTTTTTTATAAATGGAAGGGTATAGGCTATATAAACACACACATGCTTGAAACTAGACACTTACACCAAACCGATCAACATGTTTCATTCTACTGTCCTGGTTCTACTGTTACACCCTTGGAAAATAACCTGGCGAAGAAAACCCAAGGGCAATTCATTGCTAAGTACTAAAGATGGACAACTATCTACTTGATTTTGTTGTTGTTTTTTAATATACACAAGGATAACATAACTTATGTACCGAAAGCAATATATACAAACTCACGAATTACACAACATAACTTATGTGCGGAAATCACAAAATACTAATATATACAAAATCACAGAATACACATGAGTACATACAAAAGCATAAACATGTACCACAGTTGTCGATGTCACAAAATTATATACAAGGCTACCACCCCCAACCAAAAGGCTTGCATTGTCCCCAATGTATAAGAACATAGAATAGAGTTAAAGGGGATACCTGAGGTGCACTAAGTGCTATGGGAGTCGTCAGCCGGCTAAGTGATGGTGGGGTCGCCCTCTGATGCTGAAGCTGGGACCAATGAGATCTCGGCCTGATGAGGGACCTCGACTGATGGAGGATGGATCTCTGGCTGGCCCAATACTGGATCTGGGGCCTGTGAGCTACTAGCCTCGCCTGCTGATGGCTGAATGGCCGATGTATCTGTAGGGGCGGCCATATCTACTAGCGAATATTGTATCGCCATTAGAATTGATGCTTGCTCCTCGTCCTCAGCTGTAGGAGCAACAATCTGCTTGCCCTTCTCCTGAGGGCCATCATCATCCGTGGACCATGAATCCTCTTCATCCTCACCCTCATCAGCCTCATCACCCTCGGACTCAGTAGAGCATCTGGAAACCTCTCAACATGAATATCAATGCGTACAGGAGGAGTTGGAGGATGGGAAACCTCGAAAGTCGGAGGTGCGATATCTGTCATCAAAGTGGTTAAGTTAAGACCCAAATCTGATACTGCTTTGTCTGCTCCCTACTCACCTTCCTTGGGCAGGAGGGATGATAGATCGAAATCCAAAGTCTGTATCTTGTGGAGATCAGTATTCATAGTGGCAACCTCCTCCCGGAGCTTAGGCAAGTCACAAACCTCACCTCGCTCTATCTTCTCAACCCTCAACTCAAGTTGTTGCAGGCGATCCCCATAAGTTGTTTGTTGTTGTTGGAGGGCTATCACTGAGGATTGAATCGGAGTCAAGGCCTATTTGATGAGGTTTGGTAAGGTTTTCAGAAGCTGGTCTACCTTAGCATTGGCATGCTGAGCAATGAGACCAAGCCTCGAGACGGCTGGCAGTGCAGCAGAAGGCTGAGCAATGGTAGACTGAGAGGTGGGCTATATAGTGGAAGTGGATGCAACCGGAGCCTGATGGGACATAGGAGTCTGGGACTCTAAGGGCTCTACATCAACTGGAATCAAAGTCTGAACCTCTGGGGGAGTAACAGCATCACTAATGCGCGTGATGTCAATATACTTCAGCACCTTCCCTGTCTTGTCAGAGTGTGACATGAGTGGGACATTCACAGCCTTGCAAAGGGTTGTGATCTAACAGGGGAATGGCAGTGAAGTGGCTGTCTGCGTTGCTCGGGTCCCTAACTCTTGGAAGATAAGGGCACCCATATCGATCTTAATTCCCGTCATAATGCATACAATGAGAAGAGCCTTCTCAATTCTTATGTCAGTCTCATTTGTGGATGGTATGAGTCGAGAAGTGACAAAACTAAGCCAAAATCGACCCTCTCATGTGAGATCCTCCTTGAATATTTTGTGCACAGGATTGATCCAAGCAGGGGCCCCCTTTGCTATCACAGATGCTATCCAACTCCGCTCATTCTCCCGGTTTACCCATTTGGCTTGGTACTCAGCTGTGCACGGGCTCTAGTCAAGGATGTAAAATTTATTAATAGTCTTAGCGCTGCAGCTCACATCTTTCCCCCGAACTAATACAGTATGACAGAATACCCTGTTGCGCTTATGGCGAGCAGTCCTGGAAGCTCCGTATGAGGCATAAAACTCACGGACAAGGGTCTCATTGCAGTCATCCGGTAGCTTAGTGAAACACTCCCATTTTCTAGCTTTTATGTTATCCCAAATGTGGGGGTGCTGCTCTTTAAGTCCATTCATGCTCACTTGTTTCTCGGCAAGGATTTTTCTCTTTGTTAGCCCTTCTCTATAGAGTTCCCTAGAACCATCAATTGCAAACTGGAGTTGGTAGTCATAGCCCCTTTTTCTTCTCGCCTCTGCCTGTAGGTCTATTGTAGGCAAGGTCTCCTCCTCATCAGACTGGGAGGGACGTGCCGCAGTAGGAGTCGTGGACGTTTTGATGGTGTTGTTTGACGAATGGTGAAGGCCCTTTTCTTGGAAGAGGATGTGTGTTTCTTGGGAGCCATACTTGCACAGAAATACCATGTGATCAACTGAGTAGGCAACAATGAAAAACAAAGAAGAAGTTCAGAATGCGACAGGTATGCGGTCGCATAACCACTATGCAGACCGCATAACCATCGCAAACCTGATTGCTCAGAAAACCAAATCATGAAATGCGATCGCAAATTCCACCGCAAATTAGGAAATACGATCGCAAAATGGCCGCAAAAATCATGTTGTGAAACTGGGTATACTGTGTCAGTATGCGATGAGTTTTCGGTCCGCATATCAATTATGCGATCGCATACTCGCCGCATTTCATCATCTTCCTCAGCCAATCTAGGGTTCAGTTATGCGGCAAAAATGTGGACCGCGTTTTGATTTTGTGAGCCGCAAATATCGTCATTCCCAACGATTGAACTGACCCTCAATAATGGCGGACCTAATTTTCACTACCCAGCACCCCCAAAACACATTATTTACTAAGAGAACACTACAAATAGGTATCTAATTACAAAGCACGAAAGAAAAACACAAAAGAAAAGAAAACATGAAACAACAATAGGGGGAACAAGAATAGGAACAAATGTTCAACCAAAGCTTGAAATAATGGAATTGGAAAAAGGAAAATATACCAGTGACGTTGTTTATGAGCACACACTTGGGGTATTAGATCACGCACTAGTTGATTTTGCCTTCTCTGTTCCTTTTCTCTTCGTTCGTTTTTTTTGTTTCATTTTTTTTCTTTGTTTTGCTTCTGATAAAATAAAAAAAACTTTCTTTTTGTTTGTTTTGAATGAAGAGATGCAAGGGTGATACCTGCACGATTTGCGGTGGATAAGTCACCGCATAATACACTATGCGACTGCAAAAGTGTTATGCGGTGGGTTCAAGTGAGATGATGAAGGGCTAGAAATGCGGTGCACTATGTGATCGCATAGTTGAAATGTGGTCCGCAAAGTGCACCACCTTGTCGCATTCTCACCACCAATATTAGCCAAACTCATTGTTTTGATTTGCGACCAAAATGCGGTCTGCATAGTGAAAATGCGATCGCATTTTTGTAGCAAACTTCACACAGTGATTTTTCTTCCCTTTCTTATGCAATCTTACCCAGAGTTATGATCTTTTGAATCCCCTGCACTCTAATACACCCTTTAAATTGCTCAATTAAATCTGTCTACCACAAAATTAAAAATTTAAAGAACAAAAAGGGTGTTACCACACATGGGTTGCCTCCCATGAAATACTTGATTTAACGTCATGGCATGACGAAGTTGGTGTTTCTTTTGCTTCACTCATTTGTTGGGCATGGACCATCTTGGAGAGCCAACTGTTCCACCAAATATTTTTCTCCATCTGTGCCCAAGTAGTGCTTGATTCGGTGGCCATTGACTTTGAATGTCCGGAGCCCATCTTCCGATGCTAGTTCCACAACTCCAAAAGGAGAGACATTGACCACTTTGAATGGACCGGACCATTTTGATTTGAGCTTGCCCGGAAACAATTTGAGCCTTGAGTTAAAGAGCAAAACCAAGTCACCCGACTTGAACTCTCTTTTCAAGATCTTCTTGTCATAGACGAACTTCATATTCTTTGTACACAGCTGCACTTTTATAAGCATGGAAATAGAATTCCTCCATTTCATTGAGTTGTGTTAACCTCAAATTTGCAGCTTCAGCCCAGTCCAAGTTCAACCTCTTTAGAGCCCACATGGCTTTGTGCTCCAATTCCACTAGTAGATGACAAGCTTTGCCAAAGACTAACCGATAAAGAGAAGTACCAATAGGATTTTTGTATGCCATGCGGTACGCCCACAATGTGTCATCTAGCTTCCTTAACCAGTCGGTCCTATTTGCATTAACAGTTTTTGCTAGAATGCTCTTGATCTCCCAGTTGGAAACCTCAACTTGACCACTAGATTGGGGATGATAAGGTGTGGCCACCTTGTGCTTGACACCATACTTCTCTAGTAGTCCCGTGAAAGCCTTGTTACAGAAATGAGATCCACCATCAGTAAGAATGGCCCTAGGAGTGGCAAACTGAGTGAATATGTTTTTCTTTAAGAATGTGGTCACACTTCTTGCCTCGTTTTTTGGTAAGGCAATTGCTTCAACCCATTTGGACACATAGTCCACATCTACCAAGATATATTTCATCCCACAAGAGATTACAGAGGGACCAATAAAATCAATTCCCCACACATCGAAGATTTCTATCTCTATCACAAAGTGCATTGGTATTTCATGCCTCTTGGAGATTGATCCTTGCCTTTGGCATTGGTCACAAGCCTTGACCATTTGATTGGCATCATGATAGATTGAAGGCCAATAGTAACCACATTCAAGCACTTTGGCTGCTATTCGATTTCCTCCATGATGACCCCCAACCAGTGAATCATGGCATGCCTTAAGAATTGGCATAATCTCTTCTTCTGGAATGCACCTTCTGATAATATTGTCAGCACAAACACGGAACAAGAATGGTTCCTCCCAATAGTATTGTTGGCAGTCTCTCAAGAACTTCTTCTTTTGATAGGATTCCAATCCGTCCGGAATAAGGTCACTAACCAAATAATTTGCAATATCGGCAAACCAAGGAGCAAAAGTGCTAGATAGTGCCAATATGAGTTCATCCGAGAATGCATATTGATTTCAAGATCTCCCTTTGGTCTCCCTTCCTCTTCAAGCCTTTATAAATGATCCGCTACTTGATTTTAAGTTCCCTTGCGATCCTTAACCTCGAAGTCAAATTCTTGAAACAACAAGACCCATCGAATCAACCGAGGCTTTGCATCCTTCTTTGCCATGAGATAGCGAATAGCAGCATGATCTGGGTACACTATCACCTTTGATCCCAACAAATAAGCCTGGAACTTCTAAAAGGCATAGACAATGGCAAGAAGTTCTTGCTCAGTTACCGTGTTATTCATTTGCGCCCCATTGAGTGTCTTGCTTGCATAATAGACTGAGTGGAGAACCTTGTTGTGACATTGTCCAAGCATTGCTTCAATAGCTACACCACTGGCGTCACACATGAGCTCGAAACGAAGAGACCAATCGGGTGTGACAATAATAGGTGTCGTGGTGAGCCTTTGCTTTAATTCCTCAAAGGCTTTGAGGTATTTCTCATCAAACACAAATTTGGCATCCTTCTCAAGGAGTTTGCACATAGGATTTGCAATCTTGGAGAAATCCTTGATGAAGCACCTATAGAACCTGGCATGTCCCAAGAAACTTCGAACACCTTTAACTAAAGTAGGTGGAGGAAGCTTAGAAATAATCTCGATTTTTGCCCGGTCAACCTCTATGCCACGCTTTGAAATTTTATGCCCCAACACAATGCCTTCATCCACCATGAAGTGACATTTCTCCCAATTGAGCACAAGGTTGGTCTCTTCACATCTCTTAAGCACTTGTCTAAGATTGTTAAGACAATGCTCAAGAGAATTACCTACCACCGAGAAGTCTTCCATGAAGACTTCTAGGAAATCCTTCACCATGTCGGAGAAAATGGACATCATGCATCTTTGAAAAGTAGCCGGAGCATTGCACAAACCAAATGGCATCCGGCTAAAGGCGAAAGTTCCATAAGGGCAAGTGAATGTCATTTTCTCTTGATCCTTCAAGGCTATGTTGATTTGGTTGTAGCCGGAATATCCATCAAGGAAACAATAGAATGGCCTTCCCGCTAGCCGATCAAACATTTGATCAATAAAAGGCATAGGGAAATGGTCTTTGCATGTGGCACTATTGAGCTTCCGATAATCCATACACACCCTCCAATCGATCACCGTTCTTGTTGGGATGAGCTCATTTTTTTCATTTTCAATTACGGTTATGCCTCCCTTTTTTGGCACACATTGCACCGGGCTCACCCAAGAACTATCAGCAATAGGGTAGACTACCCCAACACCCAACCATTTGATAATTTCTTTCTTTACCACCTCTTGCATTGACGGGTTCAACCGTCGTTGATGTTCCACACTTGGTTTCGTCTCACTCTCCAATTCGATTTTGTGCTTGCAAATTCCTGCGGGAATCCCTCGGATGTCTGCAATTGTCCATCCAATCGCTTGCCTATGCTCCTTCAAGACTTCCAACAATTTTTCTACCCGCACATCATTCAACAAAGAAGAAACAATTATCGGTAAAGTATCATTTGAGCCAAGAAATTTATACCTCAAGTGTGGTGGAAGTGGTTTGAGCTCTAGTTGCGGTGGTTCGATAATAGAAGGCTTTGTGGGTGGAGTGGCTCTATTCTCCAAGTCGAGAGAGATCTTTGCCAAAGCATAAGTGTAGGACCCAAGCCCCTCCAATGCATTTACCGATTCCATATACCCCTCCATATCTTCACCATCAAAGTTCACCAAAATAGTCGCCAATGCCTCACCGAGGCATTTTTATTCCATTTTCATTTCAATCGTATCCTCTACTTTATCAACAACATCGATCACCGAGATGATTTCATACTCATGCGGTAGTTTCATACCCTTGCTTGCTTGGAATGTAACCTCTTCATCATTCACACGGAATCTGATCTCATTCCGTTCCGAATCCATTAGTGCTCTTCCCGTGGCAAGGAATGGTCTCCCCAAGATGATAGGAATCTCTTTGTCAACTGCACAATCAAGGATTACGAAGTCGGCGGGTAAATGAAATTTTCCCACCTTCACAAGTACATCATCAACAATTCTCACTGGTCGTTTGATGGAACGATCGACCATTTGCAATCTCATACTTGTGGGCCTTCGCATACCTAATCCTGCTTTCTTGTAAATGGCAAGAGGCATCAAGTTGATGCTAGCTCCATTATCGCAAAGGGCTCTTGCAAAATCATGTACCCCAATGGTACAAGGAATGGTGAAAGCTCCCGGGTCTTCTTTCTTTTGAACGGTGGATGTTGCAATGATAGAGCTAATCCGGTGAGTCACATTCACCACTTCATTTTTGGTGGTTTTCTTCTTGGTGATCAAATCTTTCAAATACTTAGCAAAACCCGACATCTCTTGAAATGCTTCCACAAATGGAATATTCACTGATAATTGCTTGAGAATGTCGTAGAACTTTTCGAGTTTGCTATCATCAGCCTTCTTAGTGAGTCTTTGAGGGAATGGAGGAAGAGGTCTAGGAATAGGTGGAAGAGTTTTTGGTGTCTCTTTTACCTTTTCCTTTACCCCTTCCCGATTCTCTTTTTGCACTTGCACATCTTCTGGAATCTTCTCAATTTCAACAACACTTGGCTCTTCAACCTCAACCCCTTGTTCGGACTCTTTTACTTCAACCACTTGTTCACCCCCTCCTTGTAGTACCTTCCCACTTCGAGTAGTAATCGCCATGACATGAGAAGTTAGACCACTCCCTCTACCCTTGGGGTTCGCAATTGTGTCACTTGGAAGTGTCCCTTTTTGCTTTGGATTTTGCTCCCTAGAAATATCTCTCATTTGCATCTCTAATTTTTGTATGGATGCGGTATGAGAACCAACAATCTCGGTTATATTCCTCATAGAAGTGTCAGACTTCTCTTGATTTTGCAACACACGTTCAAGCATGCTTTCCAACTTAGACTCACTTGAGGAACCTTGATGTGAATATTGACCCTTTGGGGGAACATAAGGGTTTGAACTCTGATTTGGGAAGTTGTTGTTGTTGTTCCAAATACCTTGATTTGAGCCGACTTGGTCATTTCTCCACTATTGGTTGCCTTGCCCTTGCGGGTGAGGCCTCCATTTATTCTGTTGCCCTTGACCTTGGTAATATTGCCTTTGATATCCATCTTGGGAGTTGTTGACATAGTTTGCTTCATCAAAATCCTCATTTGATATGGGTTGCACATCCTCAACCACATTTACCTTCTTTGTTTGGCTTTCGGTGAACATCTTTGTCAACACATTGACATTTGTAGTAAGTATGCAATCACTTGATCTCTCTCTTGATTTTCCTTGATCATATTGCTCAAGGAAGGAGAACCATATGTAATTCCACTTGTGGTGTCCTCAGAATGCCATGCCTGATTATGCTTTGCCATTTCGTCGTGTATTTGTGTCACCCTTGGGAATGATTTGTCCATGAAAGATCCGTCAGCTGTATCCTTAGCTATAGATTGGTTCATCGGATCCAAGCCCATGTAGAATTTTTCCAACAAGATAGAATCCGAAAAATCATGATTGGGAGACCTCACCAAATATAATTTGAATCGATCTCATGCCTCGTGTAGTTGTTCCCCCGGTACTTGCTTGAAAAAGAAGATTTTATCTCGGAGCTCAGATTTCTTACTTTGCGGGAACTATTTAGCTAAGAATGCTCGGACAAGTTCGGGCCAAGAATGAATAGAGTTTGGTGGCAAATTCTGAAGCCATTTCCTTGCGTCCCCAGCTAGTGAGTACTTGAAGCACCTCAACCTTAGAGCATCATCCGAGACATTGTTCAGCTTATACATCGCACACACACCCAAGAAGTTTCTAAGATGTTGTGTCAGATCATCATCGGTGGAATTTCTGAAAAACCCCTCCGCTTTGAGAATATGGATTAGACCATGTTCCACCTTGAAAGTTGCAGCGCCAACGGCCGGAGGTACAATAGCATTCGTATCCTCAATATACTTCTCTATGTCCGCAAAAGGATTTTCTTCCATTTCCGCCTCCATTTGTTCTTCATATTCGGCCCTGTTTTCCTATTAACACCAAGCAAAACAAGCAAAGTGTGATGGAATAGACTAAGACGTAAAGTAAAGCACACACTAATTAGTAATTTCAAAACCGTATTCCCCAGCAACAGCGCCAAAATTTGATACGCTCAAATTACACTTTAATAAATAGTATAAGGAGGTCGATGTCAAATATAATAACGAACAAGTTTGGGGTCGAATTCCACAGGGAATAGGTGTGAAAAGGTTACTCAAATAGCGTGTTACTTGACTCAAGTCGTAGTTCTATTCAGTTAATGGTAACAAGAGTATGAAATGATTTTGATTTGAAGTAATGACTAATTGTAATGTTAAGAATGTAAATAATTTGATTAGAGAAACCAAGGTTGTCTCCCCATTAATGAAGTGTAATGCTATCGGTGTTAATATGATATATTTCAAATGGAAGGTCCCTTTTTGATATGCAAATGATGTCTAAATGACTACCCAATATTTTCCAATAGTTGGATAGTATTTCCTCTTTATGATTTTTCCAAATATAAAAGAGTTGCAATTAAAAACAATCAATATATGCCAAATAAAATCCACTTATTCCTTAGCGATTCTATTAAATAAGGTTTAAAGCCTTGAGTCTTTGATATTTACTTCTACCAAATTTTAACCCACTTTCCAAGCAAAGCAAGAATTTAATGGCACTTGTTGATGTTTGCAACCACCAACAATAAATGAAGAATGAGAAGTAAATAAATATCAACCAACCATTATATATATATATATTCAATGTTAAACACCCATTAACATAACACCCATTTAGGGTCCACAGCCTTAGTATTTAAAGTTAGCTACTCATACTAAAATACAAAAAATAAGAGAATATTAAATGCCATAAAGCTTACAAAGTGAAAGATTCTTGACCCAAAAGCTTCCAAAATAAAGGAATATTAAAGCCTTGTATTGTAGTCTCAAAGTCAGACCAGATGAGCCCACAAAACCTCAATAAATCTATTTATAGAGGGCCAAAAAGCGGACAAAAATGCCCTTTCAGGTTAAATATGCGACCACATACCTGTCGCATAACAGACATGCGGTCCGCATTCTCTTCATGCCCAACGCATTTCAGAACCCTAGTTTTCAGGCCGTCATCGCATTGTTGATTTACTGTCCGCATTCCAGATATGCGATCGCAATTTGCGTTGGATTTTCTACCATCAGCATTTCTCTCCATGAGTTTGCGGTCCATTATGCGGTTAGCAAACCTGTTATGCGATCGCATTCTGGACCGCATTTCTTGCACTGGACTTTGGCCAACATTCTGCTGTGGTTTGCGGTCCTTTGCACATTATGTGGTTCGCATGTAGGATTTGCGATCGCATTTTGGACCACATTTCCACATTTGTGCTGCATTTTGCTCTTTTTCTTGTCTTTTTGTGGCCTTTTGCTTTCATTTCCATGCTCTTAGGTCCTTAAACCTCATGTACTGCAAAAACACTAAAATTACATAAGTATTGGAGATAATTGCATTCAAAACAAGCTAAAATCTAAGAAATTTGCATTGAAATGTGCCGAAATTCTCCGACACATCAACACCCCCAACTTAGACTCTTGCTTGTCCTCAAGCAACTAAAACGACACTATCCTATTCTAGACTCCATCTAACAAATATGAAACAATTGTGACCGTGGACGGTGTCCTTGTCAGTACTACAAGCATGCATTTCTCAATTGTTTACCCTTCCTGAATCATCAATATTTATAAAGAACTAATCAACTTGTGAAACTTTGAGCCTCGACCAATTTGACAAAATGTTACCCTCAGCTGAGTGCACTTGTATTTGATTCCAAAAGCTTAACTTCTGTCCAACCTCATAGTTCATGTGCCCTCACTAGAAAGAAAGTCCCAAAATCACAATATTTATAATGACAACAAAAAGGGACGAATTCACAAATACACTCACTCTCAGAAAGAGTTTCAAGTGTTACGACATACCATACCACAGGCTTGCCCTTATTTTAATCAGTCGCTTAATTCTAAGAACACTCGGTTGGATATACCATAAGGACTTTTTAATATCGTAATGTAGGTTTAGGGAAGTAGGTTTTCTTATCGGGCGGATTGGGCGGTTATTTACTCTTAACAGTTTGGCTTATCGGTTATCGACTTTTAAATGTATTAATCCACTAGCCATCCAATAAGATATCAGGCAGATTGGTATCGATTTAGCTTTTATCGGGCGGCTATTGGGCGGTTTATCAGCCTAATTCAATCAAAATAAAATAAAATTTTCTATAGTGGGAAAGTAAACATCAAAAGTTCCAAACCAAACACCGAAACGCATGTTTTGAGTTCTTGTGACAACCCGACCAGTCATCTCATGAGTTACCACTCTGTTTTCCCCATTTTCTACTGCTTTATGCTTCATTTTCTGTATTTGGTGTGATCGAGTTTATTTGGATTATTTTGGGTAGGAAATGAGACTCTTAGTCTCTTTAAGGAAAGCCTAGTTTGGAAAAGTCAACCGGATGTTGACTTATGCGTTAGAGGGCTCGGATGTGATTTCCGGTGGTTCAGTTAGCTTCAGGGGATGATTTGTGACTTAGGAGTGTTATCGGAAGTGGTTTTGGAGGTCCGGAGTAGAAATAGGCTTGAATTGGCGAAGTTAGTATTTTGGCGATTTCCGGTTGGTAGGAGAGATTTTGATCCGAGGGTCGGAATGGAATTTCAATAGTTGCAGTAGCTTCGTTAGGTGATTTGGGATGTGTGTGCAAAATTTTAGGTCATTCGGAGGTGATTTGGTTGGGTTTTTTGATCAAATGCGTGTTTCGGAAGTTTTAGAAGAACTTACGCTTGAACTCGATGTAATTCGATGGTTTTGGTGTTGTTTGAGGTGTTGTGGTGATTGGAACGAGTTTGGATGATGTTTTAGGAGGTGTTGGTGCTTTTGGTTGAGGTCCCGGGGGCCTCGGAGTGATTTCGGATGGCTAAGCGGGAAGAATCTGGACTTGTGATGTTGCAGATTGCTGTTGTTCTGGTATTTTCACACCTTCGGTTTGGAAGCCACAGGTGCGGTGTCACATATGCGGGCTGGAGGTCGCAGAAGCGGAAAGGCAAGGCAAAGGCTGGGATCGCAGATGCGGATAGGGGACTGCACCTGCGGAACCGCAGATGCGGTCAGGCTAGACTTAAAGAATTCTGCAGAAGCAGGGGTAGGACCGCAGAAACGGTACCGTAGAAGCGGTTTTTGACCGCAGAAGCAGTTATGACTGGGCAGAAGGCATTTAAGTTCTCCTTCGCGAATTTTGTAGAGTTTGCCATTTTTTACTTCGGGCTTGGAGAATTGTGGGAAATTTTGAAGAGGGGTTTCAAGGAGCTTCGATAAGGTAAGGATTTTTGGACCTAAAACACACTTCTATAGTGGTATTTCATGAATTATGACTGAAATTTAAGGAATTAATGGACTAAAATGGAGGTTTAGGGCTTGAGTTTAAGAGGGCTTAAATTAAGGATTTTAGGGGTCAATTGAACTCCGATTCTGGTGTTTTTGATATGTATGAACTTGTGGGGAGATAAGGAATCTAATGATGTGAAAATTTTTGAGTTTCGAGAAGTGGGCCCGGGGCTTGGGTTTTGCTAATTTAGAGAGTTTTGATATTTTTCGATTGTTTTCGCTTGGGTTATGTTCCCTTAGCATATTGTGATGTATTCGTTCTGGTTTTGGTCAGATTCGATGCGCGAGGAGGCCGATTTGAGAGGCAAAGGCGTTGCGAGCTAGAGCTTTTGCCGGTTCGAGGTGAGTAATGAATGTAAATGATGTCCTGAGGGTTTGAAATCCCGGATTTGCACACCGTAGTGCTATATTGAGGTGAGACACGTGCTTAATGATGAGCGTGGGGTTGTTTACTATTGGGGATTGTGACTTGGTCCGTCCCGAGTGATGCTTTTACCACGTATTTGATTGAAGCTTATTTGTTATCATCATTATTTGGACTGATTGCCGTATTTGGGCTTCGTGCCAACTATTTGAACCCTTCGGGGAGTTTTATCATTACTTCCTCACTGTTTTGACTTACTACTTGAACTCAGTCATATCATTTTTCCACTATTCTATAACTCAGCCACGTTTTACTCGGTTTTGAAACTAAAATGATATATTAAATGATGTTTTGGGCTGAGAACTACTGTTTTACTAATGCCCGAGGGGCTTATATGATTTCTGGACTGAGTACGGCCAAGGGCCAGATGTGAGGATACCATGGGATCGGGCTGCGCGCCGCAGCAGTGTTATACTGATATTGATATGAGGCCGAGGGCCTAGATTTGATGCCACGAGATGGCTTGATATTGCGCTTGGGCCGTAAGGGACCCCTCCCGAAGTCTGCACACCCCTAGTGAGCACCGTCGACGATAAATAAATGGATCGGGCTGCGCGCCGCAGCGGGTACTGTAGGGTACCGTATTATGTGTTGTATTTCTTTATTTGATTGTCACTTATCTGCTTATTTGTTGTAGTATCTTCCATATTTCGATTACATTGGTCTATCGCTTCCATATTACTTGTTTTAAACTGCCGGATTATACTCTGTGTTCTTCCATGATTTCTTATTCTCAGCCATTATTTATATTTATTACTCACTGGGTCAGAGTACTCACATTACTTCCTGCACCTTGCATGCAGATCCAGGTGTTCCAGAGGCTGAGTGAGGATATTCAGTCGATCAGTTCATATTCGGGAGCATCGAGGTAGCTCCACAACATCCGCAACCCTTCTTTCCCTTCTATCCTTTCGTTTTATCCGCATTTCCTAAACTGATTATGTATTAGGCTGTTAAACTTGTGCTAGAGGCTCGAGACTTGTGACACTAGATCTGTATGGGTTATGTAGTGGTATTATCATCTGAATTTCTGCATATTTGACTCGTTGTCCTAAACGTTTATTATGATAAATTGGCAATTTAACTGTGTTAGCTAATAATGAATTTTATAAGAAATGGGTCGAGGTTGTTAGTTGGTCAGGCTTGCCTAGCAGTGTGTTGGGCGCTATCACGACCGGGGTTGGGGTCGTGACAGTTCTGGAAATGAAAAAACTCATAATCAAACCAACTAGAGAAAGATGCAAATACTGTTTTGGTCTCTCGTGAATATCTCAAAGGCTTTTGTCTGAATGCATAGGTACAAATGAAGAAAAAGACAAACCCATTAGTATTTTCTTTTACTTCAAATGGGTATTTTTGACCTTTTATAATTAACACTAATAGTAAATGGACATTGGCCTTAGTCCATGTGAAATATTTCCAATTGGCCGTTGTTAAAACAAATGTTTGTCATGCTTAGAATTCTAGGATGCCTCAAAACCCAAGCAAAGTTGATGAAGCAGTAGTGTAACTGGTGTTGTTATCTGTTTCAGATAGCAAATTCTGTCTTTTGTCACAGTTAGATGACTCCTTTTATTTGGCTTTCTTTTATTCTAATTCACTTTGATAGAGTACTGGAGGAAGAAGGGTTTTTGATTATTTAATATATATATGGATAAAAATAAATTTTATATGTATATATATATATATCTCTGACCTTTATATATATATATATATATATTCTTAACGGGTTAACAGATTATCCGTTAAGAAAATTGAATAATCCGCCCCAAACCGATAAGCCGTTAATAAAAAAATTTCAATCTGTTCCTCGTCCGTTAAACTGTTAACATGATACCAATAAGCCATTAAGCTTCGGTTTGGGTTCGGTTTTCGGTTTCGGTTTGGTTTTGAACACCCCTATAGGGAAGGGTCGGATAAGCATTTAGGCACAGTGACTACACCCTCCTTGAACACTCATCACCTTTTTCTTTCTTGTTGCTATTTGCTTCTTTTCAAACCACCTAACCTTTATTAGCATCAACGTTTCCACCATTTAGCCACCTTAACTACCCCTTCAATTTTTTTCACGACTCCATATATATATATATATATATATATATATACAAGCAATTCAAAATTTGATACGCTCAAATTACACTTTAATAAATAGTGTAAGACGGTCGATGTCAAATATAATAACCCAACAAGGTTGGGGTCGAATCCCACAGGGAATAAGTGTGAAAAGGTTACTCAAATAGTGTGTTACTTGACTCAAGTCGTAGTTCTATTCAGTTAATGGTAACAAGAGTATGAAATGATTTTGGTTTGAAGTAATGACTAATTGTAATGTTGAGAATGTAAATAATTTTCTTAGAGAAACCATGGTTGTGTCCCCTTTAATGAAGTGTAATGCTATCGGTGTTAATATGATATATTTCTAATGGAAGGTCCCTTTTTGATATGCAAATGATATCTAAATGACTACCCAATATTTTTCAATAGTTGGATAGTATTTCCTCTTTATGATTTTTCCAAATATAAAAGAGTTGCAATTAAGAACAATCAATATATGCCAATAAAACTCACTTATTCCTAAGCGATTATATTAAACAAGGTTTAAAGCCTTGAGTCTTTGATATTTACTTCTACCAAATTCTAACCCACTTTCCAAGCAAAGCAAGAATTTAATGGCACTTGTTGATGTTTGCAACCACCAACAATAAATGAAGAATGAGAAGTAAATAAATATCAACCAACCATTATATATATGTTCAATGTTAAACACCCATTTAGGGTCCACAACCTTAGTATTTAAAGTTAGCTACTCATACTAAAATACAAAAAGAAGAGAATATTAAATGTCATAAAGCTTACAAAGTGAAAGATTCTTGACCCAAAAGCTTCCAAAAGAGAGGAATATTAAAGCTTTGTATTGTAGTATCAAAGTCAGACCAGATGAGCCCATAAAATCTCAATAAATCTATATATAGAGGGCCAAAATTTGGGACAAAAAGCGGACAAAAATGCCCTTTCAGGTTAAATAAGCGACCGCATATCTGTCGCATAACAGACATGCGGTCCGCATTCTCTTCATGTCCATCGCTTTTCAGAACCCTAGTTTCCAGGCCGTCATTGCATTGTTGATTTGCGGTCCGCATTCCAGATATGCGATCGCAATTTGCATCGCATTTTCTACCATCATCATTTCTCTCCATGAGTTTGCGGTCCACAAACCTGTTATGCGATCGCATTCTGCACCGCATTTCTTGCACTAGACTTTGGCCAACATTCTGTTGTGGTTTGCGATCCTTTGCACATTATGCAGTTTGCATGTAGGATTTGCGATCGCATCTTGGACCGCATTTCCATATTTGTGCTGCATTTTGCTCTTTTCTAATCTTTTCACTTTTATTTCCCTGCTCTTAGGTCCTTAAACCTCATGTACTGCAAAAATACTAAAATTACATAAGTATAGGAGATAAAATCATTCAAAACAAGCTAAAATCTAAGCAATTTGCATTGAAATGTGCTGAAATTCTCTGACACATCACATGTGACCTAGTTATCTCATAAAATACTCTTTTATGGTCAACCTCTCACATTGTCTATTGCAGACCTATGATCTATAATCAACCCCCATATTTTAAGAAGGAGTCATGTGACCTTCTGTCGTAGACTACTATTTTAGAGTACTGTTTAGAATCAACCACCTGTAATCAACCAATGTTCTATTATCAACCCCCATCGATATTTTTAATTTTAACCAAGACTTATTACGCTGATTTAAATAGTCTATTGACATCCACTGGTTAAGGTAGTTAAGTTAATGTCTAATGTTAATAAGCACTAGTAGCCAATATGAAAAGGACTTGTTTAATTAATTGAAATACATCGAACATGCCGATTCAAAACATCATTTCGTTTCTCAAAACTCTCAACAGTCACGTCATTTATGAGAAGTCATATTTAAATGCACCACTTAGTGTCAAATTCTGCCTATAAATATGCTAGATCTGATGGAAATACTTATTCTATCATTCTTCCAAATAGCCTAATCACTTAACAGAGAAATGCCTCTGAGGCTAAGGCCAAACGTGGACACCATTTTCATTAGGGAATCACTGGATAGGCTCATCTGAGAGATCCAAGAAGACAGGGTGAGGTAAGAGAGGAACATTTGCCGTATCACATGCATGTTGCAGACTCTCTTTCATTGGGCTGGTGCAAATATTCACCACTATGTTAGCTTAGCAAATTCCTCTCCCCATAATCCTTCTCCCCCGTAGTTTAATTTTTTTCTTTAGTTAATGGGAAAAAAATATATGCTGTTGTGAGGGGAGTTATTTAATAAAAATATTTAACTTGAGGTTTTGTCTATTTAATTTTCTTCCTTATTTTTTGAATGATGTTACCCTATTTTTTTATTTTTATGCTTTGGTTATTTTTTTCCATTTGACAACACTTAAGTGCAAAAAGTCTCCAAAACGAAATAACAAGGTTCCAATAAAAACGTACAACTCATGGGATGTAAATTTCAGTCTTCCAAATAATTGAATTTCCCGCCAATGAATTAAAAATTTTACAAGAGTTGTTGAATAAACCTACGGTATATAGCCTACCACACTGCTGGTTTATAGATCCATTGTAAGTGTAAATCAATAGAATTTCGTAGTAAAAAAATTAAGAACGGTATATCAATCATAAATTGGATAGAGGTAGGTCCTCGATTATTAGTTGTTCATTAGTGTAAAGTATTAATTTAGTTACTTTAAATCAAAAAATGATAATTATTTGTGAATAACTTAAAGTTGTAAACATCTAATATTCTATTCAACAAATTGCAAACTTTGAATTGGATAAAATGGATTACTATGACATATCAGTTATATTGGTATCAACCGAAGCCTATAATTGGTGAAAATAACTTTCATTATATAGTCAATAAATATTATTACAACATAATGTCAAGGCAATGTATGCGATTTGAAGAGTAATTATCTATTATAATCGATCACAACATTACTTAATATCAACACTGTTGATATTACATCCTAATATTCAATATACAACATTCATACTTAGAGACATTACTTGTTGACAACACTTCACTAGACAACACTCTTATACTTAGAGGTCTTGCTTCTTGAGTTGTTACATATTCTAGAATGACCAACTCTTAATGATAAGAAATATACCGCCATGTATAATAACATTAGATGTTCCATAAAGTTTAATATGATATTTAAACGTTATAAAATAAAAAAACAAGGTCGAACATAGTGTAATCCTTATTTTAGTGAATTCTCGACCTTTAGTTTACTCTCGACCGCAATAAGAGTTGAAGACGAAACCTCAAGTTGACACTCGCCCATTAAGGAAGTCTATTGATTTATGATGAATGTTCAGTGTTGGGTTCAGGTTTTATAGCTTAAAGTAGTTTATCATCGACTAGTGGTTGATGGAAGTCAGCTCGTGTTGTTAAATAAATTAAAATATGTCCATGTGGACTACCCCTAACCATATTTTTTTGACCCGTTGAAATTACCCATTTGACCTATTTAAGATTACCCATTTGACCGGCCACATAATTGAAATAAAATTAATCACATTTCAACCATATTTTTTTGACCCATTCAAATTAACCCATTTGACCTATTTCAAATTACCCATTTCATCTACTGTCTCAAAATAAAATTGATCACATTTCAACCCCAATTATTACTTCTAAAAAATATTACTCAAACAATTGAAGAAAAATGAGTCAAGGGTCGAGTGCATCATTTGGGTCGAGAAAGAATTATCACTGCGGCATCGCTGCCAGTCAATTACAGTTACAACTCCGGTGAATGCTGGTCGGCATTTCTCAAAATATTCCAAAACTAAAGTAAGATAAATTCGACAAATTTGCCTCTTCTTAATTTTAGGGATTTAATTTTATAAATAAATTATTTTTTCTATTTGATTCGATAGGGTAAAAGATGTCAATTTTGGAAATGAGATAATGATCTGTTAGATCTAAGGATTGTTGACCTTATCAGTAGTTTGAAGTGTCAAGATGATGCTCTTAAGCATGAAAAGATCGTTCTGCAAATGAAATTGGATGAACCTGAAAATATATTAGCAATGGATGTTCATGAGGAAGACTATAATGATGATGGAGGGAGGGCATATTCCTGTAAATTGTATAGTTGGAGCGATAGTTAAGATGATTAAAATGAGGTTGAATAAGTGAGTTATGCTCTTGTGCGCTGTTGTCGGATTTGTGTTAGCTTGGATGATGAAGTGAGAAGGAACATTGGTTTGTTATTGGTAGGTATAGTTTAATTAATGTAAGTTTATTTTGTTGGAAGTATTTTGGATAATGTAATGTTGTACTAATTTAATTTTAAATTTGTTGAAGTTATTAGATGCGACTTTGAGTCTATTACTCAACCAATTAGCTAGTTTATTGACGGACCAGTGTCTATTACGCAACATCTGGGTTATGCCTGATGCAATGTTATATTTGATAAAATTATTAGTACTAGACACATTGTCTACTTTGCAACATGTCACACCCCTTTTTACCCCAAAAGATATATGTATTATGGATTGTGGGTTAAAGAGTTTTTCCAATTAAACTTACAAACTTGAGTATGGATTATTTTATGTATAGAGTCGCCACTTGGAATTAATTTTTTGGGTGTTCAAAGTCACCTTTTATTTGAATCCCTAGTCAAAGAAAGGTTTGACTCTATTATTTTTGATCTGCAAAAACAAAGTCCCGATAAGAAATTATAACGACCCGACCTGTCATTTCATGAGTTACCGCTCCATTTTTCCCATTGCTGCTTCCTTATGTGTTGTTCAACTGTATTTCATCATATCGTATTGGTTGTTCTATGTTCGGAGTGTTCATGGAGTGAAATGAGATAATGAGTCTCTTATTTGTTTAAGTTGAAAAAGACAACCGGATGTTGACTTATGTGTAAAAGTTCTCGGATGTGAATTCTGATGATTTAGATAGCTTTGTTAGGTGATTTTGACTTAGGAGCATGTTTGGAATGTAATTTGGAGGTCCGTGGTAGATTTATGCTTGAATTGGCAAAATTAAAAATTTGGCATTTTGCGATCGGCAATGGAAATCTTGATATCGGGGTCAGAATAGAATTTCGGAAATTGGAGTAGGTCCGTTGTATCATTTGTGATGTGTGTGCAAAATTTCAGGTCATTCGGATGAGGTTTGACAGGTTTTTGGATTGGTTGCGGAATTCGGAAATTTTGAAATCCTTAGGCTTGAATCCGAGGGTGATTTGGTGTTTCGATGTTGTTTTGAGTGTTCCAAAGGATTGGTATTAGTTTGAATGATGATATGTGACTTGTTCGTAATTTTGGTTGAGGTCCCGAGGGCCTCGGGTTGATTTCGGGAGGTTGGCGGATCAAGGAATTGATTTGAGGAAGTGCTGAAGAATTCTTTCAGCTGTCATAACCGCACCTGCGGAGTGGGAACCATAGGTGCGACGTCCGCAGGAGCGAGGAAGCAGCCGCAGATACGGCCATAAGTGAGAAGGCCAGGAGCTGCAAGTGTAGAAGAGGGAACGCACATGCGTGACCACATGTGCGGGTAGGTGTAACGACCCGACCGGTTATTTTGAGCTTTTGCATTTCGCTCGCCAATTCTCGGGAATGACCTACCCTGTGTGATGCAATACTACTTATGTAAATCGTTGGTGTTGGGTTTTAGGTTAATCAGAATTTAATTTGGAAGAACAGTCTCAGTTGAAAGCTTAAAATTTGAAAGGTTTGACCAATAATTGACTTGTTTGTATATGATCTCGGATCGGAATTTTTATAATTTGGTTAGCTCCGTATGGTAATTCTGGATTTAGGATCGTGCCCGGAAAATTATTTGGAATTTTGTAGTTTAATTAGGCTTGAAATGGCGAAAATGAGAAGCTGAAGTTTGAAAAATTTGACAGAGGGGTTGGCTTTTTAATATCGAGATCAAAATCTAACTCAAGAAGTTGGAATAGCTCCATTGTGTCATTTATGACTTGTGCGCAAAATTTGGGGTCAATCGGACCTGATTTGATAGGTTTCAGCGTTGTTTGTGGAATTTGAAATTTCTAAGTTCTTAAGCTTGAATCCGAAGTTGATTTGGTGTTTTGATGTTGTTTTGAGTGATTCGAAAGCTCGACTAGGTGTTAATGATGTTATGGGAGGTGTTGGTATGTTTGGGTTGAGGTATGAGGGCCTCGGGTGTGTTTCGGGTGAGTTTCGAGCGAGTCCGGACATTCCTGAACTTAGAAAATGGATGGGGACAGAAGTTTTAGTGCTGGGCGGGGTGGATTTAGTGTTGGGCACGGAAAATGGTCCGCGGTCCGCGGTCATGAAGACCCGTAGGTCGTCGGTCCAACTTCGAAAGCTCATATCATTTGATCTACAAGGAATTTTGAGATGATTCAAAACTGAAAGTTGTAGCCCTTTGTGTCTAGTTTCCAGAAAGGTAAAGATACCAAAATTTGGACATGCGTAGCGAAAGTTATGGCGATAATACTAAAGCCTATTACTGCAGAGAAAACCTGTGTGGCTGCGGTCATTTTGGTGCGGACCGCACTGGTTTTCGCGGACCGCGGCCGATTTTGTGCAGCCCGTGGAAGTGGAAATCTGGGGGTTACTCTATAAATACGAGGTTTTGAGTTTTATTTTATATTTTGACCTAGAGAGCTCGGATTTTGGCAATTTTTCGAAGGTTTTTCAAGAAATTCATCGGGGTAAGTGATTCTAACTCAGATTTGGCTAGAGTACATGAATCTATCATTGAATTCATTATTTAATTCGTGATTTGGGATGGAATTTGGGAAGAAATTGTAAAATCTTTCAAAAATGTAAAATGATGATTTGAAGGACCAAATGGTATTGGAATTGGATAATTTTCATATGGTTAGACTCGTGAAAGTATAAGGATTCTAGTTTTGTGAATTTTGTCAAATTCCGAGACATGATCAGAGGCAGAGTTATCGGAGTTTAGTGAGGTGGCTGCTGGCGTTCGCAGCACCGCTTTTCTCCATTTTGTTCATTATTCCTGTTTTGTATAATTTAGACCTTGTAGTTGTATTTACACCCTAATAGATGCTTGTGACTTGTGACACCCTGGTATCGGGCTATGTTTGGGCTGTATTTCGCACATCATAAAGATCTTTTGATTAGTTTGTGGTTATCTATTCATACTTAGACTGTTTATTAATATTTATCTATTTTTAAAAAGGGCGAGATGGGTTAGTTGGCTGGCCTTGTCTTCACGAGAGGCGCCATCACGACCGGATTGGGGTTTGGGTCGTGACATGTTGGTATCAGAGCCTAGGTTACATAGGTCTTACGAGTCATGAGTAGGTTTAGTAGAGTCTCGCAGATCGGTACGGAGACGTCTATATTTATCCTCGAGAGGCTGCAGAACCTTTAGGAAAAACTTCACACTCTTGGATTCTTATCGTGTGTCCTTGATTCAGCTTGGAAAGTAACTTTTGAAATGCCTTCCACGCGTTCGTATGCACGCATGAGCGCTCAGTATCAGATGTGAATCAATGGCTTGTAATTCCCTGATCGAGGGGTGAGATATGATCTCGGTGAGTTGATGTTGGGCCAGTCTGGAGGACTTGAGGCCGAATTTTTGCCTATAGCTTGAGCACCGAGATGCTGCTTGTGTGAGTAAGTGCTTTTGAATTTATATTGTTCGGTATTTTTCCCTGTTAGTGGAAGTGACGGCTGGATGGCTATGTAATAATAATGTTAGTGCTGCGAGATGTATTCGTATGATTTTGCAGTGACGAGAAACGTCTGCTGGAGGATAGAAGAACTATTAGGTGCTTGATTTCCATCTTGATTCAAGTTATATCTCGAGTTATGGGCGTGTGAAGAATCTTTTCATGTCTCCTAGTTAGGAGTGGAGTAGATTTCATGTTGCGGTATGAGTTTAGACTCAGGAAGACTAAGTGAGTGTGTAAAGGTTATGATGGTGGAAGGTATACATAAATGTTAGTTTAAGGCGTAGCAAGTGGGTTATCTCCTTCGAAGTGTTCTGGAGTTGTGCAATCTCTATGTTGTCTGTTAGAAGATCCCATTTACAAGTGAAATATATGTGCGAATTTAATTTGGGTCACTTAAGAGAGTGGGTTTAATTGTTATGAGAGTAAATGCGAGATTTGTAAAAGATATGAAGTACTAGATGGTCTGTATGCCACGAGCTTATGAAGGGTTGAGTTTAATCTCACTATGGTATTATGGCAGCAATCAAGTGTATGCTTTGTGATTTATGGTGAGTGTTTTGAGCTATGGCTTTGAGCCAAGTAGGGGAGTCCGCTATTGAATAGTTGATTGCACGATTATATGCTCTAATGGTTCTAGTTCGAGGCGTATTTGTAAATCAGTTGTGGCTCGAGTAAAGGAAATTTCAATAAAGGCTATGTTATGTTTTATGGGTGTACGAGAATTGGGGAATGACTTGAGTTGTGGTTGGTAAGGATACTCGGTGCATAGGGCAGGAAGTTGCTTGGTTATATTGGAATGAGGTCACATTTTACAGTGTCGGAGTGCAAATGAAGCGAATTGTTCGGTTCGTTTAATCAATCTAACTATGGTTTGAGTAGAGTAGATTCCTCTAGAGAATGGTCCTATTGTGTTCAAAATTTTACATGCACTAATTGGAGGCTTTCAAGTTGTACTTATAGATAGAAACTGAATTTTTCAGTGGAAGATGGCAAGACTTGTGGTATTTTCTATGCTAATTATGGGATTCCAAATATCAGTATCCGAAAGGTGAAGGTAATGGCTTCGGATTCGCAGTAAGTCCTTTCAGAGTCGGTATCTTGAATATGGTGCTTTGGGGAAACATTAAAAAGAGTATTCAGCGGGTGATGAGCCTCTGGCTGTGTGGTATTATGCTTGGGTCTCGTGTGGTAAGTTTGGGTTGAGGAAATGTGATGTTATAGCAAGAAGGAGTATCAAGTGAAGGTAAATCAGAAGGGAGCTAGAATAGATGGGATAGCTTGGTAGTAGGCCATATCGGTATGGTAAGGATATGAATAGTTCTTTGGGTGTTTACAAGGTAATGAGTTTCCATATATGTTTCGTGGCAATGCTCTTAGGTTTTGGATGGCTTGTGTATCTTGGTTAAGTTAAAATAAGTCAGTATTGATAGTTTGGTTTTATGGAAAGAGGGATTTGTAGAATTCGTAATAATTTCTACCACGATAGAGATGTATAATTTCTGTTGGCATAAGGAGCATGGAATGTATAGTGATTTTCTCCTAGAGGGATCAAATGGAAAAAATTTGACTAGTTAAGTATGTAGTTGATTGTGGCTCGGAAAGGGATAATGAAGTTCTCATATTTATCATAGGATGGCTGGCTATATGTGGTATGTTGTGTAGGGTGGAGATTGGCATATGTAAGGTCGCAATTGAGTTTTGAAAGGAAGGTCATAAATTCTTAGATAGCATAAGCAGTTTTAGATGACTAGGTAAATGATATTACCAAATGGTGTGTCTTGATAACGGTATGCACTTTAGAAAGAGGGAAATGTGATTGAGTTAATAATACATCATAGGTATTACGGCGCTCTCTTATTTGATCGACTGCTGCTATTCAAGTTTTCTTGGTGGCACAGGAGAATTATAGGAGTACCTCTCATGGTATGATTGGGTATTTGAGACATGGTATGCATTCGGACGATGGGATTGGGATCAGGTGTGTTGAGTTATGTACCATATGGACTTAGAGTCAGGGAAGTTCTCACATTTAGGCTATATTGTAATTGTGAGTCGTGTGTATCGTCACTATTTAGTGACTATCGGGGTTTGGAGACCCGAGCAGATTTTTCGCTGCTTGGTATGTTAGATTTTAGATGTGATATTGGGTTCAGAATGGTTGTCTCCGTGTTGTATCATTTTGGACTATTGCACTAAGGCGGCGTTGTTGGCTATGCCGAAAATGCCACGGATTGAGTGGCGAGGTTCAACGGATTATATCCTAGTAGAGTGGTTTTATATTTAGAAGACCCAGCGGATGGCTGGGAAGGATTGTCTTTCTTATTTGGGCTTCTGTGATGGATGTCAGTGAAGAGGCTCCTACCATTGATTTAGCTCCGGTGATGAGGGACTTTTTGGATATGTTTCTTGTGGCCGGGAATGTTGTCGGTCAAGGTTGTTGATTTCGATATTGATTTGATGTCGGGCACCGTATCGTATGGCACCGGTAGAGTTAAAGGAGTTGAAGAGCATCTCCAGGATTTTTGTGATAAGGAGTTCATTGGCATGCCAATATGGATGCATGTTCTAATTTAAGCCGGCTTGGTTGGCTCTGGATTGTACTGTTGAGGGGTGTGTTTTGAGCTTATTAGTAATTTGAGGAGATCCATGAGTTACCTTTTGGTGTTGCGAGATGTTATGATTTGTTGGTCATGGGCACATATGGTGCAGTTCTATTGGGGTTTCATAGTGGAAGTCAAGCGGGAAGAGTGATTGGGTATTGCTCGGTGAATGACGTATCGGTTACGTCCTTTCGGGTTATTGTGGTGTATGATGATTTGCTTTGGTTCCAGACATCGAATTGTGCGTGGTTGTTGATTTCGAGCATAGTGACTTAAGGTGGTTCATATGGAGCAATGTTGGATAGGATCGCACATCGCAGCGAAATTATGTAGAGGTATGACCTTGCGGGTTAGATTCGTGTGTTCTGTTCCTATGATGTGAGACGGGTTCTCATCCTTGTGTTGTGGTGGTACTGGTGAGCTTGAGGTACAACTCTTTCATTTGAGCCATTCTCATGATATGAGTATGTTAGGATCGTTGCTTATTGGTGCGCGTATTAGGCAAGTTGTGGCTTAGGCCTATATTGATGTGCCATGTCACCAGAGTGGTGTGTTGGATTAGAAGAGATTGTTGGGATCATTAATGAATACGAACGGATTCGATTTCAGCATGTTGGAAGGATAGTATCGAGCTTTGGTTCAGAAATTTGTTGTGGTATTTGCCAAGGAAGAACTGGCTTCATGAACGGTCGATCTAGGAAATGTTTATGGCTTACCGTGTGTCTTAGTGATCATTGGCAGTATATGAAAGTGTTGGGATGAGACTTTAGTTGATAAGAGTTTTTCCATCAGTATATGGATGTTGTGTACAGCTGCTGTGATTAGAAGTTATCACTACAAGTGTTGAGTTATGTGGTATATCATGTGATTGCACCGGAGATAGCATAGATGGGTGATTACAGCTTGTTCGGGCTTATTCGGAAAATAGATGTGAGATTTTGATCTTGTGAATGATTTCAGAAGAGGAAATGTGGTTCTATGGTTTATGGACTAGGATGAATTGTGAAAATTCAGTTATATTGTGTTATCGAACCTATGTGAGATGGGGTGACGTGGGATCACCCCCGGGTATATGCATGGTAAGGTTATTCAGCGATTGGTTGGCTTTTAGATAAACTCTGGGCATGTTCGCGGACGAACGTATGTTTAAGTGGGGGAGGATGTAACGATCCAACCGGTCGTTTTGAGCTTTTACATTTCGCTCGCCAGTTCTCGGGAAAGACTTGCCCCGTGTGATGCAATATGACTTATGTAAATCATTGGTGTGGGTTTTAGGTTAATCAGAATTTAATTTGGAAGAACAGTCTCACTTGATAGCTTAAAATTTGAAAGCTTTGACCAATAATTGACTTGTTTGTATATGATCTCGGATCGAAATTTTTATGATTTGGTTAGCTCCGTATGGTAATTTTGGATTTAGGATCGTGCCCGGAAAATTATTTGGAAGTTTGTAGTTTAATTAGGCTTGAAATGACGAAAATGAGAAGCCGAAGTTTGAAAAATTTGACCGAGGGGTTGACTTTTTAATATCGAGATCAAAATCTGACTCAAGAAGTTGGAATAGCTCCATTATGTCATTTATGACTTGTGCGCAAAATTTGGGGTCAATCGGACCTGATTTGATAGGTTTCGGCGTTGTTTGTGGAATTTGAAATTTCTAAGTTCTTAAGCTTGAATTCGAAGTTGATTTGGTGTTTTGATGTTGTTTTGAGTGATTCGAAAGCTCGACTAGGTGTTAATGATGTTATGGGAGGTGTTGGTATGTTTGGGTTGAGGTTTGAGGGCCTCGGGTGAGTTTCGAGCGAGTCCAGACATTCCTGAACTCAGAAAATGGATGGGGGAAGAAGTTTTAGTGCTGGGCATGGTGGATTTAGTGCTAGGCGCGGAAAATGGTCCGCGGTCATGAAGACCCGCAGGTCGTCGGTCCAACTTCAGAAGCTCATATCTTTTGATCTACAAAGAATTGTGCAATGATTTGAAAACGAAAGTTGTAGCCCTTTGTGTTTAGTTTCCAGAAAGGTAAAGATATTGAAATTTGGACATCTGTTGCGAAGGTTATGGCCAAAATACTAAAGTCTGTCACTGCAGAGAAAACTTGTGTGGCCGCGGTCGTTTTGGTGCGGACCGCACTGGTTTGTGTGGACCGCGGTTGATTTTGTGCTGCCTGCGGAAGTGGAAATCTGGGGGTTACTCTGTAAATACAAGGTTTTGGGTTTTATTTAATATTTTGACCTAGAGAGCTCGGATTTTAGCGATATTTTGAAGGTTTTTCAAGAAATTCATCGGGGTAAGTGATTCTAACTCAGATTTGGCTAGAGTACATGAATCTATGACTGAATTCATCATTTAATTCGTGATTTGGGATGGAATTTGGGAAGAAATTGTAAAATCTTTCAAAAATGTAAAATGATGATTTGAAGGACCAAATGGTATCGAAATTGGATAATTTTCGTATGGTTAGACTCGTGAAAGTATTAGGATTCTAATTTTGTGAATTTTGTCAAATTCCGAGACGTGGGCCCGGGGCTCAGCTTTTGCTAATTTTGGGGTTTTTGATATTTTTCGAATGTTTTCGCTTGGGCTTTGTTCCCTTGGCATATTTTGACGTATTCGTTCTGATTTTGGATAGATTCGACGCGCGTGGAGGCCAATTCGAGGGGCAAAGGCATCGCGAGCTAGAGAATTATCCAGTTTGAGGTGAGTAATGATTGTAAATGATGTCCTGAGGGTTTGAAATCCCAGATTGCACATCGTAGTGCTATATTGAGGTGAGACACGCGCTGGATGATGAGCGTGGGGTCCTTTACTACTAGGGATCGAGACTTGGTCTGTCCCGACTGATGACTTTACCGCATATTTGACTGAAACTTATTTGTTATCATCATGATTTGGGGCTAATTGCCATATTTGGGCTTCGTGCCAACTATTTGAACCCTTCGGGGATTTTGACTGATTTTCCTCACTATACTTGTTAAAAATCGTATCCTCGATCGTGTTTCTCTCTGTTTTAAATGATTCGAGCCGGTTTTGTCATACTATTCCTAAATGAGAGGAATTTGTGGGCTGAGATCCCTATCTTCTATTATTGTGCCCGAGAGGCTATAAGGTTAATGACTAAGAGGGGTTGAGAACCCAATGGTGAGGATATTATATATGTTATGGATCGGGTTGCACGCCGCAGCAATACTTATATGGATCGGGCTGCACGCCACAACAACATAGCGCTTGGGCTGTAGGAGCCCCTCCGGAGTCTGCACACCCCCGGTGAGCGCAGTCGACTATCTTTATGGATCGGGCTGCACGCCGCAGCGGTTATTCTGATTTCTCTTATTATGAGAGATATATAGATCGGGCTGCACGCTGCAGCGGCGCTGGTACTGTTCTATGTGTTTACTTTATTTCATTTGTCTGCCATTATCTGTTATTTGTGCTACTTCATGAGATATATACCTAATTGCCTGGCATTATCTGTTAATTGAGTGTTATGCCCGAGGGGCGGATTACTGTGCTTACCTGCACTATTTGTTTGCATTCATTTGCACAACCGTTGAGAAAGTCATTTTTCAAAAGAGGTTTAAACTGAGCTAAGATGTTTTTCTAAAGATTTCACAGTTTCACTGCTTTTCTCAAAGGGTTTTGCACTGCTCTATATAGCATGATGGTTTGTTTTACATGATTTCTTACTGCTCAGTTATTATTTACCCTTATTACTCACTGAGTTGGAGTACTCACACTACTCTCTGCACCTTGTGTGCAGATGCAGGTATTTATACACCCGGTAGCGGGTTTTTGGCTGATCAGAGGCAGAGTTATCGGAGTTTAGCGAGGTGGCTACCGGCGTTCGCAGCACCGCTTTTCTCCCTTTTGTTCATTATTCTTGTTTTGTATAATTTAGACTTGCAGTTGTATTTACACCTTAATATATGCTCGTGACTTGTGACACCCCAGTATCGGGCTGTGTTTGGGCTGTATTCCGCACATCATAATGATCTTTTGCTTAGTTTGTGGTTATTTATTCATACTTAGACTGTTTACTAATATTTAACTATTTTTAAAAAGGGCAAGATGAGTTAGTTGGCTGGCCTTGTCTTCACGAGAGTTGCCATCACGACCGGATTGGGGTTTGGGTCGTGACAGTAGGGAGTCGCCGATGCAGTTAAGGGAAAATAAGTGAAAACCACAGAAGCGGTTGGCTGGAACGCAAAAGCGGTCCTGCAGGTGCGGAAAATGGATTGCAGGTGCGAAAATCACTAGGCAGAAACTATATAAACCTCACTTCGCGAATTTCAGCCTTTTATCCACCATTTTTGGCTGAGTTGGAGCTTGGGGATTTCGATTTCAAGGAGGAATTTAAGTGTTTTCAGTGGGGTAAGCTACTTGGACCTTGTATCTTATGTTTGTGGCAATTATTCCATGGTATAATCATGAAATTAATGGAAAATTTAGAGAAGAAATTGGGAGATTAGGGCTTTAAATTGGAGAGTTTTCATTAGGGATTTGAAGGGCCATTTGAGGTCTGATTTTGATGTTCTTAGTATGTATAGACTCGTGGGAGGATAAGGATTCAAGTGATGTAATTAATAGAATTCCGAGATGTGGGCCCGGGGGTCAGGTTTGGCCAATTTCGGGATTTTTTAGTTAATTTGATAATCTTCGTATGGGTTGCATTCCTTTAGCATATATTGATGATAATACACTGATTTTGGTTAGATTTGAGGCATTTGGAGGCAAAATCGAGAGGCAATGGCGTCGCGAGCTAGAGTTTTGGCTTGGCTTGAAGTAAGTAATGCTTCCAAACTTGGTTATGAGGGTTCGAAACCCCAAACTATGTGTTCTATGATTACTATTGAGGTGACGCAAAATGCCAAGTGATAGGCATGTGGGTGTGCACCGTGAGAATTGCGGCTTGGATCATTCCATGGAACCGCTTACTAACTCTTTCTTGCTGATATTTGTGTTGTGATTATATGATTAAGTTAATGAGTTGTAAATCATGCTAATTATCATGTTAAGGCTTCACGCCGATATTGTTGAGACCCGAGAGGTTGTTTCTTACTGTCATATTATTAGCTTCATTGATATTTTGTACTCAATCTTGTTCATGCGTATTATATCATGTCTCAGTTTCAATTATTGTTATTTGGCACATCATATCATTGTTCAATCTAGTATCATGACATTTTGAGTCCGTGTGTGTGAGACTGGAGAGTGATGACTGACTGTGGCCGAGAGCCTGATATTGAGTGATAGTATGGGATCGGGTTGCACACCACAACGGGATATTGATTATACCTTCGTTGGCTTGTATAGCGCTTGGGCTGAAAGGAGCTCTTCCGGAGTCTTTACACCCCTAGTGAGCGCAGTTGATGATATTGATGGATGGATCTTCCCTGGACATGGATCTTGTCCGCACTATTTATACCCGGAGATAGATCTTCTCCATAGGGTTGGAATGGCCTTCCTTGGTACTGGATGACTGCGGTCAGTGATGTGTATATATTTCGGGATGGATCTTCCCTGGGCCGGATGGCCATATACAGTACCGAGTGGTTGAGCACTTGTGAGTGGAGGTACACGGAACATTGTTCATTCTATATGTACATTGGTACATAGAGATTCCTAAGCTTTATACTCCGTACTGTTCAGATTGTATTTATTTACTACTGAGTTTTTACTTGAATTGCAAGCATGTCTACTTTTCTGTACAGCTTAATTGTATTACCTGTTGAGATTTGGTTTATCACTACCTGTCAGTCCATAGTTTGGACTTGTTACTTACTGAGTTGGTGTACTCACGTTACCCCCTACACCTTGTGTGCAGATCCAGGTATCTCAGGGCATGAAAATGGGTGTTGACTATTCTGGTCGCGGACTTTACGGAGATAGCGAGGTTGCTGCCTGGCGATTCGCAATTCCGTTTTTCTCGTTCTCTATCTTCCTATTAGTATTTTGTTGCTATTTTCAGACTATTTAGTCCTCTCTTGTTTCTAAACTATTGTAGCATGGTGCATGACTTAGTGACACCCAAGGTCGAGCTTGTATTTTCCGCTTTGTTAAATTTTGATTTTATATCTTTATTGGATTTCGGTTAAAAAATGGTTTTACTTAAGTTTTAAATGAAATATGGATTATTTTGGAAATGAGTTGGCGGGCCTAGTTTCACGATAGGCGCCATCATGATCGGGTCGATTTTGGGGTCATGAAAAGTTGGCATCAGAGCCTAGGTTACATAGGTCTCACGGGTCATAAGCCGGTTTAGTAGAGTCTCGCGGATCGGTACAGAGACACCTATTCTTATCCTCGGGAGGCTGCAGAACCTTTAGGAAAAATTTCACATCTTGAGTTCTTGTCGTGCGAATCTATTGACCCTGGTAACTAAACTTCTGTTATTCTATTGTCACAGATGGTGAGGACAAGTGTTATCGGTCAGGGCGGACGACCACCAGTACCACCAGTTGAGGCCCCGAGAGACTAAGGACGCGGTCAAGGTCATGGTAGGGACAGGGGTGTAGCTCGCACAGATGCTAGGGCAGCACCTACAGATCCACCAGCCGCCCAGTTCATAATCAAGTCCAGTTGCGGATGCTCCAGCAGGACCAGCTCAGGCACCGACTGTGACTATTGTTACTCCGAGACTTCAAGAGACCTTGGCTTAGATCTTGACCATGTGCACTAGACTTGCTTAGGTGGTCGCAGTTTCTACTACAACAGCTACTTCTCAGGCTGGGAGAGGCATTCAGACGCCTACCACCCGTATACCCGAGCAGGTTGTTCAGGGACTGCAGACATCGGAGGCACCACCAGCCCATCCGGTTGCACCTGCTCAGGATTATGTGGTTCCAGTTATGCTCGATGATGAGCAGCGTCGATTGGAGAGGTTTGATAGACTTCAGCCTCTGACTTTCAGTGGTGCAGAGGGTGAGGGTGCCTAGGGTTTCTTGGACAAGTGTTAGAGGATGTTACGTACAACGGGTATTCTGGAGACTAGTGGGGTCTCATTTTACTACTTTTCAGTTTTCTGGAGCTGCCTTCACTTGGTGGGAGGCTTATGAAAGGTGTAGGCATGTTGGTGAAGCGCCCCTTACATGGCATCGGTTCTCTATTCTCTTCTTAGAGAAGTATGTACCACATTCCCATAGAGAGGAGCTGCGCAGGCAGTTCGAGCAGCTGCGTCAGAGGGATATGACCGTGATGCAGTATGAGATGAGATTCTCTGAGTTGAACCATCATGTTATCTGGCTAGTTCCCATGGATAGGGAGAGGATTAGGAGGTTCATTGATGGCCTCACTTATCAGCTACGGATTTTTCTAACCAGAGAGAGAGTATCTAGCGCTTCTTTTGAGGAGGTGGTTGACATTACCAGAGAGATAGAGTCAGTTCACCGCCAAAAGCGAGATGAGAGAGAGGCCAAGAGGCCTCAAGGATCCAATAGTTTTGGTGGTGTTCCTTCGGGAGGTTAGTTTCAGCACGACAGAGGCAGTCCATTCAGATATGCTCAGCCAAGCCGTTCGGGTCACCGTGGTGGATCATCTGGCCATGGTTCTCATAGTTCACATCAGGGTCACTCATCTCTCAGTGCCCTTCCAGCTCAGAGTTTGACCAGGCACCCTCAGTTTAGGGCTCATCTATGCCTGGTTCTTCTAGTGGGTATCTCGGTGCTCGGGGCTCCCTTCAGTCCCCACCGCTATTTGTCGGGAGAGGTTGCTTCGAGTGTGGACATTTGGGTCATATCAAGAGGTTATGTCCCTGTCTTACGGGAGGTTCATCCCAGCAGAGGAGTCAGCCTTCAGCTTCCATACCAGTTACTTCCCCACCTGCCCAGCCAACTCGGGGTGGAGTTCAGTCAGCTAGGGGTCGCCTTAGAGGGGGAGGTCGATTAGGTGGTGGCCAGGCCCGTTTCTATGCACTCCTAGCTAGACCAGATGTTATTGCTTCAGATGCCGTGATTACAGGTATTGTCTCAGTTTGCCATAGAGATGCATTGATAACTAGGGATTATGTTGCATTGTACACTCCTTCTTGCTTAAGTTTTGATTAGAAATGTGTACAAAATAGTCCTAAAGGCTCACAAGTTGCGCTTGATTGCAGGTTTCATCAACAAGGTGACAACGTGTCAAAATCTAGCTCAAAAAAGGAGTGAAACTTGCACAAGTACCAAGATAAGTTCAAGCTCAGTCAAACAGGGACAGTGCGAACGCACACCGTTCTGTGTGGTCCACAAAGATGAAGTTCAAAGACTATGCTTCTCAGTCATCCAGGCAATGCGGCCGCAAAGGACTTTGTGCAGTCCAAATTAATTCCACTACGGCCGCACTCGATTTCATGCGGTCCACAGAGCAAAGGTTCAGAGAGGTGACATTTTGGAGGATGAAGCCCAATACGGTCCGCGGTCCATTTTATGTGGACCGCTATAGAAGCCACCGCTGCCGCACTCGATTTCGTGCGATCCACAAAGCCCAACTTCATAGAGAAGAAAAGTCAAGCCAAGAGCCATAGTGTAGCTGCACTGCATTTTGTGCAGTCCGCACTAGCCCCGCAGGGGTATTTTTGTCCAGAATCTTCAGCCTAGTATAAATAGATTCTTTTCCCATTTTTAGGTTATCAGATAATTTTGTACGTAGAGCTGCGCTCGTGACTGCTTCTCTTTTACCATTTTGAGTAATTTTAGCTTAATTTCAACATTGAATCTTCAAGTTTTAATTAGCAATTAATTATTATGAGTGTTTCTTCATCTATTGCTTTGTTTTCTTCTCTAATTATGAGTAGCTAAACCCATTAACTAGGACTGTGGCTCAACCCTAGTGTGGGTAATTGATGGGTCTTGTATTTTGATACTTGATTGTCTATGGGTGTTTGATATTTGGGCTAATTTAGAGTTTTAATGTTGAATTAGTGGTTGCAAACACTAGTTTATGTCTAGTAGACTTCGACTCTTCTTAAGAAAGAGAGCCTAAGTCCATGAAATTAGTCCAACACGGAATTAGGGCGTATTCAAGAGATTGATATCCCCAATTAAAGGGTTAAACCTAGAGATAGTAATACCTGACTTGAACCTTGATTGCTTGCACAAATTTGCATATCCAATTGGTCTTGAGAAAGTCAATTCGGGCAAAGTCACTCGAACTACTGAGAGGTATAGAGTGAGTAAAATCGTGCAATGGTTATATGATACTCCCCAAATGTGACAATCTAGCTCTGGACTCAAGAATCCGTCAATTGACCACCTAGGAGAAAGTCACTACCCTAGTGTCTTTTTATCTATTTGAACAACTTGCAATAGTTTAATCGTAGCTTTACTTGGTCAAATTTAGCATTGTAGTATTATAAAATTAGAATTAAATTCAAAACCAAAAATGTTTAGAAGTGCAATTAGGAACAAATACACAACTCCATTTTACATAGAAACTCAACTCCAATATCTAGCTCCCTATGAAAATCGATCCCGAATTTAATCGGATAAAAGATATTTCGACCTCTCTCGCTACTCTATAGTAGTGCAGGGTTGGCCTCGATCACTTTTTGGCACCGTTGCTGGGGAGTTAACGGTTTTGGCTATCTATGTAAATCGTTTTGTGTATTGTTCTTCTTTCCTTCTTTGTTACTAATTTGTGTGTGTCACAACTTCATGTATTAAATGGCAACAAACTTAAACAATGCACCTCTTGGAGATCTTCCGTCGGGGGAGGAAGTAGATGACAATATTGAAGATGAGGTCACTATTGTGCCTCAAGGACAAAGGAGAGGCCATCGGGCCAGTGATAATATTCCAGACCCTCCCCCCACCTCTAAGAGTGGCTCCTCGAGTGCTTCCAAACCAAGTCTATGCAAGTGCAATTGTCCCGCCCCGGATCCGGGCAGGCAATTTTCAAATTACCAATGCGATGGTGACATTGCTGGAGCAACGTGGGTATTTCACGAGCGCTTCCAATCAAAATGCTTACAAACCTCTCAAAGGGTTCGTGGATACCTGTTGGGGAAGCAAGCAAACTAATGTGTCTGAGGATGCACTTTGGTTGAGACTCTTCCCATTCTCACTTAGAGGGAAGGAATTGGATTGGCTCGAGCGACTTCCCAACCATTCCATCACTACTTGGGATGAGTTGGCGGACAAGTTCATTGCAGAAATTTTCTCACCGGGGCATATGGAAGCATTGGGAGATGAGATTTTGGATTTCAAGCAGGAACCCACCGAACCTTTGCATGAGATTTGGGAGCGTTATAGAACAATGGTAAAGGAATGCCCCAACAATGATATGACTGAGGTGATAATCCAACAGACCTTCTACCGGGGCATTAATACAACAAACCAGTGCATAGCGAACCAACTTGTTAGGGGCAACTTTATGAAGCTGTCTTTTGATGAGGCTTGTGAAATTCTTGACAAGATGACTGACACTTCTTTCACTTGGCAAAGTAGAGCCAATGTGCCCCAGAGTGACCCCACGGTCACTCATTTGCACAAGGAGTTATATGATCATGGGCAGGCTATAGCCGAGTTGACAACTACTATGAACCAACTAGCAAAGGCATAGTTGCAACAAGTTCAAAATCCTCGCCAAATGAATACTATGGAGGGTGTCAACATGCTAGTCAACAAAAGAAGACAAAAAGGTCAACAGAATCAAGGGAATTCAGAGCAATTTGACAATGATTGTGGTGGATTTCAAGATGATGGTTATGAGGGACAGAATGAAGAGGTGAAATACGTGAATAATTATCAAGGCCAAAGGGGCAATCCTTCAAACCAACAACAATGAAGACCCCAAGGCAATTGGGGCAATCAACAACAACAAGGCAATAGTAATTGGGGGAACAACAACCAAAACTCCAACTTGGGGAATCAGAACAACAATCAAAACAATCAGGGCAATTGGAATGGGAACAACAACAACTGGGGTGGTAACAACAATCAAGGTGGGTGGAATAATAAAAACCAAGGAAACCGGGGGGAAAGGCTTTCAAAGGCCCCCAATGTACCAACAACCGAACAATTTGCCCCCATTTCCATCCCAAGGTCCTAGTTATTCCAACAATGACATAGGGAGAATTGAAATGATATTTGAACAGATGATGAAAAAGAGTACGGATTCTGATGCTCAGTTGTCTTCCCACAACACTTCCATTAGAAATTTGGAGGTTCAGTTAGGCCAAATCTCTCAGTCCTTGAATACTCACCCTAAAAGCGCTCTACCAAGTGATACGGTAGTAAATCCAAAGGGTGGGAACAATCATATTATGACGGTAACTACAAGGAGTGGATAAGGCGTAATGTGAATGTCTCCAAACAAAAGCAAATTTTGAGTGATGATGTTGAGTTGCAAGAAGATGAAGTTCCTTTGGTAGTTGAAAATGTGATTGATGATAATGTGAATGAAGAAGTGAGGATTGATATTCAAGATGCCGAGGTGGAAACTCAAAATGATGTGAACCCGTCTAGGGAACACGTAATAGACATGCCGGAGTCGGTTTTGCCTAAAGCCAAGGCTCCTTTGCCAAGGCCACCTCCACCTTATCCTCAAAGGCTCGCGAATCAGAAAAATGAAAATCGGTTTAAAAAGTTCACTGACATGATGAAGAGCTTATCCATTAATGTGCCTTTGGTGGAGGCTCTTGAACAAATACCGGGCTATACTAAATTCATAAATGACTTGGTAACAAAGAAGCGATCTATGGATTGTGAAACTATAAAGATAACCCACCAAGTTAGTGCAATAGTGCATTCAATGGACCCAAAGCTTGAAGATCTCGGTGCTTTCACCATTCCTTGCATCATTGGGAGTGCGAACTTTGCTATGGCTCTATGTAATTTGGGGGCTAGTATCAACTTGATGCCCTACTTAGTTTTCAAGACTTTGGGTATTGGGCAACCAAGGTCGACTTCCATGAGATTACAAATGGCGGATAGAACGATGAAGAGACTATTGGGTATTATTGATGATGTGTTTGTCTGGGTGGACAAATTTATCTTGCCAGTTGACTTTGTGATCTTGGATTGTGAGGCGGATTATGAAGTTCCTATCATTGGGGAGACCTTTCCTTACTACTGGGAAGGTCTTAGTTGATGGGGAAGCAGGGGAACACACTTTCCGGGTGGGTGATGAAAAAGTGGTCTTTCATGTGTGCAAGTCAATGAAGCAGCCCAACAGTTTCGAGGTGTGCTCTTTTGTGGACCTTGTTACGGCAGTGATAGTTGATGATACCAGTGCAATGATCAATGTGGAGGACCCTCTGGAGGCCGTATTGTTAAATCTTGATGTCAATGATGATGAGGGCCGAGTGGAGTGTGTGAATGCTTTACATGGGATGAGCTCTTACTCTTATGAGCCTAGAAAACTATCTTTGGAACTTGAGAATATGAAGACTCCACCAACAAAACCTTCAATTGAGGAGCCTCCGGTATTGGATTTGAAACCGTTGCCTCCACACCTCAGGTATGAGTTCTTAGATCGTAGTTCTATTTTTCTAGTTATTCTTTCCTCTTATCTTACTAACATGTAGGTTGATGCTACATTGGCGGTGCTTCAAAAGCGGAAAAAGGCAATTGGATGGACTTTAGCTGATATTCGGGGGATTAGCCCCTCATTCTGTATGCACAAGATTATTCTGGAAGATGATGCAAATCCCTCCTTGGAACATCAAAAGAGGTTGAACGAAGTAATGTAAGAAGTTGTGAAAAAGGAGGTGATCAAGTGGTTGGATGACGGGGTTGTGTACCCCATCTCTGATAGCTCTTGGACTTTGCCGGTGCAATGTGTATCGAAGAAGGGTGGCATGACGGTGGTTGCAAATTCACAAAATGAGTTAATTCCTACCAGAACCGTCACCGGTTGGAAGGTATGTATGGACTACCGCAAGTTGAATAAAGTGACCCGTAAGGATCATTTTCCATTGCCTTTTCTTGATCAGATGTTAGACCGACTTGCTGGGCGTGCCTTCTACTATTTCTTGGATGGGTATTCTGGGTACAACCAAATCTTGATTTCTCTGGAAGATCAGGATAAGACCACATTCACTTGTCCATATGGCACATTTGCCTTTTCTCGAATGCCTTTTGGGTTGTGTAATGCACCGGCTACATTTCAGTGGTGTATGATGGCCATTTTCACCGATATGGTGGAAGACATTTTGGAGGTGTTTATGGACAACTTTAGTGTTGTGGGTGATTCATTTGATGAGTGCTTGAAGAATCTTGATAGAGTTTTGGCCCGTTGTGAAGAAACCAATCTTGTTCTTAATTGGGAGAAATGCCACTTCATGGTGAAATAGGGCATAGTTCTTGGGCATAAAATTTCAAAGCATGGTATTGAGGTAGACAAAGCAAAAATTAATGTGATTTCAAGGCTCCCTCCCCCTACCTCTGTCAAGGGAGTTAGAAGTTTTCTTGGGCATGCGGGGTTCTACCGGAGATTTATCAAAGACTTTTTGAAGGTAGTGAACCCCTTATGCAAGTTATTGGAAAAAGATGTCAAGTTCGTATTTGATGAAAAATGTATGCAAGCCTTTGAACTTCTCAAGCAGAAGTTGACCATTACTCCTATCATTACCGCACCTAATTGGAGCTTGCCCTTTGAGCTCATGTGTGATGCAAGCGATGTTGCGGTTGGGGCGATTTTGGGTCAAAGAGTGAACAAAATGTTTCATCCAGTGTACTATGCAAACAAGACAATGAATGATGCTCAACTGAACTATAGGTGACTGAAAAAGAAATTTTGGCTATTGTGTTCGCAATGGAGAAATTTCGGTCGTATCTCATGGGTGCCAAGGTTATAATTCATACTGACCATGCCGCACTCTGGTACTTGATGACGAAGAAGGATTCCAAAGCTAGACTGATGCGATGGGTCTTGTTACTTCAAGAGTTTTATTTGGAGATTGTGGACCGGAAGGGTAGTGAAAATCAAGTGGCGGACCACTTGTCCCGCTTGGAGGAGGAGGGGAGGCCTCGTGATGGCCTAGAGATCAATGATTCATTTTCCAACGAACAACTCCTTTCGGTGTCGGTGAATGGGATGCCATGGTTTGCGGATGTTGCTAATTTCCTTGTGATTGGTATCATCCCATGTGAGCTCTCTTCTAACCAAAGGAAGAAGCTCAAACGGGATAGTTTGGATTTCTATTAGGATGAGCCGAACTTGTTCAATATTTGGACGGATGGTGTGATCCGAAGGTGTGTCCCGGAGGAAGAGCAATTGAGTATCTTGGAGGCTTGTCATTCCTCTCCCTAGGGTGGCCATCATGGAGGGGCAAGGACGGCTTCTAAAGTTCTTAGTTGTGGGTTTTATTGGCCAATTTTGTACAAGGATGCAAGTGAACTTGTAAAGAGGTGTGACGAATGTCAAAGAGCGGGTGGAATTTCAAAGAAAGATGAGATGCCTCTCAATACCATTCTTGAGGTTAATATTTTTGATGTATGGGGCATTGACTTTATGGGCCTGTTTGTTAGCTCGTGTGGTAATACATACATTCTTGTGGCGGTTGACTATGTTTCAAAGTAGGTTGAAGTCGTGGCTTTGCCCAACAATGAGGCCTGGGGTGTTTTTGCATTTCTCAAAAAGAGCATTTTTACAAGATTTGGCACTCCTCGTGCAATCATAAGTGATGGGAGGTTTCATTTTTGCTATAGAGCTTTTGATACTTTGCTTGCAAAGTATGGTGTCAACCACAAGGTTTCTACTCCCTATCATCCTCAAGCGAGTGGCTAAGTTGAAGTCTCAAATAGGGAAATCAAGAGCATATTGTCAAAGACGGTCAATGCAAATAGGATCAATTGGTCAAAGAAGTTGGATAATGCTCTATGGGCGTATAGAACTGCTTACAAGACTCCGCTTCTAGAGCAAAGAAGGCCATGTGAGCTTTGAGAAAGCTAAATCTTGAATGGGATGTGGCAGCAAATCTTTGTGTGGAGCAGCTTAATGAACTTGATGAATTCTGATTTCATGTCTACTCCAGTTCTTCTTTGTACAAGGATAAGATGAAGTACCTTCATGATAAATATGCTCGTGGCAAGGAGTTCAAAGTGGGTGATTTGGTTCTCTTATTTAACTCTCGGTTATGTCTGTTTCCGGGAAAGCTTAAGTCAAAATGGAGTGGACCTTTTGAAGTGGTAGTTGTGACCCCGTTTTGTGCACTTGATTTGAAGAAAAAAAATGGGGAAGTTTTCAGAGTAAATGGGCATAGGGTCAAGCACTACTTGGGAAAAATTGATAACAGCCACGTGGTGGCACTTCTTCATCTCAAATGATTTGATGGTAACCTGTGTCGTGCCGCGACGTTAAATCGGGCGCTTCTTGTGAGGCAACCCATGTGTTTCTCTTCTTGTTTTTCTTTGATTTTCATTGTAGTGTAGGATTGATTTTTGGACTGACTGGTTGTGAGATGATGTAGGATTGTGCTGATGCAGTGTAGGAAAAAGCTGGAAAATGACTACTCTCTAAATATTGTCAATGCGGACCGCACTGCCATTTTGTGCGGCTGCAAAGACCTCAGTACGAGGGCAAGCGCTGATGAATTGACAAAGTTGAGGTTCTCTGAAGTTTACCACCGCGGCCGCATTGCATTTTTTGCGGTCCGCGGTGGTCCACTGCGGCCGCATTGCATTTTGTGCGGACCGCAGTGGTTGTCTTGTCTGAGCCCTATGGTTTCGAGCACCGTGGACCGCGGTGCCATTTTGTGCGGTCCGCGGTGGTTAGGTTAGCTGGGCCCCAGGACCTTTTTCTATAAATAGGACCTGAGGCCCTCATTTTGAACTTTTCGAACCCTTTACTCTCAGAGCTTAAAAAATTCATTGTTCATCTCTCTATTGCACGTAATCAACCACTAAGGCTTAATAATCATCTCAACATCTTAATTCTGGTACTTTAATCTCTTTTCAATTGTTTAATTTCATTATTTTCATTAAATTTTTGTTTTCTTAGTTCTCTTTCTCCCCTTCCCATTTTTCCTTCGATTCTGTAGCATAAGGTAGTTAAAATACAGAGTTAATTAGGAATAGGTAGTTAAATGACTGAACCAACACTTAGGGACTCATTTATAGGTGTAAAATTGGACTAAAATTGATCAACACTTGAATACTAGGTTTGTGGTGCTATTTGGTACTCAGTACGGACCGAAGTGGAATTTGCGCAGTTTGCGGTGCCCCTGTGCGGTCCGCAATGGTACTTTGTGCGGACCGTAGTGTCAAAGTCCTGCAAGCTGAACAATAGAGGATCGCGACCGCATTGCATTTTGTGTGTTCCACGGTGCCTCAATGCAGACCGCAATGACATTTTGTGCGGTCCGCGGTGCATAGTTTTAGAGAGTGAGTAGTCTGAACCCCACCTCTGTGTGGACTGCAATGGATTTTGTGCGGTCCGCAATGGCCTCTTTGCAGCCGCACTGCATTTTGTACGGTCCGCACTCTGCAATAACTGAACTGTCTGCAACATATTTCTTTTACTGCAACTTCGAATTTCATTGTGTATATTGAGACTAACAAAGTATGACTGAATTTGTTTGTAGACAATGGTAAAATTAAGAGGCAAGTGTGCTAAACAACTAGGAAGAGGAGAGTCCTCCCGGGGTGAAAAACAAAAGATGATGAAGTTGACCCCACAAGACCGTCAAAACATAAAGAACACAAGGAAACTCATTTAAGCTACATATGGAGCTATTGATCGGTCGGGGAGTGCGTACAAGCCCTCCCGAGAGGCATCATCAGACTCCGTGCCAGAGTACATTATTGACTAGCCGGAGAGAAATAGATTGAGAGATACACCTCCACCTTCCCCCACTGCCCAAGCTTCAGTGCATGTATCTTCTGGGTCGTCTGAGGGCTCAGCTGCAGCTAATGGGGATGAGTACTCCGCCTCTCCTACAACTTCATTATCCGGAGAGGGTGCAGTACCAGAAGAAGGGGAAGAAGCAGAAGGGGGTGAGCCCCAAGTTGGTGGGGTAGAGCGGACTAGGAACCCGGAGGCATGGGAGGACCAGTTCGTCAGTGAGATTGCCTACCACAAATTCAGAAAGTGGTGGCCAGAAAAGAGGTTGATATTGGAGAGAAAAATCATTACCCGGTATCTTTTGCCTCACAATCCAAATGTGTTGAGGCAATTCAGAGACAGAGAAGGTTGGGACTACTTTATCGAGCAGGTGGATGACGCCAATGAGCACTTGGTGAAAGAATTATACACCAATGTGGCCCACATCAAAAAGGGTATCACGGTGACCAAAGTGCGAAACTTGAAAGTGAAGTTTGATGGCAAGAACATCAATGACTATTTGGGCTTCACAGAGAAGGATGAGTCCCTGTACCTAGACAAGATGAAATTGGGTGAAGAAACCCGTCCGTGGTTGGCGAAGTACTTGGCAATCCCAGGTACCACCCTCGATTGGTTGACTGCAGGGGTGAAGATATTGAGGAGGATATTGAATTTCGAGGCAAGGGGTGGGAGACATTCGTGTGCATCAGACTAGACCCTACCACCCATGATAACTCACTCCCACTTCACCAGACGATCTTAATAGCATCCATCATGGCAGGGTACCCGATCAATATCGGGAATGTGATGTCCCGGGTCATTTCACGGGTGGTGAGTGAGGGTGACAGATCCTACCCATTCCCCAAATTTTGACAATGTACTTTGAGGATCTCGATGTGGAAAAGCGTAGATAGGATGTGAAGGTGAAGGCGAAGTCACCCTTCTCATGGAATAGCCTACAGGGTGATGGCAACCCTAAGGGCAAGCACTCCAAAGGGAAATCCACTACTTCAACTAGCCAGTCTGAAGAGCCAGTAGTAGTAGTGACTACTCCACAGCCTCCTTCCACTTCAGCAGATATGGCCCTAGGTCCATCCACCTTCACAGATCCTGAGATACCATCCACCACTGCCCATCATCTGAGCCAGGCCCTTACCAGCATCAACAACTGGATGCAGACAGCTACTTCTAAGTTGTCTGTATTGTCTACTACCATGGTAACTCAGTCAGCTCCTCCTCCTCCACAAGTCCCACAGTCTATTGAGGACACTCTTAAGGATCTTCTGGACAACCAGAAGAAGATCCTAGAGAACCAGAAAGTGCTTACGGGGGCTGTAGATTCTCATGGAAAGGCTCTCAAGGAGCTTGCTAGGGAGTCTAAGAAGATGAGGAAGACTCGGGCTTCCAAAGAGTCTGTGAAGGAGTTACGGGTTGAGGTTGACAGGTTGAAGGCAGATCACATGCCTTTGGATTTGTTACTACATTACCCCGTGCTAGCAGCCCATCCCCAGCCAGAGTAGTCTGAGAGGCCTCCTAAGAGAAAGAGGGTGATCCCCCAGTCAGATGATGCAATTATCCAGTTGGCAGACCCACCGGAGACTTCCTCCAGTCAGCCTCAGAATGTAACCCAGGAGCCAGTCCAGATCCAGGCCCATGTCCCAACAGTAGAGCCACAGATCATAGGGAACTAGTCTTAGGTTCCCGAGCATACAGAGGACCCAGGGACCATTCAGGATCCCATGCTGACGGACGGCCCATAAGGAGTTTTTTTATCCTCTTTCCTCTATTTTTGGTGCTTATTTTGCTTAGTTAGCAGTGAGGACAATGTCAGCTTGCATTTGAGGGGGTAGGCCCTACTTTGATTTGGATGACTGTATATATATATATGACAAATTTTAGTATTTCTTTCTTTCTTTTTTATCTTTGGTATGTATATAATTTCAACATTTCATTACATTTTTCGCACTTTTTACCTTGGGTCTGTATATAAAAGTATGTTCCATTGTATATATTCATCTCCCCTATTGTATATTCGATTAAATCCCTTCTTGTATATATTCATTTTACTTTCTGAATTTTTTCTTTCTTAGCTTTTTATTTAAGTTCATAGGTTCTTGTTTTGGATCTTTGCAATAAGTCTTTGGTTTTCTTAATGTCACGGTTCTTTCCAAGGGTGGAATTTGTGTGAACCGGGTAGATCTTCCCGGTGATGGATGGCATGACTACCTTCTTAAGGGTTTGAGTCTATTTTTCTTTTCGTTTTTGCTATTTAGTAGTTAGTGGTAAGGGTGCCTCAAGCAACGCTTCACTTAGGCCTAACACATTTGTCTTTGATCCTATGGTCAAAAACAAATCGTTGTGTATGGGATGGTAAAAGTTGTGACCTTGAGAATCTTGTGTTGGCCGATAATCATCAAGTGGTTTTTCGGGACCATTGTGTGCTCAAATCTTATATAAGGTTGTTGTGGGCCCCCGACTCTGTGTCTTTAGCGATCCCATAGTTTGTGAGGTAAGAAATTGCATTGCAAGTCCAAGTCCCGAGCCATTGGTCTAGAACTTGCCCTGAATGTTTGTCGAGGAGAAATCCTAAGTATAATTTGACTTGAGACATGATTATAGGCTCTCCTTGATCCAAATGATAGCTTGAACACTTTCATAGCCTAACAATGATAAAATCACTAGTCAACCCTTTTGAGCCTTAAACTTTTTTCCTTCAAGAACCCTGATACAAGTCTTTACCCATTCTAAAAGATACTCTCTCTTAGCACCCGATCTTTCCTTAGCACATGGAAAAAGTATAAGTTTGGGGGAGAGACGAGGATTGCAACAAAGTGGTAAAAAGGCACAAAATGAAGAAAAGGAAAGGCGATGAAAAAGAAAGAAAAGCAAAAAGACAAAAAGAATGTTCAATATAGAAATAAATAAAGGTATTCAAGAAAAGCAAAGAATAAAAGGTGTGGAAAGTTGAGAAAGGAGAAAAGATTTGAAATGAACAAGAAAGAGTGACAGTGTGTCTCTCTAACCCCTTAGAAAGAAGTGAAATGACTCAAAAAGTCAAGTAAATGCGTGCCAAAATGAAGCAAAAGAAGTGCTTAAGTAAGTTGGAACCTACTTAGACCAAACATTTCCTACACTAAACCAAAAGCCTTCAGTATGTCTCCACAAAAGCCTTATATGATCTCTAGTTGAATGAATCTTACATTAGTGGTGACTCACATAAGGGGCAAGCATATGGTACTTAGAGCCGGACTTGTGACATTTCCTTGAGAGAGATGAGTGTATTTCCATTAACCTCGTTCTGAGTGCTACTATCTTAAAGGTGAGGTTTGCTTAGGGAGAGTTGAGGATGTGTGAGTTTTGGTTCCACAATGACCAAAGTAATAGAAAGAGTTTTATTGATGTGTTGAGTCAACCCTTGATGCTCTTGTGTCACACTAACTCCATAGTGTTTAAAAGAGTGAATTTTGTTAATGATTCATTTGTATTGAGGGCAATTGTTAGTCCCAATTGATGCTAGATGAGGTCACTTTAGGACAACTAAATTTTCTTGGATTTTTCTCTGTAGGGGTGGGTCTTATTTTATTTGCTTGAGGACAAGTAAAAGCTTAAGTTTGGGGGAGTTAATAACTATTATGTTGCATTTTATACTCCTTCTTGCTTAAGTTTTGATTGGAAATGTATACAAAATAGTCTCAATAGCTCACAAGTTATGCTTGATTGCAGGTTTGATCAACAAGGTGACAAGGTGTCAAAAACCAGCTCAAAAAAGGAGTGAAACTTGCAGAAGTACCAAGACAAGTTCAAGCTCAGTCAAACAGGGTCAGTGCGGCCGCACACCATTCTGTACGGTTCGTAAAGATGAAGTTTAGAGACTATGCTTCTCAGTCAGCCAAGCAATGCGGCCGCAAAGGACTTTGTGTGATCCGCATTAATTCCACTACGGCCACACTCGATTTTGTACGGTCCGCAGAGCCAAGGTTCAGAAAGATGACATTTTGGAGGATGAAGCCCAATGCGGTCCGCGGTCCATTTTATGCGGACCGCTATAGAAGCCACCGTTGTCGCACTCGATTTCGTGCGATCCGCAAAGCCCAACTTCAGAGAGTAGAAAAGTCAAGCCAAGAGCCTTAGTGCAGCCGCAATGCATTTTGTGCAGTCCGCACTAGCCCCGCGGTGGTATTTTTGTCCACAATTTTCAGCCTAGTATAAATAGATTTTTTCCCATTTTTAGGTTATTAGATAATTTTGTACGTAAAGCTGCGCTCGTGACTGCTTCTCTTTTACCATTTTGAGTAATTTTAGCTTAATTTCAACATTGAATCTTCAAATTTTAATTAGCAATTAATTATTATGAGTTTTTCTTCATCTATTGCTTTGTTTTCTTCTCTAATTATGAGTAGCTAAACCCATTAGCTAGGGTTGTGGCTTAACCCTAGTGTGGATAATTGATGGGTCTTGTGTTTTGATGCTTGATTATCTATGGGTGTTTGATATTTGGGCTAATTTAGGGTTTTAATATTGAATTACTGGTTGCAAACACTAGTTTATACCTAGTAGACTTTGGCTCTTCTTGAGAAAGATAGCCTAAGTCCATGAAATTAGTCCAACAAGGAATTAAGGCATATTCAAGAGATTGATAGCCCCAATTAAAGGGTTAAACGTAGAGATAGTAATACCCAACTTGAACCTTGATTTCTTGCATAAATTTGCATATCCAATTGGTCTTGAGAAAATCAATTCGGGCAAAATCACCCGAACTACCGAGAGGTATAGAGTGAGTAGAATCGTGCAATAGTTATATCATATTCCCCAAATGTGACAATCTAGCTTAGACTCAAGAATCCGTCAATTGACCACCTAGGAGAAAGTTACTACCCTAGTGCCTTTTATCTATTTGAACCACTTGCAATAGTTTAATCTTAGCTTTACTTGGTCAAATTTAGCATTGTAGTATTATAAATTAGAATTAAATTCAAAACCAAAAATGTTTAGAAATGCAATTAGGAATAAATACACAACTTCATTTTACATAGAAATTTAACTACAATATCTAGCTCCATGTGGAAATCGATCCCGGTCTTAATCAGGTAAAAGCTGCTTTGACCTCTCTCGATACTCTATAGTAGTGCAGGGTTGGCCTCGATCATGCATCTGTGTTATTTGATCCTGGTCCCACTTTTTCATATGGGTCGTCATATTTTACTCATTATTTGGATACGCGCCATGAGTCTCTTGTTTTATCTATTCGTGTATCTACTCCGGTGGGCGATACTGTTGTTGTGGACTACGTATATCGGTCGTGTGTAGTGATTATTGGGGATTTGGAGACCCGAGTGGACCTTTTGTTGCTTTGTATAGTGGAATGTGACATTGGGCATGAATTGGTTATCTCCGTGTCATGCTATTTTGGACTGTCATGCTAAGACAGTGACGTTGGCTATGCCAGGTGTGCAATGGATTGAGTGGCGAGGTTTGATAAATATTTTTCCCAGTAGGGTGATTTCATTTTTGAAAGCCTAGCGGATAGTTGGGAAGGGTTGTCTTTCTTACTTAGATTTTGTGAGGGACGTCAGTGCAGAGACTCCTAGTATCGATTTTGTTCCAATAGTGAGGGATTTTTCCGATGTGTTTCCTGCAGACCTACCGGGCATGCCACCAGACAGGGATATTGACTTTGGTATTGATTTGGTGCGGGGCACTTAGCCCATTTCTATTCCACCATATCGGATGGCACCAGCAGAGTTGAAGGAGCAGTTTTAGAAACTCCTTGATAAGGGATTTATTCGGCCTAGTGTGTCATCGTGGGGTGCGCCTATTCTATTCATGAAGAAGAAGGATGTCACTATGAGGATGTGCATTGATTACAGGCAGTTGAACAAGGTCACAACCAAGAACAAGTATCTTTTGCCTCATGTTGATGATTATTTGGCCAGCTTCAGGGAGCAAGAGTGTTCTCCAAGATTGATCTCCGATCAGGGTATCACCAGTTAAATATCAGGGACTCAGATATTCTTAAGGCGGCTTTCAGTACCCGATATGGTCATTATGAGAGTTATGCAAAGTTCTCCAAGAGTGAGTTTTGGATCAGTTCAGTGGCTTTCTTAGGGCACATGGTGTCCAGTAAGGGTATTCAAGTCGATCCGAAGAAGATAGAGGCGGTTCAGAGTTGGCCCAGACCATCCTCAGCCATAGAGATTCACAGATTTCTTGGTTTGGCGGGTTATTACCGTCGATTCATTCAGGGATTTTCATCTATTGCATCACCCTTAACCAAATTGACTCAAACGGGTGCTCCATTCAGGTAGTCGGATGAGTGTGAGGCGAGCTTTCAGAAGCTCAACACTGCCTTGACCACAACTCTAGTGTTAGTTTTGTCATCAGCTTCAGGTTTATATACAGTGTATTGTGACGCTTCGAGAGTTAGTATTGGGTGTGTGTTGATGTAGGAGGATAGAGTGATTTCTTATGCTTCTCGTCAGTTGAAGCCCCATGAGAAGAACTACCCTATTCACAATTTGGAGTTGGCTGCCATTGTTCACGCGTTGAAGATTTGGAGGCATTATCTCTATGGTGTGTCTTGTAAGGCATTTACTGATCATCGTAGCCTCCAGCACTTGTTCAAGCAGAAGGATCTCAACTTGAGTCAGCGGAGATGGTTAGAGCTGCTAAAGGACTATGATATCACTATCTTTTACCATCCGGGAAAGGCCAATGTAGTGGTCGATGCCTTGAGTAGGAATGCGGTGAGTATGGGAAGTTTGGCATATATTCCTGTTAGGGAGAGACCTCTTGCAGTTGATGTTTAGGCCTTGGCCAATCAGTTTGTGAGGTTGGATATTTTGGAGCCCAGTCGGGTTTTAGCTTGTGTAGTTTCTCAGTCTTCCTTGTTTGATCGCATCAGAGAGCGCCAGTATGATGATCCTCATTTGTTTGTCCTTAAGGACAGAGTTCAGTACGATGATGCCAGAGATGTGACTATTGGTGATGATGGAGTATTGAGGATGCAGGGCTGGATATGTGTGCCTAATATAGATGGGCTTCGGGAGTTAATTCTAAAAGAGGCTCATAGCTCGCGGTATTCCATCCATCCGGGTGCCGCGAAGATGTATTAGGATTTGAGACAGCACTATGGTGGAGGAGAATGAAGAAGGATATTATGGGATTTGTAGCTCGGTGTCTCAATTGTCAGCAGGTGAAATATGAGCATCAGAGACCGGGTGACTTGCTTCAGCAGTTAGATATTCCAGAGTGGAAGTGGGAACGGATCACCATGGATATTGTAGCTGGACTCCCACGGACTTTGAGGAAGTTCGATGCTATTTGGGTGATTGTGGATCGGTTGACCAAGTCCGCTCACTTCATTCCTGTGTGTACTACCTATTCTTCATAGCGGTTAGCAGAGATTTATATCTGGGAGATTGTTCGCTTACATGGTGTCCTAGTTTCTATCATTTCAGATAGAGGTACTCAGTTTACTCTATAGTTTTGGAGAGCCGTACATCAGGAGTTGGGTACTCAACTTGAGTTGAGCATGGCTTTTCACCCTCAGACGGACGGGCAGTCTGAGCGCACTATTCAGATATTGGAGGACATGTTGCGTGCTTGTGTCATTGATTTTGGGGGTTTATGGGATCAGTTTCTATCGCTCACGGAGTTTGCATAAAACAACAGTTATCAGTTGAGTATTCAGATGGCTCCATATAAGGCTTTGTATGGGAGATGGTGTAGATCTCCAATCGGTTGGTTTGAGCCAGGTGAGGCTAGGCTTTTGGGGAAGACCTAGTACAGGATGCTTTGGACAAGGTGAGAGTGATTCAGGAGCGGTTTCGTACAGCTCAATCGAGACAGAAGAGTTATGCTGACAGGAAGGTTCATGATGTGTCTTACATGGTTGGGGAGAAGGTTCTACTGAAGGTTTCACCCATGAAGGGTGTTATGAGATTTGGGAAGAAGGGTAAATTGAGTCCTCGGTTCATTAGGCCTTTTGAGGTGCTTCGGAGGATTGGGCAGGTGGCTTATGAGCTGGTCTTACCACCTACCCTATCGAGTGTGCATCCGGTAGTTTATGTTTCTATGCTCCGGAAGTATATTGGCAATCCGTCCCATGTTTTGGATTTCAGCACGGTTCAATTAGATAGTGATTGGACTTATGATGTGGAGACAGTGGCTATTTTGGAGCGTCAAATTTGAAAGTTGAGATCAAAGGATATAGCTTTAGTAAAAGTACAGCGGAGAGGTCGGCCCGTGGAGGAGGCTACCTGGGAGACCGAGAGGAGATGCGGAGTAGATATCCACACATGTTTGAGGCTTCAGGTATGTTTATTGACTCGTTCGAGGACGAACATTTGTTTAAGATGGGGAGGATGTAACGACCCAGCTGGTCATTTCATAAGTTACCACTCCGTTTCCCCCATTTCTGCTTCCTTATATGTTCCTCAGCTGAATTTCATCATATCGTATTGGTTGTTCTGTGTTCGTAGTGGTCATGGAGTGAAATGAGACACTTAGTCTCTTATTTGGAAGTTTAAGTTGGAAAAGTCAACCGGATATTGACTTATGTGTAGAAATTCTCGAATGTAAATTCTGGTGATTCGGATAGCTTTTTTAGATGATTTTACACTTAGGAGCATGTTCGGAATGTAATTTGGAGGTCCGTGGTAGATTTATGCTTGAATTGGAGAAATTGAAAATTTGGCATTTTGCAGGCGGTAGTGGAAATCTTGATATCAGGGTCGGAATGGAATTCCGGAAATTGGAGTAGGTCCGTTGTGTCATTTGTGACGTGTTTGCAAAATTTCAGGTTATTCGGATAAGGTTTGATAGGTTTTTGGATCGGTTGCGGAATTCAGAAGTTTTAAAATCCTTAGGCTTGAATCCGAGGGTGATTTGGTGTTTCGATGTTGTTTTGAGTGTTCCGAGGGTTGGTATGAGTTTGAATGATGATATGTGACTTGTTCGTATTTTTGGTTGAGGTCCCAAGGGCCTCAGGTTGATTTCGGGAGGTTGGTGGATCAAGGAATTGATTTGAGGAAGTGCTGAAGAACTCCTTTAGCTGTCATAACTGCACCTGCGGAGTGGGAACCGCAGATGCGACGTCCGCAGAAGCGAGGAAGAAGCCGCAAATGCAGCCATAAGTGAGAAGGCTAGGAGCTGCAGGTGCGGAAGAGGGAACGCACCTGCGTGACCGCAGATGCGGGTAGGGAGTCGCAAATGCGGTTAAGGGAAAATAAGTGAAAACCGCAGAAGTCGTCCCGCATGTGCGGGAAAGGGACCGCAGGTGTAAAAATCATTGGGCAGAAACTATATAAAACTCACTTCGCGAATTTCAGTCTTTTATTCACCATTTTTGGCCGAGTTGGAGCTTGGGGATTTCAATTTCAAGGAGGAATTGAAGTGTTTTCAGTGAGGTAATCTACTTCGACCTTGTATCTTATGTTTGTGGCAATTATTCTATGGTATAATCATGAAATTAATGGAAAAATTAGAGAGAAATTGGGAGATTGGGGCTTGAAATTTGAGAGTTTTCATTTGAGATTTGATGGACTATTTGAGGTCCGATTTTGATGTTCTTGGTATGTATAGACTCGTGGGAGGATAAGGATTCTAATGATGTGATTTTTATAGAATTTCGATACGTGGGCCCGGGGGTCGGGTTTGACCAATTTCGAGATTTTTGTGTTAATTTGATAATTTTCGTATGGGTTGCATTCCTTTAGCGTATATTAATGATAGTATACTGATTTTGGTAAGATTCGGGGCATTTGGAGGCCGAATTGAGAGGCAAGGGCATCGCGGGCTAGAGTTTTGGCTTGGCTTGGGGTAAGTAACGCTTCCAAACTTGGTTCTGAGGGTTCAAAACCCCGAACTATGTGTTCTATGATTACTATTGAGGTGACGCAAAATGCCAAGTGACGGACGTGTGGGCATGCACCATGAGAATTGCGGCCTGAATAATTCCATGGCACCGCTTAGTGACTCTTTCTTGTTGATATCTTTGTTGTCATGATGTGATTAAATTAATGAGTTGTAAATCATGTTAATTATTATGTTAAGGCTTCACGCTGATACTGTTGAGACCCGAGAGGTCGTTTCTTGCTGTCATATCATTAGCTTCATTGATATTCTGTACTCAGTCTTGTTCATGCGTATTATATCATGCCTCAGTCTCGATTATTGTTATTTGGCACATCATATCATTGTTCGGGCTAGTATCATGACATTTTGAGCCCGTATGTGTGAGACTAGAGAGTGATGACTAAGTGAGGCTGAGAGCTTGATATTGAATGATAGTATGGGATCGGGTTGCACGCCGCAGCGGGATATTGATTATGCCTTCGTTGGCTTGTATAGCGCTTGGGCTGAAATGAGCCCCTCTGGAGTCTTTACACCCTCAGTGAGCGCAGTTGATAATATTAAGGGATGGATCTTCCCTGGACATGGATCTTGTTTGCAGTATTTATACCCAGAGATGGATCTTCTCCGTAGGGCTGGAATGCCCTTCCTTGGTACTGGATGACTGTGGTCAGTGATATGTATATATTTCGGGATGGATCTTCCCTGGGCCGGATTGCCATATACAGTACCGAGTGGTTGAGCACCTGTGAGTGGAGGTACCCAGAACATTGTTCATGCTATCTATGCATTGGTACATAGAAATTCCTGAGCTTTATACTCCGTACTTTTCAGAATGTATTTATTTACTGCTGAGTTTTTACTTGAACTACAAACATGTCTACTTTTCTGTGCAGCTTAATTGTATTACCTGTTGAAGTTTGGTTCGTCACTACTTGTCAGTCCATAGTTTGGACTTGTTACTGACTGAGTTGGTGTACTCACGTTACCCCCTGCACCTTGTGTGCAGATCCAGGTATCTCAGGGCACGGTAGCGGGTGTTGACTATTCCGGTCGCGGACTTCACAGAGATTGCGAGGTAGCTGTCTCGCGATTTGTAGTTCTGCTTTTCTCCTTCTCTATCTTCCTATTAGTACTTTGTTGCTATTCTCGAACTATTTGGTCCTGTCTTGTTTCAAAACTATTGTAGCATGGCTCATGACTTAGTGACACCCGAGGTCGGGCTTGTATTTTCCGCTTTGTTAAATATTGATTTTATATCTTTATCGGATTTCGGTTAAAAAAAAGGTTTTACTTAAGTTTTAAATGAAATGTGGATTATTTTGGAAATGAGTTGGCTGGTCTAGTTTCACGATAAGCGTCATCACGACCGGATCGGTTTTGGGATCGTAATAGAAATTTTGTTGACCGAGGAGAAGGTTTAAGACATTTCCCGAGTCTCGTGGTTCTAGCACGGTCGTTTTATTAACTACAGTTGGCTTATATTATTTTTGAATAAACTATATTTTATTGGTTCTCATGTTTTACCTATGTCCGCTTTTATTGCTTGATTAGATTTATGAAAATTATCTTGAAATAAGTCACGCGTACGTATTTTATTTTGCGAGTCAAGAATCATGCCATGCATACGTGTATTGTCCCGACCCAAAATTCACTAAGGGTCGTGATGGCACTGAACACCGCGGTCAGTCAAGCCAACCATAAATACCTAATTAAATTCTCGTTTAAATAATTGTGAAAACTATGATTTTCCTTCAATTTGGCTAGTAAAAAATAATCTTTACAAAATAAATAAAAGAATGTCTAGAAGTTAATACAGAATACCCCATAATCATCCTAGAACCCGGTGTCATAGTGCATGAGCAGTTTCTAGGAAATAATGCAATACAACAACTGTCCGGAATACAAATTGGACAGAAAAGAAAATACAGTACAATACTCTGAAGGAGACTCTGCTGGCTGCGGGTCGTCTCGAGAGGTGCAGCTTATCTAAGTCTCTGTATCAACTATGCCGTTGCACCCAACTAGGCCACTAGACATACATGTGCCTGTGCAACAAAAATACATAGCAAGTGTAGTATGAGTACAAAAATAACGTGTACCTAGTAAGTATCCCGTCTAACCTCGAAGAAGTAGAGACGAGAGGTCGACTTCGATATTTTATAGTGGTCCAATAATAATATATTAATAATGTGAATAATTATGGATTTATTAAAAACGGCAGTAAACTCAAGTAAGTCAAGAAACAAGTAAACATTCCTTTTTATATTTAGAAGTCTCCAAATTCATAATCCATTATTTATGAATTTATCTCAGACCAGGGAGGCAATATCAATTTGTAAATCTCAAGCAAGCATTACAAGCATGCGCAACTCATGTCGAGGTCGTACAACCCGATCCAAAAAATATTTAAACTGTGCACTGCCAGAGGGTCGAATGGCGCGAACCATAGATGCATCTATTACCCCGCTCGCAAATCATACGTGTGACACGGTCAAATATAAATAATAGAGTTACCCCACTCGCGAATCATACGTGCGACGCATGTACTCATAGATACACACATTCAAACAGTCAATTAAGAATTCATCAAGAAACATTTATCCAAGTAAAAGTCAATTCTCTTTTAACGATTTAAGAAAATGAGGTTTAACCCTTTTTAGAAATTCTTTTACTAATTCGATAAGATTTAGGCAATTTCAGTTGCCAATAAGATTACAAATATTTTAGGTATAGCATGCTTTTGGGTCCTAGACTATCCGGACTTAAAGTAGCTTCCAAGCCCCTTGCGACAACTCAAACCGATGACCCAACGCTCTAAAACTAGCCAAATAACGGGAAAATCAATGAAAGTACACCCTAATATTCATAACAATTCAATTTATATAAAATTCCAACGCCGCTCGAAAAGTTGACAAAATCGCCCTTGGACCCATGTACCCGAATTTCGAAATTTTTCGAAGATAAAGTTTACCCACAACCTCACGAACTCAAATATATAATTGTCTCTCAATTTCATGTCCAAAATCGTGGTCAAAATCCAAGAATACAAATTTCCTAGGTTTTCTTCAAAATCCCAAATTTTTTACTAATTTACATGATTTTCCATGTTAAGATCTAGATATAATCCAAGTAATTAACTTGCAATAGGTGGGAATCACTTACCTTGACATGGATGATGAAAATGGAGCTCCAAAATCGCTCCTAAGTCGGCTCTCATTGAGGAAATGAGATGAAATGAGCCAAACCCATTTCTTTACACTTATACACTGCCCAGACGACTCTTCTTCGCATATGCGAGACCCCCCATCACGTTCGCGAAGAAGAAAAATTCCCAAAAACCATTTTCCAAACTCTTCTCAGACAACCTCTAGTATAATAACCATAACTTTTTGTACAAAACTCCAAATAATAAATGGTTTAATGTTTAAAAAATTAGACATCAAGAGCTACAACTTTCATATTTTGTTCATTTCCCAATTCTTTATAGATTTTGAGATATAAGCTTCCGAAGTCAGCCCTGTGCAACACAAATTTCTTCTTCATCTTCCCGGACAGCCTGTAGTATACCAACCATAACTTATGGTACACAAATTCAAATGCTAAATGGTTTACTTTTCTGCAAACTAGACACAAAAGGCTACAACTTTCAATTTTGGATCATCTCCAAATTCCTTATAGATTGCGAGATATGAGCCTTTGAAGTCAGACTTGTGCAATAGAGATTTCCTTCTTCGTGAACGCGAGGATCTCTTCGCGAACGCGGAGAACAGAGTCCCTGAAGCCAAATCCTTCTTCGCGAACGCGAGAGGATCCTAGCGAATGCGAGAGGATCCTCGCGAACGTGAAGAACAACACCAGACATCAGCAACAACTATTGAAAAATAGCCCGAAATGATCCGAAACCACCCCGAAACACACCCGAGACCCCTGAGGCCCTGTCCAATCACACAAACCAGTCCCATAACATAACATGGACATGCTTGAGGCCTCAAATCACATCAAACAACATCGAAATCATGAATCACACCCCAATTCAAGTTTAATTAAATTTAGAACTTCAAAATTCAACATTCGATGTCGAAACCTATCAAATCACATCTCATTGATCTTAAATTTTGCACACAAGTCACATTCGACATTACGGACCTACTCCAACTTCTGGAATTGGATTCCGACCCCGATATCAAAAAGTCCACTTCCGGTCAAAATCCTCAAAAACTTTCAAATTCTATCTTTAGCCAAATGATTCCAAAATGACCCGCGGACCTCCGAATTCACTTCCAATCTCGCTCCCAACACCAAAAACACAATACGGAGCTATTCTCATACTCGGAATCCCAAACAGACATTGATAACACTGAAATGCACTTCAACCCAAACTTATAAAATTCTTCCAAAAATGCTAACTTCCACAATAGGTATCGAAACATTCCCGAGTCTTTCAAAACCCGATCCGGACATACGCCCAAGTCAGAAATCATCATACGAACCTGCTGGAACCTTTGAATCCCGATTCTGAGGTCGTTTACTCAAAAATTCAAGCTTAGTCAATTCTTTCAACTTAAAGCTTCCGAAATGAGAATTCTATTTCCAAATCAACTCCGAACTTCCTGAAATTCAATTCTGGCCATGCGTACAAGTCATAATACCTGAAGTGAAGCTGCTCATGGCCTCAAACTGCTGAACGACGTGCTAGAGCTCAAAACGGTCGGTCGGGTCGTTACATTCTCTCCCACTTAAACATACGTTCGTCCTCGAACGTGCTGAGAACTGCGCTGGAGTTGTTCGAAATCACTGTTTAACACCTCGAGCACCTACCCGTGCTACCACAACTCAGCTGAACATATCAGCCCGAGCAAATCTGAAGATATTCTCTTCCATTCAAGCAAATAAGCTTAGAACCCAATTCCAACACCCAGAATTATCTACCAGGCCTGTTTCAAACATACGAACACCGTATTGATCACTACATGATGCACCGAGACATGACTGCACACCTCTTCTGAATTCACACTATGCGCTGCATAACTCATATGACCATAATAACATCCTCTGATAACAATAGCCAAAATTTCCATGACTCTGATGCTCCCATTGCACCTCATAACATATATAGGTCTTGCTCTAACTCTTACAATACCACTATGACGGAAAATGTGTATAGAAATTCATAACCAACTGTCGAGTCAACAAATCATTGAGTCTACACTTCTGACAAGAACCATTACCTCATTCAGAACCAAATAATGATTTTGCTCTTTAATATACTTCATATAATCCGATTGTACTGATCTTAGATCCAATAATCTCGTCTCACCCGTTACGGACTGCTTAGGCAATAAGCCACCCCGGTCATGATCAAAAGTCTCATATGATGTCGTAACGTGCCAGTAGGCTGCAAGCTCGAATGTGATACATAAGGAAAATGAACTCAGGAAGGGACTACTCAACTCACGCGACTAATATGAACTTTCCTCGGAAAATGGAAAACAAAACACATAAGAACATGTATAGGGAACTGTACTCAACATCACACTATTGCGGCGTGCAACTCGATCCAAATAACATACCCATGGAGGCGTGCCACCCGATCCACACATAAAATTTATATAAGGAGATACACACCGAGCTAAATTGTTCATTACAACAAAATACCGAATATCGGTAACAAGCACGCTAAGTGCATAATACCATCCCTGGGGAGACATATAGCGCCATAAGCTAACAAACTCAAGTACAACTGAGGTGCGATATATGTTCTAAAACTAAAGAGCCATCTTGCTCACATAACACCATCGCTACGTGGAACCTCAACACATAAGAAAATTATCGAGCCGTTCACAACTCACACGGCACAATATAGTATTACATGAAATAGCCGACGACGAAATAACAGTCCACGTCTAAATACTCCTCCATAAAAAGCGCTATGCTGGAATGAACACCTCCGGCCTGATATAGAGCCCATATTCATACTTAAATCCATTCACAGACCTCAAGCCGATTCTGATCATACTGCACTAGGTCTATAATCTTTCCTGGGTCCATAATAACTCCCTTTTTCCCATAACACACAAGAACAACCATCATAACCGGAGTAATCCTCCATAGTCCACAACCCAATAAATCGAGTGCCCTCCAGGCATCAATTCTCAAATTAACGATATCACCACAATTTTCATACTTGGTTTAATTCTTCAATCAATCAAGTGACTACATGCCACACTTATACAACCTTCCCGTGGGGCAGGCTCCCACGACCTTTCGTAATAGATAATAGGTCTATACGTCCATACCACCGACCGCACTAACGTTGAAAAACGATTAAGAATTCTTAACCAGGATGCAAAGCCTTTTTCACAAAACACTGATCTTAGGTGATGTTGAAGACAATGCCAGCTTACTCTAAACATTCAAATCCCTTTCCTGCTCATCCGAGCTCGTGACATCCTTGTCAATACCGAACCGCAACTTTGATCCTCACTTTCAAATTCCATACCACTCACTGCACCCAACATGCTAATATGCGATAGCATAAGAATTTTCATCCCGACTCCTGAACCACTAATAGGGTGAACACTTTGTCACATAGGAACTTTTTACTTAACTCATTCCAATAGAACCATAGCATCACGCAAGTGAATTCTCATAACCTTAGAACATTCAAATCCTCAAGCAATGGTCTAAACCACCATAATCCTCTTGTGATCCGCCTACACATCACGGGCCATAATACTTGAATATTTCCAAATGGAATCAATTACGGCGGTTGTCAAGTCTTCCATGTACCGCCACAAATCACATGCATAACTTAATCACGCTAAAGGAACTGATCACCGCCACCATTATGCCAATTCAACCATGGCCAACCAATCCAACTTCTTCTAATTCATCCTTAACTTGCCTTAGAGATAATAATAGCTTCATTCCTTACATCACCAACCTAAATCTGCACTTATCTTGAGCGACTCCATTCTACGAGACCATATTGTCTCCAAACCCATGAGCCATTTCACACCCTCCTTGCACGCACATTCGTATCTTTAACTAATACACCCATTTTTATCATTCTTCTACGAATCCGAAGTCTTCTTCTCATTCTTTTCCTCCCAATGCTACACCGCAAGTCGAAAATATCATAGAACATTCCGAGCCTCTTATCATAATCTCCTACAAAAGCTCGATTCTTAACCATACTTATAGGCTCGAAACCATTAGGCACCACACTTTAACTTTTGAATCCATTAGGACCGTTGTTGAGAGCCACCCACTCTGACTTGCTCCCGAATATAATCAACTCCATAAATCTTCTAGCACGTGAATACCCTCTCGATGAAGCACCTGGCCGAATCACTTCCTTTAAAACCCGCATCTATACAAGGCATAAATCCTGAGTCCTTCCCCAAGTCTGAATGCGAGACAATAAGGCCAACCATAGCGCACCTTTAACAATTCCTTCGCTCAAATTACCTCATATATTCTTTTCCCTTAGCTGAAATAACTTACCAATATGCCGATAACCCGAAACTTCACGAGTAGATAACCATACGACTCAATCGTAGATGGTGAGACTCTCCCACTTAGCTTAGAACCACTTATTACATAACTCTGGAACCCACCAAGATTCTTTCTCCATCGTCGACATGATCTTGCACAACCAACCCGCCAAATTCCTCGAAATCTTTCTGTAAAACCCTTTATGAATACTCTGAATTATTAACCACATTCACATGTCCAACCTCTTTACCGGTAGCCAGTAGGATTCTTCGCAGAAGCTTCGCCAACCACGCGACCATTGATCTTCTCACAGGAGATAACCCACATGTGAAGATTACACGCCAACATCTTTCAACGCCACTACATGAGGTACAATCACTACGTCATCCATAGCCCATCATTAGACCATGCTCCTCCACCAATTGTACTAATCCATTCACGTCTTAGGGACATCAACTAAATGTGTGACAATATCTTCCAATTTAAACTTATGTTGTATCCTTCTTCATATCAAGCAGCTTCTTTCCGTCATATCAAACCTTCCGCTGTTATGCTAGCCAATATTTCAAATTAAGCTCGTAGACCCAATCACTGTCCACCATGAATCCCAAATCACTCTAAACTTTTCTCAATGAGTGTAGTCATCCTACCACAGAACCCATATGCTACTCTGCCCCAAAGTTGAATTAAAGAAAACCATAACACCAGCGAACTTAACATATTCAACAACGACAATGACACCACATCACAGATGAAAATTCCACCACGCTCGAAAATACCAAGTTTTTTAACTCCATCAAACCAAACTTGAACATTCATAGCCCAATTGCTTCTCCTTCACCGGAAATAAAATTCTGAATCTCTGAATCTTGCATTAAGTAAACATCCTTCCAAGCCATTCACTACTTCAACGCATAGACAAGCATCCTACCATTACACCAATACTGTGCGATAACAACGCACGAATTGTCATAACAATTAATGCCAAATCTCAAAACCTTAGGTAATACTGATACTGAGCAGAAACGACAAAACGGCCTTCCGTAACGATAATAGCCTAATCAAATACGCAGGGAGGAACATCCCGCACCATATCTGTAGTACCATTACAATTTCTCAATTCTCGATCGATATAGCAAGCGTTTTATGTCGCATAAGATTGAGTAGGAAATAAACAAAGGCATAAGCCTCAAAGGAATCAAACCGCACGATGAGGAATCAAGAAGGGAAGTGCTCCTAACAGCCTTGTAACCTCTCGAAGATAAGTACAGACGTCTCTGACCGATCCGCAGGACTCTACTAGACTTGCTCATGATTCGTGAGATCTAAGTGAACCTAGTGCTCTGATACCAAATATAACGACCCGGGACCACACGAGGACGTTGTGTTCTCTGTTGGTGGGGTGAGTGCAGTGGGACTGTAGCTCATAGGAATCCCACATTGGAAAATAGAGGGGGAGTCCTGGGCTATATTAGTAAGACTTGGACTTACATGTGCATAAGCCTTTTCCCCAGTGGGACTGGGGGAGAACAAAATCGTGGGGGTGGGACCCAAAGCGGACAATATATGTACAGTGTAGTCCCGGGTCAAGAATCATGTCATGCATACGTGTACACAATTAATAACACATTTATTATTATTATTATTATTCGAAGTTGATTGGTCAAGTCGCGTGAACGCGTACTTGTATTTAAGGTTGCGTATCACAACTATGTCATGGGAACCGTACCCATAGCCATGATATTTAATTATTTAAAGTGTGATTGTTTACGAAAATGTGATTGTTTGCGGAAGAAGTGCGACTTAACTTTTATTGGCAAGTCACAAATTACAAAATTAGCTATTTCATCAATTTTAATGCCCCCAAGGAAAGCAGCTTAATTCCAAACAGAAACTACATAAATAAAAGAATCTTCACGATCTATCATGAAATGAACCCCCAAAAAGACAACTGTTGAATTCCACTTTTAGAGCAATTAACTCATTTTTCATGAATATTACTTTAACACTAAAGCAAATGACTAAGAATTAATCAAATCAAACTTCACTGATGAATTCATATATGCTTCCAAAGATTATTATTTAAATGGCAGATCCCAACAATCATTTTTGGATCAAAACTGTAGTATATCATCTAACCAAACAAATACGTAAGAATAAAATAACAAAAAGATAATATCACTCTTAAAATCATAACTAATTACATAAAACTAATAGAAAAAATGAGTGAGAAAATGGACCTTTTATATTGACAAATTTTACTTTGGATACTACATCTGCACTTCCAAGTCGAACAAACATAGGAACTTGACCGCTGAATGGAGCTCGAAACTTCGCCGTGAAGCTCAAACGGACCCCTCAAACTTTGAAGTTCAAATTGGGTTTGACAGATATAGAAGCCATCTATTTTGGAGTTGAAATGAAGCTCTGTTTTTGGCTCCATTTTGCTGTATTTTCTGGGCTGATTTTAGAGCCTTTCAAGTGTATTTTGGAGGTATTTCAGCTGCCTTTCAAGGATGATTTTTGCTAGAGTTTTTTAGGTAAATCATGGCTTGAGATGGATGTTTAAAGGGCTGGTTTTAAGGTGGAAGGTGATAGATGAGTTGACGCGGAAGAAGAGAGCGGTGCAGCTATTTTAGCTCTTAGACTGATAGAGTTTTTTCTATCCCCCTTAATTGGGTGATGAGTGTGTAGATAAATGGCTGAGTGAGGGTGCTTAAACGTGCGAGTTGAAGAATATTAAATATAAAGAGAGTGAGAAAAAATTGGAAAAGAGAAAAATGGGAGGAATCTTCGGTGCCAGGTGCTAAAGGGATAAAACATGAGTGTGTGTGATTGTTAAAATTTGTGAGGAAAAGGACAAAAAGAAAAGGAATTGAATTGTTGGTGCTATTGTGATAATGACATGCGGGAAGAGTGTTGGCGAGGAATTTTCATGAAATTGAAATTTATTTGTTTTAAGATAAAGAGGAATCTTTTGCTAGTAGCACTTTTCTATTCGCTCTTTTTTTGTCTCTTCTCTTTAAAGGTAATCTAAAATTAACAATATCACACTAATATTTTAAGTTAAAATAGCACGGTTTAGCCAATTTTCGAATTGGTCATTCAAAAATAGTCAGCGTTTACCAAGTCAATGAAAAATAGCCACTATTTTGTTGCAACAGAGACCGATCCAGCATAATATAATGGAGTTCGATGTACCTGTGTATGAACTTCGAGCATATTATGATGGACCGGTATACTTTGCTGGCTCCAGTATAATATACTGGAGACTGGAGCACTGGTGCTCCAAACTCCAGTATATTATGTTGGACCGGTATATTATACTAGAACTCCAGTATATTATGCTGGAGTATTTTTCCGGATTTTGAACAGTGTTTTCGTTCAGATTTATCTTTACATGAAAAATTGCTAAATTTCGATTACGTTTGAAATTGTGGCTATTTTTGAATGACCACTTGTAAATCTGTCTATTTTTGAATTTCTCCCATATTTTAAACTAGGAAAAATATAAGAAACTACTAAGAAAAGTTATAAAATTTCTAGTCTTACCAATATATATATATATATATATATATATATATTGAACACAACTAATATCTAAAATGCGATCCTTTTGTGTGCTTTTTAGTTTTCTCAAATAAAAACTATAAAAAGGTGAAACAAAAAGCTGAAATATAAAAATAAAACTTATAACTATTTTTTTTTTTTTGGTAATTAGACAATCTTTATTACCAAGTAAATATGTACAAGTATAACAGTATAACTAAGTTGGACATGCAGCCCCAAACTCAGTATAATCCTTCTTCTCTAACAACTCATAAGGATAGAAATTTAACTTTTGAAGTTCTTTCCTTAAGCTAATCTGTCCATGTCCTATAGAATGTATCTCCTGTATTATCTGTCTTGTAATAGCTTCGCTGCTTCTCTTTTCCTGCTGAAAAATTCTTCTATTTCTTTCCATCCATATCTGTAAACAACATTTGTAATACACATCCTGTAAAGTATAGTTTTTGACCCTTTGCCTTTCATATGTTCGGTTGTCCATTGGAGCTCGTCATTCCAGCCAGTACCCTTCGTACCAGTCCTATCCATGCTAACAGTTCCCCCATACTTCTATTGAGAATATACACATAAAGAACAGGTGCTGATGACTCTCCGGCTCTTGATCACATAGTGGACAATTTGAATTAACTTGTTGTCCCTAGCTACTCAATTTGTCTTTGGTATATAGCTTCCCCTCCATAGCAAGGTATAGTATGAACTTCCACCTTGGACAACCTTTGTTATTGCATAATAGTCTGCTCCAATTTTCACTTGGGAAATCTCCTCTCAATTGATTGTACATTCTTCTGATAGAGAATGTTTTTGTCCCTAACACCTTCCCAATATCCAACCTTGCTTCATTTATATAATTTCCAGCATGTAGTATCTTCCTGATTACCCATGAAGCTTGCTTCACATCTACTTGCCATAGAATCTTTCCTTTTATATAGTGAACATGCACCCACCTTATCTACAGTTTGTCCTTCTTCATACAAATATTACATAAGTGCTTTAATAGTGCTACTCTATTCCATGTACTGAGATCAGTGATATTTAGTCCTCCTTTGGATTTAGGCCTGCACATCTTCTCCCAAGCCACCAAAGCTTCTTTACTTGAATTGGTGTCACCAGTCCAGAGAAATCTCTTGCAAATGCCTTCAACCATCTGTATAATTTTCTTTGGTAGTGGAAAGACCTGTGACCAGAAAGCTTGAATGGCAATTAACACACTCTTTATCAATTGTAGTCTTCCCGCATAGCTTAAGAACTTTACTTTTCATTATTTGACTTTCCCCAGCATTTTGTCCAGTAGAGGTTGGCACTGGTTCACTGACGGTCTTTTTGAGCTCAAAGGAACTCCTAAGTATCTAAAAGGAAGTTCACTGATGGTAAAACCAGTAGCTTGAATAATTTCCTGGTCCACTGTTGTTGAAACTCTACCAAAATACATGCAACTTTTATTTTGGTTTGCAACAAGTCCAAAAGCTTTTGAAAAACTGTTAAAACATTCACATAATAGCTGTATAGACATCACATCACCTCTACAGAATAATAACAAATCATCAGCAAAAATGAGCCGGACAATGCTCAGTTTCTCACACCTTAGATGATAATTGAAATTAGGTTCCTCCTTCAATTGTTTCAGGATTCTAGTCAGGTACTCCATTGCTAACACAAACAATAATGGTGACATTGGATCACCCTGCCTCACCCCCCTTTTTGCTTCAAATGGCATAGTAGGGCTACCATTAATAGATATGGAGTAAGATACAGTTCTAAGACACTCCATAATCCATCCTATGAATACTTTGGGAAAACACAATTCAGTTAATACCTACTCCAAAAACACCCATTCAAGTGAGGCATATGCCTTTTGCATGTCAATCTTAATCATGTATCTATGCGAGACCCCTTTCCTACCATAACCTTTTATTAATTCATGACTGAGCAGTACATTATCTATCAAGCCTCTTCCTGGAACAAAGGCCGCTTGACTCTCATCTACCAGTGTATTCATCACTTGCCTCAACCTACTTGTCAACATTTTGGATATGATCTTATATAGTATAGTGCAATATGAGATAGGTCTATACTCTTTGATTGAACTTGGGTTTTTTTTACTTTAGGGATAAGAGTGACTACTGTGTTATTGATTGGCTTGAACATTCTCCTAGTAGTAAAAAACTCCAGTACTGCAGCAACAATATCATCTTCAGTAATATGCCATGCTTTCTTAAAGAAACATGCATTAAACCCATCACCCCCTGGTGCTTTTATGTCATCTATACCTTTTAGTGTATCTGTCACACCTCCTTTTTCCGCCCCCGCGATGGGCGTAGAGAGTTTTTTCCAATTAAAGGACAATCGAAACGGGATTTGTTTATTTATTTCAGAGTCGCCACTTGGGAGATTTAGGGTGTCCCAAGTCACCAATTTTAATCCCGAATCGAGGAAAAGAATGACTCCATATTACAGTCTGCGTACCAGAAATCTGGATAAGGAATTCTGTTAACCCGGGAGAAGGTGTTAGGCATTCCCGAGTTCCGTGGTTCTAGCACGGTCGCTCAACTGTTATATTCGGCTTGATTATCTGATTTTATACAAGTGTGAACTTATGTGCAAAATTTAACTTTTAACCGCTTTTATCATTTTATTTTTATCAAGAATTGCAACATCGTGGAAACACATCTCGAACCACGTCACATCAATGCACCCGTGGTTGTTGGCATATTTCAACTCTGTTGAGATTTGGATTTGGGTCACATAAATGTGCACCCGAGTTTTAGAAAATTAAATTATTAAAGGCGCGCCTAAAGCGACTAGCGTATCATTTACTTTGGGTAGGGCCGTGGAATTTTGCTAAACGATCCATCCCGAAGTCTAAACAATTTTAAAACAAATATTTACTGAGGGCCCCGCAATTTTGTATTTTTATTCGGCGAGGCTCATCTCATTCTTATTTTTAAAAGGAATTTGCAACGTCATGGCCACGCATCTCGAACCACGTCACAATCAATGTACCCGTGATTAGAAACACATTTCAACTCCGTTGAGATTTGGATTTGGGTCACATAAATGTGCACCCTAGTTTAAGAATGTAAGATTTATTAAGGCGCGTCCTAAAGAAACTAACGTATTGTTATTTTAGGAAGAGGCCGTGAATGTTCATTAAACGGCCAAATCCAAAGTCTAGTCAATGGTTATGTATTTAGTGAGGGCCCCAGCGATGTGTGATTTATTTGGCGAGGCTCGTCTCATTTTTATTTTTAAGGATAAACCTACAGTGACTACATTTCTTCTATTAAGTTTGTCTCTAAAAATAAAAGAAAATTTCTCAATTAATTACATGCTGAAAAAACATAACTTATTAGTTATTAGTTTACGGCTAAGGTGAATGGAAAATTGCGATCGAGTTTGTACAAAGAAAAACTGCTTTCATTCTATATTCTATTATTCGATAATACTAGAACATGAGATTGACACACCATAATATCAGCACAAATTAACTAGTATTTGATTAATTTAAACTAACATTGTTAGATGAAGAAGTTATACATATGCAACCCCATTACTCATTAATAAATCGACTACATTTTTATACCAAGAAAGGAAAATTATATTCAAACACAAATCTAAACAGGAGAGATTCAACAGGAACGAAGCCTGATTAATATTTCATTTCGCTTCAAGCCGAGAGTGTACAAATGTGTACCTGGAAATGGCAGTACAAGAACAAAAGAAGGAGAAATCAGCAGCAGTTATAACACAGCAACAGCAGGTTCAGCAACACCGCAAACCAGTAACAACCAGTAGAATAACCCAGTAACGGATTGAAAAATCAGCAATACCAAAGTGCAATCGCAGTCAAAGCAGAAGAGAGACAGATACAAGATGCAGTAGTTTACTGATTTTCAATAACACTCGAGAAAAGACAAACGGAATTTATTCAAGTAGAAGTTCAAGTTGTCTTTCTCTTTTTCAGTCTAAAAGCTCTCTCAAGTGTAAAAGTCTGTCAGCTCTCAAGTGTAAGAAGTCTGTCTTTTTATGTTCCAGTCCTAAAACTCTCTCTCAAATCTTTTTCTAATTCCAGTCTAAATTCCCCTTTTATGTGTCAAATGACCCTATATATATAGCAAGACAAGTCTTGAATCCCCAACCCAAAATTATTCCCCCAAGGCATGCTTTGTACCCACTACTTAATGTTTTCTTTATTTTAAACCTTGTCCCACATGCCTATATTAAATAAATACATCAACCCCAACCCATTACAATTTGTCCCACATGCCTAACATAAACAAATACAATATTCCCCCACTACATTATGTCTTGTCCCCCATTATGTTAAACAATTATATCAAAACCCCACCCCATTATATTTTGTCCCCCATGCCTACATAAACAATTATAATAATGTTCAATTACCAAACTACCCCTCCGACCTTATTGCAATTACCATTCTACCCCTGAATGTAATACAATTTACCAACTACCCCCATCAGTTCTAAACAATCAATTAATCATAACTTAACCAAAATATAGCCAAGATGACCAATTTCTCAACAATCTTCAACAACAAATCATATGAACACGATAAACAACACAACTCAAAATTAATGAAAGTAAATTAACTATATCGGGAACCAATCCTGGTTAACTTAGACCAAAAATGGACGAGCAAAGAGACAACAATCCAAACAACAAAATGCATGATTTAAATTAAATCAACAAATCAAAAACCAAAACAAACTCAAATTAAATTACTGGACGAACTTCAAACAATGAATAAACATGCATTAAAATCCATTTTAAACAACAAACATGACGGATTAAATGATTCAAACAACATTAATAATTTCTGAAAAAATACATAACACATGAAACAAATCGAAGAAATAATTAATTAAATTTCAATTTGAATCTGACAAACATTAAACTAACAAATTTTTTACCTAAACAACAAAACAAACATGAAATAAACATGAAAAACAACTAATTAAATTTCCATTTGAAATCTGAAAATTAATTCAGCAAAACATATGAACAAACTAAAAAATTAATTGAAACGATAGTCATGAACAACACAAACATTTGTCTATTTTAGATTCGAGAATATCAAAACAAAATACGGACAAAAATAAAATTCAAAAACTACTAACCGGATCGACACGACATATGTACGAACTGTTTTGACGACCAAAGCTTCGAACAAATGATGATGAACTTGGATGAAAACAATCTGTCCGGAAACAAGTATCGCACCAAGATAACTTGACGCCGAAGACGACCACGAACGGACGACCAAAAAAGATGGTCATTTGGCATCGTTTAAAAACGAAACAGTGGCAGCCCGTCACAAGCAGGAGGCAGTAGCAGGAAACGAAGTTTGGTTTAGTACATGAAGAAGATGAAGGTGAGGCAGCAGCGCGGCAGCAGCAGCTCGGAGGAAGGAGAAGAAGCAGCGGCGATGACGTACTGGGAACGGGCTGGACGACGAGCCTCGATGAAGGCAGAAACGAATAGCAGTTGTCCATGGCTGGACGTAGCAAAGAAGAAACAATAGCAATTGGCCGTTTGGACGTGAGGTTGAGGGCAGCCATGGACGTCGAGCTCAAACTCGAGCTTGACGTCGAACGACGAAGACGAAGTCGCGATGGTGGTCGCTTGGTCGGAGACGGAGGCAGCGGGCAGCCCATGGTTGTGTGATGAAGAGGAGGGTAGCCATTGATAGGGAGGTTGGTGTTTTGGAGAAGAAGAAGAAAAATGAGAGGGGGGGCGGATGAGTTAGTGTTTTAGGGTTTTCTTTTTGTTTCTTTTTTTGTTTGTGTTTTGTGTTTTGAAAAATGAAGAAGGGTGTTGGGTATTTGGGTTAGTGGGGTGAACCGGGTCGACCCAGTTTGAAATGGACCGGGTCATGGGGAAGGTTGGGCAATTATTTGGGCCTGTGATTTGAAATTGAAGAAGTGACCCAATCCGATTTTTCTTTGTATTTTTGTTCTCTTTTCTTCTTTTATTTTTCTAAAACTAAATTCTAAAAATACTTAAATTATTATTAAGAACTAAATTAAGTTATAAAAGCGCAAATTAACTCCCAATAACAATTAACGCACAATTAAGTAATAATTAGGCAAAAATTATTCATTTGGACATTAAATGCTAAATTTTTGTAATTTTCAATTTTTGTAAAACAAACTTAATTACTAACAATTGTAGAATTAAATCCTACATGCAAAATGCGACATATTTTTGTATTTTTTATTAATTTAACAAATAAACATGCACAGACAAATACAAATAATTATCCAAAAATATCACAAAATCTCACAAAATTGCACACCAAGGAAAATCATTTTATTTTGAATTTTTGGGAGTAATTCTCATATAGGGCAAAAATCACGTGCTTACAGCTGCCCCTCTTTGCCCGAAGATACGAAGGGTTTTTGCGCAAAGATAAAGCGAGCGATTTTTGCCCATCCTAGTACTCCGTGTGAAGCATTTTTTGAAAAAGATTTAACCGAACCTTTGCTTCAAAGGTTTCCTACATATCCCTAGCTGAAGGGAATCATGTTAATGTAGTTCGGGAAGTTTTGGTAGCTGGGACTACCGTGGGACTGCAATGTTACTGCTGTTGCATGTTGTTATCACTGCTTACCGATCTCCTTGTTACACCGTGCTTAAAAGAAAATAGGAAGCTAGGCTAGACTAAAATTTGTTCTTGTTGCCTTGCTTTCTTGTCGGCTTGTGTTTCCTCCGGTGCTTTTCTTCCGTGAACTTGGGAATGACACTGGCCTTTTGCCTTTCTGAATACCTATTTTCATCCTTTTGTTCGGCCTGTTGGGGATATGGCTTTCTTCATTAAGCTTTTCGGTGGTTCCTCTGGGGACACGACTCTCTTTATCAGGTTTTTTATGCTGGGCATGATTTAATGTTCACAAGCTGCTTCTTTCAAGACGCGTCTTTTCATCCTTTTGATTCAGGCACTTGAATTTGTGCTGGGACCTCTTGTTACAACCTTCTGCTTTTCGGTGCTGGGGATTTTTATTGTTTCCTGCTGGGGATTCCTGTTGTAACCTTCTGCCTTCCGGTGGGGTTACTGATTTCAAAATCTGAAGTATAAGACTCAAAAGTATTCCTCTCGTTATACAGGTGGGCTCCTGACTTCAGCGCTTGAAATGAAAAAACTGAAATGTATTCCTCTGTTATGTGGGCGGGCTCCCAATCTTCAATACTTGAAAAGTAATACTGAAATGTATTCCTATGTTCTATGGGCGGGCTCCCAACTTCAACACTTGAAATGAAAAGACTGAATGTATTCCTCTGTTCTATGGGCGGGCTCCCAACTTCAACACTTGTAAAGACTGAAATGTATTCCTCTGTTCTATGAGCGGGCTCCCAACTTCAACACTTGAAATGTAAAAACTGAAATGTATTCCTCTGTTCTATGGGCGGGCTCCCAACTTCAACACTTGAAATGAAAAGACTGAATGTATTCCTCTGTTCTATGGGCGGGCTCCCAACTTCAACACTTGTAATGAAAAGACTGAAATGTATTCCTCTGTTCTATGGGCGGGCTCCCAACTTCAACACTTGTAATGAAAAGACTGAATGTATTCCTCTGTTCTATGGGCGGGCTTCCAACTTCAACACTTGAAATGTAAAGACTGAATGTATTCCTCTGTTCTATGGGCGGGCTCCCAACTTCAACACTTGAAATGTAAAGACTGAAATGTATTCCTATGTTCTATGGGCGGGCTCCCAACTTCAACACTTGAAATGAAAAGACTGAATGTATTCCTCTGTTCTATGGGCGGGCTCCCAACTTCAACACTTGTAATGAAAAGACTGAATGTATTCCTCTGTTCTATGGGCGGGCTCCCAACTTCAACACTTGAAATGTAAAGATTGAAATGTACTCCTCTGTTCTATGGGCAGGCTCCCAACTTCAACACTTGAAATGTAAAGACTGAATGTATTCCTTTGTTCTATGGGCGGGCTCCCAACTTCAACACTTGAAATGTAAAGACTGAAATGTATTCCTCTGTTCTATGGGCGGGCTCCCACTTGAAATGTAAAGACTGAAATGTATTCCTCTGTTCTATGGGCGGGCTCCCAACTTCAACACTTGAAATGTAAAGACTGAATGTATTCCTCTGTTCTATGGGCGGGCTCCCAACTTCAACACTTGAAATGAAAAGACTGAAATGTATTCCTCTATTCTATGGGCGGGCTCCCAACTTCAACACTTGAAATGTAAAGACTGAAATGTATTCCTCTGTTCTATGGGCGGGCTCCCAACTTCAACACTTGAAATGAAAAGACTGAATGTATTCCTCTGTTCTATGGGCGGGCTCCCAACTTCAACACTTAAAATGTAAAGACTAAAATGTATTCCTCTGTTCTATGGGCGGGCTCCCAACTTCAACACTTGAAATGTAAAGACTGAATGTATTCCTCTGTTCTATGGGTGGGCTCCCAACTTCAACACTTGAAATGAAAAGACTGAATGTATTCCTCTGTTCTATGGGCGGGCTCCCAACTTCAACACTTGAAAAGTATAACATTCTGTTGGCGTTATTCTTTCCTGCCTCCTTAGTCATTTTCCCCCTTACTTGAATCATCTCCCTTCAGAACTTCTTTCCTCAAAATTAGTGTTTCATTCCTCCGAAAATTGCTGGGGATATCACTTTATCCAGACCTGCGTTGCCTTCCTTCCTTCCCCAAGTGGGTACCTGATTTTTTGAGAAAATTTTCTGCCCCGGTTTGATGATCTTCTTTATGGCCTGTCTTTCCGCCATCTGTAAGATTTCTTTCCCTGCTTCAAATCAAAGAAAGATTTTGTTAGTTTAAAAACATGGTGAGTAGTCGTGCCACTCCTGCTATGGATGGTTTTTTCCTTTCTCTCTTCCCTGCTCGGTGTTCCATTACACTATCAGAACTTGCTGGGGATGATACTATTTATTGGGGATGATATTACTGCTGGGGATCACGTCCCTGCTGGTGATCACATTCCCGCTGGGGGTGGTTTTCCCCCTCTTCTTTCCTCGCTCTGCGTTGTCCGACCCTTTTGGAACTTGGTCGATGATCGGCCAAGGATGCTCTTGCATCTCGACCCCTTTTTTCATTATACCCCCTTGACATTTAGACCAACTCATCATTCGGTCTTGCAACAAACGTCTTTTCCGTTTCATTGCCTTATCTTTGGCATGTCCTGCTCGCCTTTTGCTTCGCCCCATTTTGGCAATTAGTAGTAAGCTCTGAAAAACAAAATCCTTCTAAAAACAAACTACTGGAGAAAAACACTTTGAACCCAGAAATGAAAAGTGATGACTTTAAAAAGATAAAAGAAAAAGTCTTTCTGAACAAATGTTGGGGAAAGAAAAAGAAAAGGACTTATCTGAATGGTACAATCAATCCCAATGATCATGTCATGCATTTCCAGATTAACCAACCCAGTCTATTTATATCAATCAATTTTCTGACGGTCTTACTTTGCTGGGGATGCGCAGAAGCCTAACTTTCGCCGGATGCGGATCATTTTTTTTTGCCAATCTTATCTTGCTAGCCCCCTTTATATCCTTGTCGCCTCATAGTGCCCTTCGAGGGGTTTTCACTGATGAGGCTCTCTCATTTCTCTCAATTCTCATCGCCTTATGGTGTCTGTGAAGATTTTCACCGATAAGACTCTTCTCATTTTATTTTTCTAAGCTGGAGATTGGAGTGTTACCGATATGACTCTTTGTTGGGGATTCTTTAGGTTATCAATTCGTTGCCGACTTTTCTCTGCTTTTATTTGCCTGACTTGGCACTCCTCGGATTCTGATCGGGAGGTCTTTTTGGACATCAACATGGGTTTTTGTTTATGGCTAAAAGAAAAAGGGGGCATCAAAAGGGTTCAAAATAATTCTGATGGGTAAAAACCATTACAACTCTTGGAATCGAACTTCTTTCCCAATATTACAAACATAACTTCTGCCCCAGTTTCTCGCTTGGGGATTTTATTTCTTTATTACACTATGACCGAGCCGTGAGGCGCCTACGTATCCTCTTTGAGGAATCAGGTCAAACGTAGTTCACAATTCCCCTTTTTTTGTGACTTTTCTTTTGTTTTTATTATCATTAAATTTTTCTTCTCTTTTTCTCTCATTTTCATTACTGATTCCAAAAGAGGGGTATGAAAGAATAAATAAGGCTCAAAAGGGGGAAAAATGTTTGGATAGAAGAAAAAAATTGCCTCCGTCATTTCACTCTCCGATAAATGTCAAGTATAAACAAACAAACAACAATTACAATTAATAGTCATGTCGATGCATCTTCCCTCGACATCTGTCTGACATAAAGCGCAACTGGATAACATCTTGGTCACAATAGACGGCCACTGCCAATTCGGGACAAATTTGCCATTTTTGCTTTGGCCTGATGTGGGAGGATCCGTTTCAACACTTGTTGTCCCTCTTCAAATTTCCTGATATCGTCTGCATCCCCTAAATTGATGTCTTATGCGTCATTTAAGTTGGGATTGGATTTCTCTTCCAACTAGCTTAACTCTCTGTTTGTCTCTTCGAAGGCTTCATTATCACCGTATTCCGATTCGTCATCGTGATTGACCTTTTGTACAATTAGTTCGGAATCAGATTGATTTTTTTTAGACTAAGTTGAAGATCCGTTGTGCATGCCATGTCATTGGAATCAGTATAAAGAGCACTGTTTAGAAAAAGAAGAAAACAGACTTAAAACAAAATAAGAAGAGAAAAACTTTCACTTTATAAAAATACGGGATAACAGAGTTTCACACTAAAACAAAACTGGATTACAACTCTGCAATAATCCGGAAAAAAAAAAAGAAAAATCAGAGCTCACTACCAAGACTCCCTTCGGATAGGAAGAGGAGTAGTCGTCCAATTGTTGATTTTTGCTTTCAGTCCCACAAATTGTACATCTGCCTTGCTGGACCCTTTCCCCCATCACCATGACCGACTTGTCATCTATACACTGGACCCCGATGTACATAGCCGTCCAATTTTTTTTTATTTTTTTATTTTATTTTATTTTTTTTCACCGGCACGGATCATCATTACTGTTTGTGAGGGATTCTAAAGCTCCTTGTGCCCTAGTTCGATCATGTGGGTCTCATGGTGCGCTAGTAGCGGGCTCTAATTAATGTTTGGCGGCTCTGGAACCTGAACCTCGATCCTATTTGTGTCAATAAGCTCTTGCACGCCATTCTTCAACTTCCAACATCTCTCAGTATTATGTTCGGGAGCCCCCGAACAATATTCACAACTTGCTGAAGGGTCAAGATTTCCAGGAAGGGGATTTGGTAATTTGGGCTCAATAGGATTCAATAGGCCTAACTGCCTCAATTTGTGGAACAGGGTAGTATAGGATTCTCCCAGCGGAGTATATTTCTGCTTCCTCTCATTCTTAAAAGCTTGATTCCCACAGAAACCTGACCCTGGAGGATTTCTATAGGCCCTCGGAAGTGGATATATGTTTGGTGGAGGTGGGTATGTATTTTGGGGAGCCGGCGCACGCCATTGTACGTGTGCTGGAACGTGGGTATAGGTTTGTGTATGATGAACGGAAAAATGGGGATCTGGCAGTGGGTAATAATGTCGTGGAGGGCTATATGGAGTGCGGGGGTAATTTTGGTGGTAGGGTCGTGGTTGGCTATAGTAGGGTGACGGGCCTCTAGATCCGAACCAGGATCCAGACTCAACAGTCGTGACATCTTCTTTCTTCTTCTTCCCAAGTACACCCTCAGTGCCGCTCTGGATGGCCTGAGTGGTTGCTTTAATTGCCGAATAGCTCAGGATTTTGTTGGACTTAAGTCCCTCTTCAATCATGCTGCCCATTTTTACAACTTCGTTGAAAGATTTACCAACTAACGTCACTAGGTGACCAAAGTAAGTTGGCTCCAAGGTTTGTAAGAAGTAGTCCACCATTTCACCTTCCCTCATTGGTGGATCGACTCTTGTTGCTTGTTCCCTCCAGCGGAATCCAAATTCTCTGAAGCTCTCTCCAGGCTTTTTCTCAAGTTTTAACAGTGTGAGACGGTCCGGGACGATCTCAAGGTTGTACTAGAAGTGACCCGCAAATGCTTGTGCTAGATCATCCCAGGTGTACCACCTGCTGGGATCCTGCCTTGTATACCACTCCAACGTAGATCCGCTCAAACTCTGACCGAAATAAGCTATCAGCAGCTCATCTTTACCACCCGCTCCTCTCATCTTACTACAAAAGCCCCGTAGATGTGCCATAGGATCGCCATGCCCTTCGTACAAATCGAACTTGGGCATCTTGAACCCTGCTGGTAATTGGACGTCAGGGAAAGGGCATAGATCCTTGTAGGCCACGCTGACCTGGTTGCCTAACCCGTGTATGTTCCTGAAGGACTGCTCCAGGCTTTTAAATTTCCGCATCACTTCATCCTTCTCTGGGCTCTTAGCCGGCTTTTCAATCTCCGCCGGGACCTCCAAGTGTGGATTGTAAGTATGGGGTTTTGGTGCATGGAATGTGGGCTCAGGAGGATAGTATTGCGTATCGTGAGCCTGAAACAACGGCTCGCTGGGTGATCTTTGCAGGGTGACTGATATGGGTCCCATAAAAGTGGGAACATTTGGTATTGGGAGAGGTTGATGGGGTGGTGGAGCTTGGGAATCATGGGGGCTTCTCTCCTGAAGATAACGGTTATTCGGGAGGCTGGTTGAGGGGCCAGAGTGAGGGTATTCCGGCATATGCCCCAGTGGTTTAGGGCTCTTTTGTGTTTTGGCCAGAGCTAACTGCATTGCATTCATCTCTAGCCCCGTCCTTTCTATCTTCTCCATCACTTCTTTTAACAACTGGCTCAACGGCCTTTCTTCCTCGGTACTATTTTCTGAAGTAGTCATGCTCGTTGTTACCGGTCCTTTGGATCTGGTTCAGTACGGGTGTATTGCCAGAACGCTTTAACAACTAACTGTCCGGATATTTGGGAAAACAACCAACTTGTTAGCGTTAGAGTTTAACAGATTTGATAATAGCACATTGGGGATGCAATGGTCCTAGGCAGTTAATCATTTCTAACATGCTTTGCTTCGAACACATGCGTCATCCCGGCTTGCTTATTTGCCCCTTAAAGTACTTTGGGAACCCCCATATTTTTATTTTCTTATTTGCCCTGTATTTTATTTTATTATATATATATATATATTATTTATTATTATTATTATTATTTTATTATTTAATGGTGGTCGAATCTTATGTGGATTGCTTACGTATCATGTCCCCGCATGAATCAGACCTTGCGTAGTTCGGACCACTAAAAGATAAACAATACTAAACATTTTTTTCAATTTTCATATTATAACAAACTAGGTTTCAAAGGTTTGAAGATGACCTACAAACTGGAAAATCAAACAACCCACATATTCTAATTAAAATATTTACAAACTCCAAAACAAATGGCCAGCTTCCTTTCTCCGTTTGACAAATGCAACCGAACGGTTATTTTTGCAAACGTGGCCCCTTCCAAATTCCACATGAATTTTGAGGCCGGGGAGGATTATTTTATGACACTTTACAAACTTGTTCGTTCGTTAACGAAAATAGCCTTTCGACAACTGAAAGATACTCTAAGGTTATTTCGGCAAGAACGGTTTAAGCGCGACCGAAGCTGGCTCGGCTTGTTTTTGACAAAAAATCCAAACGGTATTCACCTGACCGCTGACTCTTTTTTCTTTTCAAATTACAAATAAAACCTGGTGTTGCAAACACGGCCCTTCAGTGCCTCGGGGACGAAGATTTATAGGGCTGTGTGGGTCAACTAGACCAAATCTTAAACATGACCCGAAAAGTGGCTGTTTATGCAAAGTCAGCCCTCCGGCGTCCCTTTCGGGAACATTCGGCTATTTTTGACAAAACAGCATCACCCGACTTATTCATGACAAAATTAAAATTTTGACATATTTTATTTATTTATTTATTTATTTGTTTTTGGCTATTTTAGCAAAAACGGGGGGTTGGACCCGATGAGGGTTGCCTACGTATCTCACATCCGGTGAGAATCAAACCTGCGTAGTTCGGGCAGGTCATGAATAAAGTAAATAAACTAATTTTAAATTATTTTTTTTGAATTTGTGAAAGAACTGCTTTAAAAGAAGAAAGGAATTATATTTTTTTTTGGATTTTTGATTGATTTTCTTTTTAAAAGAAAGACTTCTAAGAATTCCTTTTCTTTTGATTTGAACTTTGAGAATTTCAAAAGTAAAAGGAAGATATTTTTTGTTTGAATTTTCATTTGTTTTCTCTTATTATAAAGAAGAAAGAAAATATTTTTTTGGAATTTTACCTTTAATAAAAGAAATGCTTTCTAAAAAAATATATTTTTTGAATTTTGAATTTTCTTTTCAATTTTTAAAGAAAAGGAAAATATTTTCGGATTTTGTTTTTATTTTATTATATATTTTTTGTTTTATTTTTTTTAATAATTAAAAAGACTTTCTAAAGAAGTCAATAATGGAAAATATTTTTTGATTTTTTGTTTTGAAAATTGGGAGTCTAAAAAACTTTTGTAGACTTTTTGGCAAGACAAATATTTTTGCAACAAATAAAGATATATATACATTTTCTGGAAATAAAGAAAAACTTTTTGGATTTTTATATATATATATATATATATATATATATATTTGCAACAAATAATAAAATCACTTTCAACGCCCGACTCTTTTTATTTTATTTTTTATTTTGTCACTTTCATAAACAAATAAATAAATAAAAAATTATTTTAAAAACAAGCCTATTTTTCATTTTCCTTTTTATGGCAAGACAAACTATTTTTTTTCTATTTTTTTTTTTGAACAACCAAGACAGAACAACGATTTTTTTCTTCTATTTTTCTTTTGCTTTTAATAAAACAAACTAATAAGACGTTTTTTTTTTCATTTTCTCAAAATTTCGGCAGAGTTTTGACAGTATTTGGGCATTGGTTTTTTTCAAAAATAAACAATCAATTCCCTAACAGCTATTTTTTCTTTCAATTTCACAATATTCCTAATATTCAAACACCGGTCAGCATGCGGGTGCGAGACGAATAAATGCACGGAAAACAAATAGGATGCATCAAGATGGTCTTTTCATATCAGGTTGCTAGTCCTAGACGGACCCAACCCCTGTGTTGAGTCCCCTAAGTCAAATGCAACGTGATGCAAATAAGCGTTCCTACTAGGGATCCGACATGAAGTCACGTTATTCTATGTTCAAAACCTGGGTCGGTGTTCTAGACAGTGTACCCGAGCGGACAACTCGAGTTGAGGAAGGAGCTCCTTTCCGGGAACCAAAAGGCCAGCCGGCTTAGAAACTTTCCGAGCCTCTTTTATTTAGGGTATGACACTAACAGAATAGGGAGTCTCAACCAGTAAGCACATCCCCGGAGGTAAGAAGAGAAAGGTTTCGGCACAGTTTATATACAGTTCAAATAATATCAAAGCGGTAAAAGCAGCATTTAGCACATTAGGCTCAAAACATGTAATAATCAGATAATAAATAAAGCCAAATAATAACAATTATTCTAAGCTCGAATTCTTAACCCTGAACCAGTGGTTCTGGGTTTTAATCCCCAGCAGAGTCGCCAGAGCTGTCACACCTCCTTTTTCCGCCCCCGCGAGGGGCGTAGGGAGTTTTTTCCAATTAAAGGACAATCGAAACGGGATTTGTTTATTTATTTCAGAGTCGCCACTTGGGAGATTTAGGGTGTCCCAAGTCACCAATTTTAATCCCGAATCGAGGAAAAGAATGACTCCATATTACAGTCTGCGTACCAGAAATCTGGATAAGGAATTCTGTTAACCCGGGAGAAGGTGTTAGGCATTCCCGAGTTCCGTGGTTCTAGCACGGTCGCTCAACTGTTATATTCGGCTTGATTATCTGATTTTATACAAGTGTGAACTTATGTGCAAAATTTAACTTTTAACCGCTTTTATCATTTTATTTTTATCAAGAATTGCAACATCGTGGAAACACATCTCGAACCACGTCACATCAATGCACCCGTGGTTGTTGGCATATTTCAACTCTGTTGAGATTTGGATTTGGGTCACATAAATGTGCACCCGAGTTTTTAGAAAATTAAATTATTAAAGGCGCGCCTAAAGCGACTAGCGTATCATTTACTTTGGGTAGGGCCGTGGAATTTTGCTAAACGATCCATCCCGAAATCTAAACAATTTTAAAACAAATATTTACTGAGGGCCCCGCAATTTTGTATTTTTATTCGACGAGGCTCATCTCATTTTTATTTTTAAAAGGAATTTGCAACGTCATGGCCACACATCTCGAACCACGTCACAATCAATGTACCCGTGATTAGAAACACATTTCGACTCCGTTGAGATTTGGATTTGGGTCACATAAATGTGCACCCTAGTTTAAGAATGTAAGATTTATTAAGGCGCGTCCTAAAGAAACTAACGTATTGTTATTTTAGGAAGAGGCCGTGAATGTTTATTAAACGGCCAAATCCAAAGTCTAGTCAATGGTTATGTATTTAGTGAGGGCCCCAGCGATGTGTGATTTATTTGGCGAGGCTCGTCTCATTTTTATTTTTAAGGATAAACCTACAGTGACTACATTTCTTCTATTAAGTTTGTCTCTAAAAATAAAAGAAAATTTCTCAATTAATTACATGCTGAAAAAACATAACTTATTAGTTATTAGTTTACGGCTAAGGTGAATGGAAAATTGCGATCGAGTTTGTACAAAGAAAAACTGCTTTCATTCTATATTCTATTATTCGATAATACTAGAACATGAGATTGACACACCATAATATCAGCACAAATTAACTAGTATTTGATTAATTTAAACTAACATTGTTAGATGAAGAAGTTATACATATGCAACCCCATTACTCATTAATAAATCGACTACATTTTTATACCAAGAAAGGAAAATTATATTCAAACACAAATCTAAACAGGAGGGATTCAACAGGAACGAAGCCTGATTAATATTTCATTTCGCTTCAAGCCGAGAGTGTACAAATGTGTACCTGGAAATGGCAGTACAAGAACAAAAGAAGGAGAAATCAGCAGCAGTTATAACACAGCAACAGCAGGTTCAGCAACACCGCAAACCAGTAACAACCAGTAGAATAACCCAGTAACGGATTGAAAAATCAGCAATACCAAAGTGCAATCGCAGTCAAAGCAGAAGAGAGACAGATACAAGATGCAGTAGTTTACTGATTTTCAATAACACTCGAGAAAAGACAAACGGAATTTATTCAAGTAGAAGTTCAAGTTGTCTTTCTCTTTTTCAGTCTAAAAGCTCTCTCAAGTGTAAAAGTCTGTCAGCTCTCAAGTGTAAGAAGTCTGTCTTTTTATGTTCCAGTCCTAAAACTCTCTCTCAAATCTTTTTCTAATTCCAGTCTAAATTCCCCTTTTATGTGTCAAATGACCCTATATATATAGCAAGACAAGTCTTGAATCCCCAATCCAAAATTATTCCCCCAAGGCATGCTTTGTACCCACTACTTAATGTTTTCTTTATTTTAAACCTTGTCCCACATGCCTATATTAAATAAATACATCAACCCCAACCCATTACAATTTGTCCCACATGCCTAACATAAACAAATACAATATTCCCCCACTACATTATGTCTTGTCCCCCATTATGTTAAACAATTATATCAAAACCCCACCCCATTATTTTGTCTCTCATGCCTACATAAACAATTATAATAATGTTCAATTACCAAACTACCCCTCCGACCTTATTGCAATTACCATTCTACCCCTGAATGTAATGTAATTTACCAAACTACCCCCATCAGTTCTAAACAATCAACTAATCATAACTTAACCAAAATATAGCTAAGATGACCAATTTCTCAACAATCTTCAATAACAAATCATATGAACACGATGAACAACACAACTCAAAATTAATGGAAGTAAATTAACCATATCGGGAACCAATCCTGTTAACTTAGACCAAAAATGGACGAGCAAAGAGACAACAATCCAAACAACAAAATGCATGATTCAAATTAAATCAACAAATCAAAAACCAAAATAAACTCAAATTAAATTACTGGACGAACTTCAAACAATGAATAAACATGCATTAAAATCCATTTTAAACAACAAACATGACGGATTAAATGATTCAAACAACATTAATAATTTCTGGAAAAATACATAACACATGAAACAAATCGAAGAAATAATTAATTAAATTTCAATTTGAATCTGACAAACATTAAACTAACAAATTTTTTACCTAAACAACAAAACAAACATGAAAAACAACTAATTAAATTTCCATTTGAAATCTGAAAATTAATTCAATAAAACATATGAACAAACTAAAAAATTAATTCAAACGATAGTCATGAACAACACAAACATTTGCCGATTTTAGATTCGAGAATATCAAAACAAAATACGGACAAAAATAAAATTCAAAAACTACTAACCGGATCAACACGACATATGTACGGACTGTTTTGATGACCAAAGCTTCGAACAAATGATGATGAACTTGGATGAAAACAATCTGTCCGGAAACGAGTATCGCACCAAGATAACTTGACGCCGAAGACGACCACGAACGGACGACCAAAGAAGATGGTCGTTTGGCATCGTTTAAAAACGAAACAGTGGCAGCCCGTCACAAGCAGGAGGCAGTAGCAGGCAATGAAGTTTGGTTTAGTACGTGAAGAAGATGAAGGTGAGGCAGCAGCGCGGCAGCAGCAGCTCGGAGGAAGGAGGAGAAGCAGCGGCGATGACGTACTGGGAACGGGCTGGACGACGAGCCTCGATGAAGGCAGAAACGAATAGCAGTTGTCCATGGCTGGATGTAGCAAAGAAGAAACAGTAGCAGTTGGCCGTTTGGACGTGAGGTTGAGGGCAGCCATGGACGTCGAGCTCAAACTCGAGCTTGACGTCGAACGACGAAGACGAAGTCGCGATGGTGGTCGCTTGGTCGGAGACGGAGGCAGTGGGAGCCCATGGATGTGTGATGAAGAGGAGGGTAGCCATTGATGGGGAGGTTGGTGTTTTGGATAAGAAGAAGAAAAATGAGAGGGGAGGGGGGCGGATGAGTTAGTGTTTTAGGGTTTTCTTTTTGTTTCTTTTTTTGTTTGTGTTTTGTGTTTTGAAAAATGAAGAAGGGTGTTGGGTATTTGAGTTAATGGGGCGGACCGGGTCGACCCGGTTTGAATTGGACCGGGTCATGGGGAAGGTTGGGCAATTATTTGGGCCTGTGGTTTGAAATTGAAGAAGTGGCCCAATCCGATTTTTCTTTGTATTTTTGTTCTCTTTTCTTCTTTTATTTTTCTAAAACTAAATTCTAAACATACTTAAATTATTATTAAGAACTAAATTATAGAAACGCAAATTAACTCCCAATAACAATTAACGCACAATTAAGTAATAATTAGGCAAAAATTGTTCATTTGGACATTAAATGCTAAAAATGCAAAAGATGCCTATTTTTGTAATTTTTAATTTTTGTAAAACAATTTTAATTACTTACAATTGTAGAATTAAATCCTACATGCAAAATGTGGCATATTTTTGTATTTTTTATTAATTTAACAAATAAACATGCACAGACAAATACAAAAAATTATCCAAAAATATCACAAAATCTCACAAAATTGCACACCAAAGGAAAATCATTTTATTTTGAATTTTTGGGAGTAATTCTCATATAGGGCAAAAATCACGTGCTTACAGTATCTATTACATCTTCCTTTGTGAAAAGAGTTATGAGCTGCAACTGATGTCTTCTAGTTAGCACTGGTCCATTCCTTATCCAGCCAGGATGAATAGCTAGTATGCTGCCACTTGTAGTTCCTAACAAACTCTTTCCACTTCAGCTTCAATACTCTTTCCATCTGTCAACACATCCCCATTACTATTAGTAAGCTTTGTAATTTGATTTTGTGTTCTCCTTCCTTTCATGCTAGCAAAGAAGTAGGCACTGTTAGTATCTCCCAGCTTCAACCATTTCACTCTTGATTTTTGCTTGTAGATGGACTCCTCAATTTTATCCCACTTTTCTAGCTGTAGTAGTAGTTTCTTCTCCTCTTCAAACAGATCAATTGTTGGATTAGCAATTTCATTCTTCCTTGTAGACATCCAGTTCCTTTCTGATGGTAGTTAACTTCATTTTGACATTCTTAAACTCCATATTGTTTAATTGTTTCAAAGCAGCTCTTATAGGTTTCAGGTTCTTCCATACAACTTCCATACCCCCATTCTTCATTGTCCAGTTGCTTTCCACAATCTACCCAAAGTCAGGGTGATCAGCCATACAATTATAGAATTTAAAGGGCCTTTTATTGTTATCACATCTTACCTCTACCTTAATCCCCAGTGGAGAATGATCTGAGAAAAGAGGATTCAATATTTGAACTTGTCTAGGAGGCATATTAATCATCCATATGTCATTAACTATTGCTCTATCAATTCTGCTATAAACATGACCATTTGTCCATGTATATGTCTTGCCCACTGTAGGTAATTCTGCCAAACTACAATCTTCTATAACTTCTTTAAAATCTTTTGTTTCATTATCCTGAACTTCACTTCCATGCATTCTATCATCAACCCCTAATATAGAGTTAAAATCTCCCATCAGCAACCAAGGTCCCATGCATTGCCTTGTTAAGTTCCTAATTACCACCCATAATGATTTCTGTCTTGCACACTATGTAATCCATAGATTGCTGAAAAATAGAAATCCTTATTAGTCTTTAGAATCTTCACATTGCCATGTATAACATGGGAATATCTCTCTAACACTGTATACTACAACACATTTGGATTCCATATTACCCAGATTCTGCCTTTACATGTATTTGACACATTATGACTCCATTCCCATCCTGGTAGTACTTTCCCAATAATTTTATCTGCTTTTGTATCTTTTACTCTATGCTCACATATTGCTATCATATCTACTTTATTATCTCTCATAAACACCTTTAACTCCTTGTGTTTAAATACTTTATTGAACCCCCTTACATTCCATGTGACTATCATGCTGATGCTGCTAAAGTGTTTTGTTTCAACCTCTCCCCCTCCACCCCTTTACTTGTACTACATTCAGATATTCCTCTTGTTATTTGTTCTTGTCCTGTCTCTACTAGGTTGTTGAAACCATTCAGAACTTGAATGCATTGCCTAGCTTCTTGTGTTCTTTGCCCTTTTGCTGCAGATTTACTTTTAACTTGTTGCCATACATCTCCACTTCCTTCTCTTTTATCATTATTCACTTGTTTCTTATTAGTTTTCCTTTGTACCTCCTGCTGATGCTGGCTTTGTAATCCAGCTTCATTATTAATAGGCTTCCATTCTGTTCTCTGGTTTGCCAATATCTTTTATTGTTACTGTCATGTTTTCTTCTCTACCCCTACTGTGTTGATCTGCTTTTGTTGACAGTTGTGGCTTATTTGCATACATCTTGAACAATATGAAGGTTTCCAGTCATACCATATCTCTTGTGCCATGATTTTTCCCTTTGGATCTTTTATTTTAATAACATTTGGTAACTCCTTAGTAACATCAACTTCTATCAATATCCTTGCATATAAAATTCTCTCAGCATTTGAAGTACAAGCATCTGCATATATTGGCTGGGCTAAACCACTACCTATTTTGCTCAATGCACTTGCCCTCCAACAATATAGATGTAAGTTAGGCAGTTTGATCCAAATGGGAATGGTCTTCAAATCCTCAGCATCAAAGTCAAATTCAGCAGTCCATGCCTTCATAATAACTGGTCTATTGTTAAGCATATGTGGCCCTGAATACATCACCATATCTCTCTCTTCCAAACATGAAAAATTAATCATAAAATAACCAGCATTATGATAATATACTTTTGGTTTCATTGAGAAATCCCCTTATCCTGCTACAAATCTCTCCATAGCCTCAATAGAAGGTGATCCACCTATGACATATACTATTGCCGCATATTTCCTCTTGTGTACTTCACTATCAATATCCTTTTGTACCAGTTCTACAATCGCCTTATCCTCAATAATAGTAGGCGGTATAAACTTCAGATCCATACCTCTTTTTGCCAATTTATTCTCCTCAAGCAGCATCGACCATGTCTTAGCTGGCTTTGGTTCAGATTCCAACTGTAATTTCCTCTATGTACCTCCAGTTTGAGCTACTGTTCCATTGGTGTTTTCACTTGGAACAGACTTCAATATCAGATCTACAGCTTGCATCTGTTGTTGTGCTAGTCCTTCCGAGCTTAATACCTTATGTATGTTAGTCGGTGTTGTCCATGTACCTGCTAATGCTTTACTTTCTCCAGTTCGAGCTGGTAGGGTTGTCCATATCTCCAAATTCAGTGTTGCATGCTCCTTTCCTTTGTGTATTGACGTTTCCTCACTTAATTTCCTTTCAATTGTTATGTTCACCTCTTTGACCCCTGCTTTGTTCAATGTGACAGTACCATCACCTCCAATTGCTAGAGGTTTTGGTGTAACCAATCTCACCGTTTCTAGAGTCCTTCCTTCTTTTGAGATGTTGTCTTCTTCAATCAGTAGTTTAGTAGCCTTCGATGGCCGTCCTTGTGCTCTCCCCATTCCGATGAGCGTAGGTTAGCAATTCACACTTGACTTGATGGGGGAAAAGGGAGAAATTCGCCGGCCGGTGATCGGAGAATAGGTGGCGAAGTGGCTTAACTTATAACTATTTTAATACTAAAAGGTGGTAAAAATAATTAGGTGTTCACACAACCAAGTAGCTAGTTTATTATTAGACACATTGTCTTTACGCAACCAAGTAGCTACCTGTTGTAATATAATAAGGAAGTGCTAAGGAAGCAAAAAGTACAGCATCAACAGTTAATAAGAAGCAAGGTAGTTTCATTACATATAGGTAGAAAGGCAAAAATAGTTCACCCTCTCGACTGTCTCAAAACTCTTGGACTTCAACTGTTTCAAAAGCAGCTCTGCATCTACTCCCTTCCTGCTAGACTGACAAACTTTATCGTAGAATGTTTCGCCATCATCCATCACTTTTTTCATAGTTTCTTCACTGGCTTTGGCACCACAGTTCAATCTAGTCATCAAAGCAAACTCCTTCAATCCAAAGTGAACATGCTTGTCTCCAACTAAAAACCACAACTCACGCTTCTTCTCGCAATAAATTTAGTGAATCAGTATGGAATGGACAAGTTGTCCATTGAACTATGTCTAGTGCTCTAAAAGTTTCTCACACAGTCCAAAATAACTACTATAAATCTTTTCCATCAATTTGACTATTCTAAGTTTTTCCTTGAACTCATGGAATAAATTGATCCTAGACCTCACACTAATATTGGCTAGGAAACGTCTATGCTTTTCTTAGAAAAGTCCTGAATTTGTATTTGGATGCGTCGATCACCCTTACAAACACAAAAATTGACAGAGCATCCCGGTCACCTTCAACTGCTGCGTGTGTTTCACTTTCTAGTCCATCTTCACCATTTTCAAGTTGTTCATCATCATCTTCATCATCATCATCATCATCATCATCATTATCATCATCATCATCGTCTTCATCATCTTCTTCTTCTGCTACATCTTCTTTTTTCTTCTTCTTCAGCATCTTTATCAACCTTCTGAGCGGAATCATCACCATTTTCATCAACCTCCCCACTTAAAGCTTCATCATCACTATCCTTTTCTTCTTCGACAATTATTTTTTTAGAAACATATTCTTTCATTTGAGATATTGCTGCATTTATGTCCAAGTATTCTTCCTCGTCCTCATCAACACCCTCTAATGCTAACCTCCTTAAAATAAATTTTTTTGCTAACAGGTATGTCCTCGCCAACTAATCTAGACCTTGATCTTGTTCTTTTTTACCGATAGACTTTAATGGCTCTTTTGTTCTTTTTTTTCCTATCATGCTTAGAAATCTCAACATTTCCTTCACTAGGAGAAGCTTTAGAAGTATTTACATTTTGTTTTCTAGTAGCTATTTTTGAAGGCTCAACAATTGCTTACTTGGCGATGATTTTTTTCTACATTTCCTTTGTTGTTTGAAGGCTTTGAAGGCTGTGCAATTGCCTTCTTTGTCAAAGGAATATGCTTCTTAGCAACCGGTTCCTCTTCATATTACCTTCGTGCAAATATGCAATGTCCCATTTAATAATTTTAAACTTATGATCAGAATAAGAAAAATAAGCCCAAATTCCAGCAAACATCTATGATCAGAAAAGAATCGATTACAAGTTTATCAATAAACATTAGGTCGTCAGTTACGATGAAATTCTAAAATACAGAGCACAAAGGTAGTCCAAGAAGCAAATATAACTACCCACACCATATAAGATATGATTATACACAACTCAATCGGTCTTGAACATGCACATGAACGAATCACACTACAAAACCTGAAATCAAATATGTAAGAAACGAAAAAAGAAGAAATTAAAAGTTACCAAAATTAACGCGTTCTGAGCTTTAATACAATGCTTGTTTAGTCTATAGCGATAATTTCACCCAAAATCAAAACTTGATTCTTGTCTTTTCCTGCCGGAAACCATCGTGGTCGATGGGGTTGAGTGACAGAGAGAAGAGAGAGCAGAGAGATGAGAGAGAAATTGGGAGGAAAATGGAGAGAGAGGTAATGTTTTTCAAAACTTATAGGTGACTTACAATTTTTTAAAATATTAAAAAGGCCTCATCCACCCGAACTTATTCATTTAACCATTTTCTAATCCAAAAGAAATTAAAAAAGAAAATGGGAGGTCACTTGACCAATTCAAGTGTTGAAGAGTTCTTCTTGCTAAATGTTCTCATCTTAGCTTGTACTCCTAGTATTTGTACTTCCTTGTGCATCACGAAAAGTTAAGGGACTTGAATATAATTTCCCAAAAATACAAAGATCAAATGGCAATTTCCAAATCTATTTGTCTCAAAATCTTGTACTTCAGTTAAAAACTTAAAACTCTCGCTCGCTCTCTCTCACCTATCAACCTTAAACCCTCCAAGAACCACAAAGACCATGACATTTGCCACTGCCAGTTTAACTCCAATATTCACCAACTGTTTGATTGCTTCTCGAATATGGACACCCAATTGGCGAAATGGGTTTGTTTCCCCTGTTACTCTGTTGCATACATTAGCCTCAAGTCGTAGCCGCCTCCTCAAGAACAAGAATCAATACCAAGACTTGGTCTTTTCTTCTTGCAGCAGAGGCTTCAGCTGTCAGTCCACTGCTTTGTCTGATGTCAATTCACCTTCTCACACTGTTTCCTCAAATGGGTAATTCGTGTTTTTTCATTCTTGTATTTGTTAAACTACTGGACAAGTTCGAATGTCCTGCTCTGTATTTAATTTATCATAGTTAGACTATTTTGTTCACTGTATTTAATTGCATAAAAGATGTTCTTGATTAGATTAGTCTCACATCCTCTCTAATAGCTTAAGCTTCTGGATGTAGTGGAGTAATTTTAAAACAGTTCAAAACTTTTTTTCTTCAAATCATTGTGTAACCAGCTAACTAGGTATATAAAGTTAAAGAAAAAAGGTCTAATTGTACTATATGCACAAAACATATTCTTATCCGGATTTATTTGTAGAACTTGAACAAGAAACGCATTTGTATGTGGAAACTTTTGCATCCCCTTTTCATATGTGTTGGTTTCCCTTGATAGGGGCAGTGGAGTGGACAGCAATAGTGCTGCTCATGTATGTGTGCCCCGAATTTGTCATATCTGGTCATTAGGTGCAAAATGGTTTCTTCAATTGTTGGCTACATAGATTAAAAAGGTTAAACAAGAGCAGGAAGCTTCAATTGTTGGTGTATTGCAACTGTAATTTTAAGTTTGTAAATGCGACTAACAATTTTGTTTGATGGGGCAGAGATATGTGTCTGATTTCATCAACTCTCGCAAGGCTAGTGTCCATTTTGATTCCTATGATTTGTTTCACTGATCTTTTTGAACTATTTGTTCTGATTTCACCTTTTCAGCCATCTTATGTATGGACGCTTGCTGCCATGCCCCTTGCAGAATAGCCCACCAAGAGTCGAGCATCTTGTCGTCACAAAAGAAGGACCTGTTCTAGACTATATTAGTAAAGCTTTGGATCTTCCTCCATTGTAAATTTCTATCTTTTCTTTAGTGTCCTGTTCTTCTTTAACTTGTTATGTTCCTACATATTCTAATATCTAATATACACCCCGAGGAGTGATCACTGATGTGTTGAGTGATAGTTATCTTGGATCAGTTAAGTGATATCTTGTCCAATGTTTTTTATCATTAAGATATGTGGAAGATCTTATACAGTTTGGGGCTGTGTATTATGCGCTTGTATGTCCTAAGCCACCTCCGACTGCCACTGCTGAGCAAATTAAAGTGTATGAAGAAGTTACAGATCCATCAGTTCTGAGAAAGCGAACTTCAATCAAAGGAAAAACTGTACGTGAAGCTCAGAAGACTTTCCGTATAACTCGTGCTGATGAGATTGTTGAAACTGGAACTTATTTGCGGGTGCATGTACACCCTAAACGCTTTCCAAGGTAACTACTGAACTGTCTTCTTACTTTAGCTCATGACTTTTTGTTAGCGAGAGGGTAATGTTGTAATTTGATATGATTAGGTGCTATGAAATTGACTGGAAATCTCGTATTATTGCTGTAACCGACGACTATGTTATTCTGGACAAACCTGCTGGTACATCTGTGAGTAAAAATGCTTAATTAAATATATTCTTCTCCGTTGATCAAAATTCTTATATACCTGATATTTTCTAATGGACATTTCTGTCAAGAAAATTATTTCTAACTTACATTGGTCTGCGTCTCATTATATCTTCAGCTTTTAGTTTTTACTACTAATTTTGTGTTGTACTAGGTTATTATTTTTCTTTTTCCTTTACCAATAAGCTAACTCTTTTGGATACTGACAACTTAAAACTCAGGTAGGAGGAACTACTGATAACATTGAAGAAAGTTGTGCTACATTTGCTACTAGAGCATTAGGATTTTCAGCTCCACTGCAGACTACCCATCAGATTGACAATTGCACTGAAGGATGGTATCATTTTGGCTGTATTTATCATACATAAATTTCTTTTTCAAAGTTCAAACATAGAGGTGAAATAGCATGTCATGATTTCTTACTTATTGAAAAAAAAGGGATTCTGTCATGATTTCTAATTTGTGCAGCGTTGTGCTAGCTCGAAGCAAGGAGTACTGTTCCGTATTTCATGGAAAAATCAGGGTGAGACTCGCCTGTACAAAAGATTTGATATTTAGGGAATAACAACCTCCAGTGTCCTTCCCATGGAGGTCCTTTGTGGAGTTTACCATTAGGCATTTTCAATAACTTCATCTATTATCTGGCAGGAGAAGAAGGTCAAAAAGCTTTATCTTGCGCTGGCTGCTGCTCCTGTGCCGTTCGGAATACTTACACACTACATGCGTCCTATTAATATGGCCCCAAGACTTGTTTCTGAAGGTAAGCAAGTAAGCTACTAAAGATTGAAAGTGCCATGAGTGTTATCAAAGGAGAAAAGCGCAAAAAGCTCTAAGGTCCGTAGGGGCTTTAAGCGCAAAATAAAGCGTGGGTTTTAATGAAGAAAGGCGCAAAGGAGAAAACATACAAATATGTATGTGTAGTCCAAGACTAATAATGATAAAGCATGAATAACAAATATGGACAAAAAAATTGAAGAAAAATAATGATAAAGTGAAATATCAATTGTTTAGTATCGCCTCTTCAGTATTACGCTCATTGGAAAGGAGAATTATGCCTTAGAGCCTTGATGACAGTACTAAAGCGCCCGCTAAGCAAGGCGAAGAGCTCTACATGTTTTACTCCTCGCTTCAGGGCTTAAGCACGCCTTTGACAACACTACTCATGCTTACAGAGAGAGGGGGGGGGGGTATCACAATTAGATAAAACTTGATAATACTAATACTTGAGATTTCTAAGGTGGATGAAAGGTGAGGAAAATTAAGTATCAAATCCAAATAACTAATCAGATGTTGCTATGCTAGTGGCTATCCACAATCTTCTCTTTTCTATAGCCCAAAACAGCTGCCATCGAAAGGATCATATGTTATATGTACATCTCCATGTCACACCATCTAGGAACAACCCATGATACTAATGTTTGCCATAAGGAGTTGGGTGTTCTTTCCAAAATAGTGCTCATGTTTTTCCCCTGGCATCTATGCTTTGCAGATTTTGTGAAAGGATGGTATTTGTGCCAACTTGAGGTTTTAGAATGCAAGAAGGTAGCCTGGCCTAGGAGTGAAATTGAGAGCACATACAACATTGAGGACTGTGGATGGCCTTTGAAAGACTTTGCATATGAGTGCCAAATCAACCTTCTAACTGGTCGGACGCATCAGGTATTTAAATTCCATTTTCCTGCTCCCCTCATGTATTGGTTCCTTCTGTTCAAAGGATTTTTCAAGTTTGATGTTTCAAAGTTGAGTGATTGCAAGTGCAAGTTTTTTCACCTGCTTATGATCAGGTTTTATTCCTGCAAGTATTAGACAGTGAAAAGGCCTAATATCTCAAATCAGGTTACCTGGTAAGAAAAGTATATTATACTCGTTGTTTTACAGGTCTAAAGAGGAGTCTGCATTAATTTTTTTTTTGAGTGTGTGTGTTTGTGTGTGAGAGAGAGAGAGAGAGAACATGGTTAAACTATTTAATCATGCATAAACTGGTTTATGAATGATAGTTATTGTTAAAAGTTCATCTCTGGTTTTTGTGATCTCGAAACAATGAAGATTTGAAAGGGAACCAAAGCAGTGATTTTCTCAAAATGGTGTTTCTTTGATAATCTATGCCTTGGGAATCACTGATTCTGATGATATATGGTCATAATTTGCAGATTCGAGCACAGTTAGCTGCCTGTAGTGCACCAGTGGTGGGTGACGCGATGTATATGCCAGCTGCAATTGCTGAAATGGTCAGTCCTGGGAGTAACCCACTTGGGAAGAACAAAAAAAAATATACAAACGAAAATGATAAATCACTTGCAATAGATGAGTGGATCGCACAACATGGTAAAGAACCTAGTGTTGCTATAGGTCTTCAGGCATGCCAGATTTCATGGGACGACGGCGAGCACTGTTATGAGGCCAGATCACCCTGGTGGAGGTAGATAAAAGCTTGTGCTAATGTTTAATCCTTGCTTCATCAGAATAACGTGGCAGGATGGACAAACTTCTTCCGCATAAGGTAAGAGCTTCTTTATTTATCAATCACTATAAAGCATAAGTTTCATTTGAGAACCATGGTAAACTAGAGAGTAGCTTCTACGCTTAAGGGGTTTTGGGAACTTTTCCGGTCCATGAATTTGCTTTAGATTTTGGTAAGATTCAACCTCTGCCATCTAACCTGTTGAAATTCCCCTTCCTCTCAACAACAAACCTAGTGTAATCCCACAAGTGGGGTCTAGGGAGGGTAGTGTGTACACATACCTTACCCCTACCTTGTGCAGGTAGACAGGTTGTTTTCGATGGACCCTCAGCTCAGGCGAAGTTCCCCTTCCTCTCTGATGGTTAAATCTCTTGTGCTTCACTCTCTCTTGTGAGAAAGCTAGAAGAGAAGGAAGAGGGGTGTTTGAGGGGAGAGGCAAGATCTTAGATTATAGACTCATGCAATAGGAACATATTAGTAGGATTTTCCTCTTTAGCTTGCTGACTTCTCAGGTGTGAAAATTCAATGCATTTGCATGACACATGCATGGCTAGGCTGTAATCTTGCGATGTTAAAGTTATTGGATTTGTTTTCATATGTAAATAAAAGAATTGAGTTACCACTTTTCTGTAGAAGTATTGTTCATCTTTCATTTGGTGTTTTTCCTTAAATGACTACAGTGTGCTATCTTAATTCTTAACATCCACACAGACTTTCTGTTTGTGTTTATAGCTGATATTCACTTCTTTATATATCACAGCAATTGCCAGTGCTAGGATCATACTATGAGCTGCAAGGAAAAGGCTCACTTACTGAATTACAGTGTGTAGTTGTGCAATAGTCTTGAGCTATGATTTGGTGGGTGAAATATCAGGACGTTGAAGAGGAATTCATCAGCATATATTTGGGTCATTAATTGAAGGTGTGTTGCATGTTGCCCTACTCTCAGAGTTTCTGAAGCAATGATTTGCACATATGCTAGTCTTCCCTTGACAAATCCCTCAGTGCAACGGCGAATCTTACTATAGTAGTAAAGCATGTCATAAATATAGCAGGCCCATACCCTTTTTATCCTTCACTGGTAATACTACTCACTGAATCTTGGGGCTTAGCCAGTTTTTATTTTGAGGAATGCAAATACGATCTGCTGTCATGCTTGATCCAATCAATGTTCAGACTTCAGTACGAAGTAGTAATTGAAGTTTATGAAACAGTGTCAGTGAGTTTGTTATAACAGTATATGCTTGTTGAATATATAACTTTAACATCCTATCTGCTGAAGTTTTTAATCATGAGCTCATTTATAAGAGTTTTAACTTTGAAAACAAGTAGGAGTTTACACCCATTTGGTAGAATATTGGAACATTAAGTTGAATCCTAACAGAAGAAAGGGAAAAAAATGGAGAGAACTCAGCTTTCAACAGAATATTTCTGCAAAATCAATAAATCTCCTTTACGTGATTACAGTTCCATTAGAGTGAATACAAGGGTTAAGCTTGAGCTTGACTTTTGCAATATGAAGGCAGGGATCAGGCTGAACAGTTATAGTTTGATTTCCAGCTGCCCTCCAACGACAGAGACCTAAAATGAAAATCTTCTTTACAAGCCTCCATATGTGCATTGTCTTCTTCCGCTATTTCTGGGCAGTATGTGTTTCAAGCTGTGTGTGAAAGTTATACATGAGCTCTTTATACCTGGTGGCTGATAATTTTGGAGTTCTCTCGAGATTTGTAAAGTTGACATAGTGAAGTCCAAATCTTACGCTATATCCTTCTAGCCACTCAAAGTTGTCGAGAAGGGACCAAACAAAGTACCCCCTTACGTCTGCACCTTCCCTGATTGCATTTGCCAATGAATTTAAGTAGCTATTTATGTAGTTCACTCTATGAACATCGTTCAAGGTATCCGTTATTGAAGGATTCCGAATTTCGTTCTCAATAAATCTGCAACATTGCCAATTATGTCATTAGTTGCATCTCAACAGATCAAATTGCATCTCCTTCAAGTTATTGGTTGATAAACTGCATCTCGCTTCTAAGTGACAAGAATGTGAGTTTTTTTTAATTTTTTATCTTACCATTTTCGGTGATAACCGTTGGAGTATTATTGAATCTGTCCTTCATGTACATCACAATCTTTTTCATCCCCTGTGGGTACAGAAAGAGCCAGTCGACTTCAGTCTCATTCATTTAAAAGTTTGGAAAAAAAGAAAGAATTTTAGCAATGTTGTAACACCCCAGACTTTAGACAATCCCACATCGGCAAAACACAAGAGGATGCTGGGTATATAAGTTAACAAGCCTTAGATCCTAGTGACGCATTTTAAAGCCGTGCGGACCTAGGCCCAAACGGACAATATCACTAGCGGGCTAGACTGTTACAGATGGTATCATAGCCACTCTTGTGTCAGCCATGCCGATGGTGGGTCAGAGTTCAACTGAATTTAGGCAAATCCTGGTTAGGCGGGGCAAACCTCAGTGTTGAGTCTAGGCGAATCCCATGCGGTGAAGCAAACCTCAGCGAGTATGCTGAGTCCATAAGAGGGGGTGTATGTAACACTCCAGACTTTAGACAGAGTCCCACATCGGCAAAACACAAGAGGATGTTGGGTATATAAGTTAACAAGTCTTAGACCTTAGTGACGCGTTTTAAAGCCGTGCGGGCCTAGGCCCAAAGCGGACACGGGCTGGGCTATCACAAATGTACAAAGTGTTAGTAATAGTATGCAGAGTGAATTAAAAGATGAGGAATACTAAAGTATTAAAGACGAGAAAACATACAGGTTACCCAATGTAGACACCGTTTTTTTCTGTAGGAACAAAATAGGAACCCTCTGACCAAGTTTTTCCATGTTCACAAGCAGAATATAAGCAATCTTTGATATATCTAGCCATATAATAATTGATGCCAATGAAATCTAGACCGTAACTCAACTTGCTCAAATCATTCGCTGAAAAGTCTGGCAGATTAGATCCCAGAATTTCTACCATTTCTTTAGGATATCTTCCTAAAATAATAGGGTCTAAAAACTTGCAAAGGGGTATTCAGTCAAAGAGCATTATTTTCTGCTCTGATGCCCACGAAACCAGACTGTAGAACTGTCCTACTGATAAAGAAGGCTTACCAATTGACGTAGAATGATCGAGCTCTCTGAGTTGCGGCTATATCTTCTGAGGAATTGCTGTAAGGTTCATACCATTGGATATCCAAAGAAATTCCAATCATGCCGCCTTGTCTTTCTGAAAACCAGCATAAACCAGATTATGCTACTGGTATTTCTTTTGTCTTCTAATAAACTTACATTTTCAGGGTCGAGAAGTAAGAGATCTACACGGGTCTTAAGACCCCCAATAATAACCACATACGAGCGATAGACTCGATCTACAATAATAGAATCACCCACCCGTATAGACACATATATAGGAGTACTCAAAGAATCATGAGGCACAACCAGATAAGGGGCAAAATAAGATGACACATAGGAATATGTAGACCCCGGATCAAATAGAACTGAAGCATCCCTGCTGCAAACTGAAACCGTACCTGTGATAACTACATCGGAGGCCTCAGCCTCAGGTCTAGCTGGAAAGCATAACATCGGGGCTGGGCCCCACCACTCTGATCAAATAGAACTGAAGCATCCCTGCTGCAAACTAAAACCGTACCTGTGATAACTACATCGGAGGCCTCAGCCTCAGGTCTAGCTGAAAAGCATAACATCGGGGCTGGGCCCCACCACTCTGAACTACATCCCGAGGACGACCTCTACCTCTAGCTTCCTGACCTCCACCTCTAACGCCCTGACCTCAACCTCTAACGGTCTGACCTCACTAACACCTCACCCCTACCTCTAGCTGGCTGAGCGGGCGGTGGAACACCCAGTGCTGGAACCATAGTACGAGAACCCTGGTGCTGAGAACTACTCGAAGCTCGAGGGTAAAATCTAGCAATATGCCTCGTATCGCCACAAGTATAACAAGACATCGGCTGCTGGGACTGCTGACCCTGAAACTGACCTTGATGGCCTGAGTAACCACCCTGAAAACTCTGGAGCGGCGGTGCACTGATAGGAGTTGGTGGTGCACTGTAGGGCAACTGATCAGAATACTGCATATGAGAACCACGACCACCTGGAGCACCGTGAGAAGCCTGAAGTGCTGAATGAAATGGCCTGGGAGGATGGCCCCTACCAAAAAAATACCTGCCTCCAGATGAGGCACCACTAAACCTGCCAGAATGACGGGGCCTCTTGTTAGACCCCTGACCACTCCCCTGCAATAGAACCATCTCAACTCGTCTGGCCACATTGGCTGCATCCTGGAAAGAAATCTCACTCCCTGTCTCCTTAGCCATATGCAATCGAATCGGCTGAGTGAGTCCCTCAATGAACCTCCTCACCCTCTCTCTCTCTCTCTCTCTCTCTCGGTGAGAAGTATGATAAGAGAATGACGGGCCAAGGCAATGAATCTGGTCTCGTAGTGAGTGATGGTCATAGAACCCTGCTGGAGGCACTCAAACTACCTCCGATAGTCCTCCCTCTGAGTGATAGGAAGAAACTTCTCCAGAAATAGCTGAGAAAACTAGTCCCAAGTCAAAGCAGGCGACCCAACTAGTTTAGCCAAACAATAATCCCTCCACCAAGTCTTGGCGGAACCTGACAGACGAAAAGCAGCAAAGTCGGCCCCATTGGTCTCCACTATACCCATGTTCCGTAGAACCTCATGACAACTGTCCAAATAGTCCTGGGGATCCTCTGAAGATGTACCGCTATAGGTAATAGTGAAGAGCTTAGTGAACCTGTCCAACCTCCACAAAGCATCAGCAGACATAACTGCTCCATCACCGGTCTGAGCCACAACACCCGGCTGAACTACCCCAACTGGCTGAGCTGCTGGAGTCTGAAACTGAGGAGCCATCTGCTCCGGAGTGCGAGTAGCGCGGGTCTGTGCTCCTCCCCCATCCTAAGAGACGGCTGGTGCTACAGGAAGTAAGCATGCCTGGGCGATACTCTACATAACACCCACTAGATGGACCAGAGCATCCTGGAGTACCAGAGTAGCGATGAACCCCTCTGGGACCTGAGCTGGCCCTACTGGAACGGTCTGGCCTGGAGCCTCCTTCTCAAACTCTACCTGAGGCTCCGCCACTGGTGCTTCTGCTCTAGGTTGAGCCCTGCCTCGGCCTCTACCCTTTGTAGGAGCTACCATTGAGGGCTTGGGCTGCTGATCAGCGGATGAAGAGGCAGGTGTTCTAGCCATCTGCGAAAGAACATAGTAGAAGTTCAATTAGCATTGAGAAATCAAATCGCACGACAGAGAAGAATAGATGTGAAGCCACACCTAAACTCTGTAGCCTCTGTGGGATAAGCACAAACGTCTCTATACCGATCCCTCAGACTCTACTAAGCTTGTCCATGAATTATGAGACCTAAGCAACCTAGAGCTCTGATACCAACTTGTCACGACCCGGATTCCCCACCGACGGGATCATGATGGCGCCTAACATTAAACCCGCTAGGCAAGCCAACGTTACTGATTATTTTACCTTTTTACTTTATCTTTTTACAATTTACAAATTAACATAACATAAACAGCGGAATAAAGTGCGGAGGAAAAAAATCTAATAATTTAACTTAATATAAATATGAATCCATAGTGAAACTCTACCCAGAACTGGTGTCACAATATCACGGATTGTCTACAAATACTACAAACAGTGGTCTGAACAAGGAAAATGTACATCTGTCTCTGAAATAAGTAAAAACATAATGGAAATATGATAGAAGGGGACGCCAAGGCCTGCAGATGCCTGTAGGACTACCTCGAGTCTCCACTGGACTGAAGGCAACAACCTCGAACTCCGGTTCGTAGGGTCCAATACCGAGATTTGCACAAAAGAGTGCAGAGTATAGTATCAGTACAACCGACCTCATGTACTGAGTAAGTGTTGAGTCTAACCTCGGCGAAGTAGTGATGAGGCTAGGATGCGACAACCACATAAACCTGTGCAATTAAATCATATACGAGAAGCAATAATAACAAGAAGGAAAGATAATAAGACGGGAAAAGGGGGAACATGCTGAGGGTGATATCAGGTTATGACAATGATAGAGTAAAGCGACAAATTAAATATCAAACTTGAAGCAATGGAAATAATAAAACAGAAACAAGTGCACGACATCACCCTTCGTACTTTTACTCTCGTCCTCACCATAGAAATCAACAGAAACGACACGGCATCACCCTTCGTGCTTTTACTCTCTGATAATCATGGCACGACATCACCCTTCATGCTTTTAATTTCATTTATATGACATGGCATCACCCTCCATGCATTAACACTCACAATATCGGCACGACATCATATTTCGTGCATTAACACTCACTCACAATCTCATGGACGACATCACCCTTCGTGCTTTACACTCTTCCTCACCCAAACAAATATAATGATATCATCCCAGCAAGGGAATCAACAATAGAAACAATACCGTCCCGGCAAGGGAGTCAACAATAGAAAACAATATCATCCCGGCAAGGGAATCAGCTATAACCAACCTAGTTCAGCAGTTACTTCACAAAATAATCCCCAACTTGAACCAATGCTCGACAATGGTCGATTACCAAGAATTTATCACAAGTTTTGTTCCATAGTACTAATCATCAATCTAAGCATGATCAAGACATAATAAAATTACAACAATCTTAATATAAGACTCACGAGCATGCTTGATACCAACGTATAGATACTCGTCACTTCACCTATACGTCATACTCGACACTAACACATAGCAATTAAAACACAACACCTATTCACTCAAGCTAAATTTAGACCAAACACTTACCTCGGATTCCACGGCCAAACTCAAGCATCAAATACCGCTTTTCCTTTTGATTCCACTTCCAGTCCAATTAATCTAGCCAAAACGCCAAAGAAACCAACTCAAATGAAAAATTATAGATTTCCCAACATTCTTCCAAAAAAGTCAAAACCCGACCCCAGGCCCGCTTGGTCAAAACTCGAGGTTCAAACCAAAACCTTTTCACACATTTACCCATGATCTCAAATATGCAATTAGTTTCGGAATCCGACACCAAATCGAGGTCTAAATCCCCAAATTTGTAAAATCCTCAATTCTTTTAAAATCCCTAATTTCTACCCTTAAAGAACAAGATTTAGGCCTAGAAATCTAATGGGTGTTGATGGAAAATGAAAGAAATGGGTTTAAGAACACATACCTATGATTTGGTGTTGAAACTTCTCTTCAAAAATCGCCTGAGGTCTGATTTTAGGGAAGGGGATATGAAATTTTGGTAAATATCCCGTTCTGCCTCTGTTTTTAATTCGCTGGACAGACCTTCTTCGCGTTCGCGAAGTATTGGCTAGAAGAGTCTTCGCATGCGCGAGGTACTGTATGCGTTCGTGAAGGTTCACCCCCTGACCTTCACGTTCTTGAGCCAATCGCCGCGTTCGTGTAGAGTATTTTCCCCCTCCCTCAGGTCCCTACCATAATGGCCTTCGCGTTCGCGATAACCAGGTCGCGTTCGCGAAGGGTAACGCCCCTAGCGCTCCGCGTTCACTGATTGAGTCCAACCCTACACTACTACAAAGTAGCGAGAGTGGTCGAAACAGCTTTTACCCGAGAAGGTCGGGATCGATTTTCACATGGAGCTAGAAATGGGAATTGAGTTTCTATCTAAATTGGAGATGCGTAATTGCTCTTAATTGCACTTCTAATCATAGTTGGTTTTGATATTACTTCTAAATGTATACTAATAAGATGCTAAATTAAGCTAAGTTAAGCTAAGAGTAAGATACTTGAAAGGCTATCTAAATAGTTAAAAGGCACTAGGGAAGTGACTTTCTCCTAGGTGAACACTTGACGGGTTCTCGAGTCCAAGGCTAGGTTGTTATGTTGGGAATTACGATATAACTATTGCACGATACTACTCACTCTATACCTCTCGTTAGTTTGAGTGATTTTTCCCTAATTGACTTCCCCAAGACCAATTGGGTATGATAATTTGTGCAAGCAATTGAGGTTCAAGTCAGGTATTACTATCTCTAAGTTTAACCCGTTAATTGGGGTTATCAATCTCTTGAATACGCCCCAATTCCTTGTTGGACTAATTTTTCTAGACTTAGGCTCTCTTTCTCAAGAAGGGCCCAAGTCAACATTCAAGCTTAAAACACAAGCTTTAAAACCATAAATTAGTCCAAATATCAAACACCCATGGACATTCAAGCTTTAAAACACAAGACCTATCAAATACCCACACTAGAGTTGTGCCACAACCCTAGCTCATGGGTCTAGCTACTCATGATAATGGGAGAAAATAAAGAAATAGATGTAGAAAAATCCATAATATTTAATTACAAGCTAAAACTATTGTAAAATTACTCAAAATGGTAAAGGAACATTGTTCACGAGCGCAACAGCTAAGTAAAATACAACTGATGACCTAAAAATGGGAAAATAAATTATTTATACTAGTGTAGACGCGTGATTTTTGACCATCCCCGAGAATTTCCACTTTTTAGCGTAAATATGTAATTTAGGTCTAATATAGCTATTTTGACTATTTTACTTTATTTCGTCGCTAAAGAAAAAATTACAAAAAATATATATATAAATTTTAGTTTATGTATTTCTCATAAACTCGAAAAATACAAAAAAAATTGTGCCTTACTTTTGTACTTTATATAATTTCAAAAATTACCAAAAACAATTAGTTCTATTAATGATTTGCAGTCACTTTAATTTTGAAAAAATAAAAAAATATTACTTTATATTTTATCTTTATATAAAAACGAAAATTATAAAAAATAGTTTTATTTAATATTTTGTAGCTATTTTAATCTTGAAAAAATATCAAAAAAAGATATAGTTTTATTTCAAATATTAGTCTTATTTTGGTAGTTATTTTGCTTACATAGGATTAGTTGAGCAACGTCGTGTTCTTATTCTCGGGTCCGGGCAAAAGAATAATATTCGGGTTCAAACTACCCGTTTTTAGGCCTAATTTTCGGACCTAGCCCATAATAATCCGAGTCCACCACACATGGGGGACACGCGTGGGGAACACAGACGGAACACCGTACACGGGGAACCCCACCGCGCATGGGGGACACAAATCTTGGACCCCTACACACGTGGGGTCCATTTTTCTTGGCAAGAGCTACAAATGCACGGGGAAAACACAGGAGGAGGGGGATTTGGATTTTGGAAATTAGAGGCTAGCACTGTTCATTCATCTTCTTCCTCCTTTTGAAAAACAAAGAGAAAACCCTAGCAAAACCCTCACCCAAACCAGTCGCCCCCCCCCCCCCCGACGCCGGAACCACCACCAAACGACCCTTCCACCTCCGTCAACCAACCGCAACCCTACTGTTAAAACCCTCCATAGCTGCTCCTTCCTCACCAGCTGAACCAGCGAGACTCCCACTCCCTCACGTCGAAAACACCACCACCGAACAGGCTCGCTACCAGTTCCCTCCATCGATCACTGCCCTCGACTCTACTGTCCCTTACCAGCGAGCAGCGCTACTGCTGCTGCTGCATTGCGTCATCCAGCCTCAATCCAAACAGCTGCTCCTTCCTGCATTGCGCTACTGCTGCTGCTGCGAGCATCCTCAATCGACCACTGCCCAAACGACCCTCCATAGTTGCTCCTTCCTCAATCCAAACAGTCCCTGCGACCACCATCATTTCCGTCCGGTTCGTCGTCAAAACCAACAGTTGATGAGTCATGAAAGCCATCCAAAATCAGCTGCGTTCCACCATTAACACCAAGAAGCAAACTCATTTTTTACTACCCTTATAGGTTAAGAATTCAGAGAGCTCAAAGTTCCAGCTCTTTAAAACAGTTTTCGAATTCAATTTCTGGCCAGGGAGAGGTCCGTTTGAGATCGCCGCTGTTTGTTTCCGATTTGAGATCTGTCTGGCATCTTTGGTTCAAGCGTCAGTTGTTTTGAGTCTTGGGTTGTAGTGTTTGCTCGATTTCTGTCCATGTACTATTGCTTTAACACATTAACAGGTACCGTTCTTTCCTTCTTCTTTTTTCATGCTGTTAATTTTGAAGCTCCATTTCGTCACGAATCGGGTATCTATTGTTCTCTTTTGGCAGAGTAATGCATGTGCTTAAAATTGTGTAATAGTAGATGTTCTTGAAGTTCTGCAGTAATGTTAGTGCATGAAATTTGTGTTAATTCTCAGCCTTGGTTGTTTCATTTAATTGGATTGATGAGGGCGTCATTTATCTTTTGAATAGGAGTTAATTGAAATCGTGGTTTGGGTCAAGTTTATGTATTGAATAAAGAATTTATTAAGCTTACTCATGTTTAATTTTCGGATATTGTAAAATTTATTGTCTTTATCAATGTAATTTAATCAAGTCGGTTAGTTCACATCGCTGGCATGCTCTTAGGTGCATTTTCAATCTATTATTGTAATTGTGTACACGATCGCATGATACGAGACGGTTTAAAATGAATATCCGTAATTCACTTAGTTGAATGCCTTTCCTTTAATAAAATTGAGGTGTGTCGTGCCAAATAAAATCTCAAAATGCATGGCCCTCACTTAATTAGTATTTTAATCCTTAGAATTCGAGGCGTGTCATTTAGCAAATTCTATGGCCCTCGCAAAGTTGTAAACGCGCAATTGCTCTAGGCGCGTTAGTTGAATAATTTACTTTCCTTAATTCGGGTGCACATTTATGTGACTTAAATCCAAATCTCAACGGAATCGAGATGCGTTTCTAATCACGGGTACATTGATTGTGACGTGGTTCGAGATGCGTGTCCATGACGTTGCAAATTCCTTTTAAAAAATAAGAATGAGATGAGCCTCGCCAAATAAAAATACAAATTTGCGGGGCCCTCAGTAAATATTTACTTTAAAATTTCTTAGACTTCGGGATGGACCGTTTAGCAAAATTCCACGGTCCTATCCAAAGTAGATGATACACTAGTTGTTTTAGGCGCGTATTTAATAATGTTATCTTCCTAAACTCGGGTGCACATTTATGTGACCCAAATCCCAATCTTAACAGAGTTGAAACGTAGCTCTAACCACGGGTACATTGATTGTAACATGGTTCGAGGTGTGTTTTCCACGATGTTGCAATTCTTGATAAAAATAACAGTAAATGATAAAAGCGGTCAAAAGATAAAATTTGCACATAAGTTCATATTTGTATAAAATCAGATAATCAAGCCGAATATAATAGTTGAGCGACCATGCTAGAACCACGGAACTCGGGAATGCCTAACACCTTCTTCCGGGTTAACAGAATTCCTTATCCGGATTTCTGGTACGCAGACTTTAATATGGAGTCATTCTTTTCCTCGATTCGGGATTAAAATTGGTGACTTGGGACACCCTAAAACCTCCCAAGTGGCGACTCTGAAACAAACAAATAAATCTCGTTTCGATTGTCCTTTAATTGGAAAAACTCCTTGTACCCTCGCGGGTACGGAAAAAAGAGGTGTGACAGCTCTGGCGACTCCGCTGGGGAATAGACCCAGAACCACTGATTCAGGGTTAGAAATTCGAGCTTAGATAAATTGTTATATTTGGCTTTATTTGATTTTTACATATTTTGAGCCTAATGTGCTAAATGCTGCTTTTACCGCTTTGATATTATCTGAACTGTATATAAATTGTGCCGAAACCTTTCTCTTCTTACCTCCGGGGATGTGCTTACTGGTTGAGACTCCCTATTCTGTTAGTGTCATACCCTAAATAAAAGAGGCTCGGAAAGTTTCTAAGCCGGCTGGCCTTTTGGTTCCCGGAAAGGAGCTCCTTCCTCAGCTCGAGTTGTCCGCTCGGGTACACTGTCTAGAACACCGACCCAGGTTTTTGAACCTAGTATAACAAAGCCACATGCCGGATCCCTAGTAGGAACGTTTATTTGCATCATGTGCATTTGACTTAGGGGACTCAACACAGGGGTTGGGTCCGTCTAGGACAAGCAACCTGAAAATAATAGACCATCTTTTGGCATCCTATGTGCTACATGTTGTATTTATTCAAAGGTGAATGGGTCATTTGGTGGACCAATAATAGTTGAGGACAAAGGGCACTCCTTATCATGCTGATCACGTTAAATAAGAAAGTTGCACGATTTTTTAGACAAGCATGCTATTATGTTAATTAAGCACATGGGGAACATTGTGGGATTCAAGAAGCCTTGGTATTCCACATGTCCCCCACGCTTCATTTTTGGGAAAAGCACATGGGGAACATTGGTGGAATCCAAGAAGTCTTGGAATCCCCTATGTCCCCCATGCTTCATTTTTGGAAAAAGCACATGGGGACCATTTGTGGAATCCAAGAAGTCTTGGAATTCCCCATGTCCCCCACGCTTCATTTTTGGGAAAAAGCACATGGGGAACATTTGTGGAATCCAAGAAGTCTTGGAATTCCCTATGTCCCCCATGCCACATTTTTGAAAATAATAACAAAATAATAATAAATAAAAAAGAGCATTGAAAAATTCAAAAAGATTTTGTATGTTGTCATCATTTTCCACAAATTAGAAAATCGTGAAAAAGAGGAGAAAATAACAGTGTAGAGATATAACTACTTATTTTTAGAAAAAAAAACCAATGTCCAAGTAGTGTCGAAACTCTACCGAAATTTTGAAAAAAGAAAAAAGAAGGAATGTTTTATGTTTTTTATTAGTTTGTTTGTTTGTTATGAATGGAAAATAATAGTTTGTTTGATTGTTGTGAAAAAAATAGAAAAAGGAAAAAGGTCTTCTCAAGAATAGTTTATTTGCCCGAACTACGCGGGTTTGATTCTCACCGGATGTGAGATACGTAGGCAACCCTCATCGGGTCCAACCCCACCTTTTTCTAAAAAGCCAGAAAACAAATAAATAATAATAATAAACAAAAAAATATGTCAAATTTTAATTTTGTCATAAAGAAGTCGGGTGACGCTGTTTTATCAAGACATAGTCGAATGTTCCCGAAAGGGACGCCGGAAGGCTGACTTTGTATAAACAGCCACCTTGGGTCATTTTTTTAGGATTTTGGTCCAGTTGACCCACTCAGCCTTAAATATCTTCGTCCCCGAGGCGCTGAAGGGACGTGTTTGCAACACCAGGTTTTTTTTAATTTTGAAAAACAAAAAAAAACAAAGAGTCAGCGGTTAGGTGAATACCGTTTGAATTTTTAGTCAAAAATAAGTCGAGCCAGCTTCGGCCGCGTCTTAAACTGTTCTTGTCGAAATAGCCTTAGAGTATCTTTCAGTTGCCAAAAGGCTATTTTCGTAAAAGAACGGACAAGTTGGTAAAGTGTCATAAAATAATCCTCCCCGGCCTCAAAATTCATGTGAAAGTTGGAAGGGGCCACGTTTGCAAAAACAACCATTTGGCTAAAATTAGCAAACGGAGGAAGGAGGCTGGCCTTTTTGTTTTGAGGTTATAAATCTTTTGATTAGAATATGTGGGTTGTTTGATTTTCGAGTTGTAGGTCATTTTCAAACCTTTGAAACCCAGTTTATTTTAATATGAAAATTGAAAAACAAATGTTTAGTATTGTTTATCTTTATTGGTCTGAACTACGCAAGGTCTGAATCATGCGGGGTCATGATACGTAGGCAATCTCCATAAGATTCGACTATGACAAAAGAAAAAAAAATGGAAAAAGAAAAGAAAAATGGAAAAAAAGAGAGAAGAAAATGAAAAAAAAAATCGAAAAAAAATGATGGAAAAAAAATATATTGATAATAATAAGGACCGACTGAGTCCATTCTAACATGTTCTGTTTTGAATTGTGAAGAAAGTTGAGGGGGTCGGTTTGTGGTGAGCGGCCAACACAAGATCCAAGGAAAAATGATAACTGACGTCGAAGCTGTTACAAGTGCTCCAGAGACTCAGGGTCGGAGGGTTCAACAAAAGTCTACTATGGTTGAGGAAAATAGAATATTGAAACAGCAAATGACCGAAATGTGTCAAACATGGGCCAGTGGTCAAGGACAGCCTCATCATGAGTCACAATTCGCGACACAACAAGAGCAGTACCACTCTCCCGAGTACCACTCGTACTCGTTTGATCTTCCTGCAAAGATTGAGAAGCCTGCCCGAAAGATGGTACAGGAAGAAATGACCCAAAGAGTGAAAAGCTTAGAACAATGGTTGAAAAAAATGCAAGGGTTGGCAAGTCAAAAGAGTGTTGCCTTCAAAGATCTATGTATGTTCCCCAATGTCCACTTGCCGCCCGGTTTCAAGACTCCCAAATTTGAAAAGTACGATGGACATGGAGATCCCATAGCCCACCTGAAAAGGTATTGCAATCAATTGAGAGGTGCGGGAAGAAATGAAGAATTGTTGATGGCTTATTTTGTGGAAAGCCTTACGGGAGTAGCCTCCGAATGGTTTATGGATCAAGACATGTCTCGCTGGTATGTCTGGGATGACATGGCACAGGCCTTTGTCAGACAGTTCCAATACAGCATCGACATTGCCCCAGACCGCATTTCCCTTTCAAACCTGAAGAAGAAACCAAGTGAAAGTTTCAGGGAATATGCCATCAAATGGAGAGAGCAAGCAGCTCGAGTTAAGCCACCCATGGATGACCAACGAGCTAATTACTGTCTTCCTTCAAGCGCAAGAGCCAGATTACTTTCAAAACATGGTGTCCGCAGTTGGCAAAACCTTCTCGGAAGCAATCAAAATTGGAGAAATGGTAGAGGATGGTCTTAGGACAGGCAAAATTATAAGTCAAGCAGTTTTTAAAGCCGCAACTCAGGCTGTCCGGGCTGAGTCTGATAATTTTAGCGACACAAATGAGAAAATTGAAGAAATCATGATGACATCAGGGTCGAGAAGAGGTCCCAGGAGAACACCTCGAAGGTATGAGCAGCCTCCTCAGGTTTTCTATGGCTCCCCTGAGCAGTATTATCCACCTCAGAACCCTCAATACTCTGTCGCTCCACCTCAGTATGTTGCCCGGCCACCAAAACACCCCAGGAGGCGAGCACGAGCATCACAAAATCTCCAAAAGTCTCCACAAAATTTTCAGGTGCCCTATAACCCACATCCAAGCCAGAGGTATAAAGGGGAACAAAGGTTGAAAGATAATTTTACACCAATAGGAGAGTCCTATGAAAGCTTATTTGAGAAGTTAAAGAATCATGACATGATTGCACCTATTCCTCCAAATCGTGTGGACCCACGTGCAAGAAGCTTTGACCCTTCTAAAAGGTGAGAATACCATTCCAATGCCCATGGGCACAATGTTGAAAGTTGTCGGGATTTGAAAAGGGAAGTAGAGAAAATGATCCAAGAAGGGCGGATTGTGATCAATAACAGTGACATGGAGCACTCGAACCCTATCGAGAACTTGTTGACAGAGGTTGATGATGTTGAAGCTGGTAATGGTCTTGGCAGTATTGATGCAAAGCTCAGTGGCTAAGATGCCAGTTTTTGATAAAGTGGGAGGCCGCTCCATTCCTTGGTTAGCAAGAGAGAAGCTGTTGGTGGCTTATTTTGTTGTCATTTCTGTTGTCCGGATTATTCTTAGGGTTGTAATCCGAATACTGTCTTGTGTCAAACCTTCTTATCTTTCCATCTTGTCATAGCAGTTTGTTTAAATTTTGTCCAGTTTGTTTTAGGATTTTATTCTGGTTTGTTTTGTTTGTTTTGTTATTCAAACCATTTCACCGGCAGTCTAAAGCAAATCCGGTCCTTTATTATTTCCAGCCATCTTTATCCTTTTATCATTTTTTGTTCAGCGTCGATTCCAGTGACATGACATGCGCACATAGTTTGGGCCTAGTCTTTAAATATAATCATAGAACCCTGGAGAGGTGATCAGAACATTTAAAGAAAATAAGGACGGTTTGAGATTATTCAGAGCTCGAGTGATGTGGAACTGGGGCAAGTAAAATATAAAGAAAACTGTTAAAGCCAGATTCACCTTTCATGATAATAAGAGTGAGAGTGTCGCCCAACGGTGCTTTAGAAGTGACAAATGAACAAGCAGATGTTGAATATAATTGTCAAGTCCAGCACACTCAGAAAAGGCTACAAATCTTTGTTGTGTTGTTTGCATTTGGCAAGTTTTGAAGACTGGAATGACGAAGGCATTTTGTTCTGCTACCTAAACACTTTATCCTTCGTTAACCCCTTTTGAGCCTTATTTATTTTTCTTTCATACCCCTCATTCGGAATCGGTAACAATAGATTAGAAACACAAAATATGGAAGATAAAAAGAAAAAAAAAGAAGAAAAAAAAAGAAAACAACAAAACGCAAAAAAGAAAAGAAGAATAAAAGAAAAAAAGAGAGAAAGAAAAGAAAAAAAAACGACGAAAAGAAAGGAGAGATGAAAAAAAAATGATAACGAAAACAAAAGAAAGTCAAATGAAACAGAGGAATTGGGAACTACGTTTGACCTGATTCCTCAAAGAGGATACGTAGGCGCTTCACGGCTCGGTCATAGTTTTGAAAAATGAAAAAAAATCAATCAATTAAAATATCCCCAAACAAGAAACTGGAGCAAATGTTGCGTTTGTTGTAAATAAATCTAGTTTCGAAGGTTGTAATTAATAACCCAAAATCGATGCATTTTTTAGCCTTTAATACCCTTCTTTCTAGCCCTATCCAAAACCCACATTACGGTCCAAAGAAAGACCTTCTGATCAGTCTTCAAAAGATGTCAAGTCAGACAAATGGAGAGTCTTACCGGTGAACATAACATTCTGTTCCACAGCAGAAAGGACTCTAATCCCCAGCAGAAAGAGTCGGCGACACTCCAAATCCCCAGCTGGAAAGTGATACAAATGAGAGAGTCTTATCGGTGAAAACCTTCACAGGCACCATAAGGCGATGAAAGCTGAGAGAAAAACCAAAAATGAGAGAGACTTGATAGTGAAAACCCTTCGGGCACTACAAGTCGAATAGGACTGAGAATCAGATGGGGAATTGCCAATTGAAGATCTTGAAAGATGATTGGCGGTAGAGGATAGGCCACATGTGCATATCATGACCATTAGAGTCGGTATCTGCGTTTGATAGGTTTTTGTTTATAGTTTCTTTTGTTAAAGAGTCATCTTTTTCCTTTGTCTTTTTATTCCGTTCCCTTTTATCTTTTTCCTTTCATAGAAAATTTTTCCAATAGAGTCTGTTTGGTCAGAACAAGTGAGAATTGACTTCAAAATATGCCATCAGATTTCCAATTATACAAAATGAGATCTGACTAGTACATCCAAATGGTATAGTCAGCATGGAACAAGCGCGAGGCCAGTGTCAAGAAAAATATCCCCAGCAAAAGGGAATTGACAAAAGGAGCGACGAGTGTCAAGAGGGATATCCTTGCCAAAACCAAGGTTATAAAACTCAAGGCCAAGGCCCGTGAACAAAGCAAGGAAAGCAGTGAGCATGATTTGTGGGAAATTCATACAAGACTAAAAGTCGGGAAAATGCCAGTTTCCGAGCTATGCCACAAAAGAAGAGGGATATCCCCAGCAGAAAGGGATTATCCCCAGCAAATAATATCATCCCCAACAAGTTGTGGAACGCAGAGCAGGGAAGGAGAAAGGGAAAAGTCATCCCAGTAGGAGTATCACAACCAACCACCGCGTTTTAAACTAACAAATTTTGTTTGATTTGAAACAGGTAAAGGAAATGGCATTGATGCCAGAAATGCATGCACAAGGGATATTATCAAACTGGGGCAGAAAATTTTCCTTCCATTTAGAAAAATTTTCTGGAAGTCAGGTACCCATTCGGGGAAGAATAAAGATAACGCCAGTCTCAAGGGAAGTGGTCTTAGAACCAGCGTTGCCCCCAACATAATAAGTTTCAATGGAGGAAGTTGTTCCCCAGCAAAGGGATGAAACTTGAGCTCAGAAAAAGCAAGAGGCCAGCATCATTCCCAACAACCTTCCGAAGAGTGAAGTACTAGTTCTGAAGGAATCAGAATCCCCCATCAGTGTTATCCTCGACAGCGTTATCCCCAGCTGATAACATTTTATCCCCCAACAGGTAAGTAAATAATTCCCTAACAGTGTTATCCCTAGCAGTTTCGAGGAGTCCAACACAAGTTTGGTGAAAATCGGTATCCTCAGCGGTTCCTTCGGGGAAAGGCAAAACGAGTCTCAAGGGAGGTAGTCTTCGAAGGAAGAAGCTATGCAAAAAAAAAAAAAGAATAAAAAAAAGGGAAGCAGTTTGCAGAGGAATGAAACATCCTACTTAAAAGGTAGTAATTTTGGAAGGAGTAAGATAACATATTTACTCAGCAGAGTTATCCTCAGCAGTGTTATCCCCAGCGGATCATCGAGATGTAGAAGCATCCTCGACAGAGTTTCGGGCAACCCAGAGTGGGTAAGGGAAAAAAAAGGAAAAATCGTCCCCATCAAAATAATCCCCAACAGTTTCGAGGAAAGACAACACAGGTAAGTAAATAATTGAGGAAGAAGGAAATGGTTCACACATAGGAGACGCACTTCCTAAGTGAATATTTCATTAATAGGAGACGCACTTCCTAGTTTGAAATCATTAAAGTTTCACCCATAAGAGATGCATTTCCTCCTAAGTTTGTTTAGTTTCACCCATAGGAGAGGCATTTCCTCCTAAGTTTGTTTTAGTTTCACCCATAGGAGAGGCATTTTCTCCTAAGTTTGTTTCACCCATAGGAGATGCATTTCCTCCTAAGTTTGTTTTTACCAAGAGGAGAGGCATTTCCTCCTAAGTTTAGTTTCACCCATAGGAGATGCATTTCCTCCTAAGTTTGTTTTTCCCATAGGAGAGACATTTCCTCCTAAGTTGTTGTTGAAATCTTAGTCTGACGAATTTTTCTCTTAAGATAGAGACCTAGTCTGATGAACCTTCTCCTAGGATCAAAATCTTAGTCTGATGAATTTTTCTCCTAAGATACCAAAAAAAAAGAGACCTAGTCTGATGAACCTTCTCCTAGGATCAAAATCTTAGTCTGATGAATTTTTCTCCTAAGATAGAGACCTAGTCTGATGAACCTTCTCCTAGGATCAAAATCTTAGTCTGATGAATCTTTCTCCTAAGATACCAAAAAAAATAGAAAACCTAGTCTGATGAATTTTTCTCCTAGGATCAAAATCTTAGTCTGATGAATCTTTCTCCTAAGATAACAAAAAAAGACCTAGTCTGATGAACCTTCTCCTAGGATCAAAATCTTAGTCTGATGAATTTTTCTCCTAAGATAGAGACCTAGTGATGAACCTTCTCCTAGGATCAAAATCTTAGTCTGATGAATTTTTCTCCTAAGATAGAGACCTAGTCTGATGAACCTTCTCCTAGGATCAAAATTTTAGTCTGATGAATCTTTCTCCTAAGATACCAAAAAAAGAGACCTAGTTTGATGAACCTTCTCCTAGGATCAAAATATTAGTCTGATGAATTTTTTCTCCTAAGATCAAAACCTAGTCTGATGAATCTTCTCCTAGGATCAAAATCTTAGTCTGATGAATCTTTCTCCTAAGATACCAAAAAAAAAAATAGTCTGACGAATTTTCTCCTAGGATAATTTGGAAAAAAAATGTTTGAATTTGAAAAAAAAAGAGTCATTTTTAGTTTTCTTAAGATTATCAATGTTTAGTTTTCCTAAAGCCAGGCGCCAACCTGTATAACGAGAGGCATACATTTCAGTCTTTTCATTACAAGTGTTGAAGTTGGGAGCCCGCCCATAGAACAAAGGCATACATTTCAGTCTTTTCATTACAAGTGTTGAAGCCAGGCGCCCACCTGTATAACGAGAGGAATACTTTTCAGTCTTTAAATTTCTTGCCAGGCGCCCACCTGTATAACGAGAGGAATACTTTTCAGTCTTTACATTTCATGTCAGGCGCCCACCTGTATAACGAGAGGAATACATTTCAATCTTTACATTTCATATTTCAGGCGCCCACCTGTATAACAAGAGGAATACTTTTTAGTCTTATACTGCAGATTTTGAAAATCAGTAACCCCACCGGAAGGTAGAAGGTTACAACAGGAATCCCCAGCAGGAAACAATAAAAATCCCCAGCACCGGGAAGCAGAAGGCTACAACAAAAATCCCCAGCATTCAACCAAGTTATAAATAGCAGAAGCTCGCCTCAAGAATGCGAGTCAACAGTCTGAGATGGTCAACAAAAGCTGGTCACAAAAAAAAAACAAGAAAAAAAGAGAAAAAATGAATAAAAAGTACGGAAGTGGAGAACATATGTGGTCTGCTCAAGAACTAGCGCCTACAACTAGCAAGTATCAAGGTTCAAATCCAAAGTCTGTATGAAGCGCCATTCAAGACTCAAGACCAAGTTTCAGAAGACTTAAAGATAGGAATCCTTGTAACTAGTAGCTGATAGGCTTAGTTAGTCTTTTTCGGTTTTCATTTTTGATGTAATGACAGGACCGCGGACCGGAACCTCAACGGAACGACACCTTGATCGGCTCTTCACCTCGGTACAATCTACCATCTCTCTTTTCCGAACTACACGTGGCCTGATTCCTTTATAGCCAAGGATATGTAGGCAGCTCAGATACCAGGGCTCGGTCACATCCCCTTCCTTTCCTTAGTGTAGTCCCTCCAAATAATGGTCGGCTCAAATACATGTCTAGTCGTTCTTTGTCGGAAAACTCTTCGTGTTTCCAGTCAAAGAGGGGCAGCTGTAGACGCATGATTTTTGACCCTCCCCGAGAATTTCCACTTTTTTAGCGTAAATATGTAATTTAGGTTTAATATAGCTATTTTGACTATTTTACTTTATTTCGACGCTAAAGAAAAAATTACAAAAAAAATATATATAAATTTTAGTTTATGTATTTCTCATAAACTCGAAAAATACAAAAACAATTGTGCCTTACTTTTGTACTATATATAATTTCGAAAATTACCAAAAACAATTAGTTCTATTAATGATTTGCAGTCACTTTAATTTTGAAAAAATAAAAAAATATTACTTTATATTTTATCTTTATATAAAAACGAAAATTACAAAAAATAGTTTTATTTAATATTTTGTAGCTATTTTAATCTTGAAAAAATATCAAAAAAAAGATATAATTTTATTTCAAATATTAGTCTTATTTTGGTAGTTATTTTGCTTACATAGGATTAGTTGAGCAACGTCGTGTTCTTATTCTTGGGTCCGGGCAAAAGAATAATATTCGGGTTCAAACTACCCGTTTTAGGCCTAATTTTTGGACCTAGCCCATAATAATCCGAGTCCACCACACATGGGGGACACGCGTGGGGAACACGGACGGAACACCGTACACGGGGAACCCCACCGCGCATGGGGGACACAAATCTTGGACCCCTACACACGTGGGGTCCATTTTTCTTGGCAAGAGCTACAAATGCACGGGGAAAACACAGGAGGAGGGGGATTTGGATTTTGGAAATTAGAGGCTAGCACTGTTCATTCATCTTCTTCCTCCTTTTGAAAAACAAAGAGAAAACCCTAGCAAAACCCTCACCCAAACCAGTCGCACCCCCCCCTCCCCCGACGCCGGAACCACCACCAAACGACCCTTCCACCTCCGTCAACCACCCGCAACCCTACTGTCAAAACCCTCCATAGCTGCTCCTTCCTCACCAGCTGAACCAACGAGACTCCCACTCCCTCACATCGAAAACACCACCACCGAACAGGCTCGCTACCAGTTCCCTCCATCGATCACTGCCCTCGACTCTATTGTCCCTTACCAGCGAGCAGCGCTACTGCTGCTGCTGCATTGCGTCATCCAACCTCAATCCAAACAGCTGCTCCTTCCTGCATTGTGCTACTGCTGCTGCTGCGAGCATCCTCAATCGACCACTGCCCAAACGACCCTCCATAGCTGCTCCTTCCTCAATCCAAACAGTCCCTGCGACCACCATCATTTCCGTCCGGTTCGTCGTCAAAACCAACAGTTGATGAGTCATGAAAGCCATCCAAAATCAGCTGCGTTCCACCATTAACACCAAGAAGCAAACTCATTTTTTACTACCCTTATAGGTTAAGAATTCAGAGAGCTCAAAGTTCCAGCTCTTCAAAACAGTTTTCGAATTCAATTTCTGGCCAGGGAGAGGTCCGTTTGAGATCGTCGCTGTTTGTTTCCGATTTGAGATCTGTCCGGCATCTTTGGTTCAAGCGTCAGTTGTTTTGAGTCTTGGGTTGTAGTGTTTGCTCGATTTCTGTCCATTTACTATTGCTTTAACACATTAACAGGTACCGTTCTTTCCTTCTTCTTTTTTCATGCTGTTAATTTTGAAGCTCCATTTCGTCACGAATCGGGTATCTATTGTTCTCTTTTGGCAGAGTAATGCATGTGCTTAAAATTGTGTAATAGTAGATGTTCTTGAAGTTCTGCAGTAATGTTAGTGCATGAAATTTGTGTTAATTCTCAGCTTTGGTTGTTTCATTTAATTGGATTGATGAGGGCGTCATTTATCTTTTGAATAGGAGTTAATTGAAATCGTGGTTTGGGTCAAGTTTATGTATTGAATAAAGAATTTATTAAGCTTACTCATGTTTAATTTTCGGATATTGTAAAATTTATTGTCTTTATCAATGTAATTTAATCAAGTCGGTTAGTTCACATCGCTGGCATGCTCTTAGGTGCATTTTCAATCTATTATTGTAATTGTGTACACGATCGCATGATACGAGTACGGTTTAAAATGAATATCCGTAATTCACTTAGTTGAATGCCTTTCCTTTAAAAAAATTGAGGTGTGTCGTGCCAAATAAAATCTCAAAATGCATGGCCCTCACTTAATTAGTATTTTAATCCTTAGAATTCGAGGCGTGTCATTTAGCAAATTCTATGGCCCTCGCAAAGTTGTAAACGCGCAATTGCTCTAGGCGCGTTAGTTGAATAATTTACTTTCCTTAATTCGGGTGCACATTTATGTGACTTAAATCCAAATCTCAACGGAATCGAGATGCGTTTCTAATCACGGGTACATTGATTGTGACGTGGTTCGAGATGCGTGTCCATGACGTTGCAAATTCCTTTTAAAAAATAAGAATGAGATGAGCCTCGCCAAATAAAAATACAAATTTGCGGGGCCCTCGGTAAATATTTACTTTAAAATTTCTTAGACTTCGGGATGGACCGTTTAGCAAAATTCCACGGTCCTACCCAAAGTAGATGATACGCTAGTTGCTTTAGGCGCGTATTTAATAATGTTATCTTCCTAAACTCGGGTGCACATTTATGTGACCCAAATCCCAATCTTAACAGAGTTGAAACGTAGCTCTAACCACAGGTACATTGATTGTAACATGGTTCGAGGTGTGTTTTCCACGATGTTGCAATTCTTGATAAAAATAACAGTAAATGATAAAAGCGGTCAAAAGATAAATTGGCACATAAGTTCATATTTGTATAAAATCAGATAATCAAGCCGAATATAACAGTTGAGCGACCGTGCTAGAACCACGAAACTCGGGAATGCCTAACACCTTCTTCCGGGTTAACAGAATTCCTTATCCGGATTTCTGGTATGCAGACTTTAATATGGAGTCATTCTTTTCCTCGATTCGGGATTAAAATTGGTGACTTGGGACACCCTAAAACCTCCCAAGTGGCGACTCTGAAACAAACAAATAAATCCCATTTCGATTGTCCTTTAATTGAAAAAACTCCTTGTACCCTCGCGGGTACGGAAAAAGGAGGTGTGACAACTAGGCCAAATTTTCTGGACAAAAATACCCCTGCGGGGGTAGTCCGGACCACACAAAATCGAGTGCGAACGCATTGAGGCTCTTGGCTTTAAACTTTTGCTCTCTGAACTTGGCCACCGCGGGCCGCACAAAATGCACTGCGGCCGCGGTGGCTTCTATTGCGGTCCGCGCAAAAAGGACCGCGGACCGCATTGGCAGTGATTCCCGAAATTGACAACTCTCTGAACTCTGTCTTTGCGGACCACATAATATCGATTGCAGCCGCATTAAGTCCATTGATTTTCGGCCTCAATGCTTGAGTCTCCGAAATAGCACCTCTCTGAACTTCTTCTTTGCGGACCACATAGAATGGAGTGCGACCGCATTGGTCCTGTTACATTGTGTTTAGACTTGCTCTTGGTACTTGTGCATGTTTCACTCTTTTTTGAGCTGGTTTTGACGAATTATCACCTTAACCCTGCAATCAAGTACAACATGTAAGCCTTTGGGACTATTTTGTACACATTTCTAATCAAAACTCAAGTAAGGAGTGTAAAATGCATTATAATCCCTGTTATCAACTCCCCCAAATTTAAGCTTTTGTTTGTCCTCAAGCAAAGAAAATAAGAACCACCCCTTTAGAGTAAATCCAAGAAAATTCAGCTGACCTAAAGTGACCTCATCTAGTAACAATTGGGACTATCAATTGCCCTCAATTCAAATGAATCATTAACAACATTCAACCTTTTAAGTACCATGGATTTAATGCAACAGAAGAGCATCAAGAGTTGACTCAACACATCAAAGAAACTCTTTCTACTACCTTGGTCATTGTGGAACCCAAACTCATACATCCTCAACTCTCCCTAAGCAAACCTCACCTTAAAGATTGTAGCACTCAGAACGAGGATAGTGGAAACACGCTCATCTCTCTCAAAGAAAGGTGACAAGTCCGGCCCTAAGTACCATAAGCTTGCCCCTTATGTGAGTCACCACTAATGTAAACTTCATTCAACTCAAGATCATATAGGGCTTTTATGGAGAAATAGTGAAGGCTTTTGGTTAGGGTAGGAAAATGTTTGGTCTAAGTAGGTTCTATCTTCCCTTTAGCACTTCTTTTGCTTCATTTTGACACATATTCTCTTGATTTTTTAAGTCCTTTAACTTCTTTCTAATGGGTTAGAGAGACACACTGTCACTCTTTCTTTTTTATTTCAAATCTTTTTCTCCTTTCTCAACTTTTCACACCTTTCATCTCTTTACTTTTATTGAATCCCTTCATTCTTTTCTACATTGCACATTCCTTTTGTCTTTTTTATTTTATTTCTTTTTCATTGCCTTTCCTTTTCTTCATTTTGTATCTTTTACCACTTTGTTGCATTCCTCGTCTCTCCCCCCAAACTTATGCTTTTGCCTTGTGCTAAGGAAAGATCGAGTGCCAAGAGAGGGTATTTTTAGAACAGGTAAAGGCTTGTATCGTGGTTCTTGAAAGAAAAAGGTCTATGGCTCAAAAAGGGTTGACTAGGGATATTATCATTGGTAGGCTATGGGATTGTTCAAGATAACATTCGGATCAAAGAGAACCTATAATCACATCTCAAGTCAAATTACACTTATGATTTCACCTAGACAAACATTCAGGGCAAGTTCTAGACCAATGGCTCGAGACTTGAACTTGTAATTCAAATTCTCACCACACAAGCTTTGGGATTGCTAAAGAAACAGAGTCGGGGGCCCACAACAACTTTAGTTGAGATTTGAGCAACACAATGGTCCCGAAAAACCACTTGATGATTGTCGATCAACACAAGAGTGTCAAGGTCACCACTCTCACCATCCTAAACACAACAATTTGTTTTTGACCATAGGATCGAAGGCAAATATGTTAGGCCCAAGTGAAGCTTTGCTTGAGGCACCCTTAATAACTAACTACTAAACACAAAAAGAAAACAGACTCAAATCCTTAAGAAGGTTGTCATGTCATCCATCATTGGGAAGAGCCACCCGGTTCACACAAAACTCCACCTTTGGAAAGAACCGCGGCATTAAGAAAACCAAAGGCTTATTGCAAAAACTCAAAACAAGAAGCTACGAACATAAAATAAGAAGCTAAGAATGGAAAAATGCGGAAAGTAAAATGAATATGTACAAGAGGGGATTTAGTCGAATATACAATAGGGGGAATGAATATATACATAAGAACATAACTTTATATACAGACCCAAAAGTAAAAAGTACGAAAAGTGCAATAAAATGATAAAGTTATATACATACCAAAGGTAAAAAGAAAGCATAAAGAAAAAAATACTGTCATATATACAGTCATCCACAAATAGGGCTACCCCCTCAAATGAAAGCTGGCATTGTACTCAATGCCAACTAACCAAAATAAGCACAAAATAAGGAAGAGGGGAAAAAGAAACTCCCTGCATAGGATCCTGAGTCTGGGTCCCTAGGTCCTCTATCTGCTCGGGAACCTGTGACTGGCTCCCTGTGATCTGTGTCTCCACTGGGACCTGGGCCTAGACTGAGTCCTGAGCATGTACTGGAATCTGGGGCTGGCTGGAGGAACCTCCCTGCGGGTCCTCCAACTCTATCACTGCATCGTTAGTACGGGGAATCACCCTCTTCCTCTTGGGTGGCCCCTTTCTGACTTTTGCTTTGGATGGGGCTAGGCTGCTGGTGCCGGGTCATGTAATAACAGATCTAGAGGCAGGTGATCCGCCTTCAACCTCTCTACCTCCACCCTCAGCTCCTTCACCGACTCTTTTGAAGCCTGAGTCTTTCTCATTTTCTTCGCCTCCCTAGCAAGCTCCTTCAATGCCTTTCCATGAGAATCAACTGCATCTATGAGCTTCTTTTGGTTATCCATAATCTCCTTCAGAGTGTCCTCCACTGACTGTGGGACCTGTGGCAGAGGAGGTGCTGACTAGGCTGCCATCGTAGTAGATAGTACATATAGCTTAGAATTAGCTGTCTGCATCCAGTTGTTGATGCTGGCGAGGGTCTGGCTCAGGCGGTAGGCAGTCAAGGGGTATGTAGTGGATGATGGAATCTCTGGAGTTGAAGAAGTAGAGGGTCCTGGGGCCATGTCTGGAGTGGCAGAGGCAGGCTGAGTAGGAGCCACTACTACTACTGGCTCTTCAAACTGGCCAGTAGAAGCAGTGGATTTGCCCTTTTAGTTCTTGCCTTTAGGGATGTCATCACCCTGTAGGCTGTATCAGGAGAACGATGCCTTCGCTTTCACTTTGACATCAAATCTCCGCTTCTCCACATCTAAGTCGTCCAAGTACATAGTCAGGAAGTTGGGGAAGGGATAGGATCTGTCACCTTCGTTCACCACCCGGGTAATTACTGGGGACATCACATTCCTGATGTTAATCGGGTACCCCGCCATGATCGATGCCACCAATATAGCTCGGTGGATAGGAAGTGAATTGTTGTGGGTGGTGGGGTCTAGTCTGCTACACACAAATGTTTCCCACCTTTAGCTTCAAAGTTTAATGTTCTCCTCAGAACCTTCTCTCCCACTGTCAACCAATCTGGGGTGGTACCTGGGATAGCCAAGTACTCTACCAACCAAGGACGAGCAGCCTCACCCAATGCCACCTTCTCCAAATACAATGACTCATCCACTTCCGGGAAGCCCAAATAATCATTAATTGTCTTGCCATCAAATTTCACTTTTAAGTTCCGTACCTTAGTCACCGTAGTGCCCTTTTTTATGTGGGCAACATTGGTGTAGAACTCCTTGACTAGGTGCTCATTGGCATCCTCCACATGGCCTATGAAATACTCCTATCCAGCTCTCTCTCTGAACTGCCTCAACACATTGGGGTTGTGAGGCAAAAGGTCCAGGGTGATGAATTTACGCTCAGGTATTAGCTTCCTCTCGGGCCACCACTCTCTGAACATGTGATAGACAACCTCATTCACAAATCTATCCTTCCATGCCTCCGAATTTCTGGTTCTCTCTATCCCTCCTACTTGGGGCTCACCCCCTTCTGCTTTTTCCCCTTCTTCTTCTACGGGCCCCTCTCCGGATAGTGAAGCTTTAAGAGAGGTGGAATATTCATTTCCACTGCCTGCAGCTGAGCCCTCAGACGACTCAGAAGATATGCGCACTGATGCTTGGGCAGTGGGAGAGACCGGAGGTGTATCCCTCAACCTGTTCCTCTCCGGCCAGTCAGGAACATACTCTGGAACGGAGCCTGACGATGCCTCCCGGGAAGGCTCATACTCACTCCCCGATTGGTCAATGGCTCTGTCAGCAGCCTTTATGAGCCTCCGGGTGTTTTTGATGTTTTCCCGGGCTTGCGGGGTCAGTTTGATCATACCCTTTCCTCTACCCCAGGAGGACTCTCCTCTTCCTGATTGTTAATCACCTTTGCCTTGTGATTTCACCATTGTCTACAAAGAACATTTAATTGAGCCTTGTTAGTATCAACATAATCAGTGAAATGCAGAATTGCAGGAAAATTATTGCAGATAGTAAAAAATTGCAGAATGTGGACCGCACAAAATAAAATACGGCCGCAAAGAGGCTACCGCGGACCGCACAAAATGCACTGTGGTCCGCACTGAGGTGAGGTTCAGACTACCCACTCTCTGAATCTATGCACCGCAGACCGCACAAAATGTATTGTGGTTCGCATTGAGGTACCGCGGACCATATAAAATCCATTGTGACCGCGATCCTCTCTTGTCAGAATTTAGAATATTTACCACCGTGGTCCGCACAAAATAGCACTGTGGACCGCACAAAATGCACTGCGGTCCGCATTGAGTGCCCAGCAGCAACACCAACCTAGCGTTCAAGTTTTTCACATTTTTAGTCCAAATTTTTACTTATTAATGATTCCCTAGGCATTGCATCAGTGTTTTAACTACTTAGTCCTAATTAAAACAGGATTAAACTAACCTCTGCTACAGAATTGAAAGAAATACGGGAAGAGAAGGGAGAAAAACTAAGAAAAATAAAAGTTTAAGGAAAATAACAAAATTAAACAACTTAGAAAGAATTAAAGTTACCAGAAGTGAGATGCAATCTTGAATGAGCCTTAGCAGTTAAATTCGTGCAATTTAGAGGGATGAACAGTAATTTTGAAGCTCTGAGAGCAAAAAGGTCGAAAAGTTTGAAATGAGGGCCTCAGGTCCTATTTATAGAAAAAGGTTCTAGGGCCTATCTCACCTACCCACAGCGGACCACACAAAATGCAATGCGACCGCGGTGAAAAACTTTAGAGACTTCTCAATTTTGACAAATCACTCTGCGGTCCGCATTGATTTCTTGCCCCTGCACAAAGGCCTTTGTGGCCACACAAAATGAAGTGTGGTCCGCATTGTAAACTTCAGAGAGTGATCATTTTCCCAAACTTGGTCCTATACTGCATCAACACAATCCTACAACATCTCACAATCAGTCAGTCCAAAAATAAATCCTACACTATAAAGAAAATCACAGAAGAACAAAAAGAAAGACACATGGGTTGCCTCCCAAGAAGCGCCTGATTTAACGTCGCGGCATGACGCAGGTTACCATCAAATCACTTTAGATGAAGAAGTGCTACCACATGGTTGTCATCAATCTTGCCCAGGTAGTGCTTGACCCTATGCCCATTAACTTTGAATACCTCCCCATTTTTGTTCTTCAAGTCAAGTGCACCAAATAGAGTCACAAACACCACTTTAAAAGGTCCGCTCCATTTCGACTTAAGCTTTCTCGGAAACAGACGTAACCGAGAATTGAATAAGAGAACCAAATCACCCACTTTGAACTACTTGGAACGATCATATTTATCATGAAGGTACTTTATCTTGTCCTTGTACAAAAACGAACTGGAGTAGGCATGGAATCGGAATTCATCAAGTTCATTATGCTGCTCCACATGAAGATTTGTTGCCATATCCCATTCAAGATTCAACTTCCTCAAAGCCCACATGGCCTTGTTCTCTAACTCAATCGGTAGATGGCAAGCTTTTCCAAACACCAACCGGTACAGAGACATACCAATCGGAGTCTTGTAAGAAATCATATAAGACCAAAGAGCATCATCCAACTTCTTTGACCAATCGGTCCTATTTACATTGACCGTCTTTGACAATATACTCTTGATTTCCCTGTTTGAGACTTCAGGTTGACCACTCGCTTGAGGATGATAAGGAGTAGAAACTTTGTGATTGACACCATACTTTGCAAGCAAAGTGTCAAAATCTCTATTAAGACCCCTCCATCACTCGTGATTGCACGAGGAGTGCCAAACCTATTAAAAATGCTCTTCTTGAGAAACGTAACAGCACTCAGGGCCTCATTGTTGGGTAAAGCCACGGCTTCAACCCACTTTGAAACATAGTCAATCGCCACAAGAATGTAGGTATTCCCACACGAGCTAACAAACGGGCCCATAAAATCAATGCCCCATACATCAAAAATATCAACTTCAAGGATGGTATTGAGAGGCATCTCTTCTTTCTTCGAAATTCCACCCGCTCTTTTACATTCGTCACACCTCTTCACAAGTTCACTTGCATCTTTGTACAAAGTTGGCCAATAAAACCCGCAACTAAGAACTTTGAAAGCCGTCCTTGCCCCGCCATGATGGACACCATAGAGAGAGGAATGACAAGCCTCTAAGATACTCAATTGCTCTTCCTCCGGGACACACCTTCGGATCACACCATCCGTGCAAATCTTGAACAAGTACGAATTATCCCAATAGAAATCCAAACTATCCCGTTTGAGCTTCTTCATTTGGTTAGAAGAGAGCCCACACGAGATTATACCTGTCACAAGGAAATTAGCAACGTCCGCAAACAATGGCATACCATTCACCGACACCGAAAGGAGTTGTTCGTAGGGAAATGAATCGTTAATATCTAGGCCATCACGAGGCCTCCTCTCCTCCTCCAAGCGGGACAAGTGGTCTGCCACTTGGTCTTCACTACCCTTCTGGTCCACAATCTCCAAATCAAACTCTTGAATTAATAGGACTCATCGCATCAGTCTAGCTTTGGAATCCTTCTTCGTCATCAAGTACCAGAGTGCGGCATGATCGGTATGGACTATGACCTTGTCACCTACAAGATATGGCCGAAATTTCTCCATCGCAAACACAATAGCCAAAAGCTCTTTCTCAGTCACCGTGTAGTTCACTTGAGCATCATTCATTGTCTTGCTCGCATAGTACACCGGATGAAACATTTTGTTCACTCTTAGACCCAAAACCGCCCCAACCGCAACATCGTTCGCATCACACATGAGCTCAAAAGGCAAGCTTCAATTAGGTGCGGTAATAATAAGAGTGGTGGTCAACTTGTGCTTGAGAAGTTCAAAAGCTTGCATACATCTCTCATCGAACACGAACTTGGCATATTTTTCCAATAACTTGCATAAGGGATTCACTACCTTCGAAAAGTCTTTGATAAATCTCCGGCAGAACCCCGCATGCCCAAGAAAACTTCGAACTCCCTTGACAGAGGTAGGGGAGGGAGCCTTGAAATCACATCAATTTTTGCTTTGTCCACCTCTATACCATGCTTTGAAATTTTATGCCCAAGAACTATGCCCTCTTCCACCATAAAGTGGCATTTCTCCCAATTAAGAATAAGATTGGTTTCTTCACAATGGGCCAACACTCTATCAAGATTTTTCAAATATTCCTCAAATGAATCACCTACAACACTAAAGTTGTCCATGAACACCTCCAAAATATCTTTCATCATATCGGTGAAAATGGCCATCATACATCGCTGAAATGTAGCCGGTGCATTACACAACCCAAAAGGCATCCGAGAAAAGGCAAAGGTGCCATATGGATAAGTGAATGTGGTCTTCTCCTGATCTTCCAGAGCAATTAAGATTTGGTTGTACCCAGAATACCCATCCAAGAAACAGTAGAAGGCACGCCCAGCAAGTCGATCTAACATCTGATCAAGAAAAGTCAGTGGAAAGTGATCCTTGCGGGTCACTTTATTCAACTTGTGGTAGTCCATGCATACCCTCCAACTGGTGACAGTCCTGGTAGGAATCAACTCATTTTGCGAATTTGCAACCACGGTCATGCCACCCTTCTTCGGTACACATTGCACCGGCGAAGTCCAAGAGCTATCAGAGATGGGGTAAACAACCCCGACATCCAACCACTTGATCACCTCTTTTTTCATAACTTCTTGCATTGCCTTGTTCAACCTCCTTTGATGTTCCAAGGAGGGTTTTGTATCATCTTCCAGAATAATTTTGTGCATACAGAATGCGGGGCTTATCCCCCGAATATCAGCTAAGGTCCATCTAATTGCCTTTTCCCGCTTTTGAAGCACCGCCAATGTGGCATCAACATGCATGTTAGTAAGACAAGAGGAAAGAATAACTGGCAAAGTAGAACTAGGGCCTAAAAAGTCATACCTGAGGTGTGGAGGCAACGACTTCAACTCCAACACCGGAGGTTCCTCAATTGAAGGTTTTGTTGGTGGAGTCTTTCTATTCTCAAGATCCAAGATAGTTTCTTAGGCTCATAAGAGTAAGAGCCCATTCCATGTAAAGCATTCACACACTCCACTCGGCCTTCATCATCATTTACTTCAAGACTCAACAATACGGCCTCTAGAGGGTCCTCCACATTGATCATTGCACTTGTATCATCAACTATCAGTGCCGTGACAAGGTCCACAAAAGAGCACACCTCAGAACTGTTGGGCTGCTTCATTGACTTGCACACATGAAAGATTATTTTCTCATCACCCACCCAGAAGGTGAGTTCCCCTGCTTCCATATCAACTAAGGCCTTCCCAATAGCAAGGAAAGGTCTTCCCAATATGATTGGAACTTCATAATCTACCTCACAGTCCAAGATCACAAAATTATCTGGCAAGATAAATTTGTCCACCCGGACAAGAACATCATCAATAATACCCAATGGTCTTTTCATAGTTCTATCTGTCATTTGCAATCTCATGGAAGTCAGCCTCGGTTGCCCAATACCCAAAGTCTTAAAAACTGAGTGGGGCAACAAGTTGATACTTGCCCCCAAATCACATAGAGCCTTAGCAAAGTCCGCACTCCCAATGGTGTAAGGAATGGTGAAAGCACCAGGATCTTCAAGCTTCGGAGCCATTGATTGCACTATTGCACTAACCTGGTAGGTCATCTTGATAGTTTCACAATCCATGGATCTTTTCTTTGTCACCAAGTCCTTCATAAATTTAGCATAGCCTGACATTTGTTCAAGAGCCTCCACCAAAGGCACATTAATGGATAAGCTCTTCATCATGTCAATGAACTTTTTAAACTGATTCTCATTTTTCGGCTTCGCGAGCCTTTGAGGATAAGGTGGAGGTGGCCTTGACAAAGGAGCCTTGGCTTTAGGCACAACCGGTTCCGGCATGTCTATTACGTGTTCCCTAGACGGATTCACACCATTCTGAGTCTCCACATCGATATCTTGAATATCAATCCTCACTTCTTCATTCACATTCTCATAAATCACATTTTCAACCACCAAAGGAATCTCATCTTCTTGCTACTCAACTTCATCACTCAAATTTAATTTTTGCTTGGAGGCATTCACATCACCGCCTTTTCCACTTCTTGTAGGTACCGCCATAACATAATTGTTCCCACCCTTCGGGTTAACTACCGTATCACTTATAGAGCCCCCTTAGGGCGAGTATTCAAGGATTGTGAGATTTGGCCTAATTGAACCTCCAAGTTTCTAATTGAAGTATTGTGGGAAGACAACTGAGCATCAGAGTCTGCATTCTTTTTCATCATCTGTTCAAACATCATTTCAATTCTCCTCATTTCGTTGTTGGAAGAACTAGGACCTTGGGATGGAAATAGGGGTGGATTGTTCGGTTGTTGGTACATTGGGGGCCTTTAAAAGTCTTGCCCCCGGTTTCCTTGATTGTCATTGTTCCAACCTCCCTGATTGTTGTTACCACCCCAGTTGTTATTGTTGCCATTCCAATTACCTTGATTGTTCTGATTGCCCCAATTGGAATTTTGGTTGTTGTTCCCCCAATTACCATTGCCTTGTTGTTGTTGATTGCCCCAATTGCCTTGGGGTCTCCATTGTTGTTGGTTGAAAGAATTGCCCCTTTGACCTTGATAGTTGTTCACGTATTGCACCTCTTCATTCTGCCCATCATAACCATCATCCTGGAATCCACCGCAATCATTGTCAAATTGATCTGAACCCACTTGGTTTTGTTGAGCTCTTTGTCTTCTTTTGTTCACTAGCATGTTGACACCCTCCATAGCATTTACTTGGCGCTGATTTTGAACTTGTTGCAAGTGTGCCTTTGCTAACTGGTTCATTGTAGTTGTCAACTCTGCTATAGCCTGCCCATGGTCATGTAGCTCTTTGTGCAAGTGAGTAACCGTGGAGTCACCCTGGGGCACATTGGCTCTACTTTACCAAGTGAAGGACGTGTCAGCCATCTCGTCAAGAATGTCACAAGCCTCATCATAAGACAACTTCATGAAGTTGCCCCCAGCAAGTTGGTTTACTATGTACTGGTTTATTGTAGAAAGTCTGTTGGGTCATTGCCTCAGTCATATCATTGTTGGGGCATTCCTTTACCATTGTTCTACAGCGCTCCCAAATCTCATGAAATGGTTAGGTGGGCTCCTGCTTGAAGTGTAAGATCTCATCTCTCAATGCTGCCATGTGCCCCGGTGAGAAAAACTTTGCAATGAACTTATCCGCCAACTCATCCCAAGTAGTGATGGAATGGTTGAGAAGTCGCTCAAGCCAATCCAATGCCTTTCCTCTAAGTAAGAAAGGGAAGAGTCTCAACCGAAGTGCATCCTCATACACATTAGTTCGCTTGCTCCCCCAACATGTATCCACAAACCCCTTGAGATATTTGTAAGCATTCTGATTGGCAGCGCCTGTGAAATACCCACGCTACTCCAGCAATGTCAGCATCACATCGGTAATTTAAAAATTGCCTGCTCGGATCCGGGGTGGGACAATTGCACTTGCATAGCCTTGGTTGGGAAGCACTCGAGGAGCCACTCTTGGAGGTGGCCGGGGAGGGTCTGAAATATTATCATTGGCATGACGGCCTCTCCTTTGTCCTTGAGGCATAATAAGGACCTCATCATCAACATTGTCATCTACCTCCTCCCCCAACGGAAGAACTCCAAGAGGTGTGTTGTTTAAGTTTGCTGCCAGTTTGCACCTGAAGTTGTGACACACACAAATTAGTAACACAGAAGGAAAGAAGAACAATACACAAAACTATTTAGATAGATAGCCAAAATTGTTAGCTCCCTGGCAACGACGCCAAAAAGTGATCGAGGCCAACCCTACACTACTACAAAGTAGCGAGAGTGGTCGAAGCAGCTTTTACCCGAGAAGGTCGGGATCGATTTCCACATGGAGCTAGAAATGGGAATTGAGTTTTTATCTAAATTGGAGATGCGTAATTGCTCTTAATTGCACTTCTAATCATAGTTGGTTTTGATATTACTTCTAAATGTATACTAGTAAAATGCTAAATTAAGCTAAGTTAAGCTAAGAGTAAGATACTTGAAGGGTTGTCTAAATAGTTAAAAGGCACTAGGAAAGTGACTTTCTCCTAGGAAGACACTTGACGGGTTCTCGAGTCTAAGGCTAGGTTGTCATGTTGGGGATTACGATATAACCATTGCACGATACTACTCACTCTATATCTCTCGGTAGTTTGAGTGATTTTACCCTAATTGACTTCCCCAAGACCAATTGGGTATGATAATTTGTGCAAGCAATTGAGGTTCAAGTCGAGTATTACTATCTTTAGGTTTAACCTTTAATTGGGGATATCAATCTCTTGAATATGCCCCAATTCCTTGTTGGACTAATTTTCCTAGACTTAGGCTCTCTTTCTCAAGAAGAGCCCAAGTCAAATAGGCACAATTAGTGTTTGCAACCACTAATTCAATATTAAAACCATAAATTAGTCCAAATATCAAACACCCATAAACATTCAAGCCTTAAAACACAAGACTCATCAAATACCCACACTAGGGTTGAGCCACAATCCAAGCTAATGGGTCTAGCTGCTCATGATAATAGAAGAAAATAAAGAAATAGATGAACAAAACCCCATAATATTTAATTACAAGCTAAAACTTGAAGATTCAATGGAAAAACTATTGTAAAATTACTCAAAATGGTAAAGGAACACTGTTCACGAGCGCATCAGCTAAGTAAAATACAACTGATGACCTAAAAATGGGGAAAAAAACTATTTATACTAGGTCGAATTTTCTGGATAAAAATACCCCTGCGAGGGTAGTGCGGACCGCACAAAATCAAGTGCGGCCGCACTGAGGCTCTTGGCTTTAAACTTTTGCTCTCTGAACTTGGCCACCGCGGCCGCGGTGGCTTCTATTGCGGTCCTCACAAAAAGGATCGCGGACCGCATTGGCAGTGATTCCCCAAATTGGCAACTCTCTGAACTCTGTCTTTGCGGACCGCACAATATCGAGTGCGGCCGCATTGAGTCCATATCTTTCCGACCGCAATACTTGAGTCTCCGAAATAGCACCTCTCTGAACTTCCTCTTTGTGGACCGCACAGAATGGAGTGCGGTCGATTGGTCCTGTTACACTGTGCTTGAACTTGTTCTTGGTACTTGTGCATGTTTCACTCCTTTTTGAGCTGGTTTTGACGAATTGTCACCTTGTTAACCAAACCGTGCAATCAAGTACAACATGTAAGCCTTTGGGACAATTTTATACACATTTTTAATCAAAATTCAAGAAAGAAGGAGTGTAAAATGCATCATAATCCCTAATTATCATTCGCATAGAAGGAAATTCCTTCAGACAAATTTTACTCTTCGCGTTCGCGAGAGTTCCTTCGTGAATGCGAAGAAGGAACCATCTGTGCACCTGCAACAACATCAGAAATTTCTAAGTCCAAAACATCCTGAACCCCATCCGAAACTCACCCGAGCCCTCGGGGCTCCAAACCAAACATGAATACTAACCTAAAAACATTATACGAACTTACTCGTGCGATCAAATCGCCAAAATAACATCTAGAACTACAAGTTTAGCATCAAAATCAAAGAAAAATATCAAGAACTCTTAAAGTTCCATTTTCAGAACTGAGGGTCCGATTCACGTCATATGAATTTCGTTTCTTACCAAATTTTACAGGTACAACTTAAATACCATATTAAACCTGTACCGGGCTCTGAAACCAAAATACGGGCCCTATACCATCAAATTCAAACATTTTTAAATTTCCAAAAACTCTTATAATTTCATTGAAATAATTTCTTTCAAAAATTTATTTCTCGGGCTTGGGACCTCGGAATTCAATTCCGGGTATATGCCTAAGTCCAATATTTTTCTACGGACCCTTCGGGACTGTCAAATCATGGGTCCGGGTCCGTTTACCTAAAATGTTGATTAAAGTCAACTTAAATTTAATTTTAAAGGCAAAATTAGAATTTTTCTCAAACTTTTCACGTAAGGGCTTTCCGGATATACGTTCGGACTGTGTACGCAAATCGAGGTGATACAAAAGGAGGTTTTAAGGCCACAAAACACAGAATTGACTTTTAAAATGAGAGATGACCTTTTGGGTCATCACAATATTCTCTGTGTGTTATAGATTTCGGGGGCTCGTGGGATCATTTCTTACCACTTGCGGAGTTTGCCTACAATAACAATTACTAGTCGATCATTCAGATGGATCCCTATGAGGCATTATACGGGAGGCGGTGTCGATTGCCAGTTGGATGGTTCGAGCCGGGGGAGGCTCGTTTGTTGGGTACAGATTTGGTACAGGATGCCTTGGATAAAGTCAAGATTATTCAGGATCGACATCGCACAGCTCAGTCCAGGCAGAAGAGTTATGCCAACCGTAGAGTTTGTGATGTTGCATTCATGGTCGGAGAGAGGCTGTTGCTCCGGGTTTCACCCATAAAGGGTGTGATGAGGTTCGAAAAGAAGGGCAAGTTGAGCCCTAGGTATATCAGACCTTTTGAGATTCTTCAGAGAGTGGATGAGGTGGCTTACAAGCTCGCATTGCCACCTAGTTTATCAACAGTCCATCCGGTGTTCCATATTTCCATGCTCCAGAAGTATCACGGTGATCCGTCCCATATGTTAGATTTCGGTTCAGTTCAGTTGGACAAGGATTTGACTATGAGGAGGAGCCGGTGGCTATTCTAGCCCGGCAGGTTTGTCAGTTAAGGTCAAAGAGTTATCCTTCAATTCGAGTGCAGTGAAGAGGTCAGCCCGTCGAGGCAGCTACTTGGGAGTCCGAGTCGGACATGCAAAGTAGATATCCACACCTTTTCACCAGTCTAGGTACTTTTCTATGTTCGTTCGAGGATGAACAGTTATTTTAGAGGTGGAGAATGTGATGACCCGATAGGTCATCTAGAGTTTTAGAACCTAATTCTATGTTTCGAAGCCTTAAATACCTCGTTTTAGCATTCATCTATTTGCGTGCGCAACCCAAGCATTTTTCTGAAAGGCGTTTAGTTAAAAATTGATAAAATATGAAATTTTGCCTTAAAAATCTATTTGAGTTGACTTCGGTCAACGTTTTGAGCAAACAAACCTGGATCCGTATTTTGACGGTCTCGGTGGGTTCGTATCATGATTTGGGACTTGGGCATATGCCTGGAATCGAATTCGGATATCCCTAGCTCGAGTTTTCGTATTTTGTTGAAAAATTAAAGTTTGAAGGCGTGATGAATCTAAAAGTTTGACCAATATTTGACTTTGTTGATACCAGATCTGTATTTTGGTTTTAGAATCCGATATAGTTTCGATACTATATTTATGACTTGCCTGTCGAATTTGGTGAGAAACGAAATTAGTTTGACGTGATTCGGACTTCCGGTTGTTAAAATAGCAATTCTAAAGTTTTCTTGAAAATTTCACTTGATTTGGTGTCTGATTTATAGTTCTAGGTGTTATTTTGGCAATTGGATCACGCAAGCAAGTTCGTATGATGTTTTTGAATTTGTGTGAGTTTGGAGCCCCAAGGGCTCGGGTGATTTTTGGATAGGCTACGAAGTGAGTTTTGGACTTAGGAAAATAGTTGGTATATCTGGTTTTGGTGATAGTCTCTGACCTCGCAATTGCGAGGTCAGTGTTCGCAATTGCGAGGTCTGGTTTTGCGTACCACTTCTTCGCAATTGCAAGATCAGAGACCAGCACCAGAACCAGATACACCAGCTATTTTCATAAGTCCAAAACTCATTCCGTAGCCTATCTGAAACTCACCCGAGCCCTCGGGGCTCCAAACCAAACATGCACACAAGTCCAAAGACATCATACGAACTTGCTCGAGTGATCAAATTGCCAAAATAACACCTATAACTATGAATCGGACACCAAATCAAGTAAAATTTTCAAGAAAACTTTAGAATTGCTATTTTAACAACCGGACGTCCGAAACACGTCAAACTAACTCCGTTTCTCACCAAATTCGTCAGGCAAGTCATAAATATAGTATCAGACCTATATCGAGTTTCAGAACCAAAATACGGACTCGGTACCAACAAAGTCAAACATTGATCAAACTTTTAGATTCATTAAGTTTTCAAACTTCAATTTTTCAACAAAATACGAAAACTCGAGCTAGGGACCTTTGAATTCGATTCCGGGCATACGCCCAAATCTCAAATCACGAGACGGATCCACCGGAGTCAAAATACAAATCCGGGTCCATTTTCTCAAAACGTTGATCGAAATCAACTCAAATAGATTTTTAAGGCAAAATTTCATAATTTATCAATTTTTAACATAAAAGCCTTACGAAAAAATACCAGGACTGTGCACGCAAATCGAAGAAGGCTAAAATGAGGTATTTGAGGCTTCGAAATACAGAATTAGGTTCTAAAACTCTACATGACCTATCGGTCATCACAGTAGGAGTGTTAGCAACAATTTCCCACGTGAGAGTAAAAAACTTATCTTTTATATTTGAAAATATTATTTGAAAGGGAAAATATTTTCAAAGAATTTTACATCTCGTAAGATATAAATTTTAGAATGAATGGGATCAAAACATTGGTGTGCGTAATGAATTTGCCAAAAACCTAAATAGACACATGGAGTTGACCTAGACTCGAGTTAATGTGTGGTGTAAGGCTTAAGCCAGGGGTAACATAGACAACTAAAGGTTCTAATTGAGTCGTACTTAGGTGTGTGACACCAAATAAATTTTCAAATAGTGATTTTTGTATTAGAAGTGGTGTAGGTAGTGGATTGATTAAATAGTTTGCGTGTTGGCAGGTAAACGACCAAAAAAATTAAGGTAAGGATGTCTCATGTAAGAGTATTTAGGCAGTTTCAACAATGTGTCTATGACGACGCTCGTCTATAGCCATTCTTTGCGGTGTATAAGGAGGAGATACAAGGTGTTCAATTTTACTTTTTTTGGAGACACGGATCAAGACGTTTGTATTCATCTCCTTCATAAGTATAAAGAGAAATAATTTATTTTTTTGAAAAAAAATTCGATTAAGGGATGAAATTTGGAAACAATATCGCGAACCTCATGTTTGTTTTTAATCGTGTACAACCAAATATATTTGGTGTACTTATCAATGAAACACAATAATATACTCCTTCTATTCCAGTTTATGTGAACCTATTTTCTTTTTGCTCTGTTCCAAAAAGAATGACCCCTTTCTAAATTTGGTAACAATTTAGCTTAAACTTACAATTCTACCTTTAATGAGAAACTTTTATAACCACACAAATCCTCTGAGCCCCTTTTTAACTTGTTTAGGATCACAAATTTCAAAAGTCTTCATTTTTTCGTAAACTTCGTACCCAGTTAAACAGGTTACATAAATTGAAACGGAGGGAGTAGTTTTTTTTATCAATGGAAAGAATAGGTGATGGACCCACAAATCACTAAAAGTTATTTGTAGTGAAGAAGTACTGTTTAGATACAAATAATTAAATGAAAATTATTGAACTTTATTTTAACAACAAGAATTACATAAAGTAAACTTGTCTGCTAATGAAACTGCCAGAGAATATTTATTCAAAACAAAGTTCAGAATTTTTGAATGGGGATGACCAAGACGACGATGCCAAACACGACGAGGAGCTGTTGTAGTAGTGACTTGAACAGTAGGCTTGTTAACAATGAAGTTGGCCATTCGTAAAGTTCATTCTTATTCCGGCTGGATACCAGCGAAGTCCGCGTTTTCAAGTCCTTCACAAAGAAAGAAAAGGGAAGAATTCAATCGAAGTTAAATTATCTTGACAAAATTTTGACACAAAAATAATATTTATTTGATAGCAGGTGCACACAAATTGTCAGTTAGTTTAAAAGCTTTATTTGATGCAATTAATTCAGTAGAACCATGATGAGTAATTGGAATTTTTTTACCATCTCCCATAGCTATGCCTTCCGAACCATTATATTCTTCAATATTGGTAGGCTATGTGGTGACATGATGAGTAGCACCAGAGTCGAGAATTCGTTGGTTGGCTGCTGCTTGTGTACCTGAAAGAAAATTTGCCTTCGCCTCTAAATGATTATGAGAATGTGACCTGCAAACATTTGCAGTGTGACCTTGTCTGTTGCATAACTAACAACGAACAGAGTTATTGGTGGAATTGTTGATTGTGTAACGCCCTTGAGTAGGAGCATTAGTACGATTGTTATAACGCCATTGTGAGTTATTGTTAGGTCGACGAACAGTGCAGTTGTTGGAATTGGTGGATTTGTTGCGAGTTACCAAAGCAGCAGTAATCGAAGTGGTTTCCTTCTTCAATTCCTCATGTTTGATAAAGAGCTCATGTTCAATTAGTTTGGCATACTGATCACGCCCAACTATGCCTTATAAAAAATACTAAGCGATCATTATAAATATATTCCGATTAACAAGTCTGGAGTCGAATCTCACAGAAAACTAAGGCTTAGCTACAATTGTTCAATATTGCTAAGAAACACAAGCTTGAATAATTCCTAAGTTATAATATTAAGATTCTTATATCTAATTAACTAAATAATTAAAGTAGTAGATTAATACTAAAGATACTACGGGTTGGAGAAAAGATTAAGGAGGTCTAGAGTTATGATTTCCCCAATTGTGGAAACCCTTTCCGCTAAGTCTTCTATAATTTCGCCTAAGTATTCTCTACCGATCATGAGCGCTCTGAATGTCGTAATTCTCTCTTGAGTAATTACCACAATTTACTAGATATATTCTTTCGAACTACGCTAGCTGGCCCTAAGTTACAGCTCACTCGGATCGCACCAAAGTTTCGTTATTCCTAATCCCACCTTTAAACACTCCATATTGATCTCTCATATACGTTAGAAGTGATGTTGTTCAACAACTACCTAAATATGCACTCTCTTCCGAGTAATACATACTAAATAGGCACAGTCGATTGAGAGCTCTTCAACCAGCCACAATATAAACGTAGTTGAACAAATAGAGAAATTCAACAGCTCAATTATATAAAAACATAAAAAGAATTTATCCTACAAAAGGTTCTATCAAAACTCTAGATAATAAATTAGGTATTCATAATAGTATGCATAACAACAATACTAGAATTCATAACCAATAATGGAAATAGGAAGAAGGAAGTGAAAAACTCGTAGAAGGATTATCCGCCTTGCTCCTAGTGTGTTCTTGCCTCCTTAAGACGAATCCCTGGTCTAAGGGCAGTCTCTCCCTCAAAATTAATGTTTAATGACTATTTATATATGTAGAAAAAAGATCCAAATAAAAATAAACAAGTCCAAAACTAAATAGAAGATAAAATAGGCTTTAAAATCCGGAACATGCGAACACCTCGCTCTGGACTGCGCCTGGCGAGCTCAAATGCGCGAAACAATCTCGCGTCAGCCCTCGCGACGCGAGCTTAAACGCGAGAAAGTTGCCTCATGTCGCCTGACTTCTCCAATTCGTTGCTTAACTTTTGCTTCAGCTTTCATTTTTGATTTCTACCTTTCTCTCTCTCATTTATTACTCTTCAAATTCTTTTTTTGTCAATTGACTTTCTTTGTCTTCTTTTATAATATTCAACTTCATTCATTGTCCCATAATTTAATAATCATAAACTATTTTTGTAGTGTATAAAACACATATAAAATCTCTACTTTGCTCTCAATTTCATCTTCAATATACCTACACATAAAATAGACTCAATTAAGTACAAATATAATATAGTTTAGCATTAAAGCACCTAAATGTAAGGTAAGTAATACACTAAAAATATATAATTATAGTCAAACAACACTACCCCACACTTAACATTGCTTGTCCTCCAGTCAGCTAACACTTTACACTATCTTTGAGCACTTTATTTTTACACAATTGAGGCACACTACACCAATGACTATGGTTGATAGCAACAAATAGCAATAATGAAACATTAGCATATGCAATCACATACACTTCCCTTTTCTTATTCCATACTTCAAAAATATGCAAACAAAGACAACATGCTCCTAACAATTCTAGCCTCAAAAACCAACTCAATGTCATAATACACTCATGGCTTGAACACCCGACATCCTAGAGAGAAGTCTAATAATGTTATCTATCCCTTGTGAAACCATGTTCCCTCACAACAAGAGCAAAAGAGTAAGTTGAATCCACGCATTCGAATCTCGTGATCAAATATAATTTAAGGACTCATATATATCAAAGAAAATCTCTCACTCTCACAAAAGAAGTCACATGCATGCAATTGGCACCATAGGCTTGCCCTTAATGTAAATCTCTACTAATGTAGGCTCACTCGATCTACAATCAATTAGGACTTTTTTATGATTGTAATGTGGGCTAAGAGTCGGGAAGGACATATTTAGGAATAGTGGATAACCCTCCGAACCACTTTAATACATTACATAATCAACTATAAGCGCAAATTCTTCAATCGCAATTTTATTTTCACAACTAAAATCATCCCAACAATGTTCGCTCTTTCTTTAAGCATTACTTTAATTCATACCCACTAGCCAGAACAAGACAATAATTTATTCATCTATATATTTTTTTCTCTTTTGCAATTTTCACTAGTGGTGTATTCTTTTACAAAACAAGTGCACCTTTCTTCTTTTCATTAGTTCCACTCAAAAGTCACTCCACACTTAGTCTCTTCTTATTTAAAGTGCTTTAAGAGGTAAAAGGATCAAAACAATATCAATTAAGAACAAAAAGGGTATAGGCTTGTAATGTGGGTGCTAAATAAAAGTCTATAGACTCAAAAGGGTTAACTAGGGATAAATTTTATTTATGGTAAACAATAAGCTCAAAAAGATCAAAGAAAGTCTAAAATCATTTTTCAAATCGAGCATCACCTAAAATTTCGCTTCGACTCACATACTGCGCAAGTTCTAGACTCAATCACAATGACATAGACAATACAAAAACTCACTTCACACGCGGCACATGACTCACTAAGGATGGTCTCATTCTAACTCTCAAGCAATGCAAGGATTCACGAAACCATGAGATATTAATTATGAGCACGTGATTTTTGCCCTATGAGAACTACTCCCAAAAATTCAAAATAAAATGGTTTTGTGTTGTTTGTAATTTATTTGTATTTTTGTCGGCGCATGTTTATTTCTATTTTAAATGAGAAAAATACAAAAAATATGTGTTTGCATGTGCATTTAGGGTTTAATTTTACAATTTAGGAATTAATTAAACAATCAAGTTTGTTTTATGAAATGGAAAAATCACAAAAAAAAAATATATGTACTTTGCATTTTAGCATTTAATGTCCGAATTGTGTAATTTTATCTTTATTTGATGTTTAATTTCGTGGGGTAGCTATTATTAAGAGTTAATGTTTTAGTTAATTGTCAATTTTATAATTTAATTAGGATTTTTAGTTGAAAAGGAATTAAAAGAAAATGAAAGAAAAAAGAAGAAAAGAGTGAAATTTGGGCCAGTTTTCAGTGCAAAAAATCAGGCCCAAATCACCCATGGACCAGGTCCAGTTTGGCCTGGCCAGAGACGTCTTAAAACGACGTCGTTGGTCACTCTTAATCAAGGCCGTTGGATTAAATCGATCCAACGGCTGAGATTCAATCTCCCTTACCCGTTTTGACCCAACCCGGACCGCCCCAGTACTACTCCAAACGACACCGTGTCTGTTAAATGAATTGATCCAGGCCGTTGGTTGTGCTTGATCCAACGTCCAGGATTAAAACACCCCCCCCCGTATATAACCTTGATTCCTTACCCCCACGCCCCCTAAACCAACCCCCCTTCACTTTTTCGTCCCTGAGCTTCAGAGACCAAACATATCCTCCGCCTCTTGCCACCGTGCACCGCCCACCGGAAATCGCCTCACGGCGGTTCTGGTGGTCCAAACAACCCCATCTTTTCACCACTGATTCCCCTCGACCTCCCCATTCCGAATCCCTAACTCTTATCCTTCGAATCCCAGCCGTGTGCTTCGAATATTAGATCGAAAATTAGGCCGAAACCCTAGTTCGTCCAATGACCCCAAAATTAACACCCCTAGAACATCTAACCACCCCCAATCCAAATCCAGTACCCGTTTGCTTCAAATCGTCCTCAAACTTCTCGAATCTTCATTTGAAGGTTCGAGCAAAACCTGGACCTACCCCAATTCACCCTGAACTCCCACCCTGGCACCCCCTGACCTCCCTTATACCCAAAACACACTTGGTTCCGTTCGAATCTTGCTAGAACCATCCGAACCCCAAATCGAACCCCCAAGAACCCTAGAAAATCAAAGGTTGAGGTTTGTCCGAAGAAAAGGAATTTGGGTGTCCAGTGGACCTTAGTCGAAGTGTTCTCAGTTGAGAACACTCGATTAAGGTCCGTTAGACCTCAAAAAAGGTCTGAGTCAGAGTCCAAGTCAGGATCTTCTAGTCTCCGAGTTCCTGAGGTATTTTCCTTTTTCTGTTTGTTCCATTTTTGTGTTTGTTTATTCTGTTTACTTTGTTTAAATGCAGCTTTATTGACTTTTCAATTTTTGTCGATTGATTCTGTCTTTCTTCATCAGACCTTTTATTTGATCCAATTGTATCATTGCTTTTGTTTGTTGTCGATTGTTATATATTATAATTTGTGTAATCGATTGAATAAGTGTCGTCGATTAGTCTGGTATGCTTGAATGTTAGTTTAGCATGATAATAGTCTAATTCGTGGATCATTCTTGTCTATTTCCCTCCTGCCTCGTTTGTGTTCTAAAGTTTGTATTAAAATGAGCTCGTTGATTTATTTGAACTTAGAACTGAACCTGTTTGTATATTCAGTTCATTGAACTGGATTTATTGGTCATTTGTTATCCTGAGTTACTGCTGATTTGAATTGGTTATAGTTATCGAAGCTTGTTGGATTCAGCTTAGTTGGTTGAATAGTTTAGAGTTGAAAGGTTCAATGCAGAGTGAAAGGGATTGGGTAGGGCAGTAATTTCAGGGACATTAGGAGGGTATTTTGGGATTGAAAGATTTGAAAGTTAAATGTTCTAATAGTAGGGTACTAAAATACCATTAAACTAATGAAATAGTTTAAAATAGTAGTGGGGGGTTTAAAGGCTGTGTAAGGGAGCATGGGCACCATTTCACAAGGTTTAAGGGATTTGAATAGAAAAATAGGCTGCCCATACCCGCGTGGGATTAATAAATAAAAAGAAGTTTAGTGGGAAACAAAATAGATTCTAGTGGAATTGAAAAGAGATCATGGGCAGAATTAGCTTAAAAAATTCTGCCTAAGTGCCCTTGAGGGCTGGAGTCAGTTTTTGGTTATATATAGAGTCATTTTTAGACAAAGAGGGGGAATTTAATTCTGAAAATCTGAAGAGAGACCTGGAGAGAGGAAAAAGTGAATCTGAGAGGAATATTTTTGAGTCGTGAATCAGTTATGAGAGAGAGTTTAAAAGAAAGGGTACTGTTCCATTGAGTTCTAGGCAGAATTCATTTTGGAGAGTTTTGGGAGTTGAAAAAGAATAGCTATTGTTTCATTGCCTTGCTTAGGATCTGAAATAGCTAGAACCTTTCTTCCTTTTACTTCTGCTCTATACTTGGAGTCGTTTATAGGATTGGATCTATTTGTTTGAATCAAAATTCAATACCAGTTGGTTTGGTCAAGGTTGTGTTTGGGTGTTCTCTTTTGGTTTCTACTGGGTTCATACTATTCCTGGTTTGGTCAAGTTAAGCTCTGGGTTGTTGTTGATTTCTGCCCGTTACTGCTGCTTGTTGATTGTTGAATACCATTTGACTACTTGTTGCTGACCTCTTCTTTTTTATTTGATTCGATTTCCAGGTACACATCTCAGATTGTTTGAATGTATTGTCTCCTGTCGGAATAGCGAAAATGAAACTGAAGTTTTCTGCTGTAGATCTGTTGTCCTCATAGTTTCATTATGTTTTTTATATAACTTATGTAGTTTGGTTTGCTTTATGCTGTAATTAATTGGGGTGTATAACTGGACTGATTAAGTTGAATTATGTAGGCTGCTGGACTATTAATTTATGGTTATTCTAGCTTTAGACTTAGTATGGTTAGTATTTATTTAGTTGAGCATTTGGCTGTTTAAAATTTAAGAACCAAAAGCAGTTTAAAATTACAACCAAGTTGAAAGCAGGAGGCACTGACCACATCAAGTTCATTTCTAAGCCAAACGTGCTTCAGTAGTTGGAATTTTGACATAATGGTTAATATTAGTTCAGGGCTTAAACCATTTCTCATGAGTAAGTTTCTTTTATTTTGATTGGCATGTGAACTCAAATGGTCCTCCTAAATTAATATTAGTGTTTGAGTATAAGTCCGTGAAGCAATGGTCAAGTCTGTTAAGTTTTGGTCCATAAGTTGGTCAATTTGATATAGGTAGCATAAGTTGAATCCATGTGATAATTGTGTTCTCTATTTCGATAGCAGGTTCATTAATGCCAATTAGTAATATTAGTTCGGATCAACCTAAAAAATAACCGGGTTTTCATGATCGTGTTTCCAGTAGCTAATACATAAGTATTCTGAGTCTTAAACTAGGATTCTAGGGATCACTATTTCATTAATTTCTAATAAGTAAATGCGGCTTCTCCTTGATTCTAATTGTTAAGCACGTTTGAATAATCTGGATAATCTCAGTGAATAAATTAGGATTTCTTTTTTTTAAGACGAATAAAGTAAAAAATTATAGATTGCTTTAGGTTTGCCCTTTTAAAATAATGAGATGAGCCCCGCCAAATAAAGCACCTAGATTGCGGGGCCCTCGATAATTGTACATATTAAAATACTTAGATTTCGGGAGAGGCCGTTTAGCGAGTTTCACGGTAGTTTCCCAAAATAACAACGCGTTAGTCTCTTTAGGCGCGTACTTTAGATAACATTACCTTCCAAAAAACCCGGGTGCAAATTTATGTGACCCAAATCCAAATCTCAACGAAGTCAAAATGTGTCGTTAATCACAGGTACATTGATTGTGACGTGGTTCGAGATGCATTTCCACGACGTTGCAAATTCCTTTGAAAATAGTGAATGAGACGAGCCTCGGCAAACAAAAATACACAAGTTGTGGGGCCCTCTATACGTGTTGGTAAAATTACTTAGGCTTCGGGATGGGCCGTTTAGCAAAATTTCACGGCCCTACCCAAAATAATGATACGCTAGTCGCTTTAGGCGCGTATTTAATAATTTATTTTCTTAAACTCGGGTGCGCATTTATGTGGCCCAAATCCAAATCTCAACGGAGTCGGAATGTGTCGATAACCACGGGTACATTGATGTGACGTGGTTCGAGGTGTATTTTCACGACGTTGCAATTCTCATTAAAAATAATAATAATAAAAGCGGTAAACAGTTAAAATTTGCACATAGGTTCAGCATGTATTAAAACCAGATAAATAAGCCGAATATGACAGTTGAGCGACCGTGCTAGAACCATAGAACTCGGGAATTCCTAACACCTTCTCTCGGGTTAACAGAATTCCTTACTCGGATTTCTGGTTCACGGACTTAATACAGAGTCAATCTTTTCCTCGGTTCGGGATTCAACCGGTGACTTAGGACACCATAAATCTCCCAAGTGGAGACTCTGAATTAAATAATAAATCTCGTTTCTATTGTCCTTTAATTGGAAAAAACTCCCTTTACGTCCCTTCACGGGGGTGTAGGTAAAAAAGGAGGTGTGACAGCTCTGGCGACTCTGCTGGGGACCGAACCCAGAATCTCGGGTTCAGGGTTCAGAATTTGAGCTTAGATGGATTGTTATACTTGGCTTTATTTATTATCTGATTTTATTACCTGTTTTGTCCTAATGTGCTAAAATGTTGCTTTTACCGCTTTGATATTATCTGAACTGTATATATAAACTGCTACGAAATCCCTCTCTTCTCTCTCTTGAGGAGTGCACGCTGGTCGTGACTTATTTCTATTAGTGTCATATCCCAAAATAGAACGAGGATTCGGAGGAGTTGCAAAATCGGGTGAACTTTTGGTTACCGGTATGCAGTTCCCATCCTCGGCTCGAGTTGTCCGCTCGGGTAAGCCAGGTCCAGAACAAACACCCAGGATAAACCTAGTATAACAAAATCTCATGTAGGATCCCTAGTAGGAACGCTTATTTGCATCATGTGCACTTGACTTAGGGGACTCAACACAGGGGTTGGGTCCGGCTAGGACAAGCAACCTGAAATGAAAAGACCATCCTGCTGCATCCTGTTTGTTTTACGCATTTATTTGCCGCAGACTTGCATGCTGACCGGCTTCTGACAATACTGGAATATCGGAAAAGAAAAAAGAGGAAAAAAAAGGAAAAAAATAAAAAAATGTTTTTTAGTGTAATTTATTTAAACAAGTTTCGTTTTCAGAATTAGGTTATTTTCGTTGCCCGAACTACGCCGGTTTGATTCTCACAGGATGTAAGATACGTAGGCAACCCTCATCGGGTCCAACCTCCCCTTTTGCAAAAAATAGCCAAAAAATGGCAAAAATTTTAATTTTTCGTCATAAATAAGTCGGGTGATTCCATTCTTGTAAAAATAGCCGAATGTCCCTAAAAAGATGCCGGAAGGCTATTTTTGCGAGAACAGCCACTTTTGGTCATTTTTAAGGTTTTGTCCGGTTGGTAAAACACAACCTTTAAATCTTCTTCGAAGTGCTGAAAGGCCGTATTGGCAAGACCGGAGTTTTTAAATGTGTGTCAATTCTTCCTTTGAGTCCAATGAGTCCTAATCACCCCAAACAAACATGCAGAATGAGCACGGGTCCAAGTTTGCCGGTAACAATTAGGAGCAAGATCCCTTTGGAGTTGCGCTTATGGTGGGAGGATTTGGAAAAGTCAGAGCGAGATAAGATCAAATCACATCTGGGAGGCCTCACTAGTTTGTTGGACGTCAGACCCAGATGTGACATCATAAAAGCTTTGGTTACATTCTGGGACCCGGCCCACAACGTATTTCACTTCTTAGATTTTGAACTCACCCCAACCTTAGAAGAGGTAGCATGTTATATGGACATTACTGAGGGGCTAAGGCACAAATATCTGATTGCTCCAAGAGCCGTCAATTCGCACAAGTTCATGGATCTACTGAAGATAAGCAAGGGAGTCCCGTACTCTAAATTGGATAGGGGTTTTTCTACTCTGCAGTTCATATACCAGAGGTATGGGCATATAGGAGGGTTCGACGATCTGGAAAGCGGGGTTTGCAGCAGAGGGAATCGGACAAAATGGGATGAACATAGGCGGTTCGCCTTCATGGTAGCGTTCTTGGGCATTGTGGTGTTTCCTCGGGAAGACAGAAATATTGATTTGAAGGTGGCTGGAGTCGTCAAAGTCTTGATTACCAACGACAAAAGCACGCTTGCCCCTATGATAGTGTCCAAGATATACCGAGCTCTCACAGCTTGTAAAGCCGGGGCAGATTTTTTTGAAGGTTATTGCAGATGTGGATGATCGAGCACTTGTGTTATCCTCCTCAGTATATGAGCTATAAATCTACAAACGAAGGCTGCATTGAAGAATATAACATGAGGATTTCAGGGCTCAAATTGCCAGAAGGGTCTGAAGACTGGATATCTTGCCTCCGCGCCATCACTACAGCACAAATAGGGTGGACATTGGGTTGGCTTCCTGTTGAAGAAATTGTGTATATGCCCGCCACAGGGCCTTACTTCCTCTTAATGGGACTTCGAGGTATTCAACCTTATGTGCCCTACCGGGTGATGAGACAGTTAGGAAGGTGTCAGGTGGTACACCCAGATGAAGATCTCAGTGTTTATACAGTCGAGATAAGCATCGACGGCCAATTTCCTAAAGAAACCGTCCGTTACATATGGAATGAATGCCAGTATTTGACGGTAAGCACCCGAGTGCGCGACCTATCCAGAGGCGAAGTCTCGCCGGCTTATCTCGCCTGTTATAGAAAGAAGGGCATTATAAGAGACGAACGACCAACCAAAAAACCTCACATTCAGTAGTTCGTTGAGGCGTCACAAGAACCGTGAGACTGGTTGGCCAAAGAGCGCAAATACCGGGCCGCCGAAGTAGGCAAGCTGAGGCAACGGATTAGAGACCTGGAATTTGAAAATAGTCTGCAAGTTGATACCGATCGGGTAGAAAAGAGCAAATTGGCCCAAGAAAATGAGGCACTGAAAGCCCAAATCCAACAAATGAGGAGAGATGCTGACAGACAACAAAAGAGTCGGTCGGATGAGCGGTTAATAAAAGGGTTGAACAAGGAAATCGGTGAGTGCCGGGATAATTTGAAGAAATCTGAGGATACCATAGCACAACTCCGGGCACAATGGGCCAAAAGAACGAAAGACACACAGTGCTTACAGCTAGCAAGGAAAGATCATGAAAAGACCGTGGTCGGTCTAAAAAGGAAGGTGACCACCCTAGAGAGCAAGGCGGCTAAACAAGCCAAGGCTTTTGAAACCGAGAGTAAACACTACTATAATCTGATGGCCTCGATGGAAGATGAAATACAGCAGTTACGGAAACAACGTCTGCATGAATCTCGAGTTTTGATGGCTAGAGGGGATCAGATAGAACGCCGACTCCTAGAGAAAGACTGAACCAGGAACAAGATTCTGACTATTGCTCGTGCTATCACCAGGAATGTCGGGAGTGTGAAAACATGACCCGTACTACCTTCTTCTCGGCGGTGATGATATTTGTGAAGAAAATCATGTATGAATTGGAACAGCTGGAAAGGAACCTTACACCTAAACCCACGGCGAGGCCGAATGACGCCCCGCGGGCACCCAAATTTAAAACTTTAATGTGTTCATAGTTTGAATCTGTATTTTTTTTAGAGTCTGTTGTCTGTTAGAGTCTGTCTTTATTTCGCATCAGAGTATGTCAGTAGTTATTGAGTTCGTACTTGGTTTGGTTTTGAGTCTGTTATTTTCCTTTCCAAAAAGCGTCTAGTTTGTAATAGAATGTTTATTAATGAAAAATCAAAATTTTCATTTTTCTTTTCGCACTTATGTGGCAGAACTACGCGCGGTCTGATTCATGCGGGGACATGATACGTAGGCAATCCACATAAGATTAGACCACCACTAAAAAGAAAAAGAAAAGAAGAAAAAAAAGAAAATAAAAAGAGAGATGAAGAAAGTTTCGGAAACACCTAAACGAGACACAAACAAAGTAAGCCGGAATGACGCATGCGGTCGAAGCAAAGACATGTTAGAAATGGTTAAACTGCCTAGGAACATTGCATCCCCCAACGTGAAATTACAATATGTGTTAAACTCTAATGCTAACAAGTTTGTTGTTGATCCAGAGATTTTGAACCAGTTAGTTTGTTAGAACGTTCTGGCAGATTACCATTACCAAACAAGATCCAAAGGGCCCATACTAAAAAGCATGACTAGTTCAGACCAAAGTGTCGAGGATGAAAGGATGGAAAATCAAATGCTGAAGGAGGAAATGGATAAGATGAGACAGGAGATGAAAGAAATGCAGCTGGCCTTAGCTAGGGTACAAAAGGTGCCTAACCCTCCCGTTATTCCCACTCTCCCACCAGGACACACGCCGGAATACCCTCCCCCGGCCCTTCGACAAGCTTTCCCAGTCACCAATACTATCAGGGAAGAAATGCCTATGATCCCCAAGCTTCATAACCCAATCAGAACCCTCCCCCACCAAATGTCCCTATTTTTGTGGCACCCCCACCGGCCACACTGCAAAGATCATCCAGCGAGCCGTTGTTTTAGGCTCACGATAATCAATATTACCCCCTGAACCAACCTTCAAAGCACCCAAGCCTCATACTTATAATACTCACTTCGAGCTCCCGGTAGAGACTGAAAAGCCGGCTAAGAGCCTAGAGCAAGACGAAGTGCTTCGAAAGTTTAAAAGCCTGGAGTAGTCCTTCAGGAATATCCATGGGTTAGGCAACCAAGTCAGTGTGGCCTACAAAGATCTATGCCCATTCCCCGACATTCAATTGTCGGCAGGGTTCAAGATGCCAAAGTTTGATCTATACGAGGGGCACAGTGATCCAATGGCACATCTGCGTGGGTTTTGCAGTAAGATGAGAGGGGCCGAGGGAAAAGACGAGCTGCTGATAGCTTACTTTGGTTAGAGTCTGAGCGGTTCTGCACTGGAATGGTACACAAGACAGGATCCGAGCAGGTGGTACACCTGGGACGATTTAGCACAAGCATTTGCAGGTAACTTTCAGTACAACCTTGAGATCGTCCCTGACCGTCTCACATTGCTGAAACTTGAGAAGAAGCCGGGGGAAAGCTTCCGAGAATTTGGGTTCTGCTGGAGAGAACAGGCAGCAAGGGTTGATCCTCCGATGAGAGAGGGGGAAATGGTGGACTACTTTCTACAGACTCTAGAGCCAACTTACTTTGGTCACTTGGTAACGTCAGTTGGCAAATCTTTCAACGAAGTAGTAAAAATGGGCGGTATGATTGAAGAGGGACTTAAGTCCAACAAAATCCTGAGCTATTCGGCAATTAAAGCAACCACTCAGGCCATCCAGAGCGGCATGGGAGGTGCGCTCGGAAAGAAGAAAAGGGAAGATGTCGCAACAGTCGAGGCAGGTACTTGGTCCAGATCCAGAGGTCCCCCCCTCACTACCAACCTAAATCCCATCACTCAAATTACCCACACATTCCATATGGCCCTCCACAGCCCTACTACCTACCACCAGAGCCACATTTCTCTGTCCATCACGCCCAAACTTACACCTAGCCTCCGGCTAGCCCGCAATGGCGTGCGCTGGCTCCCCAAAATACATATCCACCTCCACAAAACACATACCCACCACCAAGGGCCTACAGGAATCCTTCGGGACCAGGTTTCCGTGAGAATTAGACTTTTAGGAATGAAAGGGTGCAGAGGCCGAGAACATTCACTCCGCTGGGAGAAACCTATACTACTCTATTCCACAAATTGAGGCAGTTAGGCCTATTGAGTCCTGTGGAGCCCAAATTACCAAATCCCCTTCCCAAAAATTTGGATCACTCGGTAAGCTTTGAATATTGTTCGGGGGCTCCCGGGCATGATACTGAGAAGTGTTGGAAGTTGAAGACTGCCATACAAGATCTTATTGACACAAATAGGATCGAGGTCCAGGAGCCAGAGGCACCCAACATCAATCAGAACCCTTTGCCAGCACACCATGAAACCCATATGATCGAACTCGTGCACGAAGGAAGGGAGATAAAGAAACCCTCACAGACAGTGATGATGATCCGTGCCAGCCCAAAAGAAAAGTCGACAGGTAGAGAAGAGGTGGTACAATTGGAAAAGGTAGACGTCAAGCCAGTAGTGGTGATGGGGAAGAGTTCACCTGTTGTTGCAAAGAATCCAGAGCCGGTAAAATTAACGGTGCGAGGGGTACTAAGCAAGCTAGCATGCATAGGTCCAGTTGTTATCAGGCCAATAATGCAGATGCCGATAACCAGTGAGAAAGTCGTGCCATGGAGCTACAGTAAAGCGATGGTAATGTACAAAGGGAAGGAGGTTGTGGAAGAAGTATGTGAGGCCCAAGGATTAACTCGTTCGGGAAGGTGTTTTTCTCCCGTAGAGTTAAGAAGGTCCAACCCAGCGGTGGTAAAGAAGCCAGTGACAGAGGAAGAGGTTGAGGAGTTTTTGAAGAAAATGAAGGCACAAGACTACTCTATTGTGGAGCAGTTAAGAAAGACCCCGGCACAGATTTCGCTGCTATCCTTGTTAATCCATTCCAGCGATCATTGTCAGACACTGATGAAAATCCTGAACGAGGCCCATGTTCCGGATAAAATCTCCGTAAACCACTTGGAGAGGATAGTGCACAAAATCTTCGAGGTAAACCGAGTGACATTTTCTGATGATGAATTGTCGACAGAAGGTACAGAACACAACAAAGCCCTCTACTTGACCATGAAATGCGAAGACTCAGTGGTCACCCGAGTATTGATTGATAATGGGTCAAGCGCCAACATCTGTACTTTGAGTACTCTGAACAAGCTGAAGGTTGATCATGACTGGATTCACAGGAACAGCGTCTGCGTCCGAGGTTTTTATGGGGGCGGTACTGACACGGTGGGTGATATCATACTGGAATTAACCATTGGTCCAGTCAAATTCACCATGGAATTCCAAGTGGTAGACGTGGCAGTATCATACAACCTTCTATTGGGGCAACCCTGGATCCATGCCGCTAAAGCAGTGCCTTCTACATTGCACTAGATGGTGAAATTTGAGTGGGACAGGCAGGAGATAGTGGTGCACGGGGATGACGGTACAGGCATTGTGAGTGATGCCGTTGTGCCATTCATAGAAACTGATGATGACAAAGGTCCATGGGTGTTCCAGTTGTTTGACGCGGTTTCAGTGGATAGAATTTCTGAAGGCAAGGACCTTCCACTTCCCAGGATCGCAGCTGTGACCTTCATGGTAGCCTCGGAAATGCTGAACGGCGGGTTTGTACCAGGAAAAGGTTTGGGGGTTGACCTGCAAGGTATGGTCCAGCCAGTTTCTTTGCCCAAGAACCTGGACACTTTTGGGCTAGGAATCAAGCCTACGGCAGCAGATGTAAGGCGGGCCCGGTAGTTGAAGAAGAAAGTTCGGATTCTTCCTAAGCCAGTTCCACGTCTTTCCAGATCCTTTGTCAGAGCAGGTATCAGAAAGTTGTCGGTCCCGAAAGTTCTCGGACCCCTGATTGGGCCAGATGGAGATTTGAATGGGGGTTTTGAAAGGCTGTTCGCTGATGTCAACATGATAGAAGCTGGAGAAGGGTCCAGTAGGGCAGATATACAGTTTGTGGGACCTAGGGCCAATATCAACAATTGGGCAGTTACTCCTCTTCCTACCCGGAGGGAGTTGTGGTAGTGGGCTAGTGGGCTCTGATTTTTCTTTCTTGTTTTTGGATTATTCCAGGGTTGTAATCCAGTTTTGTTTTGTATTCGGCAAAGTGTGAAACTCTGTTATCCCGTATTTTAATAAAGTGAAAGCTTTTATTTTCTTATTTTGTTCTAATTTTGTTTTCTTCTTTTCTCTTTCTGAACAGTTCTCTTTATATTGGTTCTAATGACATAGCATGCACAACGGATCTTCAACCCAATCTAAAGAATCAATCTGATTTCGAACTAACTGTACAAGAGGTCGATTATGATGATGAATCGGAATACGATGAGGATGAAGCCTTCGAAGAGATAAACAGAGAGTTAAGCCAGTTTGAAGAGAAATCCAAGCCCAACTTAAATGACACAGAAGTCATCAATTTAGGGGATGCAGTTGATATCCAGGAAACTAAAATAAGCATCCACATTGCACCGAATATCAGGGAAGAATTAATCAAAGCACTTATTGAGTTCAAAGATGTTTTTGCATGGCCGTATGATGACATGCTGGGGTTAAGCACGGATTTAGTGGTTCACAAATTACCCATTAACCCGGTATGCCCTCCCGTCAAGCAGAAATTGAGGAATTTCAAAACAGACATGAGTGTGAAGATTAGAGAAGAAGTAACCAAGCAGCTGCAAGCAAAGGTTATTCGGGTCACTTGATATCCTGATTGGTTGGCTAATGTGGTGCCAGTGCCGATGAAAGATGGGAAGATCAGGGTGTGTGTTGATTACCGCAATCTGAACATGACGAGCCCAAAGGATAGCTTTCCATTACCCAACATCCATATCTTGATTGATAATTGTGCCGGATGTGAGATCAGGTCTTTTGTGGATTGCTATACTGGGTATCATCAGATTCTGATGGATGAAGAAGATGCGTAAAAGACGACTTTCATTATGCCGTGGGGGACTTATTGCTACCGGGTAATGCCATTTGGTTTGAAGAATGTTGGGGCAACGTACATGAGAGCAATGACTATTGTGTTTCATGACATGATACACAAAGAGATTGAGGTATACGTGGACGATGTGATCATAAAATCCAAGCATCAGGAAGACCACGTAGCAGACCTAAGGAAGTTTTTCCAAAGACTTCGAAGGTACGATATTAAGCTCAACCCGGCCAAATGTGCATTTGATGTTCCATCTGGAAAGCTGTTGGGATTCATCGTCAGTCGGCGAGGCATTGAGTTGGACCCGTCAAAGATCAAATCCATCCAAGATTTGCCACCGCCGAAGAACAAGACAGGAGTAATGAGTCTGTTGGGAAGGTTGAATTATATCAGCAGGTTTATTGCACAACTCACAGCAACCTGTGAACCCATTTTTCGGCTACTGAAGAAAGATGCTGCGGTAGAATGGACGGCAGAATGTCAGGAGGCATTTGACCAAATCAAAGGATATTTATCAAATCCACCTGTGTTGGTTCCACCTGAGTCGGGGAGACCGTTAATTCTTTATCTAACGGTCCTGGAGAATTCATTTGGCTGCGTACTGGGGCAACACGACATTACAGGAAGGAAGGATTAAGCCATCCATTATCTCAGCAAGAAATTTACAGTCTATGAGGTTAAGTACACTCAACTCGAGAAGACATGTTGCACCCTAACTTGGGTGGCCCAGAAATTGAAGCATTATCTGTCATCATATACTACTTATCTCATTTCACGCTTGGATACACTGAAGTATATTTTCCAGAAGCCTATGCCCATAGAGAGGTTAGCGAAATGGCAAATATTACTCACGGAGTTCGACATCGTCTATGTAAAGAGGACGTCCATGAAGGCCCAAGCATTGGCCGATCACTTGGCTGAGAATCCTGTTGATGAAGAATACGAGCCATTAAGGACGTATTTTCCTGATGAAGAAGTGATGCATATAGATGAGTTGGAAATGACCAAGGAACCAGGTTGGAAGCTCTTCTTTGATGGAGCCGCAAATGCGAAGGGAGTTGGAATAGGAGCGGTACTTATTTTTGAAACAGGACATCATTATCCTGTTACGGCTCAGCTATGTTTCTATTGTACCAACAACATGGCTGAGTATGAGGCATGCATTCTGGGCTTACGGTTAGCTGCAGACATGGATGTCCAGGACGTCTTGGTTTTGGGAGACTCGGACCTCCTGGTGCATCATATTCAGGGTGAATGGGAAACAAGGATTTGAAGCTCATACCATATCGACAATGTTTGCACGATCTGAGCAAGCGATTTCGATCAGTGGAGTTTAGACACATCCCAAGAGTTCATAATGAGGTTGTCGATGCTTTGGCCACTTTGGCATCGATGTTGCACCACCCAGACAAAATTCATGTTGACCCATTGCATATTCAGGTTCGTGATCAGCATGCTTATTGCAACATGATAGACGAAGAAATGGATGGCGAACCATGGTTTTATGATGTCAAGAAATACCTCAGGATGGGGATATACCCGGAGCAGGCCACCGGAGATCAAAAGAGAGCCATTCGGCGATTGGTAAATGGATTCTTCCTCAGTGGAGGAGTGTTGTACAAATGAACCCCAGATTTGGGATTACTGAGATGTATAGATGCTAGTCAAGCCACGACAGTTATGACAGAGGTACATGCTGGAGTTTGTGGGCCACATATGAGCGAATATGTGTTGGCAAAGAAGATTCTTCGAGCAGGATACTATTGGCTCACTATGGAGTGTGATTGTATCAATTGCATGCGAAAATGCCATCAGTGTCAGATACACGGAGATTTGATTCATTCTCCACTGACAGAATTGCATACAATGTCAGCACCAAGGCCATTTGTTGCTTGGGGCATGGATGTCATCAGACCTATTGAGCCGGCAGCTACCAACGGTCATAGGTTCATTCTGGTAACCATCGATTATTTCACTAAGTAGGTTGAAGCTAAAACTTTCAAATCAGTAACCAAGAAGGCAGTGGTAGATTTTGTTCATTCCCATATCATCTGTAGATTTGGGATCCCAAAAGTGATTATCACGGACAATGGTGCTAATCTTAACAGTGGTTTGATGAAAGAGGTATGTCAACAGTTCAAGATTACACACCGCAATTCCACACCATATCGTCCCAAGGCGAATGGAGCGGTTGAGGCGGCCAACGAGAATATAAAGAAGATACTGAGGAAGATGATAGAAGGATCCAGACAATGGCATGAGAAATTGCCATTTGCATTGTTGGGTTATCGCACTACTGTTCGTACTTCAGTAGGGGCAACTCCTTATTTGTTGGTATATGGAACTGAAGCAGTAATACCGACGGAAGTTGAAATTCCATCCCTTCGAATTGTCGTTGAAGCTGAGATTGATGATGACGAGTGGGTCAAAACCCGTTTGGAGCAGTTGAACTTGATTGATGAAAAGAGATTGGCAGCTGTGTGTCATGGCCAGTTATATCAAAAGAGAATGGCAAGAGCATACAACAAAAAGGTGTGTCCCCGGAAGTTTGAAGTGGGCCAGCAAGTGCTAAAACGCATCCTCCCACATCAGGTTGAGGCAAAGGGCAAGTTCGCCCCGAATTGGCAAGGGTCATTCATTGTAACCAGAGTATTGTCCAATGGCGCTTTATGTTTAACAGATATAGAAGGGAAATGCATCGACATGACTATCAATTCTGACGCAGTTAAGAGATATTATGTATGATTTCTTTTAATTGTAATTGTTGTTTGTTTGTACTTTGCATTTGTCAGAGAATGAAATGACGGAGGCAATTCTTTCTTCTATCCAAATACTTTAACCTTTGCTTCCCCTTTTGAGCCTTATTTATTCTTTCATACCCCTCTTTTGTAATCAATAATGAAAATGAAAGAAAAAGAGAAGAAAAAATAACGATAATAAAGACAAAAGAAAAGTCACAAGAAAAAAAACAAAGGAATTGGGAACTATGTTTGACCTGATTCCTCAAGAAGGATACGTTGGCGCCTCACGGCTCGGTCATAGTGTAACAAAAATAAAAAAATCCCCAAGCAAGAAAACTGGGGCAGAAGTTGTGTTTGTAATTTTGGGAAGAAAGGTCGATTCCAAGAGTTGTAATGTTCTACCCATCAAAATTATTTTGAACCCTTTTGATACCTCTTTTCTTTTAGCCATACAAACCCATGTTGATGTCCAAAAAAGACCTCCCGATCAGTATCCGAGAAGCGCCAAGTCAAGCAAATGGAAGTCGGGAATAACACTTCGATCCCCAGCAGAGAAGAGGATCATAAACTGGAAATGAATTGATAGCCGAAAAGAATCCCCAGCAGAGAGAGTCATATCGGTAACACTCCAATCCCTAGCTGAAAAATAAAATAAAATGAGAGAGTCTTATCGGTGAAAACCTCCACAGGCACCATAAGGCGACAGAAGTTGAGAGAAATAAAATGAGAGAGTCTTATCGGTGAAAACCCACAGGCACCATAAGGCGACGGGAGTCGAGAGAAATGAGAGAGTCTCATTAGTGAAAACCCCTCGAAGGGCACTATGAGGCGACAAGACAAGATTGGCGGAAAGGATCCGCATTTGGCAAAGAGTTGAGTGCTTGTTTATCCCCCGCAAAATGAGGTCGTCCGCAAGATTGATTGATACAAATAGACTGGATTGGTTGATCCGGAATGCACGACATGATCGTTGGGATCAGTTATATCATTCAGATAAGTTCTTTTCTTTCCTTTTCCCCAGCATTTGTTCAGAAAGACTTCTTCTTTTTCTATTTTTGAAATCGTCACTTTTTCATTTCTTGGTTTAAAGACTTTACATCCCTAACAATTTTTTTTTAAAAGGATTTTCAGAGCTTACTACTAGTTGCCAAAACGGTGCAAAGCAAAACGTGAATAGGACAGGAAAAAGATAAGGCGACAAAGTGAAAAGAAGTTTGTCGCATGACCAAATGATGAATGGGTCTAGATTCCAAGAGGACCGAATTTCCAGGGGAAGTTGGAGAAAAACAGAAAAAACAACAGTTAAAAAGTTATGGATCAAATTCCAAGAGGATCCCCAGCAGATTTGCGAGATGCAGGAACAATTCCGACAAATTATCGACCAAGTTCCGCGATGGTCGGACAACACAGAGCGGGGAAGGAAGAGAAAAGAAAAACCATCCCCAGCAGGAATATCATCCCCAGCAGGAGTGGCACGACCACTCACCATATTTTAAACTAACAAATTTTTCTTTGATTCAAAGCAGGGAAAGGAAATGTTATTGACAGCGGGAAGACATGGCCACAAAGAAGATTATCAAACTGGGGCAGAAAATTTTCTCTCATTGCGAAAATTTTCTTGAAATCAGATACCCACTTGGGGAAGGAAGTGGAATCCCCGGCAGTATACGGGAGAAGGCAATACAAGTTTTAAAGAAGGCAATCTTGGAAGAAGCAAGATAACCCGAGTTTTAAGGGTAGTGGTTTTTGAATTAGTGTCATCCCCGCTATTGTTAAAAGGAGGAAAGTAACTAGTCTTAAAGAAGGAAGATAATTCCCCAGCAGTGTTATCTCCAGCAGTTTTTCAGAGGAATGAAACACCAGTTTTGAGGGAAGCAGTTCTGAAAGAAGATGATTCAAGATAGAAGGAAAATGGTTCAGGAGGAAGGAACGAACAACATCAATAAAACACATTTTTAAGAAGTTGTTGAAGTCAGGAGCCCGCCTGGAGAATGGAGGTGTTATATTTTCAAGTTGTAGTTGTTGAAGTCAGGAGCCCGCCTGGAGAATGGAGGTGTTATATTTTTAAGAAGTTGACGAAGTCAGGAGCCCGCCTGGAGAATGGAGGTGTTATATTTTCAAGTTGTAGTTGTTGAAGTCAGGAGCTCTTTAATGGAGGTGTTATATTTTTAAGAAGTTGACGAAGTCAGGAGCCCGCTTGGAGAATGGAGGTGTTATATTATTAAGAAGTTGTTGAAGTCAGGAGCCCGCCTGGAGAATGGAGGTGTTATATTTTCAAGTTGTAGTTGTTGAAGTCAGGAGCCCGCCTGGAGAATGGAGGTGTTATACTTTTAAGAAGTTGTTGAAGTCACGAGCCCGCCTGGAGAATTGAGGTGTTGTATTTTAAGAAGTTGTTGAAGTCAGGGGCCGCCTGGAGAATGGAGGTGTTATATTTTCAAGTTGTAGTCGGAGTCAGGAGCCCGCCTGCAGAACAGAGGAATGCATTTCAAAATCAAGTCAGGAGTCAGTAATGCGGAGGGTTACAACAAAAATACCCCCCAGCATGAACCCCAGCTCAGAAATCAGAAAGAAGACTACAAGAGCAAGTCAGAGATAGATGAGATTTTGTAATCTCTAGTTTAGTCTAGTTTCTTGTTTTTCTTTAGCACGGAGTAATAAGGAGGTCAAAAAGCAGTAGCAACAGTGTGCAGCAGCAGTAACAGCAAAAATGCAGTCCCATGGTAGTCCCAGCTACCAAAGCTTCCCGAACTACATTAACTCGATTCCCTTCTAGCCAGAGATATGTAGGAAACCTTTGAAGCAAAGGTTCGGTTAAATCTTTTCAAAAAGCTTCACACGGAGTATTCCAACAGGAAAAAATCACTCGTATCCGCTCACTTTATCTTTGCACAAAAACTTTTTGTATTTTCGGACAAAGAGGGGCAGCTGTGAGCACGTGATTTTTGCCCTATGAAAACTACTCCCAAAAATTCAAAATAAAATAGTTTTGTGTTGTTTGTTCTCAAAATGAAGTTGGCCATTCGTAAAGTTCATTCTTATTCCGGCTGGATACCAGCGAAGTTCGCGTTTTCAAATCCTTCACAAAGAAAGAAAAGGGAAGAATTCAATCGAAGTTAAATTATCTTGACAAAATTTTGACACAAAAATAATATTTGTTTGATAGCAGGTGCACACAAATTGTCAGTTAGTTTAAAAGCTTTATTTGATGCAATTAATTCAGTAGAACCATGATGAGTAATTGGAATTTTTTTACCATCTCCCATAGCTATGCCTTCCGAACCATTATATTCTTCAATATTGGTAGGCTCTGTGGTGACATGATGAGTAGCACCAGAGTCGAGAATTCGTTGGTTGGCTGCTGCTTGTGTACCTGAAAGAAAATTTGCCTTCGCCTCTAAATGATTATGAGAATGTGACCTGCAAACATTTGCAGTGTGACCTTGTCTGTTGCATAACTAACAACGAACAGAGTTATTGGTGGAATTGTTGATTGTGTAACGCCCTTGAGCAGGAGCATTAGTACGATTGTTATAACGCCATTGTGAGTTATTGTTAGGTCGACGAACAGTGCAGTTGTTGGAATTGGTGGATTTGTTGCGAGTTACCAAAGCAGTAGTAATCGAAGTGGTTTCCTTCTTCAATTCCTCATGTTTGATAAAGAGCTCATGTTCAATTAGTTTGGCATACTGATCACGTCCAACTATGCCTTATAAAAAGACTAAGCGATCGTTACAAATATATTCCGATTAACAAGTCCGGAGTCGAATCCCACAGAGAACTAAGGCTTAACTACAATTGTTCAATATTGCTAAGAAACACAAGCTTGAATAATTTCTAAGTTATAATATTAAGATTCTTATATCTAATTAACTAAATAATTAAAGTAGTAGATTAATACTAAAGATACTACGGGTCGGAGAAAAGATTAAGGAGGTCTAGAGTTATGATTTCCCCAATTGTGGAAACCCTTTCCGCTAAGTCTTTTATGATTTCGCCTAAGTATTCTCTACCGATCATGAGCGCTCTGAGTGTCGTAATTCTCTCTTGAGTAATTACCACAATTTACTAGATATATTCTTTCGAACTACGCTAGCTGGCCCTAAGTTACGGCTCACTCGGATCGCACCAAGGTTTCGTTATTCCTAATCCCACCTTTAAACACTCCATATTGATCTCTCATATACGTTAGAAGTGATGTTGTTCAACAACTACTTAAATATGCACTCTTTTCCGAGTAATACAAACGTAGTCGATTGAGAGTTCTTCAACCAGCCACAATATAAATGTAGTTGAACAAATAGAGAAATTCAACAGCTCAATTATATAAAAACATAAAAAGAATTTATCCTACAAAAGGTTCTATCAAAACTCTAGATAATAAATTAGGTATTCATAATAGTATGCATAACTACAATACTAGAATTCATAACCAATAATGGAAATAGGAAGAAGGAAGTGAAAAACTCGTAGAAGGATTCTCTGTCTTGCTCCTAGTGTGTTCTTGCCTCCTTAGGACGAATCTCTGGTCTAATGACAGTCTCTCCCTCAAAATTGATGTTTAATGACTATTTATATATGTAGAAAAAGGATCCAAATAAAAATAAACAAGTCCAAAACTAAATAGGAGATAAAATAGGCTTTAAAATCCGGAACATGCGAACACCTCGCTCTGGACTGCGCCTGGCGAGCTCAAATGCGCGAAACAATCTCGCGTCAGCCCTCGCGACGCGAGCTTAAACGCGAGAAAGTTGCCTCATGTCGCCTGACTTCTCCAATTCGTTGCTTAACTTTTGCTTCAGCTTTCATTTTTGATTTCTGCCTTTCTCTTTCTCATTTATTACTCTTCAAATTCTTCTTTTGTCAATTGTCTTTCTTTGTCTTCTTTTATAATACTCAACTTCAATCATTGTCCCATAATTAAATAATCATAAACTATTTTTGTAGTGTATAAAATACACATAAATTTTTTACTTTGCTCCTAATTTCGTCTTCAACGTATCTACACATAAAATAGACTCAATTAGGCACAAATATAGTATAGTTTAGCATTAAAGCACCTAAATTTAAGATAAGTAATGCACTAAACATATATAATTATAGTCAAACATCACATACAACTCCTTGTAAGAGACGATGGAATCTCTTACTCGGATTGCAGCGGAAGTCTCACGAAAATATGGCCCTAGACCACTCAGAATTTTCACAATCAACTCATTGTTGGAGATTGAAGCACAGGCAGTGGCAAGCTCGTTGAAGAGAGAGCGCACTTCATGGAGATATTCGGCAACTAGACGGGAGTCCTTGGATAGTCGTGCGAGCTGATCGCGAAAGCTAAAGACTCACGTTTGGGACCTGTTGGCATAAGCCATGTGGAGGGAGTCCCAGGCAAGTTTAGTAGTAGAGGCAGCAGCCACAGTTGTGGCTATCGTCAGATCGACAGAAGCCATTATTGTATTCTGGATCAACTGATCTTGACGTAACCAAATGTTGTAGTTTGGATTCTCCAGTTGTCTATCATTTTGCGTGATAATTGTCGAAGGAGTGGGAGAAGAACCGTCAAGATGACCGAACAGATTTTTCCCACGCATGAGCATAGAAATCCTGGCTTTCCATGTCGCAAAGTTATGGCTGCCAACAAGCTTTATCGGCATCTGCGACACGGGATTGACCTGAACAATAACAAAATGTTGCTGCTAGTGGGGTCAGCATTTGTTACATTATGGGCCATTTTAAGTGTGAGCCTATGGTGGTAGTTAGAGGATCGGAAAAAAAGATTGGTGAGAGTCAAAAAGACTGCTCAGATACCATATAAGAGCATGATGAACAAAAAGATAATTTTATTAAATGATGATTGAGCTGATTATATACACAAACAAGTTACAGAGTCCCGGTGAGAAAGCTCCTTCTACAGTGATAACAAACCAGAAAACAAGAAAAATAAATAACAAACTTCTCAAATGGTAGAAATAAAATAACAACCTATGCACTAAAACAAAGTAGATACAATAATGTTACAAAGTAGTAGCAGTAACTCCTAATTATAAACACAAGCCTGACTATGAGCTGAACTTTCTCAAAAGCAATAACAAAAGCAATATGAAGAACATGGTAAAGAATATTGAACTATGGAGTAAGAGCTAGTTTTTTCCTCTTTTGTATATAGAATGTTTCCTGTCCTACAATGAATATGAATTCTTCTATTTATCGCTCAATTCAAGGAGACAAGATCCCCAAATCAAGCTCCCTTTTAATATGAATAAAACCTTTCTTGATGGCTGAGAATTAATGAAAAGATTTTTTGAAACAGCTGCTCATTGAATGTTGTATTTCCCAACTGGTGTCTTCCTTTCAAATCTTCGTCCTCGGTTTTGCTGTCCTCGGAACTTACCCAACACTGGTTACATGTTCGTAACTGGTGCTAGCTATTTGTTAACTCATATCTTATGTATCTTTACTTTCACGTGTCAAGTCGTTGAGCATCCACCTGTCGTTACCAATTTTATCCCATACAGATAGTCCTGATTTTGAGGAATGTAAATACGATTTGCTTTCATGCTTGGTCCAATCAATGTTTAGTAAGAAGTGGTAATTAAAGTTTATGAAATAGTGTCAGTGAGTTTGTTATAATAGTTTATGCTTGTTGAATGTATAACTTTAACATCCTATCTGCTGAAGTTTTTAATCCTGAGCTCATTTATTTTGTTAAATTTAAATAACAGCAGGAGTTTACACCCATTCGGTAGAATATTGGAACATTAAGTTGAATCCTAACAGAAAGGGGAAAAACTGGACAGAACTCAGCTTTCAACAGAATATTTCTGCAAAATCAATAAATCTTTATTACGTGATTACAGTTCCATTAGAGTGAATACAAGGGTTAAGCTTGAGCTTAACTTGTGCAATATGAAGTCAGGAATCAGGCTGAACAATTATACTTTGATTTCCAGCTGCCTTCCAACAACAGAGACCTAAATGAAAATCTTTTTACAAGCCTCCATACGTGCGTTGTCTTCTTCCGCTATTTCTGGGCAGTATGTGTTTCAAGCTGTATGTGAAAGTTATACATGAGCTCTTTATACCTGGTGGCTGATAATTTTGGAGTTCTCTCAAGATTTGTAAAGTTGACATAGTGAAGTCCAAATCTTAGTCTATATCCATCTAGCCACTCAAAGTTGTCGAGAAGGGACCAAACAAAGTACCCCCTAACATCTGCACCTTCCCTGATTGCATTTGCCAACGAATCTAAGTAGCTATGCATGTAGTTCACTCTATGAACATCGTTCAAGGTATCCGTTATTGAAGGATTCAGATTCTCGTTCTCAGCAATTCCTGCAACATTGCCAATTATGTCATTAGTTGCATCTCAACAGATCAAATTGCGTCTCGTTTCAAGTTATTAGTTGATAAACTGCATCTCGCTTCTAAATGACAAGGATGTGAAATTTCATTTCATCTTACCATTTTCGGTGATAACCATTGGAGTATTGTTGAATCTGTCCTTCATGTACATCACAATCTTTTTCATCCCTTGTGGATACAGAAAAAGCCAGTCGACTTCAGTCTGATTCATTTAAAAGTTTGGAAAAAAAGAAAGAATTTCAGCAATGTACAAAGTGCTAGTAATAGTATGCAGAGTGGGTTAAAAGATGAGGAATACTAAAGTATTAAAGATGAGAAAACATACAGGTTGCCCAATGTAGACACCATCTTTTTCTGTAGTAACAAAATAGGAGCCCTCTGACCAAGTTTTTCCATGTTCACAGGCAGAATATAAGCAATCTTTGATATATTTAGCCGTATAATAATTGATGCCAATGAAATCTAGGCCGTAACTCAACTTGCTCAAATCATTCACTGAAAAGTCTGGCAGATTAGATCCCAGAATTTGTACCATTTCTTTAGGATATCTTCCTAATATAATAGGGTCTAAAAACCTGCGAAGGGGTACACAGTCAAAGAACATTATTTTCCTCTCTGATGCATAAGAAACCAGACTGTAGAACTGAACTACTGATACAAAAGGTTTACCAATTGACATAAAATGATCGAGCTCTCTGAGTTGCAGCTATGTCTTCTGAGGAATTGCTATAAGGTTCATACCATTGGATATCCAAAGAAATTCCAATCATGCCTCCTTGTCTTTTCTGAATAGCAGCATAAAACAGACTACGTTACTGATAATTCTATGGTCTTCTAACGAACTCACATTGTCAGGGTTGATTGAAAAGGAAGAGAGTCCCAAAGTAGTTGGGCTTATTGCTATTATAGTAATTGATAGATAGAGGAGGGAGTTTCCAAGCATAACTTTTTTCCCCTGAGAATGGTGTCCAAAAGCATAAATTTTCGAGCTGTAATTTTCTAAATATACCATTTTCCTGTTTTATTTCCGCAACAATTATACTGGGTTGTTGTTATTTCCGCCACAATTGCTAGACACTTATGATGATATCTTGTTTTCCCTAATGCTCCTTCTAATTTTGGACTAAAGAGGTAATCCTTATTTGGATTAATTCTGCTACATCATGTCATGTTGAGTGTTGACATGGCGATGGGGAAAGGGGATAGAGCCATCAAAAGAACCTGATATCTTGTGCGGTAAATGCTGACAGCAGCTGCATGAGATAAGATCATATTATGAGCTGCAATGAAAGGCTCCCTTTCTGAATCCCCAGCACTACAATTCCCAAATATACCAGAGCATCGAGCTGGAGGGTAAATCCCCGTCCTATAGCCACGATCAGCCATGAGGTTAGGCTCATTCATGGTAACCCAGTGTTTGACTCTGTCTCCAAAATATTTGAAGCATATGTCTGCAAAATAGCTGAAATCATCCCTGAAACACAACCCCAACAACACGAGTGTAACTTGTTCATCATTATAGGGTTTTGAATGAATCTACCTTAAAGTACTAAGATAGGACCAGCTACTTACTGTATTTGTGAACTTAGCCAACCACCATATCTGTCCTCAAGTTCTTGTGGTATGTCATAATGTGTTAATGTGACAAACGGTTGGATCCCTGAATTCACAGCACATAAGTAAGTTGTCTGAGTCCAAAAATTTACTTAGCTACACTTTGGATTATCGATAGCTTAAAACTGTAAGCAAGAGAAGCAGAACCTTAAAACTGTAAGCAAGAGAAGCAGAACCGACCTTTCTGTAGGAGTGCATCAATGAGCTTATTATAGTGTTCAATTCCGGCCATATTAATATCTCCAAATATTCCCCCTGAGTCAAATTTACAATCAACAACAAAAAAAGATTGTTAATGCAAATGACAATAAGGAGTTTATTTGTTGAAGATGAAGGAAAGAGAGTAGTGACAATTATAACTTACTGGGCAGAATTCTTGCCCATGAGATAGAGAAACGATAGCTATTCACACCCATATCTGCCATAAGCTTGACATCCTCCTGTTTTTATTTTATTACAAAATATTAGAATTCTTTGATTTCATGCTATGAACTTCTATAATTTTTGCTAATACTTAGTCTAACATTCACTCAAACTCTTCTGAAACTCCTTGACCTTTTACAAAGCCAAATCTTGTGCAACCCAGTCTTGCTATATTGCAAATCTTCCTCATCCTAAGATGGTTTGATAAGCTTTGAAAGTAGCAACAAAACATATGGGCTTATTTGCTGTGGCGAAGCTAGAAAATTTACAAAGGGTGTTCAGTATTTAATATATATATCTATAAAGAGTAACTTTTAACTTATACACACAGTATAATATTTTATATACTTAGTGTAATTTTCCGATGACTGAACACCCTTCACTCTATGTGGTTACACCACTGCTTATCTGCTTTCATATGATGTTGACAAACTAAGACCAGTGTTAACTTTAGATCCTAATTTACAAAGATAGATCTTACTGTTCTTGCCAACACAAATTAGGCTGTTGCCTTTTCTTCTCAGGATTGAGTTTCTTGAATGATGATCTCCACAAGTCACAAGTTGCGCTCAATCGTAAGTACTTCCAATCTAGTTTATTGTTGTGTGAGCAGCATTTCATAATACCCTGATAACTTTTTGGTTTTCAGTAGGCCAAAATTAGTTTTGCAAAAACCATCTGATTAACTACAATGTCCCTCACTGTAGATCCATATCAACTGGTCTGGCATTTCCCCCCAGGGAAAACTAGGTCCTCTTGTAATACATTGTCCTCTTGTAACACCTCTCCCAGCTAGACATCTTCTCTCCCTTCCAATTTTTTTTAATTTTTTTTTTATCATTTACTTACTAACCCTATCCCCGCGCCGTGGGATAAACACCTGCTTCTTCGTTATATGTCTTGGAAGGAAAGGCAGAAGTAGGGTCGGATTCATGATTCTAATTTCATTTGTGCAGAGTATTACTACACTTAACTATTTACTACCCTTTGCAATAAGAGACACGAACTTAGTATAACAATAAATTTCGTAAAATAATTCGACCAGTTCAAGTTGAAGGTAGTCGCTGCAGGTCTACCTACTGCCGCGTGCAAATATAGTAAATCTGACCCTAGGTGGAAGGGTAGCGGCCAGGTTTGAGCCCTTAAAATGCTAAGAAGCCAGTACTCCCTGTTCAAGGGGCCTATGACAGGTAAAGGAAAGCAAAAAAATCAAATCCACCTACCACATATTTTGTTATTTCATCCACAACTTTAGTAGCCCCAGTATATTCTGGTTGTGGAACAGCAAATATAGTACCACAATTATCTCACAAGTTACAAAGAAATCCTCATACAGGTAGAACAAAAGACAATGACTACATTGGATATCCCAAAAATGTACAAATATTAGCTTGTGAAAGAAAGCAGAGGGTCTCTATTGAGTTCCATTTCACATACTAGCAGTATCTAACTATCTGTTTCACAAGCCAAATAGGTAACAATATACTCCAGCATTATTCAGTCCTTATTCTTCTCAAAGCCAAATATCTAGGATATTAAAAAGAATTGCTTGTGGGGCTCATAAAAATATATTAGTAATTAATGTTTATCTAAGGAATAGCCACTTGTCATATATGTCCTCACGTATTGATAAAATACTCCCTCTGTTTCAATTTATGTGAACCTGTTTGATGGGCACATAGTTTAAAAAAAATGAAGACTTTTGGAATTTGTGGTCCTAAACAAGTTAAAAACGGGCCCCGAGTATTTGTGTGGTTATAAAATCTTCTCATTAAGAGTAGAATTGTAAGTTTAAGCTAAAAGGTTTCCAAATTTAGAAAAGCTTCATTCTTTTTGGAACCGACCAAAAAGGAAATCCAAGGAAATACGTTAATGATTATACCCATAAAATATCCAAAAGGCTTCAAATTCCAGTTGTCCTTTCACCTACGTGTCTGGATCAGTTCAAAGACAGAATACTGACATTATTGCAACTTCATCAATAACAAGATACTCGTTCAAGCAGAATTCATTCACTTGTAAATTGTGAAAAATTTCAGTCTTAACTCTCGAGAGATTTCCCACAAAAAAATTTGTGAACAATTAATTCTCTATTTCCGATCAACAACCACGGGTTCTATCATCTATGTTTGCAGTAGAAATTAGTACTGAATTTAAGCTTAGAACAAAAAGTTCTCAATAATCAATTAAATTAAGTACCAAATAACGATTGTAGTGATCAACAGCAACATCTCCATTGCTCCCATCCTTAATATGACCTACAACAACACCAAAAAATATTAAATTACTACTGAAGTAAATAAAATCCGTACGTGTTGCAAGCATTGAAAGAAATTGAGATTCCAAAAGCTCACCGGCTTCATGGGTAAAAAGGTCCCAGTTATTGAGGCTCTTCCCATCAGTGAGGAAAGCTCCTTCATACTGCGGAGAAAACAAGAAAAAGTGGAACAAGGACTCAAAACCAGAAGTTCAAGAAACAAGATTGAAAAAACTGATTGAGGAAAGAAGTGCGAGAAGAACCTGATAACAAGAAGAGGCTGTTCCAAACAAGAAATTGCTTGAAGATGAAACTTGGTTTGGATTTTCTTTGAGAATAAGGTTGTTTGTCTCATGACATGACACTATGAAACCAGAAAAGAACATGCAAATTATCGCAAACCAAGTGTGCCAAAATATTGCAGGTGCCATGTTGGAAAAGAAGATTACACAGCTTTGTTTAATGAAGGAGGAAATAAAATTCACATTCTACAGAGAAGAGGAGAACTGGTAGCTTGTACTTCACTTTCAGGTTCAGAAAAAAAAAGGGCATAAAGAAAAGCAACCTCTCACGTTTTTAAATAGAAAAATGTACGTCATTATCTAAAGTGCCACCAATTATCTTTTATGCTGTAGTACTCTCATGTTGAAATTGGATAGCTACTCTACATTCCATGTCAACAATAAAGATTGTTTTTTTTTTCTTCTAATTTTACAATCTCCCGGCACAAATATTAGTCAATTTAACGAACTAAATATGGGTTAAAATATTTGAAGTTTTATTCTTTGTTCTTCATATCTTTATTCTTCCGCTTAGTGGAGTATTAGAAGTAGTTAATGAGACGTTTAAAGAAAGATGAAGGTTGATCTTGACAAATATTTCTGGGAGTCATTCAACCGTCTGGCTCAATGATCAATGAAGTTGGTATTATGTTTAAAAACTAAGGTTTACATTTTAGTAAAGACAAAAATATTAGATGATTTATTTTTCTCTCTAAGTCTTAGTGGGAAATACTTCTGCTATCAGAAGATAATAGTATGTATATGATGGAATGATCAAGATACATACGAGGCTCAAAATCATCGTTAGAAAACATAATTTTAGGATATATTTTGTTAAAGGCATGCAAACCTTAACAAACATATAATATGGATCAGACAGAGAGTAGTTTGTGTTAAAAAAAATAAGTGAAATTATTATTGTTATTATTATTATTAAAACTAAATATTTATTATGATTTTTTGTAACATATAGTATCCCTTTGTCTCAATTTATTATATTATGTTGTTTGATTGGACATAGAGTTTAAGAAGAAGAAGAAATTGAAACTTGTAGTCTAAAATAAAAAATAAATATTTTGTGGCTATAAATCATCTTCATTGTGAATAACATGAGAGGTTTTATAGTTATTTTTAAAAATAGCACCAAATAATGTGGTTGGGAAAAATCATAAGATAATATTTAAATATCATTGAAGACGAATATGGGATTTTTTCTTATTTGCGTAAGTTTTAATAGGTGGAGTTATGAGTTATCCGATATATGTATGAGTGATAGCAGTTACACGTTAAAACCGCAAGCTGGTCAAGTTTGTATTTGGGATCGGCGGACAACCTTTTGCTTTGAATTTTATAATACTATTGACTAAATATCAAACACAAATAAATTAGGTTAATCGTTTATGTATATCATTTTATACATAATTTCGTGCTTCATCACCTTTGAGTCATCAATCAATCAGGATAAAAAAAATTTGAACCTGAGAAAAGGCCACTCTTTGATTTGTTGCAATCGTCAAAGATGAAAAGAAGTGGAAATAATCGATTCACTTCCTAATACTTTTCAAACTTTGGGTGGCACTTTAATATCGTGTTGCTGAAATAATCGTATACGTCTAGTTTTTGTGGGTTCCACTAGGAAGAATCTTGGATAATTTTATTTATATTTTAAATATTAATTTATCTATTAAAATTATTATTTATTTCATGATCTATCAAGCTTTGGTTGTAATTTCTTTCACTACAGGCAAGCGGCACGAGAAGGCAGCCGAACAATTATGGTTCATGTAATAGGAATCATTAATTGGTAGCAGCAGAAATTTCAACAAAAAGAAACTCCAGTTGTGAATAAATGAAGGTTCCTAATCCTATGACTGAAATGGCATGTTGGGGGAGCGGTTGGGTCCATGTTGCACTGTGTTAAAGAAAGTGGTGATGAGGAAGAATGGACCAAGTAACAGGTGAGAGAGTTTGTGAGATGGAATGGCACGCTCTTATAGAAGCGAGTGGGAGTTGGTGACCGAAAACAAAACGACTGTTATATGGGATTAGGAGCGGCAAACGGACGGCTCGGGCGGTATATGCTTGGGGTAAAATGGGTAATGAATAAACGGATAAATTATTCGATTCGACGCATATTTAATACGGATAAACAACGGGTTAACCGGCGGATAATATGAGTTAACATATTATTCATGACTTTTTGAATATGAATATTTTTGGGAGAATTCTTAATCTCTCAAACTTGAGGAACCCCAGTTTGAAGCTTTACAAATATAAAAGTTAAACGCATTAGTTATCCATTGATTACCCATTAGGTATTCATTTTCTAAATGGATAATATGGTTTTTAAGCATATTTGATCCATTTTTAAAAAGTTCATTATCCAACCCATTTTTTAGTGGATAATATGAGTAGTTAACTATTTTTTTTTAACCATTTTACCATCCTATATGGGATGCTTGACTTGTACGTCGCATTTGCGAAAGGGCGATAGATAAGCTTATCGCACATATATGGCATGTGCGAATTGCGACATATATGGCGCATGTAGAACGGGCTGGGTTTTAACTGCTTTTTGATGACGAAAATTATTTTTGGAAAAGTATAGGTCATGTTTTGATATTGTTTTTTTTTTCATGAGACGAAACAAAATAAGTACTAACTTTTTCTATTTTAGTCGGATATCATTTTTTGCTCATAATTAATTTAACTTGTAAAGAAAAATTTATATTTCACTTAGTATTTGGAATTTTATCTATAGGTACAAAAATAACACAATATATACCCGCTTTAGCTGGATATTAGATTTTCAAAAAGTAGTTAGAGTTTTTGAAAAAATATGTCCAAATGCAAGCAGCTCCAAATACATTGATGGGCCGAATAGGTGTTTGGAAGATTTTGATCGAGGATATCGAGTGACAAATATATTCGCTTTACTGTATACGCTAAATATCAGGGCAGAAATCTCATCCAGTGACATGTACGACACAAACGAGGGGAAAAAGATTATAATGGTTCCAATATATTAGTACATGATAATATGCAAACTTGTGCTAAAGAAGATATGATATATTAGGCTCGTGTATAATGAAGATATGAGAAAAGAATGATAGAACACAAACTTAAAGCGATGTACTGCATAACAAAACTACATATAATTTCATTTGTCACAGGGTAAATTTTACAAATGGTCATATAACTATGATATTTTTTCACTAAAGTCATATAACTTTGTTTTCTCACACAAAAGTCATAAAACTTTCACTACTTTACTCAAAAAGTCATAGTTAACCGGCAAAGACAATTCTCCGATAATTTTTTGGTATTCTACCTTTTTTTATTTTTTAAATTCAATCTAATAAATAAAAATCATAAAATTTAGAAGTACATTTACTACTAGGTTTAGAAGTATATTTCGCTATTCATAAAATTTAATTCGTAAATACTTCAGTAAGAACTTCACTGATAATTTATATTTTTGCTAGAAAAATTGATTCAATAAAAGTGTTTCTATCATATTTTTCGAACAAATAATATTTATTATTAGGTTTTAAAATAATAGTTATTTATTTGCAATAAGGATTCTAAGTGTTTATTTGTTTTGTTTCTTTTTTCGTTACAATCCAACAAACCTTTTTAGGAGTGATTTAAATTAAAAATCACACAGACATCTTTTGAATCCACGGAATACTTAGAAATAAAATAAGAGTCACCATGAAAGTAGATATTCATTAAAACTATAATTAAAGTAAATGGCAGGTAAATACTTTGTACATATCCCATTCGAGCCCTTATGCGAAATATTGATCTTCTTTTTAACTTTTAAATATAAATTTTATATTAGAAAAAATTATAAATTTAAACAGTTGCATAACATTTAGGCTTTTAAAGTCACTTAATATTTTGTCTATAAATCTTTTATTGTTTAAACTAAGTAAAAATTCCAAATATAATTTAATTGAGAAAAATATTAATTACGTAAATCCTTTTTGTGACGACCCAAAGGGGTCATCACCTATTTTTAATTGCATTTTGTGCTTTCGAGGCCTTGAAAACCTCATTTAGAGTCGCCTCGATTTGCATGCGCAGTCCAGGCGCATAACCGGAAAGTTTAAATATGAAATTCTGTGAAAAATGATAAAATTTGAGTTTAAAATGAATAAATTTGACTTCGGTTAATATTTTGGGTAAACGGACCCGGACCCGTGAATTGATGGTCTTGGAGGGTCCGTAGGAAAATATGGGACTTGGGCGTATACCCGAAATTGAATTCCGAGGTCCCAAGCCCGAGAAATGAATTTTTAAGTAAAATTACTTTCTGAAAATGTTTAAGGAATTTTGAAATGAAATCTTATTAGAAAGCGATGGTATCGGGCCCGTATTTTGGTTCCGGTGCCCGGTACAGGTCTTATATACAGTTTAAGTCATTTCTGTAAAATTTGGTTGAAAACGGAGTCTGTTTGACGTGATTCGGACCTAAATTGCTAAAGTTGATGTTTTATAAAGTTTGAGAAAAATCCTTTGATTTTGAGGTTTGATTCATTGTTTTGAAGTTATTTTGGCGATTTGATTGCACGGATAAGTTCGCATGAAGTTGTTGAGTTAGTACGTGTGTTTGGTTAGGAGCCCCGAGGGCTCGGGTGTGATTCGGATGTGTTTCAGAGGGTTTCGGACTTAGAAAATGTTGCAGGTTTCTTAGCTGTTGGGTTTCTGGTACTTCCTTATTCGCGTTCGCGGGAGTACCCACGCGAACGTGATGGGTTAATTGTTGCTGAAGGAATTTCCTTCTACGCGAACGCGTAGCTCAGGTCGCGAACGCGAGGCTTTGGGGGGATAACCCTTCGCGAACGTGGGCCTGGCCACGCGAACGCGAAGGCCAAATAGGCCTGGGTGGGGGTGGGGTAATTGTCTTACGCGAACGCGAACCCTTGGACGCGAACGCGAGGGCTCGAGGAAATTACTCTCCGCGAACGCGAGCCCGTGTACGTGAACGCGAAGGCTCATCCAGCCTGAACATCGCGAACGCGAAGTGTCAGTCGCGAACATGAAGGGCATTTTAGCCCAGTGATTTTAAAAAGGCCAAAAACAGAACACTTTCGGGGTTTTATAAAAATTTCACAAACCACTTCTTCTCCAAAGCTCTTGGGCTATTTTTGAAGCTTCTTTTCACCATAATCTCTTGGGTAAGTAATCTTTAATTTGTTTCCTTCATTTTCCATCAACACCACTAGATTTGTAGGCCTAAAACATGTAATTAAGGGTAGAAATTAGGGACTTAGGTAGAGTTAGGGTTTTTTGATTATTTGTGATTTAGACCTCGTTTTGGGGTTGGATTTGAAAACAAATTATATATTCGGGCTCGTGGGCAAATGGGTGATCGGGTTTTGGGCTGAACCTCGTGTTTTGACCAAGCGGGCCCGGGATCGATTTTTGGGATTTTGGGAAGAATGATTGGAAAGTTATAATTGAACATTGGAATTGGATTGTTTAGCACTTATTGATGATATTGAGTCAATTATGTATAGATTCGATTGAGTTGGAGCCGAATTTGAGAGGAAAAGCGGTGTTCAAGACTTGAGTTGGCCGTGAAAGTTCGAGGTAAGTGTTCGATCTAACCTCAGCTTGAGGGATTAGGAGTTGAGTCCTATTTGCTACTTGCTTCTTGTTGAGTGCGACGTATAAGCATGATGATGAATATCTATATGTTGTTGTCGAGCATGACCGTGGGTCTTAAATTTGAACGTTGTTGTGCTCTCAAATGGCACTTCGGATGCTTTAATTAATGATCTCCTATATTGAGCAAAGATTGATTTTATCCTCGTAGATCTTAGTTATGATTGAGTATTGTCATTAATTGGGCTGAGTACAAAATGAGTTAGGATTTGGTTATAGCTGATTCTCCCTTGTCGGGATGACTATTTCGATATTGTTGTTCCCTTGCCGGAAAGTTATTATATTATTTTTGTTCCCTTGCCGGAATTTCTTGTAATTTTGTGATGATTTGTAAATGGGAGTGGGTGGTACGCCTACCACAAGATATGATGAAATGGGAGCGAGTAGTACGCCTACCACAAGATCGATAAAATGGGAGCGTGTGGTACGCCTACCACGAGATATAATAAAATGGGAGCGGGTGGTACGCCTACCACGAGATATAATGAAATGGGAGCGGGTGGTACGCCTACCACAAGTTATAATGAAATGGGAGCGGGTGGTACGCCTACCACAAGATATGAGAAATGGGATCGGGTTGCACGTCTGCAACAAGATGAAACTGAAAGTGAAAGTTGTCTTATTTCTTTTTATCCGTGTTAGAAGTTAAATTGTAACTTCCTTATTATTCTTTGATATTCTGTTTTATCTGCTACCCCCGAAGCATGTTCCCCTTCCCCAGCTTTGATTGGTTATTACCTGTTTACTTTTATGCCATATATTATATAACTGCACAGGTTTATCTGGAGTCTGGTCCTAGCCTCGCCATTACCTCGCCGGGGTTAGGCCAGACAATTAGTAATGAGGTCGGTTGTGCTGATGCTACACTCTGCACTTATGTGTGGATACCGGAGCAACGTTTGAGCAGCAACATTAGCTCGGGATCCAGCCTTCAGTCCACCTAGACACCGAGGTAGTCTTGCAGGCGTCCGCAGGCCCAGCGTCTACTCTATCCTATTTTATATTCTGTTATCTCATGTATTCGAGACAGACAATGTTATCTTTCTTTCAAACTGATGTATGTAGTATTCTTAGTAGTCCGTGGATGGTGTGACACCAGGTTCAGAGTAGAGACATGTATTGGTTTCTAGATATTTGGGTTTCATATTTATTTAAGACTTCCGCTAAATTTTATTTTCCGCTGTCATTTAAATGCCTAATCATTGATAATTTAACTGGGAAACATGTATAAAAACGAATGAGTTAGTGGTTTCTAAGTTCATGGCTTGCCTAGTTCTACGAGTAGGCGCCATCATGACTCCCGAGGATGGGAATTCCGGATCGTGACACTTTTCTTATTGGAATTGTGTAAATTACAATAAAATGATCCTTGTTATTCACTCTCGAATTACCAAAGAAAGTTTTTTTTTCCTTCCACCACAGTAGAACCTACACTGCTACTTTTATAATTTTTAGCTTATGTTTTTCTCCAAAGTGATATAAGATGTACCTTAAATTCATTTAGTATTTCTCATATAACAAGTTTCTAAAAGATTATTTATTTATATCGTTACAAATTTAAGTTTAATATATTGACGGAAATAAATTAAAGATTTTTATATGGAAGTTTCTTCCTTCATTGAGTTAAATAAATAGAATTAACAATGATAAATTTTAGAAATTTATACTTTTTACTTTTACGTACCTCTGTTTATGAGTCTCATACAAGGTTGTAATTTAATTATTTTTCTAATATTTAGGATATAAAATCAACTAAAATTTTGATTATTAAATTTTTCCTTAATTATTTAAATTATATTAGAAGTCCTAATATACTCTATGGCGAAACTAATATTCCCTCCTTTTGTCCTTTTATTATGTTGAGCCGAGGGTCTTTCGGAAATAACCTCTCTACCCCTTCGGGGCAGGGGTAAGATCTGCGTACACACTACGCTCCCCATATCCCGCTTGTGGGATTTTACTGGATTATTATTGTTGTTGTAGAAGTACTAATATTTAGGACTTTAAAATCAAGTATAATCATACATACTATAAGGTATATATAATATTTATACTTTGAGTAATATTTTTTACACCAAAAATATCGTCTATAAGATACATGTGCAACTATATGCTGCATTTATCTCGATGTTACTTGCTATTACAAATAATTCATTCTTATTCTAAATTTTATATAATTTTTATTAATAGACATAAAATACACGTGCAACGCACGTACAATAAAACTAGTTTATAATTAAATATCTAACTGTGAATCCAGTTATTATTGCATATAAATTTGAAATTACGGTAGGAACTCATAAGAATCAAATCCAGGATCCGCCTCTGAATTGAGTGTATGCCTTTGCTATAGGAGGTAAAATTTCTTATTTTAATTGAGTCATAATTTATTAGATTGAATTTAAAAAATAAAAAAAGAAGGTAGAATACCAAAAAATTACTGGAGAATTGTCTTTGCCGGTTAACTATGACTTTTTGAGTAAAGTGGCGAAAGTTTTATGACTTTTGTGTGAGAAAACAAAGTTATATGACTTTAGTGAAAAAATGTCATAGTTATATAACCATTTGTGAAATTTACCCATCACATTGATGAATATGCTCATTGTCAGTACAATAATTAATAAAAGCGTCTAACAATATATGTAAGCACGTGATTTTTGCTTTACGGACAATCGCTCCAAAAGAAAATAAAAATAGTGACAAATGATTTCGCTGTACAATTTTTCGATCTGTCCGTGACATGTGTTTGTGGGTCTGTCCATTTTGCATCTAGTCATTATCAAACGAAAATACAAAAAATATATATATATATAAAATATATGTGTCGTTAAAAGAAAATTCAAAAATATGAATATATGTGCGTCGTTCGTTCTAGGTTGTGATTTAACTTACTTAAATATTTTTGTGATAACTATGTGGAAATGTTACAGTGTTGTTGATTTTAATTTCACTATTTTATTTATTATTATTAAAAGAAAAAAAAAGAGAAAAAAGAAAAGTAAAAGAGTGAGGGAAAACCGGTTTGGGCCCAAAAGAAATGAAATAAAACAGGCCCAAACCAGCACTCTGATCCAGTCCAAAACAAGCCTGCCCAAACACGGACTCAAACGACGCCGTATCGGCATCCCTACCAAAGCCGTTGATCTGATTCAAACGAACGGTCCAGATCAGGCTGTTCAACTCGCCTCAACGACGTCGTTTCAGGCAAGATGATCTAAGCCGTCCAACCCCATTGATCCAACGGATCCAGGCCCTCCTCTAAACCCGTCAACATGGCCCGATCCATGCCCTTTACCCGGTCTCACCCACCATCACGCCCAAACGACACCGTCTTTCCTAAGTGGATGGATCCTGGCCATAGATCCCCATTGATCCAACGGCCAGGATCTAAATCCTCAATACATATATAAGCTCTCCATTACACCCCACGCCCCCCAAACCAAACCCCGCCTTCCCCACTGTACACCCTCGTCCCAAACACAACCCATTCTCATCCTCGAACCCTAGCAGCCGCCCCAGTATCCCTCGCCATTAAAGCCGGCGGCATGAACGCCGATGACCGCCTCCTGAACACCCTAGGACCACCTCATTGTCCTGAACACGAATCCACTAACCACGAGCCTCGAATCACTTTCGTTCGTCTCGAATCTTCATTTGAAGATTTGAGTCGAACCCGGATCTATGCCAAACCACCCCATCTTCATACCAGACACTCCCCTGACCTTCCTCGTGACCAAACCAAGCTTGGTTTGGTCCGAATCTACCCACAACTCCCTAAAAATCAGATCTAGAAATCCAGACTTTAGAACACACGCACCTGGGGAATCCGGCCGGTTTGGACATGGGTTTGAGGTCTAATAGACCTTAATCAAGGTGTTCTCATGTGAGAACACCCTGATTAAAGTTTGTTCGGCCTCAAAAGTTCGAAGATGAATCAGATTTGGGTCTGTGTGATTTAAACATTTTCGGTACGTTTTCCTTTCTTTTGTGTTAGTTTTTAATTAAGTGGTCAGCATGTTTCGTTGGGTTTGTTTGTTATTTTTGTTATTTTTCATTCGGATTTCTTTCATCTCTTTAAAGACCTTTTTCTTTGGTCGGTTGATTTTCTATGTGTGTATTCTGAATGTACTCTGTGATAAACATGATCGTCGATTAGTTTAATCGTCAGATAAGTTAACTCATATAGGCCCCAGTAATTGAACAAAAATTGTCTGATGCCCTTTAGGTCCCTAAACATATTGTTTATGTGAGCGATTGATTATTACCTGTTATAATTAGTATAGTCGACTCGATAAATATCGTCGATTAGCTTTCTATAACTAATAAATCGAATGAGCTAATAAGGTCGCATGACTAATTGAGCTTTGTCACTGACTGTATGCCCCAGCATTGTTTGAAATGGTTTGTTTGCACTATAAAACTGACTGAAAAGGTTCAGCCCAGGCAGTCTTGAGTTCGAACTTTCATCAGTTCAAAAAATGCCCTGATGCTGCAATAGGCAGGGGCAGTAATAATCAAGGTTGACAGGGGTATTCTGGGGTGTTAAAAAGAACAGAAGTAATTAGTTTAAGTGAGCTGACAAATGGGGTACTAAATTAGGATTAAACTAATGCCAATGGGGGGACAAGACACAAGAGTATGGGTTTAAAAGGAATACTAAAATAAGCCCATAATCCTTGATTAAAGAATAAACCAGGCGTGGGGAACAAAGGGGGCTGGCATCAAGAGATGCTCAAGCATGGGTTTAACAGGGTAGGGGCAGGCTGCAAGTTGCAGCATGGGGGCAGCTTAGCTGCACTTGGTCACTTTGGCTTATAAATAGGCCATTTGAGAACTGAAAAATGGCTGGACTTTTAGTCTTCAGAAAAAGAGAAAACAAAAGGTTGGAATTTTTAGTCTTAAGGCTGGAATCTTTAAGTCTTAAGAAAGAGTGGTGAGTTAAAAGAAAAGATTGAAAACATAAGAGAGGCTCGAGTAAGACATTGTAACCAAACACTGCCTGAAAGTGGTATAAGAATGCATTTTGGTCAATCTGTCTTGGCCAAGTTCTGTTGCTTGCATTGACTGAGTTGTTTGTGGTTGATTAAACTGGTGGTTTTACTGCATTTGAACCCTCAGTTACTGCTGCTATTTCTTTACTCTTTCCTGAGATTACTGGCTTGGCACTCGACTACTTGCTAGTCCTTGTATTCTGGGAGATCATTGTTGGTTGTCTGTGGCTATGGAAAACATTTGGTTTAGTTGGTTGTTGCTGTGTTGTTGCTGAGTATCTGTTGTTGCTGTGTTTACTGCATACTGCCTAGCTGATCATTCCTTCCTTCTTTGTCCTCCATACCAGGTACACAATTACACTACCAATGTAACTCGAAAGTTTGAGCAATGAGTATAAAAGAGAAGATCTGCAGATGTTGTTTATATACATGTACTGTTGTGTTGAACGTCATGTAATGTCTAATAGCTCATATTTTGGGATACTGAAGTTAGCTAACAAGCCTAGTTGAGGTCAATATAGGGTATCGAATGATAATTATATATGTATGCTGTTAGATAAAAGTGGTCTCAATGAATTAGGTTGCATCTCAGATTTAGTTTACTTTGCCATATATGCTGTAATGTAGTCCAAGCATGAAACTTGTACACTGTAAATTAAGTTCTTTCCTTTCCAATAAATTGCCATATATGACTCTTAAAATCATGTTTCAAGATAAAGAACACAAATTCAGGGCCTCAACCTCATGAAGGTCGAGCCCAGGTCGAAGACAGACCAGGCAGGCCCGCATCGAACGAGCAGTGGCCCAGGTCTGGCCAACCGCGCGTGGGCTGGATTTGGGCCCATGATTATTTGTTTGGCCGACTGTGCACGCAGCTTCGGTCCCGATTTGCTAAGCATTTCCGAATTCCATTACAAACAACTTGCAAGCATGTAATTAATTAGGATTATCTACTGTTTTCAATTGATAGAGACAAACACGACAAGAAACGTAGTTGCTATAGGATATCCTTTTAAAATAAGAACGAGATGAGCCTCGATGAAAATAAACAAAACGCGCATATGCGGGGCCCTTGTTAAATGTATATTATTGAAGCATTTAGTTTCCAGGACGGGTTGTTTAGCAAATCTCACAACCCTCCTAAAATAACAACACGTTAGTCTCTTTAGGACACGCTTTAATAAACCTTACCGTCTTAAACTCGGGTGCACATTTATGTGACCCAAATCCAAATCTCGACGGATTCGAAATGTATTTCTAATTACGGGTACATTGATTGTGACGTGGTTCGAGATGCGTGTCCATGACGTTGCAATTTCATTTTTAAAAAAAAAAATAATAAGAATGAGATGAGCCTCGCCAAATAAAATACAAATTGCGGGGCCCTCAGTAAATATTTGCTTTAAAAAATTATTTGGACTTCGGGATGGATCGTTTAGTAAAATTCCACGGTCTTACCCAAAATAAATACGCTAGTCGCTTTAGGCGCGCCTTTAATAATTTAATTTCCTTAAACTCGGGTGCACATTTGATGTGACCCAAATCCAAATCTCAACGGAGTCAAAGTGTGTCGACGACCACGGGTACATTGATTGTAACGCGGTTCGAGATACATTTTCACAACGTTGCAATTCTTGATAAAAACAGTAAATGATAAAAGCGGTTAAAAGTTAAATTTTGCACGCAAGTTCACACTTGTATAAAATCAGATAATCAAGCCGAATATAACAGTTGAGCGACCGTGCTAGAACCACGGAACTCGGGAATGCCTAACACCTTCTCCCGGGTTAACAGAATTCCTTATCCGGATTTCTGGTATGCAGACTGTAATATAGAGTCATTATTTTCCTCGATTCGGGATTAAAATTGGTGACTTGGGACACCCTAAACCTCCCAAGTGGCGACTCTGAAATAAACAAATAAATCCCCTTTCGATTGTCCTTTAATTGGAAAAAACTCCCTTGTCCCCTCGCGGGTACGGAAAAAGGAGGTGTGACAGCTCTGGCGACTCTGCTAGGGATTATAACCCAGAACCACTGGTTCAGGGTTAAGAATTCGAGCTTAGAATAATTGTTATTATTTGGCTTTATTTATTATCTGATTATTACATGTCCTGAGCCTAATGTGCTAAATGCTGCTTTTACCGCTTTGATATTATTTGAACTGTATATAAACTGTGCCGAAACCTTTCTCTTCTTACCTCCGGGGATGTGCTCACTGGTTGAGACTCCCTATTCTGTTAGTGTCATACCCTAAATAAAAGAGGCTCGGAAAGTTTCTAAGCCGGCTGGCCTTTTGGTTCCCGGAAAGGAGCTCCTTCCTCAACTCGAGTTGTCCGCTCGGGTACACTGTCTAGAACACCGACCCAGGTTTTGAACATAGAATAACGTGACTTCATGCCGTATCCCTAGTAGGAACGCTTATTTGCATCATGTTGCATATGACTTAGGGGACTCAACACAGGGGTTGGGTCCGTCTAGGACTAGCAACCTGATATGAAAAGGCCATTCTGACGCATCTTATTGTTTTCCGTGCATTTATTTGTCTCATGCCCGCATGCTGACCGGTGTTTGAATATTTGGAATATTGTGAAAAAAAGGGAAATAACGGTTAGGAATTGATTGTTTACTGTCAAAACTCTGCCAAAATTTTGAAAAAAAGAAGTCGTTGTTCGGTTTTTCAAAAAAAAAAAAAAAATCAATAGAAATATAGAGTTTGTCTTGTCATAAAAATCAAAAAAAAAAAAGAGATCTTATTTTTTAAAATGGTTTTTTTTTATGAAAATAATAATAAAAAAAAGTCTTGTGTTGTCTTTACTTTTATTATTTGTTGCAAATATATGTATATATATATATATATGAAAAATTCAAAAGTTTTGCTTTACTTCAAAATGTATATATATCTTTATTTGTGGCAAAAGTATTTATCTTGCTAAAGGTCTAGAAAAGTCCTTTCAGGCTCCCAGTTTTCGAAACAAAAATCCGAAATATTTTCCGTTATTGACTTCTTTAGAAAGTTTATATATATATATACGAAAATTCAAAATTCACAAAAAATCGCATATATTTTTGTTTTTATCAGGATAAGTGTCGTTTGTTAAAATCTTATTAATAAATGTGCAGAATGAGCACGATTCCGAATGAACCCTTTTCAATCATGAATAAAATTCCCCTCCAATTGCGGCTCTGGTGGAATGATTTGGGCAAAGAGGGGCATGACGAAATCAAGAAGTATCTGAAAGGCCTCACGAGTTTGTTGGATATCAGGCCACGAGGAGATATCATAAGGGCACTAGTCCCCCACTGGGATCCTGCGCACAATGTCTTCCGTTTCTCAGATTTTGAACTCACCCCAACTTTAGAAGAAATAGCAGGGTATATCGGCAGCACTGAGACTCCTTTGAGGCACAAATATCTGATTGCTCCAAGAGCTGTAGCAATACACCGGTTCCTGGACTCCTTAAAGATAGTCAGAACAATTCATAACCCTGACTTGGCAAAAGGTTTTTGCAGCATGAGTTTCATATATCAAAGATATGGTCACATAGGAGGATTCGACAAGCCAGAAAACCAGTTGTGCAGCAAAGGTAATCGCCAAAAGTGGGAAGAACATAGACGAATTGCTTTCATGATAACTTTCTTAGGACTACTAGTATTCCCAAGAAAAGATGGGAATATTGACATAAAGATAGCAGGGGTCGTCAGTACGTTGCTCACACAGAGTGATAGTACGTTGGCGCCCATGATAGTATCTGATATATTCCGGGCACTCACTTCTTGCAAAGCCGGAGGAAGCTTTTTCGAGGGTTGCAATTTGTTGTTGCAAATGTGGATGATCGAACACCTATGTCACCGAGCCCAGTTTCTGAGCCATGGATCCGCTGGAAAGACCTGCATAGAGGAGTTCTATACCAGAGTTGATGAAACCTACCTACCAGAAGGAGTTATAGCATGGACCTCATATTTCCATACCCTCAACGCCAGTCAAATACAGTGGGCGCTAGGGTGGCTACCGATCGACGAAGTCATATACATGCCAGCAGCCAGGCCCCATTTTCTCTTAATGGGACTTAAAAGTATTCAACCATACGCGCCGCATCGGGTTTTAAGGCAACTTGGGAGGTATCAGATAGTGCCGAAAGACGAGGATCTGAGCATCCAGGTAATCGAGATCAGTCCCGACGGCCAGTTTCCTGAAGCAAGGGTTCGTCAAATTTGGAGCCAATGTCAATACTTAGAAGCAAATACTTGTGTAATGAATCGGGCAAAAGGGGAAGTTTCGCCCGGGTATCAGGCCTGGTACAAAGGGGAGACATCATCTGGAAGACCGACCAAAAGACCTCACCTGCAAGAATTTGCCAAATCTTCACAAGAACAGTGGGGCTGGTTGGCCAAAGAGCAGGAATATCTTGTCAAAGCAGGCAAACTGAAGCAACAAGTTCAGGATATGAAGTTTGAGTGCCAATTACAGTCTGCTGCCCACAAGGGAGAAAAGAACAAGTTAATCAGAGAAGGCGAGATCCTCAAAGCTCAGATCCGGAGAATGAAAAAAGAGGCTAATAGCCAGCTAGGAAGCCGGGCAGATAAAAGATTGATAGCAGGGTTAAAAGATCAGGTTGCGGAATGCCAGGAAGATTTGGAAAAAGCCAGGGCCAGCACAGCAAAATTGCGAACCAAGTGGGCAAAGGGTGCGATGGCTCGGAGGCAGCGCCTGCAACAAGTCATAAGGGAGTATGAACTGAGCATCGGGACATTAAGGGAAACGAATGCCTCTCTTCGAGAAAGGATCCTCAAGCAAACACGAAATGCCCAAGCCGACAGAAGGCAATATTACGATGCAATGACCAGAATGGAAAGGCAAATGGAGATGTTCCAGGATCAGCTTGCCAACAATGCGCAAACACTGGGATTGAAGAACCAACAGATAAGGCATTTGTTCACAGAAAGGGACAACATCCGGGGAAGGATTGATGAAATAGGGCATTACATCTACATGAAATGCTTGGCATATGAGCGAACACCTCGGAAGACCCTCCTTGTTTCCATCATGGGCTGCGTCCGCCGGATTATGAACGAGTTGAAGAGCTTGCAAAGAGACCTTACACCTAGAGCCGCGAAAAGGCCGGATGATGCCTCGCGGCCCCTTAAATTGGAGAATTAGTTTTGGTCAAGTCCTGTTTATTTGGCTTTGGTTGTTTTTCCATATGTTGTTTTCTTTTTCGTTAAACCGAGTTTAAAACCGTGGAGTCTGTACTATTGCTATTCCTTGCTTGATGTAATTTGTAATAGCAAAATTTTGAGAATGAATTCAATGATTTCACAAGAATTGTGTGTTTCTTTACTTTAAGGCAGAACTACGCCTGGTCTGATTCACGCGGGGACGTGATACGTAGGCAATCCCCATAAGATTCGACCGCTTTTAATAAATAAAGAAAAGAAAATGTAAATAAAATAAAACGCGGGGTTTCGCAAAATACTTTAAAAAGAAACGAATGAACAAACCGGGATGACGCATGTGGTTTGAAGCAAAGCATGTAGAAACGGTTAACTGCCTAGGTGCATTGCATCCTGTATGTGTTATGATCAAATCTGTTAAGCTCTAACACTAACAAAGTTTGTTGTTGTCTGATACCAGACAGTTAGTTGTTAAAGAATTCTGGCAACACATTCATACCAAACCAGATCCAAAGGACCGGTAGCAACAAGCATGACTACTTCAGAGAATAGTAATGAGGAAGAAAGGCCGATGAGCCAGTTGCTAAAAGAGGCAATGGAAAAGATTGAAAGGATGGGACTAGAGATGCATGCAATGCAGCTAGCCCTGGCCAAAACGCAAAAGAGCCCTGAGACACTGGGACACGTGCCGGAGTACCCTCACTCTGGCCCTTCCACAAGCCGCCCAAATCCCCTCTATCATCAAGAAAGAAGCCCTCATGATTCCCAAGCTCCACCACCCCATCAACCTCTCCCAACACCCAATATTCCCATTTTTGTGGGACCTACATCAGCCCCTTTGCAGCGAACGACCAGTGAGCCATTGTTTCAGGCTCACGATACACAATACTATCCCCCTGAGCCTACATTCCATGCACCCGAACCACAGGCTTACAATCCCCATTTGGAAGTACCGGCAGAGGTTGAGAAGCCGGTTAAGGCCCCTGAACAGGATGAAGTGTTGAGAAAGTTCAAAAGCCTGGAGCAATCCTTCAGGAACTTACACGGGCTGGGCAATCAAGTCAGCGTGGCATACAAAGATCTGTGCCCTTTCCCAGATGTCCAACTCCCGGCTGGGTTCAAGATGCCCAAGTTTGATTTATATGAAGGGCACGGTGATCCCATGGCACATTTGCGGGGATTCTGTAGCAAAATGAGAGGGGCAGGAGGCAAGGATGAGCTTTTGATAGCTTATTTCGGCCAAAGTCTGAGCGGATCTGCACTGGAATGGTATACCAGGCAGGATTTCAGCAGGTGGTACACGTGGGATGATCTGGCACAGGCTTTTGCAGGTCATTTCCAGTACAATCTAGAGATAGTCCCTGACCGTCTCACGTTATTGAGAACTGGGAAGAAACCCGGGGAAAGTTTTCGCGAGTTCGGATTCCGCTGGAGAGAACAAGCAGCTAGAGTCGATCCTCCCATGAGAGAGGGAGAAATGGTAGACTACTTTTTGCAGACATTGGATCCAACCTACTTTGGTCACTTGGTGACAACGGTTGGAAAATCTTTCAACGAGGTGGTCAAAATAGGGGTCATGATAGAAGAAGGTTTGAGGTCGGACAAGATCTTGAACTATTCGGCACTTAAGGCCACAACCCAGGCTATTCAAAGCGGCACGGGAGGTGCGCTAAGAAGAAAGAAAGAAGAGGTTGCCACGATCGAGGCAGGCAGTTGGTCCAGAGCTGGCAGGCCGCACTACAACCAACCCAGGCCTCACAGGTCAAACTACCCATACAACCCACCACAAAATTTCTATCCACCTCGAGAACCACATTGTTCCGTACACCAAGCCCAGGTATACACTCAGCCTCCGGTTCGCCCACAATGGCGCGCACCGGCTCCCCAGAACATATATGCACCACCACAAAACACTTACCCTCCACCAAGGGCATATAGAAATCCTTCAGGGGCAGGTTTCCGGGGAAATCCAGATGCCAGAAATGACAGGTTGCGGAAGCAAAGAACCTTCACCGAACTGGGAGAAACCTACACCGCTGTGTTCCACAAGCTGCGGCAATTGGGTTTGGTTAGTCCTGTCCATACTCGGGAACCAAATCCCCCGCCTCAGAATTTGGATCGTTCAATCAGTTGTGAATACTGTTCAGGGATGCTCGGGCACGATACCGAGAAGTGCTGGAAGTTAAGGCATGCCATACAGGATCTTATTGACACCAATAAGATCGAGGTCCAGACACCGGAGGCTCCTAACATCAACCAAAACCCACTGCCAGCGCACCACGAAACTCACATGATTGAGTTGGTGTGTGAGGGAGGAGAATTAAGAAAACCCTCACAAACAGTGATGATGATCCAAGCTGCCCCAAAAGAAGTCTTAACCAGTGGAGGAACAAATGTACAGTCGCAGGGAGAAGGCGTCAAGCCGGTAGTAATATGGGGGAAGAGCCCGTCCGTCATAGCAAGCAAACCCGAGCCAAGCAAGTTGGTAATACCAGGGATCCTGCCCACACCGGCAGTCATGTTGAAAGGGGTATGTGGAGAACGGGTGACCATAAAGCCGGTGGTCCAACTGCCAATGCTTGACAGCAGGGCTGTGCCCTGGAAATATGAAAAAGCAGTGGTGACGTACCAAGGAAAACAGGTGGAAGAAGTCAGTTGTGAAGCGCAAGGGCTGACTCGATCAGGTCGATGTTTTGCTCCGGTGGAGTTAAGGAAAACCAACCCAGTGGCAACCAAGAAGCCAGTGTCAGAAGAAGAGGCTGAAGACTTCCTGAGGAAGATGAAAGTGCAAGACTATTCTGTGGTTGAGCAGCTGAGAAAAACACCTGCCCAGATCTCACTATTGTCATTACTCCTCCATTCCGAGGAACATCGCCGGGCCCTGTTAAAGATATTGAACGAGGCCCATGTACCCAGTGAGATTTCTGTAAACCACCTGGAAACCATTGCCAGCAAGATTTTCGAGGTGAACAGGGTAACATTCTCAGATGATGACCTGCCGGTGGAAGGTACGGAGCATAACAAAGCTCTATACCTAGCTGTCAAATGTGAAGACTCGGTAGTAACTCGAGTATTGGTGGATAACGGCTCAAGCGCCAATATTTGTCCATTATCCACCCTGGACCAGTTAAAGATTGACCGTGGAAGAATCCGGGAGAATAGCATCTGTGTCCGAGGGTTTGACGGAAACGGAACAGCCACTGTGGGGGATGTTGTACTTGAACTAACCATTGGCCCGGTCCTGTTTACCATGGAATTCCAGGTATTGGACGCCACGGTATCTTACAACTTGCTGTTAGGACGACCCTGGATTCACGCAGCTAAAGCGGTGCCTTCCACCCTACATCAGACAGTGAAGTTCGAGTGGGAAAGACAAGAGGTCGTGTTGCACGGCGAGGATACAACATGCACCATGGGCGGAACCATTGTGCCTTTCATAGAGACCACTGATGACAAGGGTCCCTGGGTCTACCAGATTCTCGATACAGGGTCGGCCAACAAAATTTCTGAAGGAGAAATCATCCCGCACCCTAGGGTAGCTGCCGCAACAGTCATGATGATATCAGAAATGCTGGGTAATGGGTTTGTGCCGGGAAAAGGCCTGGGAGTTGAACTTCAAGGGATAGTCCAACCTGTCTCCCTTCCTAAGAATCTGGAAACTTTCGGGTTGGGGTTCAAACCAACCGCAGCAGACAGGAAGCAAGCACGAAAAATGAAGAAGAGAGTCTGGTTTCTGCCTAAACCAGTGCCACGCCTCTCAAGGTCTTTTGTTAAAGCTAGTGCCAAGGGGTCAGCGATCCCAAAGATTCGAGGACCTTTGATCGGCATAAGTGAAGACCTGAATCAGAGTTTTGAGAGACTATTCGCGGATGTCAGTATGGTGGAAGCTGGAGAGGGTTCCAGCAGAGCAGAGATACAATTTGTGGGGCCTGAGGCCAAGACCAACAATTGGACGGTTACTCCTCTTCCTGTCCGAGGGGAGTCTTGGTAGTAGGCTTTGATTAATGTTTTGTTTGTTTGTTTGTTTGATCGGATTATTCAAGGGTGTAATCCCAATTTTACTTTCGTTTTGTAAAAGTGTGAACCCTTTTTATCCTGCAAATTTAATAAAGTTCTTTTCTTTTGTCCCATTTTAATTTCTTGTTTTGTTCTTTTTCTTTCTGAACAGTTCTCTTTTTACTGGTCCTAATGACATGGCATGCACATCGGATCTTCGACCTAGTCTAAATAATCAATCTGAATCTGACTCAATGATGCAAGAGGTCGTTTGTGATAATGAATCCGAAGGTGACGAAGGGGAAGCCTTCGAAGAAATAAACCGAGAACTGTGCCAATTTGAAGAGAAACCCAAGCCTAACCTAAATGACACTGAGGCTGTGAACCTAGGAGACGCTGATAACATCCAAGAGACCAAAATTAGCATCCACATTGAGCCGAATGTCAAAGCAGAATTGATCGAAACTCTCAGGGAATTCAAAGATGTTTTTGCATGGTCATATGATGATATGCCTGGATTGAGCACCAATTTAGTGGTTCACAAACTACCCACTGACCCGGCATACCCTCCGGTCAAGCAAAAACTAAGGAAATTTAAAACAGAAATGAGTGTAAAAATCAAAGAAGAAGTGATCAAGCAGTTGCAATCGAAGGTCATTCGGGTCACTCGATATCCCGAGTGGTTGGCCAATGTGGTACCAGTCCCAAAGAAGGATGGAAAAATCAGGGTGTGCGTCGACTACCGCAACCTCAACAAAGCAAGTCCCAAGGACAATTTTCCGCTACCCAACATTCATATCCTGATCGACAATTGCGCTGGGCGCGAGATCGGATCCTTTGTGGATTGTTATGCGGGTTATCATCAGATCCTAATGGACGAAGAGGATGCTGAGAAGACAGCGTTTATTACGCCATGGGGAACCTACTGCTATCGGGTAATGCCGTTCGGGTTAAAGAACGTCGGGGCAACGTACATGCGAGCAATGACTGCTGTGTTTCATGACATGATACACAAAGAAATAGAGGTGTACGTCGATGATGTGATCATCAAATCTTGGCGTCAGGAGGACCATGTAGCAGACCTGAGGAGATTTTTCCAAAGACTCCGCAGGTATGATATCAAGCTTAACCCGGCCAAATGCGCATTCGGGGTTCCATCAGGAAAGTTGCTAGGATTCATCGTCAGTCGACGGGGGATTGAGTTAGACCCATCCAAAATTGAATCCATTCGAGATTTGCCACCGCCAAGGAACAAAACAGAGGTAATGAGTTTGCTGGGTAGACTCAATTACATCAGCAGGTTCATCGCTCAACTCACAGCAACTTGTGAACCCATATTTCGGCTGCTGAAAAAGGATGCTGCGGTAGGTTGGACAGCAGAGTGTCAGGAGGCCTTCGACCAAATCAAAGGGTATCTGTCTAATCCACCCGTATTGGTCCCGCCTAAGCCCGGGAAACCCCTAATCCTTTACCTGACGGTCTTGGAAAATTCATTTGGTTGTGTACTGGGGCAACATGATGACACAGGAAGGAAGGAGCAGGCCATCTACTATCTCAGTAAGAAATTTACAGTGCATGAGGTCAAGTACACTCAACTCGAGAAAACATGCTGCGCCCTAACTTGGGTAGCTCAGAAATTGAAGCACTACCTGTCTTCATATACTACGTATCTCATATCCCGTTTGGACCCTTTGAAATATATATTTCAGAAACCTATGCCCACGGGAAGGTTGGCAAAATGGCAAATTCTGCTCACCGAGTTTGATATCGTCTATGTGACGAGGACAGCCATGAAAGCCCAGGCACTGGCAGACCATTTGGCAGAGAATCCCGTTGATGAAAAATACGAGCCCTTAAGAACGTATTTTCCTGACGAAGAGGTGATGCATACAAATGAGTTGGAATTACCTGAGGAACCGGGTTGGAAGCTTTTCTTCGATGGAGCTGCGAACGCAAAAGGGGTTGGAATAGGAGCAGTACTCATTTCTGAAACAGGACGGCATTATCCTGTTACGGCTCAACTACGCTTCTATTGCACCAACAATATGGCCGAATATGAGGCTTGCATTCTGGGTCTGCGCCTGGCCGCTGACATGGATGTCCGGGACGTCTTGGTCTTGGGAGACTCGGACCTCTTGGTACATCAAATCCAGGGTGAATGGGAAACACGAGATCTAAAGCTCATACCATACCGACAATGCTTGCATGATCTGAGCAAGCAATTTCGATCGGTAAAATTCAAACACATCCCGAGAGTTCACAATGAGGTTGCGGATGCCTTGGCCACCTTAGCATCAATGCTGCACCACCCTGACAAAATGTATGTGGATCCTCTACACATCCAGGTCCGTGATCAGCACGCCTACTGCAATGCCATAGAAGAAGAAGCAGATGGCGAACCCTGGTTTCATGATATCAAGGAATACCTCAGAATGGGGATATATCCAGAACATGCCTCTGGAGACCAAAAAAGAGCCCTTCGGCGTTTGTCGAATGGTTTCTTCCTCAGTGGAGGAATATTGTACAAAAGAACCCCGGATTTGGGATTGTTGAGATGCATAGATGCCAGTCAAGCAACGACGGTTATGGCAGAGGTACATGCTGGAGTTTGCGGACCGCACATGAGTGGATATGTATTGGCAAGAAAGATCCTTCGAACAGGGTGTTATTGGCTAACCATGGAACACGACTGTATCACTTTCGTAAGGAAATGCCATCAGTGCCAGATACATGGAGATTTGATTCATTCTCCGCCAACAGAGTTACATACGATGTCAGCACCCTGGCCGTTTGTAGCATGGGGCATGGATGTCATTGGGCCCATCGAGCCAGCAGCGTCCAACGGTCATAGGTTCATTCTAGTGACCATTGATTACTTCACCAAATGGGTTGAGGCTAAAACCTTCAAATCAGTAACTAAGAAGGCAGTGGTGGACTTTGTTCACTCCCATATCATCTGTAGATTTGGGATCCCAAAAGTGATCATCACGGATAACGGTGCGAATCTTAATAGCAGCTTGATGAGAGAGGTATGCCAACAATTCAAGATTACACACCGCAATTCCACCCCATATCGTCCTAAGGCGAATGGAGCAGTCGAAGCAGCCAATAAGAATATCAAGAAGATACTGCGAAAAATGGTGGAAGGGTCCAGACAATGGCACGAGAAATTACCCTTTGCTTTGTTGGGTTACCGCACTACCGTCCGGACTTCCATAGGCACAACTCCTTATTTGTTGGTGTATGGAACTGAGGCCGTGATACCAGCGGAGGTCGAAATTCCGTCCCTCCGAATTGTCGCTGAAGCCGGAATTGATGATGATGAATGGATCAAAGCTCGCTTGGAACAGTTGAGCCTGATAGATGAGAAAAGATTGGCAGCAGTGTGCCATGGTCAACTGTATCAGAAGAGAATGGCAAGAGCGTATAATAAGAAGGTGCGACCCAGGAAGTTTGAAGTAGGGCAGTTGGTATTAAAGAAGATCCTCCCACATCAGGTCGAGGCAAAAGGCAAATTCGCCCCAAATTGGCAAGGGCCTTATATCGTGACCCGAATATTGTCCAACGGTGCTTTGTGTTTGACAGATGTCGAAGGTAGATGTGTCGACATGGCTATCAATTCAGATGCAGTCAAGAGATATTATGTGTAATTTCTTTAAATTATGGCAATTTTGGTTTATTCGTTTGTATTTGGCATTTATTGAATAATGAGATGACGGAGGCAATTCTTTCTTCTATCCAAACACTTTTAACCCTCGCTTCCCCCTTTGAGCCTTAAGCAAATTCTTTCAATACCCCTCTTTTGGAATCACTAATGGAAAAGATACGAAAAGACATGGAAAAAGAGAGAAAGAAAAGAGAAAGATAAATGAAAAAAAAAAGAGAAAAAAAAGAAGATGAAATCATAAAGGAATACAAAACCGTGGGAACTACGTTTGACCTGATTCCTCAAAGAGGATACGTAGGCGCCTCACGGCTCGGTCATAGTATGCATCATAGTGGATATACGATGCATAATGTACATAGTGTGCGTAAAGCGTGCGTAACGCACATAGCGCAACATAAGTATAAAAAATAAATTCCCCAAGCAAGAAACCTGGGGCAGAAGTTATGTTTTAAAATTCCAACAAAGGTTTGATTCCAAAAGTTGTAGCACATCACCCATCAAATTATTTTCATTTTTCATAGCCTTTCTTTAACTCCACACCAGAACCAACATTCAACGTCCAAAAGACCTCCCGATCAATGTTCAAAAGATGTCGAGTCAGGTAAATAAGACCGAGAATAATACACCAATCCCCAGCAAAGAAGAGGATCGTAAGACTGGGAATGAATTGATAGCCAAAGGAGTCTCCAGAAGAGAGGGTCGTATCTACAACGCCCCGATTCCTCGAAAGAAATAAAATGAGAGAGTCTCATCGGTGAAAACCTTCGCAGGCACCGAGAGGCGATGTAAGATGAGGGATATGAAATGAGAGAGTCTTATTGGTGAAAACCCTCACAGGCACCATAAGGCGCCGGGAGATGAGAGAAAAGAGAGAGTCTCATCAGTGAAAACCCCTCGAAGGGCACTATGAGGCGACGAGACAGATCAGCAAAACTACCACATTCGAAACGAAATGAACACTCTTTTATCATCCCCAGCAAGTCAAACCATCGGGCAAATCAATTGGTACAAATAGACTGGGTCGGGAATCTATGGTGCACGCCATGATCACAGGGACCAGTTGGGTCCTCCAGATAAGTTCTTTTGATCGTCTCCTCCCACAAAAAATATTGGTTCAGAAAGATTTGCTCCTTTCCATATCTTTTATTTCTTTTCCTAAAAATGTGTCTTGAAAGGATTTTTCAAAGCTTACTACCAGAAACCGAAGAGGAATTCATCCAATACAGGATAATACAAACAGTCTTAAAGGCCGGTCCCAGGCAATGCAGGGATTGTGCCCGGAAATTTTGGAAGAAGTAAAGGGATTGGTTTCGGGGGTTAGAAGCAGACTCCCACATCATGTGTTTAAAGAGAAAGCAGAAAAGGGGGTAAATTGAAAACCAATCCCCAGCAGGCTAGAGACCCCCAACAGGCAACCTTGCCCGCCAACCAATTATGGGGACAAAGAGCAAGAAAGGGGGAAGAGAGAAAAATGGCTCGCCAGAAAGGCACCCTCTACCACCACGATTAAAACTGACTAAATCCTTTTGTCTGTTGCAGGAGAGCAAAGAATTGATGATGGCAGCAAGATGCAACGCCATGGAAGTCACCAAAAACCGGGGCAGAAAATTTTCTGCCGATTGTCGAAAATTTTCTCGAAAAAACGGGGAAGCAATTTCAATACTTTTAAGTTCTAGGTCGCCCACCAGTATAATGCGGGAATACTTTTAAGTTCTAGGTCGCCCACCAGTATAATGCGGGAATACATTTAAGTTCTAGGTCGCCCACCAGTATAATGCGGGAATACTTTTAAGTTCTAGGTCGCCCACCAGTATAATGCGGGAATACATTTAAGTTCTAGGTCGCCCACCAGTATAATGCGGGAATACTTTTAAGTTCTAGGTCGCCCACCAGTATAATGCGGGAATACTTTTAAGTTCTAGGTCGCCCACCAGTATAATGCGGGAATACATTTAAGTTCTAGGTCGCCCACCAGTATAATGCGGGAATACTTTTAAGTTCTAGGTCGCCCACCAGTATAATGCGGGAATACATTTAAGTTCTAGGTCGCCCACCAGTATAATGCGGGAATACTTTTAAGTTCTAGGTCGCCCACCAGTATAATGCGGGAATACATTTAAGTTCTAGGTCGCCCACCAGTATAATGCGGGAATACATTTAAGTTCTAGGTCGCCCACCAGTATAATGCGGGAATACTTTTAAGTTCTAGGTCGCCCACCAGTATAATGCGGGAATACATTTAAGTTCTAGGTCGCCCACCAGTATAATGCGGGAATACTTTTAAGTTCTAGGTCGCCCACCAGTATAATGCGGGAATACATTTAAGTTCTAGGTCGCCCACCAGTATAATGCGGGAATACTTTTAAGTTCTAGGTCGCCCACCAGTATAATGCGGGAATACATTTAAGTTCTAGGTCGCCCACCAGTATAATGCGGGAATACTTTTAAGTTCTAGGTCGCCCACCAGTATAATGCGGGAATACCTTTAAGTTCTAGGTCGCCCACCAGTATAATGCGGGAATACATTTAAGTTCTAGGTCGCCCACCAGTATAATGCGGGAATACTTTTAAGTTCTAGGTCGCCCACCAGTATAATGCGGGAATACATTTAAGTTCTAGGTCGCCCACCAGTATAATGCGGGAATACCTTTTAGCTCTAGATTTTGGGAATCAGTCACCCCACCTGAAAACGGAAGGGTACAACAGAGAGCCCCGAACGGGAAACAATAAAATCCCAGCACCCAGAAGCAGACAACTGCAGAGGCAAGCGCACAATTCAAAAGGAAAAAAGGAACGCGTCTCAAAAGAAGCAGTTTGGGAACGTTGTAGCATGCCCAGTATAACAATTCTGATGAAAAGTCGTACCACTGAAGAAACCATTGGAAGGTTTAAAGAAGAAAGCCATGTCCCCAGCAAATCAAACAAAGTGACGAAAACTGGCATTCAGAAAGGCAGTGGACCAGCATCATCTCCAAAGTCACAAGATAAAGGTATCGGAGGAAAGCGTTAGCCGACAAGAAAGCAAGGCAACAAGAACAAGTTGAAGATGGATGAGATTTCAGAATCCTCAGTTTAGCTTAGCTTCTTATTTTCCTTTTAGAATAATGTAATAGGGAGATCGGTTGAGCCGCAGTATCCTACAGCAGCATACAACAGCGCACAACAACAGCAAACATTACAGTCACACGGTAGTCCCAGCTACCAAAGATTTCCTGAACTACATTGACCTGATTCCTGTTCAGCCCAGGATATGTAGGAAACCTCTGAAGCAAAGGTTCGGTCAAATCTTTTTCAAAAAAATGCTTCACACGGAGTATTCGGACGGGCAAAAATCGCTCGCTTTATCTTTGCGCGAAAACCCTTCGTGTCTTCGGGCAAAGAGGGGCAGCTGTAAGCACGTGATTTTTGCTTTACGGACAATCGCTCCAAAAGAAAATAAAAATAGTGACAAATGGTTTCGCTGTACAATTTTTCGATCTGTCCGTGACATGTGTTTGTGGGTCTGTCCATTTTGCATCTAGTCATTATCAAACGAAAATACAAAAAAATATATATATATAAAATATATGTGTCGTTAAAAGAAAATTCAAAAATATGAATATATGTGCGTCGTTCGTTCTAGGTTGTGATTTAACTTACTTAAATATTTTTGTGATAACTATGTGGAAATGTTACAGTGTTGTTGATTTTAATTTCACTATTTTATTTATTATTATTAAAAGAAAAAAAAAAGAGAAAAAAGAAAAGTAAAAGAGTGAGGGAAAACCGGTTTGGGCCCAAAAGAAATGAAATAAAACAGGCCCAAACCAGCACTCTGATCCAGTCCAAAACAAGCCTGCCCAAACACGGACTCAAACGACGCCGTATCGGCATCCCTACCAAAGCCGTTGATCTGATTCAAACGAACGGTCCAGATCAGGCTGTTCAACTCGCCTCAACGACGTCGTTTCAGGCAAGATGATCTAAGCCGTCCAACCCCATTGATCCAACGGATCCAGGCCCTCCTCTAAACCCGTCAACATGGCCCGATCCATGCCCTTTACCCGGTCTCACCCACCATCACGCCCAAACGACACCGTCTTTCCTAAGTGGATGGATCCTGGCCATAGATCCCCATTGATCCAACGGCCAGGATCTAAATCCTCAATACATATATAAGCTCTCCATTACACCCCACGCCCCCCAAACCAAACCCCGCCTTCCCCACTGTACACCCTCGTCCCAAACACAACCCCTTCTCATCCTCGAACCCTAGCAGCCGCCCCAGTATCCCTCGCCATTAAAGCCGGCGGCATGAACGCCGATGACCGCCTCCTGAACACCCTAGGACCACCTCATTGTCCTGAACACGAATCCACTAACCACGAGCCTCGAATCACTTTCGTTCGTCTCGAATCTTCATTTGAAGATTTGAGTCGAACCCGGATCTATGCCAAACCACCCCATCTTCATACCAGACACTCCCCTGACCTTCCTCGTGACCAAACCAAGCTTGGTTTGGTCCGAATCTACCCACAACTCCCTAAAAATCAGATCTAGAAATCCAGACTTTAGAACACACGCACCTGGGGAATCCGGCCGGTTTGGACATGGGTTTGAGGTCTAATAGACCTTAATCAAGGTGTTCTCATGTGAGAACACCCTGATTAAAGTTTGTTCGGCCTCAAAAGTTCGAAGATGAATCAGATTTGGGTCTGTGTGATTTAAACATTTTCGGTACGTTTTCCTTTCTTTTGTGTTAGTTTTTAATTAAGTGGTCAGCATGTTTCGTTGGGTTTGTTTGTTATTTTTGTTATTTTTCATTCGGATTTCTTTCATCTCTTTAAAGACCTTTTTCTTTGGTCGGTTGATTTTCTATGTGTGTATTCTGAATGTACTCTGTGATAAACATGATCGTCGATTAGTTTAATCGTCAGATAAGTTAACTCATATAGGCCCCAGTAATTGAACAAAAATTGTCTGATGCCCTTTAGGTCCCTAAACATATTGTTTATGTGAGCGATTGATTATTACCTGTTATAATTAGTATAGTCGACTCGATAAATATCGTCGATTAGCTTTCTATAACTAATAAATCGAATGAGCTAATAAGGTCGCATGACTAATTGAGCTTTGTCACTGACTGTATGCCCCAGCATTGTTTGAAATGGTTTGTTTGCACTATAAAACTGACTGAAAAGGTTCAGCCCAGGCAGTCTTGAGTTCGAACTTTCATCAGTTCAAAAAATGCCCTGATGCTGCAATAGGCAGGGGCAGTAATAATCAAGGTTGACAGGGGTATTCTGGGGTGTTAAAAAGAACAGAAGTAATTAGTTTAAGTGAGCTGACAAATGGGGTACTAAATTAGGATTAAACTAATGCCAATGGGGGAACAAGACACAAGGGTATGGGGCTTAAATTGAATAATAAAATGATGCCCATAACTCCTTGATTAAAGAATAAACCAGGCGTGGGGAACAAAGGGGGCTGGCATCAAGAGATGCTCAAGCATGGGTTTAACAGGGTAGGGGCAGGCTGCAAGTTGCAGCATGGGGGCAGCTTAGCTGCACTTGGTCACTTTGGCTTATAAATAGGCCATTTGAGAACTGAAAAATGGCTGGACTTTTAGTCTTCAGAAAAAGAGAAAACAAAAGGTTGGAATTTTTAGTCTTAAGGCTGGAATCTTTAAGTCTTAAGAAAGAGTGGTGAGTTAAAAGAAAAGATTGAAAACATAAGAGAGGCTCGAGTAAGACATTGTAACCAAACACTGCCTGAAAGTGGTATAAGAATGCATTTTGGTCAATCTGTCTTGGCCAAGTTCTGTTGCTTGCATTGACTGAGTTGTTTGTGGTTGATTAAACTGGTGGTTTTACTGCATTTGAACCCTCAGTTACTGCTGCTATTTCTTTACTCTTTCCTGAGATTACTGGCTTGGCACTCGACTACTTGCTAGTCCTTGTATTCTGGGAGATCATTGTTGGTTGTCTGTGGCTATGGAAAACATTTGGTTTAGTTGGTTGTTGCTGTGTTGTTGCTGAGTATCTGTTGTTGCTGTGTTTACTGCATACTGCCTAGCTGATCATTCCTTCCTTCTTTGTCCTCCATACCAGGTACACAATTACACTACCAATGTAACTCGAAAGTTTGAGCAATGAGTATAAAAGAGAAGATCTGCAGATGTTGTTTATATACATGTACTGTTGTGTTGAACGTCATGTAATGTCTAATAGCTCATATTTTGGGATACTGAAGTTAGCTAACAAGCCTAGTTGAGGTCAATATAGGGTATCGAATGATAATTATATATGTATGCTGTTAGATAAAAGTGGTCTCAATGAATTAGGTTGCATCTCAGATTTAGTTTACTTTGCCATATATGCTGTAATGTAGTCCAAGCATGAAACTTGTACACTGTAAATTAAGTTCTTTCCTTTCCAATAAATTGCCATATATGACTCTTAAAATCATGTTTCAAGATAAAGAACACAAATTCAGGGCCTCAACCTCATGAAGGTCGAGCCCAGGTCGAAGACAGACCAGGCAGGCCCGCATCGAACGAGCAGTGGCCCAGGTCTGGCCAACCGCGCGTGGGCTGGATTTGGGCCCATGATTATTTGTTTGGCCGACTGTGCACGCAGCTTCGGTCCCGATTTGCTAAGCATTTCCGAATTCCATTACAAACAACTTGCAAGCATGTAATTAATTAGGATTATCTACTGTTTTCAATTGATAGAGACAAACACGACAAGAAACGTAGTTGCTATAGGATATCCTTTTAAAATAAGAACGAGATGAGCCTCGATGAAAATAAACAAAACGCGCATATGCGGGGCCCTTGTTAAATGTATATTATTGAAGCATTTAGTTTCCAGGACGGGTTGTTTAGCAAATCTCACAACCCTCCTAAAATAACAACACGTTAGTCTCTTTAGGACACGCTTTAATAAACCTTACCGTCTTAAACTCGGGTGCACATTTATGTGACCCAAATCCAAATCTCGACGGATTCGAAATGTATTTCTAATTACGGGTACATTGATTGTGACGTGGTTCGAGATGCGTGTCCATGACGTTGCAATTTCATTTTTTTTTTAAAAAAATAATAAGAATGAGATGAGCCTCGCCAAATAAAATACAAATTGCATGGCCCTCAGTAAATATTTGCTTTAAAAAATTATTTGGACTTCGGGATGGATCGTTTAGTAAAATTCCACGGTCTTACCCAAAATAAATACGCTAGTCGCTTTAGGCGCGCCTTTAATAATTTAATTTCCTTAAACTCGGGTGCACATTTGATGTGACCCAAATCCAAATCTCAACGGAGTCAAAGTGTGTCGACGACCACGGGTACATTGATTGTAACGCGGTTCGAGATACATTTTCACAACGTTGCAATTCTTGATAAAAACAGTAAATGATAAAAGCGGTTAAAAGTTAAATTTTGCACGCAAGTTCACACTTGTATAAAATCAGATAATCAAGCCGAATATAACAGTTGAGCGACCGTGCTAGAACCACGGAACTCGGGAATGCCTAACACCTTCTCCCGGGTTAACAGAATTCCTTATCCGGATTTCTGGTATGCAGACTGTAATATAGAGTCATTATTTTCCTCGATTCGGGATTAAAATTGGTGACTTGGGACACCCTAAACCTCCCAAGTGGCGACTCTGAAATAAACAAATAAATCCCCTTTCGATTGTCCTTTAATTGGAAAAAACTCCCTTGTCCCCTCGCGGGTACGGAAAAAGGAGGTGTGACAATATACATGTTGTCACACCTCTTTTTTACACAACATCCCGGAGGAGGCCATATGTAAAGAGAGTTTTTTCAATCAAAGGACAACCGAAATGGGATTCTTTATTAATTTCAGAGTCGCCACCTGGGAATTTTATGGCGTCCCAAGTCACCGGTTTTAATCCCGAATCGAGGAAAATATGACTCTGTTTAACATTCTGCGAACCAGAAATCTAAGTAAGGAATTCTGTTAATCCGGGAGAAGGTGTTAGGCATTCCCGAATTCCGTGGTTCTAGCACGGTCGCTTAACAATCTATACTTGGCCTAATTATCTTGATTTACTAAATCCATTTTTGAACTTATTGCATAGTTTTATTACCGCATTTAGTTAGATTGTTTATAATTATAGAACTGTCTTGAAACGAATCACGCGTACGTATATTCGTTTTTTTTATATGTAAAGAATCATGCCACGCGTACGTGTACACAATGAGATTGATAGCATATTTTTATTTTTTATTATTATTTAAAAAAATGAATTTTTGGCCGAAATTGTGCGTGCTTAAAATAAAACTACGAACATTCGTCACTCTTGTATGATTAAATAGTGAACTGCGCATCTCGGGCTATATGAAGTAAATTAATTTAATAACCTCCGAAAAACCCCTTTTTATTAAGAAGGTTTGCTCGAAGTTGCGCGAACGCATACTCCGAATTGTCTTTAGAAATGTAATCATGTCACGCGAACGTGTCCATAACTACACAATAATATTCTTAATGGCAATATAAATTTTCTACAAATGTTTATTATGTCCATCTATATTAAATATGAAAGCCATGGGAAATTACTGGATGGAGTGCCTCGAGATTTCCAAAAAAAATCCAGATTTATTAGGTGTTGACCACAGGTTATATGATTTAAATGTGTGAATTATACGCCTCAAAACTATTCAAATTAGAAGAGTTAATGAGATGAAAAAAAATAATGTGCAACTAAAATTACAATTTTATCGTGAATACAATATCCGTAATTCGTTTATGTGTTTTAATGCTTGATAATTATATGCACAAGTTATTTATTATTTTCCTAGGCTTAGGACTAAGTGTATGTGTTTAAAAACTTGCCAAGCGAATTACTTGTAAAACTAGGAAGAAATTAGTTGATAAGCATACCAATTGTTTCAAAGAATTTCCATTATTCTACTCGGAGCAGACTCCACTTTGTATATTTTTTACTTAAAATACCGAAATCGGTATTCCTAGATCCAATCCTCTTGTACACAATCATTTTTAATCCAAAGTCCCAGTTATTCTATGGATTTGCTTATGACGATTTATTTTAGACGGACAAAAATCAAACCAATTATTACTTAGACTTATGCAAATTATTTATAAATGCTAAATCTATACCTTATAATGATGTTGACATTATTTTTATATTATTTTATAAGAAAATGGGCTAATTGCATTCCTAAAATAGAACATGCCATTTATTATTAAGAAAGAAAACTGATTTATAAAATAATTTTAATAGACAAATTTATACTACATATGCTGCAAATACACATTTGAATCTTTCGGGATACTCTAATACCTTAAACGTAACGGATTATATCAATTCACCTCTCACTTATGGTTATACACACAGCCGTTATCATGCCATATACGAACAAGAAACAACTTACATCAACTAGATTTAAACAAAAATTGGATCCTTGACGAGATATACTAGTAGTGTGGTTTCTTGATATTTCCATACTATCCTATACTTAGCTAACAAGGTTACAAAATTTAATTAATGGTCAGCTTTCTATCACGTTCCCTATCTTGACAATTCGGAAATAAATATTACCACTAAGCTTCAGAAATAAATAAGATTACTGCAGAGCTTATACTAACTTCAAAAGGCCAGTGGGCTAATAGCTCTCATGTCAAGTATAATACTACATTAGCTAACTAAAAAAAAACTAAAACTTAACTAATAGATTTAAATGAGTAGAGGACATGTTTGAAATTTCAGACTTCATTTATCTGCAATATTGAAGCTTTTCATGACATGAGTCTACAAATATATACCTGGAAATGAGGGTAAAAGAGGTAATATTTCAGCAGTAGCAGCAACAAAAACCCAACAGCAGAAAAACGCCAAACAGTACAGCAGATTTGAACGAACCAGCAAGATCCGTAAAAACCAGATGAATAGTAGCAGAAATCTTAGGAAATTCCAGATTCAAACCAAACAATATTACCAAACAAACCCGGACAGATGCAAGGAAACATAATTTCTGATTTTTAAAACTTAGGAAAGGCAACCTGAAACTCTTAATCTCCAAAATCAGCCTTAACACTCTAACTTCTAATGTAAAGTTCTGTTTTTACTTTTCTGATTTCTCTCTTTCTTTTTCTCTCTTTCTTTTTCTGTTCTTAAAATCCAGTCCGTTTTCTTCCTCTCTCTTTTCTCTGTTTTTTGTTTGTTCTTCAAATCCAGTCCCCTCTTTTCTCTCTAATCTCCCCCTTCTCAGAATCTGTTCCTAACACCCCCTTTTATACAAATTGTTCCCCCCTCCTCCAGCCTACTGCCCGGACCCCTTTTCCCCTTTTAAAATCAGAAATTTCCCACTTCTCTGATTTTTTTCACTTTTAGTTCCACTAAGAAAGCTTTTTCCCTTATTTTCAGCCCCCTCCATTCCCTTTTGTTCCCCATTAGTGTATTAATTAATACCCCACTTAACAAAATACTAACATTAAACTATTATACTAACTGTTTCATTCCCAAATTACCCCTGAAAGTTATGAAATTATTGCCCTACCCACTCCCTTTCAACCTGCATTGAACCTCTCCAACCTATTCAAATCCAACCACTAACTGAATTCAATTAACTACAACAGTTATAAACAATTCAATTTGAACTCAAATGACCATTCAAACCAGGATGGATTTAAATCAGATCAAATGGCATCAACATAAGAACAATGATCCAGGGTAGCCAATGACCAATAACTTCAGTTCAAGGAACTGAATATACCAACAGGCTCAATTCTAAGTTCAAATATAACAATGAATTCATTTTAGTACAACTTCAGAACATGAACGAGGCAAGAGGGGAAACAGACAGGAATGAACCATAACTTAGACTATTATCAGGCTAATCTTAACATTCAAACGTCCCAGACTAATCGACAACACTTATTTGATCGATTACACAAATTATAGCATATAACAATTATAGCAAACATAAACAAGTGAAAGAATTGGACAAAATAAAATGTCTACTGAAGATGAGCAGAATTAACTGATAGAAGATGGAAAATTAATAAAACTACACTAAATAGATACATAGATAAACAAAAATCATATATATAGAATAAGAGAAAAAGGAAAATACCTCAGAACCTCAAAAATATTCCGACTCAGGCTCGAACTTGAATTTGGACACTTTGAGGTTGAACAGACTTTAATCGGAGTATTCTCAATTAAGAATACCTCGATTAAGGTCTATTAGACCCCAATATTTTATTTAATTTTGGACAGATTCCATGATTTGGAATTTTAGGGTTCTTGAGGGTCTGATTTGGGGGTCGATCATTTCTGGTCAGATTCGAACCAAACCAAGTTTGGTTTGGTTACGAGTGAGGTCAGGAGAGTGACTGGTGTGACTTTGGGGTACAATAGGGTAGTTTTTAGGTTTTGCTCGAATCTTCAAATGAAGATTCGAGCAGTTCCAGGAAGATTCGACCTAAACTACTACCGGATTCATGACGAGGATGGTCAAGAGAAGCTATGGTGTTGATTTGGAAGACATCGGAAAAGGTTAGGTTTTCAAGCCAAGCTTTGATCGAAGATTCGAGACGTTGGGGCCTGATTCGAGGGATATAGGTTGCAGATTTGGAACGGGGAGGTCGAGGGGAAGCTATGGTGTAAAGATGGGGTCGTTTGGACCACCGGAACCGCCGTGAGGCGATTTCCGGTGGGCGGTGCGCGGTGGTTGATGGTGGGGATATGTTTGGTCTCTGAAGATTAGAGACGAAGGTGAGAAAATGGGGGGGTATGGCTTTGGGGGGTGGGGTAAGGATTTAGGCTTATATAGTGGGGTGGGGATTTGATATAGGCCGTTGGATCTGATGAGATCAATGGTATGGATTGATCGAGTAAGTAGAACGACGTCACTTTGTTTATCCTTAAGACCGGATCAGTTTTGGATGGGAACGGGTCGGGTGTGGAAGAATTGATCTGGGGCGTTGATCAAGTGAAATCAACGAACCAGATTGAGAATAATGAAACGACGTCTTTTAATTTAGCTGCAGGTGGACTGGATTTGGGACAGGTATAGGCTGGTTTTGGACGGGTTTAAAGGTGTATTTTGTTTGGGCTTTGAAACTTTTGGCCCAAATCCGGGTCTTCTAATTTTTCCTTTCTTTTTATTTTCTAAATTTTTCTAAAATCAACAACCAAATTAACTTATTAGAATACTAATTATCCTTTAATAACATTTATTACATACAACTAAATGTCAATTAACAATAAAACCAACATAATTTATCAGTGCTAAAAATGCAAAAGTTCCTATTTTTCTGTGATTTTCCGTTTTGTAAAACAAACCTGTTAATTCCTAAATTGTAAAACTAAATCCTAAATGCACATGCAACACATATTACATTATATATATTTTGTATTTTTAATGCATTAATAAAACTACACATGCACACATACCTATGCAAACAAACAGGAAAACCGCACAATATTTCCTCAAAATAACACATAATTAAAGAAAAGACCTAATTTCGGGAGTTCTTTTGGAGTAATTCGTATGAGGCAAAAATCACGTGCTCACAGCTGCCCCTTTTTGTCCGGAAACACGAAGAGTTTTCGTGCAAAGATAAAGTGAGCGGATACGAACGATTTTTGCCCGTTGGAACACTCCGTGGGAAGCATTTTTTGAAAGATTTGACCGAACCTCTGCTTCAAAGGTTTCCTACATATCCTTGGCTATAAAGGAATCAGGTCAATATAGTTCGGGAAGCTTTGGTAGCTGGGACTACCATGGGGATGCAATGTTACTGTTGTTGCGTGCTGCTTTTACTGCTTGGTCACCTCCTTACTACACCCTGCTTAAAGGAAAACAAAAAAAACTAGACTAGATCATGGTATATGAGTTACAAAATCTTATCTAGATCATGTCCTTGTGTCTCTTGTTGCTTTGAGTCAACAAAATCTTATCTACCGATCTCGAACTTCTTATTTCCTTTTCGCATTGTTTTTCATCGAATCTTGTACTTCCTTCCTCTGCTTGGGATTCTTGTTGTTTCCCGCTGGGGATTCCGCTTGGATTCCTCTGCCTTATTGCTTCAACTGTTCTTCCTTGTTCTCCAGGTGGACGCCTGATTGCTGATACTTCAACTGTTCTTCCTTGTTCTCCAGGTGGACGCCTGATTGCTGATACTTCAACTGTTCTTCCTTGTTCTCCAGGTGGACGCCTGATTGCTGATACTTCAACTGTTCTTCCTTGTTCTCCAGGTGGACGCCTGATTGCTGATACTTCAACTGTTCTTCCTTGTTCTCCAGGTGGACGCCTGATTGCTGATACTTCAACTGTTCTTCCTTGTTCTCCAGGTGGACGCCTGATTGCTGATACTTCAACTGTTCTTCCTTGTTCTCCAGGTGGACGCCTGATTGCTGATACTTCAACTGTTCTTCCTTGTTCTCCAGGTGGACGCCTGATTGCTGATACTTCAACTGTTCTTCCTTGTTCTCCAGGTGGACGCCTGATTACTGATACTTCAACTGTTCTTCCTTGTTCTCCAGGTGGACGCTTGATTGCTGATATTTCAATGTTTTTCCTTGTTCTCCAGGTGGACGCCTGATTGCTGATACTTCAACTGTTCTTCCTTGTTCTCCAGGTGGACGCCTGATTGCTGATATTTCAACTGTTCTTCCTTGTTCTCCAGGTGGACGCCTGATTGCTGATACTTCAACTGTTCTTCCTTGTTCTCCAGGTGGACGCCTGATTGCTGATACTTCAACTGTCCTTCCTTGTTCTCCAGGTGGACGCCTGATTGCTGATACTTCAACTGTTCTTCCTTGTTCTCCAGGTGGACGCCTGATTGCTGATATTTCAACTGTTCTTCCTTGTTCTCCAGGTGGACGCCTGATTGTTGATACTTCAACTGTTCTTCCTTGTTCTCCAGGTGGACGCCTGATTGCTGATATTTCAACTGTTCTTCCTTGTTCTTCAGGTGGACGCCTGATTGCTGATACTTCAACTGTTCTTCCTTGTTCTCCAAGTGGACGCCTGATTGCTGATACTTCAACTGTTCTTCCTTGTTCTCCAGGTGGACGCCTGATTGCTGATACTTCAACTGTTCTTCCTTGTTCTCCAGGTGGACGCCTGATTGCTGATACTTCAACTGTTCTTCCTTGTTCTCCAGGTGGACGCCTGATTGCTGATACTTCAACTGTTCTTCCTTGTTCTCCAGGTGGACGCCTGATTGCTGATACTTCAACTGTTCTTCCTTATTCTCCAGGTGGACTCCTGATTGCTGATACTTCAACTGTTCTTCCTTGTTCTCCAGGTGGACGCCTGACTGCAACAAAATAGACAAAAGCAATTTTAAATTTGAAAGTTGCGTCCCATTATCCAGGAGGTCCTGACAACTCTTTAACTAAACGACAATTTTAAATACAAGCTATATCTTTTAAAAGCATGACTTCTACTAAATCTTGTTATCCAACCCAATTTTAAACTATGTCCCATTATCCAGGAGGGTCCCGAAAACTTTTCGCAAACTTTTACGCCAACCTACATTCCCTTTGGTGCTTATTTGTCCTATATTTATTTACTTATGATTGTTTTAAGGTTTAACCTATGTTCCATTTTGGAGGGTCCTGAAAATTTATACAACCAAACCTGCATGGTACTTGCTCCCCTCACCGGGCGCTTCCTGAAACAAATGTTGTCTTTGCCCCTGTTTCATATCAAAGAAAATCTTGTCAGTTTAAGGCGTGGTGGTTAGTTGTGGCATTCTTGCTGGGGGTGGTTTTCTCTTTGCCCTGCTTTACTGCCTTGAAGCGGTCGAAAAGATTGTTTTGTCCTCATAATTGATCTTAACCGCAGGATCCCCAACTGTTGTTTTCACTTCTGACCCTTCCAATCGTAACCATATGTCTCTCATGACATTACTGAACCATTCCACCGATTTAACTTTTGCTTTCACCCATATCTTATTTTCATCATATTACCTCCCGCATATCATGGTCGTACTTTGCATTGTGCAATTTTGAATCTTGGTAGTATACCTTGACATTCCTTCTTATTTGTTGGAACAAAACTTACCTCAAAAGAGCTTTGGATGAGTAAGATTTCAGTGATGAAACACGACGACTTTGAAAATTAAGAATAAAAAGAAAGTCCAAATTTGGATGACTGTTTGGAGATAAGAATAAGGAACTTATCTGATTGGAGTCACTGGCACCAATGATCATGGTATGCATTTTGGATTAATCAGCCCAGTCTATTCAACCGATCTCCTTTTCAGTTGTTTTGCTTTGTTCTCCAAAATTTCCACAACCCAATTTTACTTTTCGCCAACTTACGGACCTTGTTCGACTTGCAGTGTTCTAAAGGGTTTTCACCGACAAACCTCTCTCATTTGTTTATTCCTTAATTCCTTATCGCCTTATGGTGCCTGCGAAAGTTTTCACCGATAAGACTCTCTCATTTTACTTTCTCTCAGCTTTCGTCGTCTCATGGTGCCCGTGAGGGTTTTCACCTATAAGACTCTCTCATTTTCATCGTTTTTTCCTATTTGGACCAGAGTGTTATTCTGATATGAATCTCCTCCATTTGCTCGACTCGGCATTTCTCTAAGATTGATCGAAAGGTCTTTTGGATGTGGTTGGAAAGAAAGGGTATCAAAGGTTTAAAACAATTTGATATGGGTTTAAAATTACAACTCTTGGAATCACATTTCTTATTACAAATACAACCTCTGCCCCCAGTTTATTGCTTGGGGATCTTTTGATATTTTACTTTACCATGTTGTACAATGCACATTATGTACATTATGCACATTATTCCCCCTATGACCGAGCCGTGAGGCGCCTACGTATCCTCTTTTAGGAATCATGTCAAACGAAGTTCACACTTAATTTCCTTGTTTATATATTTTTTCCTTTTTCTCCTTTTTTTTTCCTTTTCTTTTGTTATTGATTCCAAAAGAGGGGTATGAAAGAAACAAATGTGGCTCAAAAGGGGGAACAAAGGGTACAATATTTAGATAGCAGAATAAATTGCCTTCGTCATTCCAATCTTTGAAATAATGACAAATACAAACATTCAATAATTATACCAGAGAAAAATCATGCGTAATATCTCTTTACTGCATCAGAATTGATAGTCATGTCTATGCATTTTCCTTCAATATATGTTAAACATAATGCACCATTGGACAATACTCTGGTCACAATAAACGGGTCTTTGCCAATTCGGGGCAAACTTGCCCTTTGCTTCAACCTGATGTGGAAGAATACGTTTCAGCACTTGCTGACCCACTTCAAACTTTCGGGGACGCACCTTTTTATTGTATGCTATTACTATTCTTCTTTGATAAAATTGGCCATGACATACTGCTGCCAATAATTTTTCATCAATCAAGTTTAACTGCTCCAAACGGGTTTTGACCCATTCATCATCATCAATCTTAGTTTCGGCGACAATCCGAAGGGAAGGGATTTCAACTTCTGCAGGAATTACTGCTTCAGTGCCATATACCAACAAATAAGAAGTTGCTCCTACCGAAGTGCGAACAGTAGTATGATATCCCAACAACGCAAATGGTAATTTTTCGTGCCATTGTCTTGAACCTTCTACCATTTTCCGAAGTATCTTCTTTATATTTTTGTTGGCTGCCTCGATTGCTCCATTCGCCTTGGGCCGATATGGGGTAGAATTGCGATGTATAATCTTAAACTGTTGACATACCTCTCTCATTAAGTTACTGTTAAGATTAGCACCGTTATCTGTGATGATCACCTTTGGGATTCCGAATCGACAGATGATATTTGAGTGAACAAAATCGACCACAACTTTCTTGGTCACCGATTTGAATGTTTTGGCATCAACCCATTTGGTGAAATAATCAATGGCTACCAGAATGAACCTGTGCCCGTTGGATGCTGCCGGCTCAATTGGTCCAATAATATCCATGCCCCAAGCGACGAAGGGCCATGGTGCCGACATTGTGTGCAATTCGGATGGTGGAGAATGAATCAAATCTCCGTGTATTTGGCATTGATGACATTTGCGCACAAAACTGATACAATCTCGCTCCATGGTAAGCCAATAGTAACCAGCTCGGAGAATTTTCTTTGCCAACATATATCCGCTCATGTGGGGTCCGCAAACTCCCGAATGTACTTCAGACATGACAGCCGTAGCTTGTCTAGCATCTATGCATCTTAATAATCCAAGGTCTGGTGTTCTTTTATACAAAACTCCTCCACTTAAGAAAAATCCATTTGCCAACCGTCTAATGGTTCTCTTTTGATCCCATGTGGCTTGTGCTGGATATATCCCCATTCTGATATACTCCTTGATGTCGTGGAACCATGGTTCACCATCAAATTCTTCTTCAATCATGTTGCAGTAAGCGTGTTGATTGTGGACTTGAATATGCAGTGGATCCACATAAGCTTTGTCCGGATGGTGCAACATTGATGCCAGGGTAGCCAATGCATCGGCGACCTCATTATGGATCCTTGGAATATGCCTAAACTCCACTGATCGGAACCGTTGACAAAGATCATGTAAACATTGTCGGTACGGTATGAGCTTCAAGTCTCGCATTTCCCATTCTCCTTGAATTTGATGTACCAGAAGATCCGAGTTTCCCAAGACCAAGATTTCCTGGATATCCATGTCTGCAACTAGCCTTAACCCCAAAATACAAGCTTCATACTCAGCCATATTGTTGGTGCAATAAAACCGAAGTTGAGCCGTAACAGGATAGTGATGCCCGGTTTCGGAAATAATCACAGCTCCTATCCCGACTCCTTTCATGTTAGCAGCCCCATCAAAGAAAAGTTTTCAGCCAGGTTTTTCGATTTGCTCCATCTCACCGATATGCATCACTTCTTCATCGGGAAAATAAGTTCTCATGGCTCGTAATCTTCATCGACTGGGTTTTCGGCTAAATGATCGGCCAATGCTTGGGCTTTCATTGCAGTCCGAGTTACATAGATGATGTCAAATTCTGTGAGCAATATCTTCCACTTTGTCAGTCTCCCTGTTGGCATAGGCTTTTGAAAAATATATTTCAACGGATCCAGACGCGAAATGAGGTAAGTAGTGTATGATGACAAATAATGTTTCAATTTCTGAGCTACCCAAGTTAGGGCGCAACATGTCCTTTCCAGATGAGTGTACTTAAACTCATAAGCTGTGAACTTTTTGCTAAGATAATAGATGGCCTGTTCCTTTTTGCCGGTGATGTCATGTTGCCCCAGTACACAACCAAATGAATTTTCCAATACTGTTAAGTAAAGAATCAAAGGTCTTCCTGGTTCTGGCGGGACCAGCACGGGTGGGTTTGACAAGTATCTTTTATCTTATCAAACGCTTCTTGACACTCATTAGTCCATTTGACCGCAACATCCTTCTTCAGCAATTTAAAAATAGGCTCACAAGTTGTCGTGAGCTGAGCAATGAACCTGCTGATATAGTTCAACCTCCCTAACAGACTCATTACTTCAGTATTGTTCCTTGGAGGTGGCAATTCTTGGATGGCCTTGATCTTTGATGGGTCCAACTCGATGTCTCGTCGGCTGACTATAAATCCCAACAACTTTCCGGATGGAACACCAAATGCGCACTTGGTAGGGTTAAGCTTGAGATTGTACCTGCGAAGTCTCAGGAAGAATTTCCTCAAATCCCTAACATGGTCGGCCTGATGCTTTGATTTTATGATCACATCGTCCACATATACCTCAATCTCCTTATGTATCATATCATGAAACACTACAGTCATTGCTCTCATGTAAGTTGCTCTGGCATTCTTCAAACCAAATGGCATCACTCGGTAGCAATAAGTTCCCCATGGTGTGATGAATGCCGTCTTTTCTGCATCTTCTTCGTCCATTAGAATCTGGTGATACCCGGCATAGCAATCCATAAAAGATCCTATCTCATGCTTGGCACAATTGTCGATCAAGATATGGATATTGGGTAATTGGAAGTTATCTTTTGGACTTGCTTTGTTGAGATTGCGATAATCGACGCATACTCTGATCTTGCCGTCTTTCTTTGGCACCTGAATGACATTAGCCAACCAAACAGGGTATTGAGTGACCCGAATGACCTTTACATCCAACTATTTGGTGATTTCTTCTTTAACTTTCACACTTATATCAGTTTTGAATTTTCTCAGCTTTTGCTTGACGGGAGGAACCATTGGATCAATGGGCAATTTGTGGACCACTAAATCAGTGCTCAGACCCGGCGTGTCGTCATACGACCATGCAAAAACATCTTTGAATTCAATGAGTGCTTTAATTAACTCTTCCCGGATCTTTGGTTCGAGGTGGATACTTATTTTAGTTTCTCGGATATTATTTGTGTCTCCTAAATTGACGGCTTCTGTATCACTCAGGTTGGGTTTGGGTTTTTCTTCAAAGTGAATTAACTCGTTACTAATCTTCGAAGGCCTCATCCTCATCATATTCTGATTCGTAATCACAATATACTTCTTGAATTATTATTTCGGAATCGGATTAATTTTTAAGACTGGGCTGAGGATTCCTTATGCATGCCATATCACTAGAGCCAGCGTAAAAAGGAATGTACAGAAAAGAGAAGAAAAACAAAAGAAAAACTATCAGGAATGATAATGAAAGGGAAATTGTATTTCATTGAATGATGAAAGATAACAAGGTTAGCACACTTCAAACAGACTGCAAGATAAAAATTTGGGTTACAACCCTGGAATAACCCAAACAAACTGAAGAAAAATCAAAATAAACTACCAAGACTCCTTTCGCATGGAGAGAGGAGTGGCTTTCCAATTATTAAGCTTTGTCTCTGGCCCAACGAATGGAACTTCTGCATTGCTAGAACCTTCACCACTTTCCACCATGTTCGCATCGTCAAACAACTTTTTAAATCTTTTAATTAATTCCTCCTCAGGATTGATCATAGATTTAGGAATTGTTGTTTTCGGGTGATTTCTGGTACCGAACTTGACAAAAGATTTTGAAAGATGTGGGACTGGCTTTGGAAGGACCCATGCCTTCTGTTTTAGCTTTCTGTCCTTTCTCACGTCTGTGACAGTGGGTATGAATCCCAAACCAAATGTTCCCAAGTTCTCGGGAAGAGATACTGGTTGTATGACGCCTTGCAAAGATGAGCCCAAACCTTTGCCGAGTACAAAACCATTCTTCAACATCTCATAGGCTACCATGACTGATGCAACGATTATTTTTGGATTTGGAATGTATTTCCCCTCCGGAATTTTCTCTACCCACATTGTGTCAGAAACCTGGTAAACCCATGGTCCCTGGTCATTTTTTATTCCCACGACCGGTACAATGGCACTGTTGTGAGCATCTAAGCTGTCTTCCCCATGCACAACTATTTCTTGTCTATCCTATTCAAACTTGACCACCTGGTGTAGTGTTGATGGGACTGCTTTAGCAGCATGGATCCATGGTCGATCCAACAGTAAATTATAGGAAACAGCTATATCCAACAACTGAAACTCCATTGTGAATTCAACTGGCCCTATTGTCAGCTCCAGCACTATGTCGCCAAATGAATCTCTACTTCCACCGTCAAATCCCCGTACGCAAATACTATTCTTGTGGATCCTCTCCTCTTTTATTTTCAACTTGCTCAGAGTGGAGAGAGGGCAGATGTTTGCGCTTGACCCGTTGTCAACCAATACCCAGGTCACTACGGAGTTTTCACATTTCAATGTGAGGTAAAGAGCTCTGTTGTGCTCAGTACCTTCCACAGGCAATTCATCATCAAAAAATGTGACTCTGTTTGCCTCAAAGATTTTGTTGGCTATTTTTTCCAAGTGATTCACGGAGATCTTATCGGGAACGTGTGCCTCATTTAAGATCTTCATTAAAGCTTGACGGTGCTCGTCCGAATGGATCAGTAATGACAATAGTGAAATTTGAGCGGGCGTCTTTTTTAATTGTTCCACGATAGAATAGTCATGCAGCTTCATCTTTCTCAAGAATTCTTTCGCTTCTTCTTCAGTCACGACTTTCTTCATTGGTGTTGGATTATTTTTAGCTTTTCTTAATTCCTCGGGAGTAAAACATCTTCCCGAGCGAGTCAAACCTTGTACTTCACAGATTTTTTCCTTGACTTATTTTCCTTTGTACATTACTGTTACTCGTTCGTAGTTCCATAGAATAGCCCTACTATTGATCACTGGTAACTGGGTTACTGGCTTGATAATAACCCGATCTACGTGGGCTCCTTCCACGACTATGATGGTTTTGCTGGCCACCCCTGGTACAATCACCTTTACCCCTTCCTGCTTCGTGGCAACTTTGCTCGAAGATCCCTTCTCAACTGCCACAGATGGCTCAACACTGTTTTTGTTCTGCTTGGGTACCGACTTCTCATCTGCTAATTGTTTATCTGTCTTGGCTTCATTAGACCGAATCATCATGATGGTTTGTGACGGCTTCTTGGTTTCCCCATCAGCCTGCACTATTTCTATCATATTGGCCTCTTGATGGGCTGGCATCGGATTTCTGTTGATATTGGGAGCTTCGGGAGCTTGAACTTCAATTTTATTAGTATCAATCAGCTCCTGTATTGCATTTTTTAAGTGCCAGCACTTTTCTGTATCATGACCTGGGGTAGCAGAACAATACTAACAGCTAACAATGTAGTCCAGATTCTTTGGAGGAGGATTTGGCAGCTTGGATTGTATCGGCCTTAGCATATCTAGCTGTTTTAGCCTGTGGAACAGACAAGTGTAGGATTCTCCCAACGGAGTAAAGGTTTTCTTTTTCTGCAACCTTTCACCCTTGAGTGCTTGATTAGGCCTGAAACCTGGTCCGGGAACATTTTGATAGGCTCGTGGATATGGGTAGGTACTTGGTAAGACAGGAGCACGCCAATGGGCGTGGGCAGGTGGTTGATTGTATGTTTGCGCATGGTGGACGGAAAAATGAGGTTCCGACGGGTGATAGTAGTGTTGAGGTGAATTGTGGTGATAAGTTGGTTGGTGGGATCGAGGTTGATTGTAGTAATGAGGTGAACCTCTGGATCCGGACCAAGTTCCTGAATCAACCATTGCCGCTTCCTCTCTTTTCTTCTTTCTAATCCCTCCTACGCCGCCTTGAATAGCCTGAGTAGTCGCTTTGATAGCCGAATAGCTCATGATTTTATTCGACTTGAGGCCTTCTTCTACCATACCTCCCATCTTCACTACTTCGTTGAATGATTTTCCTATCGCTGAGACCAAATGGCCATAGTAAGTAGGTTCCAAGGCCTGTAGGAAGTAATCTACCATCTCACTTTCCTTCATTGGGGGATCCACCCTTGCTGCCTGTTCCCTCCACCGGAACCCATATTCTCTAAAGCTCTCACTATGCTTTTTCTCAAATTTAGTCAAGGATAGTCGATCTGGAACGATTTCCAGATTGTATTGGAAGTGACAAGCAAATGCCTGTGTCAGGTCATCCCATGTGTACCATCTCCCATGGTCTTGGCGGGTGTACCATTCCAATGCTGATCCGCTCAAACTCTGACTGAAGTAAACCATTAATAATTCGTCTTTTCCTCCAGCTCCCCTCATCTTCCTGGAAAAAACCCTCAAGTGGGCCACTGGATCACCGTGCCCGTTGTATAGGTCGAACTTGGGCATCTTGAAACCAGCTGATAATTGCACATTTGGGAACAGACATAGGTCCTTGTAGGCCACACTGACCTGCCCTCCTAATCCCCGTATGTCTCGGAACGATTGTTCTAAGCTTTTAACTTTCCTGAACATCTCTTCCTGTTCGGTATTTTTGACTGGCTTGTCAATTTCTGTTGGGAGGTCAAAACGGGGAATAAATGAATGGATTTCTGAAGCTTTGAAAGTGGGCTCCGATGGGTAGTATTGGTTGTCCTGGGCCTGGAATATAGTCTCACTAGGAGATTTGTGGAGTGTAGCCGGGGGAGGTTCTACGAAGACAGGAGTTACTGGTGGAGGAGGGTATGGAATTGGTTTATGGGGTGGAGATTGTGGTGCATGAGAAGTGGTGCCTCAGTAGTGCTGATAAATGGGGAAACTCGGGGATAGATCAGTGGTAGGATGATCCTGAGTTTGAGCTGGTGGTGGGGTGGAAGCAGGGTTAGCAGGGTAAGCTGGGGGTGATTGTCCTGTAGACCAAGCCCGATACATCTCGGCCATCTGTTGCTTAAGTTTAAGCATCTCTTCTTTCATTTTACTGACGTCCAGCTCCTCTATCTCAATACATGTGTCGACATCCGGGATAGACATGATTTTGGGTATTGGTCCTTTTGATCTGGTTTGATAATGATAATGTGCCAATATACTCTAGATAAACTAACTGCTTGAATTCTGGAAATGAGCAAACTTGTTAGTTTTGAGAGTTTAACACATATACAATTACACGTTGAGATGCAATGTTCCTAGGCAATTAACCATTTTCTATCATGTATTTGCTCGGTTGCTTGTGTCATCCCAGCTTTGCTTGATCTTTCTTTTTATTGTCAATCACTCTTATCTTTATTTCCCTCCCTTTTCATTTTATTCTTTCTTTTGATTGTGGTCGAATCTTATAGAGATTTCCTACGTATCATGTCCCTGCATGAATCAGACCGTGCGTAGTTCTGGCAGAAGGCAATTGTTAATACTCTTATTTATTCTTGAAACAATACAAAGATGGAAAGGACATTACATTTGGAAAACATTTTAAGAAAATGGTTTAAAAAAAAACTGACACGGACTCAAACTAAAACATGACTTATTATATAAAAAGCTCATAATAACTATGAATATGCTCCACTCCCCACTTTTGTTTTCAATCATTGGGATATCTGCTCACGGTGGGGCTTGACCCGGCTGACCTCCTAGTGTACGATACATTCTTTATAACTACATTGCCAGATGACGGGCAAAAGTAGGTGCATGCTCTAGAAACCTTTCATAATCCATCCCTTGGCAGTTCACATAGCTTTGAGAAGTGTAAACAGCCAAATCATGGATTTGTGCTCTGAAATCTTGGAGACTTTGGTCTTGGTTTTGCAATTGTTGTTGGCGAGTGGTGGCTATATCTCTTATGCGGTCTTTGCGATCTAAAGCTGACTCCAATTGAGCTCGAAGTCTGGCCTGATCGAGTCTTTCCTGTGCTCTTTCTCTATCAATATCTGCGTGTTGATGTTCTCTATTGTACCTTCTCGTTTCTTCCAATTGTGCATGGAGTTGAGCTTCTGAATGTATCCAACAGTCCTTCTCTTTCTTGAATTGAGTCATGTCTTCTTCGAATCTCATTACTTGGCATTCCTAGATTTGGCCTGCTCGTTTAATTGTATGATTCTTTCCTTAGCTTTGCCTAACGCCTTTTCAGTCTTTGTCAAGATGGAGTCATAATCTTGCATTTTTTCCATCAGATTGGCAATGATTTTTTAATCTTTCCAACTTCTCACTGGTGCTTCAGAGGCTTTCTTCATCTGTTGAAATTGGGCGCGGAGATTTTTATTTTCGCTAATCAGACTCTTCTTTTCACCTTCTGCTTCTTGTGCTTGTAAGTCTTTCTCCAAATTGAGGTTCCTCAGACTTTCTTCTAAGGCATGAATAGTTGCTTTGTATCCCTTTTCCTTTTCTCCCCAAGCCAATCGTTCTTGGATTTTATCATCAAAGGTTTGAACATGTGGTCTTTTTATGGGCCTTTTAAGATCAGGTTCTGGTGTATCATCCACGCGAGATCTTTTCTCAAACCACCTAGCATATCCTGGATTTATCTCGCCTTTCGCATGATATGGAACTTAAGTATCATCTTTCAAGTATCGACACCCATTCCACATCTGCTGAATTAAAGCCTCGGGGAGAGTGGCTTCGGGGTGTAGCTCGATCACTTACATACTCTAATCCTCATCATCAGGCACCACTTGGTATATCCCTAGTTGTCTTAGAACTCTCTGTGGTGCATATGGCTGGATGCTTCTCAAACCCAACAGTAGCAAATAACTATTCAAGGTTGACATGTGTATCACTTCTCTTACCAGGAGCCATCCCAAAGTCCACTCAATTTGACTTGTCATTAAAGATCTGAAATGAGATATCCAGGCTTCCACCCCTTCTGGAGATTTATAATCTTTTATTCTTTATTCATAACTCTCGATGAAATTGTCATTGCTTGGACCATACTGCATGAACTTGGGGTGATGTCAGAGATGTTCGATCAACCACATTTGCAACAAAATTTTGCACCCTTCGAAGACTTTTGCCCCTGATTTACATAAAGTCAACGCCCGATAAATGTCTGAGAGAATGATCGGGGCAAGGGTGTGACTTTCCTTGGTAGTGAGGACCTGTACGACTCTCGCTATGCGAATATCAATTGTCCGCTCTTTGTTTGGGAAGACCATGATTCCCAGAAAAGCCACCATGAAAGCGAAGCGACGGTGAATCTGCCAGGTGTCCTTGTTCTGCTTGTTAGTAAGGCCCTTTTCATGAATTTCAAATCCATCCGGCTTTCTGAACCTTGAATATAGGAAGTTGAAAGAACAACACCCTTTGACAACGTTGCTTTTTCTGATTTGATTACTGATGTTTAGAAGACCGAAGAATCGATGCACTGAGGGAGCCTTCGGGAATATAAGATTCTGGTTTCTCAAATCTCCGTTAAAACCGGAATATCCAGCTATCTCTTCTAATGTGGGAGTAAGCTCAAAATCAGAAAAGCGAAAGACATTGTGAACAGGGTCCCAAAAAGTCACTAACGTCGTAATCAAATCATCGCGTGGTTTAACTTTCATAATATCTGTGAGAGTTCCCAAATACTTAATGACCCATTTCTGACCATCTCCTCCTAACTCATGCCACCATATCTGAAGCCGAAATAGAAACTCATCTACATTTGCGAATGGTGGGTTTTGGATGGTGCTCATTTTGTATCTGCGAAAAAAAAATCAAGACTCATTTTGAAAACAGACATTCATAAAAGAAAACTTTTGATGAACAATTTTTTTTTTAAAAAAAAATAAATAAATAAAAAACGACACTTCCCTTTTTTTCAAAATTTTAAACTATTTTGGGAATTTTCTAAAACAGCCCATTTTCTTTCTCGGTTCTCACAATGATTTTCTATCCTTTCCCAATAAGCTGGTCAACATGCAAATCCGAGGCAAATGAATGCATAAGTAGCAAGTAAGATGCATCAGGATGGTATTTTCATTTCGGGTGCACCTGTCCTAGACAGACCCAACCCCTGTGTTGAGTCTCCAAGGTCAAATGCACATGATGCAAACAAACGTTCCTACTAGGGATCCGGTATGAGGCTGAGTTATTATAAGTGAAAAACCTGAGGCATACTGTTCTAGACCTGGCTTACCCAAACGGACAGCTTGATCCGAAATGGGGGCAACGTACCGGGAGCACGAAAGTCTACCCAGCCTAGTTACTTGTCTCAACTTCGTTCTATTTGGTATGACTTCTAACAGAAAGGTGGGTCACGCGCACGTGTGCACCATAAATTCAGAAGACTCAGAAAGAAGAAGGGTTTCGTAGCAATTTTATATACACAATTCAGATAATATTAAAGCGGTAAAAAAACAGCATTTAGCACATTAAGCATAAATATGTAGAAATCAAATAATAAATAAGGCCAATTATAACAGTTATTATAAGCTTGAATTCTTGAACCCTGAACCAGAGATTCTGGGTTCGGTCCCCAGCAGAGTCGTCAGAGCTGTCACACCTCTTTTTTACACAACATCCCGGAGAAAGGCATATGTAAAGAGAGTTTATCCAATCAAAGGACAACCGAAACGGGATTCTTTATTAATTTCAGAGTCGCCACCTCGGAATTTTATGGCGTCCCAAGTCACCGGTTTTAATCCCGAATCGAGGAAAATATGACTCTGTTTAACATTCTGCGAACCAGAAATCTGAGTAAGGAATTCTGTTAATCCGGGAGAAGGTGTTAGGCAATCCCGAATTCCGTGGTTCTAGCACGGTCGCTTAACAATCTATACTTGGCCTAATTATCTTGATTTACTAAATCCATTTTTTGAACTTATAGCATAGTTTTATTACCGCTTTTAGTTAGATTGTTTATAATTATAGAACTGTCTTGAAACGAATCACGCGTACGTATATTCGTTTTTTTTATATGTAAAGAATCATGTCACGCGTACGTGTACACAATGAGATTGATAGCATATTTTTATTTTTTATTATTATTTAAAAAAATGAATTTTTGGCCGAAATTGTGCGTGCTTAAAATAAAACTACGAACATTCGTCACTCTTGTATGATTAAATAGTGAACTGCGCATCTCGGGCTATATGAAGTAAATTAATTTAATAACCTCCGAAAAACCCCTTTTTATTAAGAAGGTTTGCTCGAAGTTACGCGAACGCATACTCCGAATTGTCTTTAGAAATGTAATCATGTCACGCGAACGTGTCCATAACTACACAATAATATTCTTAATGGCAATATAAATTTTCTACAAATGTTTATTATGTCCATCTATATTAAATATGAAAGCCATGGGAAATTACTGGATGGAGTGCCTCGAGATTTCCAAAAAAAATCCAGATTTATTAGGTGTTGACCACAGGTTATATGATTTAAATGTGTGAATTATACGCCTCAAAACTATTCAAATTAGAAGAGTTAATGAGATGGAAAAAAAAATAATGTGCAACTAAAATTACAATTTTATCGTGAATACAATATCCGTAATTCGTTTATGTGTTTTAATGCTTGATAATTATATGCACAAGTTATTTATTATTTTCCTAGGCTTAGGACTAAGTGTATGTGTTTAAAAACTTGCCAAGCGAATTACTTGTAAAACTAGGAAGAAATTAGTTGATAAGCATACCAATTGTTTCAAAGAATTTCCATTATTCTACTCGGAGCAGACTCCACTTTGTATATTTTTTACTTAAATACCGAAATCAGTATTCCTAGATCCAATCCTCTTGTACACAATCATTTTTAATCCAAAGTCCCAGTTATTCTATGGATTTGCTTATGACGATTTATTTTATACGGACAAAAATCAAACCAATTATTACTTAGACTTATGCAAATTATTTATAAATGTTAAATCTATACCTTATAATGATGTTGACATTATTTTTATATTATTTTATAAGAAAATGGGCTAATTGCATTCCTAAAATAGAACAGGCCATTTATTATTAAGAAAGAAAACTGATTTATAAAATAATTTTAATAGACAAATTTATATTACATATGCCGCAAATACACGTTTGAATCTTTCGGGATACTCTAATACCTTAAACGTAACGGATTATATCAATTCACCTCTCACTTATGGTTATACACACAGCCGTTATCATGCCATGTACGAATAAGAAACAACTTACATCAACTAGATTTAAACAAAAATCGGATGCTTGACGAGATATACTAGTAGTGTGGTTTCTTGATATTTCCATACTATCCTATACTTAGCTAACAAGGTTACAAAATTTAATTAATAGTCAGCTTTCTACCACGTTCCCTATCTTGACAATTCGGAAATAAATAAGATTACTGCAGAGCTTATACTAACTTCAAAAGGCCAGTGGGCTAATAGCTCCCATGTCAAGTATAATACTACATTAGCTAACTAAAAAAAATTAAAACTTAACTAATAGATTTAAATGAGTAGAGGACATGTTTGAAATTCCAGACTTCATTTATCTGCAATATTGAAGCTTTTCATGACATGAGTCTACAAATATATACCTGGAAATGAGGGTAAAAGAGGTAATATTTCAGCAGTAGCAGCAACAAAAACCCAACAACAGAAAAACGCCAAACAGTACAGCAGATTTGAACGAACCAGCAAGATCTGTGAAAACCAGACGAATAGTAGCAGAAATCTTAGGAAATTCCAGATTCAAACCAAACAATATTACCAAACAAACCCGGACAGATGCAAGGAAACAAAATTTCTGATTTTTAAAACTTAGGAAAGGCAACCTGAAACTCTTAATCTCCAAAATCATCCTTAACACTCTAACTTCTAATGTAAAGTTCTGTTTTTACTTTTCTGATTTCTTTTTTTTTCTGTTCTTAAAATCCAGTCCGTTTTCTTCCTCTCTCTTTTCTCTGTTTTTTGTTTGTTCTTCAAATCCAGTCCCCTCTTTTCTCTCTAATCTCCCCCTTCTCAGAATCTGTTCCTAACACCCCCTTTTATACAAATTGTTCCCCCCTCCTCCAGCCTACTGCCCGGACCCCTTTTCCCCTTTTAAAATCAGAAATTTCCCACTTCTCTGATTTTTTCACTTTTAGTTCCACTAAGAAAGCTTTTTCCCTTATTTTCAGCCCCCTCCATTCCCTTTTGTTCTCCATTAGTGTATTAATTAATACCCCACTTAACAAAATACTAACATTAAACTATTATACTAACTGTTTCATTCCCAAATTACCCCTGAAAGTTATGAAATTACTGCCCTACCCACTCCCTTTCAACCTGCATTGAACCTCTCCAACCTATTCAAATCCAACCACTAACTGAATTCAATTAACTACAACAGCTATAACCAATTCAATTTGAACTCAAATAACCATTCAAACCAGGATGGATTTAAATCAGATCAAATGGCATCAACATAAGAACAATGATCCAGGGTAGCCAATGACCAATAACTTTAGTTCAAGGAACTGAATATACCAACAGGCTCAATTCCAAGTTCAAATATAACAATGAACTCATTTTAGTACAACTTCAGAACATGAACGAGGCAAGAGGGGAAACAGACAGGAATGAACCATAACTTAGACTATTATCAGGCTAATCTTAACATTCAAACGTCCCAGACTAATCGACAACACTTATTTGATCGATTACACAAATTATAGCATATAACAATTATAGCAAACATAAACAAGTGAAAGAATTGGACAAAATAAAAAGTCTACTGAAGATGAGCAGAATTAACTGATAGAAGATGGAAAATTAATAAAACTACACTAAACAGATACATAGATAAACAAAAATCATAAATATAGAATAAAAGAAAAAGGAAAATACCTCAAAACCTCAGAAATATTCCGACCCAGGCTCGAACTTGAATTTGGACACTTTGAGGTTGAACAGACTTTAATCGGAGTATTCTCAATTGAGAATACCTCGATTAAGGTCTATTAGACCCCAATCTTTTATTTAATTTTGGACAGATTCCATGATTTGGAATTTTAGGGTTCTTGAGGGTCTGATTTGGGGCTCGATCATTTCTGGTCAGATTCGAATCAAACCAAGTTTGGTTTGGTTACGAGTGAGGTCACGAGAGTGACTGGTGTGACTTTGGGGGTACATTAGGGTAGTTTTAGGTTTTGCTCTAATCTTCAAATGAAGATTCGAGCAGTTCCAGGAAGATTCGACCTAAACTACTACCGGATTCATGACGAGGATGGTCAAGAGAAGCTATGGTGTTGATTTGGAAGCCATCGGAAAAGGTTGGATTTTCAGGCCAAGCTTTGACCGAAGATTTGAGACGTTGGGGCCTGATTCGAGGGATATAGGTTACAGATTTGGAACGGGGAGGTCGAGGGGAAGCTATGGTGTAAAGATGGGATCGTTTGGACCACCGGAACCGTCGTGAGGCGATTTCCGGTGGGCGGTGCACGGTGGTTGACGGTGGGGATATGTTTGGTCTCTGAAGATTAGAGACGAATGTGAGAAAAGAGGGGGTATGGCTTTGGGGGTGGGGTAAGGATTTAGGCTTATATAGTGGGGTGGGGATTTGATATAGGCCGTTGGATCTGATGAGATCAATGGTCTGGATTGATCGAGTAAGTAGAACGACGTCGCTTTGTTTATCCTTAAGACCGGATCAGTTTTGGATGGGAACGGGTCGGGTGTGGAAGAATTGATCTGGGGCGTTGATCAAGTGAAATCAACGAACCAGATTGAGAATGATGAAATGACGTCGTTTAATTTAGCTGCAGGTGGACTGGATTTGGGACGGGTATGGGCTGGTTTGGACGGGTTTAAAGGTGTATTTTGTTTGGGCTTTGAAACTTTTGGCCCAAATCCGGGTCTTTTAATTTTTCCTTTCTTTTTATTTTCTAAATTTTTCTAAAATCAACAACCAAATTAACTTATTAGAATACTAATTATCCTTTAGTAACATTTATTACATACAACTAAATGTCAATTAACAATAAAACCAACATAATTTATCAGTGCTAAAAATGCAAAAGTTCCTATTTTTCTGTGATTTTTCGTTTTGTAAAACAAACCTGTTAATTCCTAAATTGTAAAACTAAATCCTAAATGCACATGTAACACATATTACATTATATATATATATATATATATATATTTGTATTTTTATATATATTTTTTTGTATTTTTAATGCATTAATAAAACTACACATGCACACATACCTATGCAAACAAACGGGAAAACTGCACAATATTTCCTCAAAATAACACATAATTAAAGAAAAGACCTAATTTCGGGAGTTATTTTGGAGTAATTCGTATGAGACAAAAATCACGTGCTCACACATGTTTTGAATCGATGAATATTTGAACTATAATTAGGAGGGCTAAGTGCACCGTTGGCCACTTCTAAGGCTGTTATTTAAAATATATTCACACTTTACAATGTATTTAACGATTAGCCATTTCACTCTAATTTCAAGACTAAGTATCCTGAATTTGAAATTTAGGACACTAAAATCCAAGAGTTAGTATTCTAAATTTTTGAGCTGCTAATTTGAAATTTAGGACTAAGTGTCCTGAATTTCTGAACTGCCAATTTAAAATTCTGGACATAATTTTCAAACTTTTGAGCACAATTTTTGAACTTTAGGACACGATGTTCTGAAGTTTGAACTTTGAGGTTTAAAATTCAGGATGTCATGTCCCGGAGTTTGAGCGACATGGCTAATCTTTAAATATATTGTAAACTGTGAATATATTTTAAACATCCGACCTAAAAGTGGCCACTTGGTGTCATTTCCACATAACTAGGATATGAGTAGTATTATAGTTGTCCTCTATAATATACAAAGGCTTTCTTGTTGGGTTTCAGGAATGAAAAGGGGCTTGTTCTACACAGGAATGACACCAGGGAGCCACTTCAAATGGCTGCTATTTAAAAAATTAGTAAGTGTGTCTTAAGTTTGAGTTTTTCAATTTAATTTTTTGGGATATTCCTAAAGATAAAATTTTTAATTTAAAATTTCAGGACAAAATAAATACTGACTAATTTTTAAATTCCCTGAGAATGACTATCTGTGTGCTTGCCCCCTTATCTAACAATGTTTGGGCTTGATTCATAAACTAGTTTGCTCTGTGCAATTTTGCTTTGTAAACCTTGCTGTTGAAAGGTCTAGGCAAGGAGGTGGAGCCTTTTCAAATTGCTATTAGCCCATTCAAAAAAAATTCAACTTTATTACATTCTTACCAAATACTGTAATAGAACGAATGCAAGGAAGAATTAGTGAAAGAGTTGAAGAAGATGCGAGGACCAATAGAAAATGAAACGGTTAAATCTGAGGATGCAATTGAAACAAAAGTAAAAGATGAGGATACAATTGTACTTACCGACTAAGTTAGGGACTTTAAACATGTATTTCTGGACTCCAAGCATGCAAGAAAAGTTGATTTCTTTTCTTTGCTTAATTAAAGATTATGTTGACATAAAGTAGAAAACTTTAATCATTAAATGATTATGATATATAAAACATCTTATAAACCATAAAGATCTCATTATACAAGTCAAAGGCTAAGAATATACACAAATGCCCAAGCATTTTAATCACTAGTCAAATAACGAGTGCTCATAATTAGGTGGAACAAACAACTAATGACTCACTTTTAGGTTTGGTTAGGTAAAAATTAGTACTGTTATATTCTCCATTGATTGATTTGATAATTTTGAAAGTGTTACTCTCCTATTACATTAGCATTAACTAGCTAGTGGACAACTTTATTCCACATCTCCAAAGTCGACACTTTTGCAACATACTACTTCTGATACTTCCTTGTATCAAATTGTTTGTCATTTTGTACATTTTCAACAATAAAATTATGGAGCACCAAACTTCGATTAAGACTTCTTTAGCAATTTTTTATTGTTTTGATATACAGATTTCATTTATAAATTTTCAAAATATTATATTACTCCTTCCCAAATACCATTCTTTGAGAAGGGCGAGAAGTGAAACTGCTTATTTAGTTTACAGTTTCAAATACTTCGTAAATTTTTTATCTATTAAAATTATGATTATGGTAGTTTTATTTAAAGTTTAATTATAAATTATATTGTAAAGAGTAAAAAAAAAATTTAAGCTCCACACTAAACATTAAATGAGTTCAGGAACTACAACTCTTTTTGAAACTACAGAAATATTTAAAATTACTAGAGAAAGAAACAAAAGAAGAAGAAATTTAATTCTTATTGCAAAAATAGCTTAATAACTTTGATATTGTTATGAAATAAAGACTATAAAGTAAAGACAAGTATAGAGAGAAACTGATATATTATTCGAATTCAAACTGATGTACATAATGAACTGAAATCTCTTCTATTTATAGAAGAAAGGAAGTTGCTCTGTAAGCTGCTACAACAAGCTGTTGTGTAAGCTGCTACTACAAGCTGCTGTGTAAGCTGCTACTACAGGCTGCAGTGTAAGCTGCTACTACAAGCTGCTGTGTAAGCTGCTACAAGCTGCTGTGTAAGCTGTTGTTGTACCAGATATGGATAATCTTCTACTGAGAGCAATAATTATCCATAACGGAGTACTGAATGGATAAGCTTATTATACCCGGTATGGATAAACTTCTACTAGGGGTAATGTTTATCCATAACTGGGTACCGAAGTGATAAGCTTATTATACCCGGTATGGATAATCTTCTACCGAGGGTAATGTTTATCCATAACTGGGTACTGAAAAGATAAGCTTATTATACCCGGTATGGATAAACTTCTACTGGGGGTAATGTTTATCCATAACCGGGTACCGAAGTGATAAGCTTCTTCAGGAAGCTTATTTCCAATATAATACTAAATAGATAAACATATTTACTGTGGAGTCCCATACGGATAAGCTTCTTCAAGAAGCTTATTTACAACGGAGTATTAAATGAACATCCATAATATAATATATTTATAACACTCCCCCTTGGATGTTCATTAAAAGATAATGTGCCTCATTAAAACCTTACTAGGAAAAATCACGTGGGAAAAAAATCCCAGTGAAGGAAAAAGAGTACACATATTTAGTAAGACGCATTGCTAGGTGCCTCATTAAAAACCTTATAAGGAAAACCCCATGGGAAAAACCTTAGTAAGGGAAAAAGAGTGCATCGCGTATTTTACTCCCCCTGATGAAAACCTTGTTTCAAATATTTGAGTCTCCGCATTCCAATCTTGTATACCATCTTCTCAAAAGTTGAAGTTGGCAAAGATTTAGTGAATAAATCTGCTGGATTATTACTTGAACGGATTTGTTGCACATCAATGTCACCACTTTTCTGAAGATCGTGTGTGTAGAACAATTTTGGTGAAATGTGCTTCGTTCTATCTCCTTTTATAAATCCTCCCTTTAATAGCGCTATGCATGAAACATTGTCTCCGTATAATATTGTGGGTCTTTTATCACATTCCAACCCACATGTTTCTCGAATGAATCACTGATCTCAATCATATGCATTCCCTGCTTGCCGGTTTGAAATCGAACTTTATGGGTATCGGATAAATAACCTGCATTACCAATATGATCTGCACCACTTTTGTTAGCATTAGCAAGATAAATAAGTGCACCATCTACACCGAGATAGAGTATTTCAGGACCAAGGAGTTCCTCGTCCTCTTCTGGAGGTCAGAACAAATCCTTATTTAGTTCAAGTGATCGAACAACCATTGGTGTACTCAATGGGTGCGCTTTGTCCATGTAAAAGCATTTTAAGACCCTTTCTGTATAGGCAAATTGATGGATAAAGATCTCATCTGCTAAATATTCAATTTGCAGACCAAGACAAAGTTTTGTCTTTCTAAGATCTTTCATCTCAAATTCTTTCTTAAGATATTCAATTGCCTTTTGAAACTCTTCTGGAGTTCCAACAAGATTTATGTCATCAACATAAACAACAAGTATAACAAATTCTGATGCCATTTTCTTTATAAAAATACATGGACAAATAACATCATTTATGTAACATTCTTTCAGCAAATATTCACTAAGGCGATTATACTACATGCGCCCAGATTGCTTTAAACCGTACAAAGATCTTTATAATTTGATCGAGTACATTTCTCAAGACTTTGAATTATATGCTTCGGGCATTTTCAATCCTTCAAGGATCTTCATATAGATTTAGCCAAATAAGTCATATAGGTTAAGACTTGTATCTAAATGGTACGACATCTTCAAGTGTCTGGACTGCTAGTCCGATCCTCACAATCGTTTACAATATTGTGCACTATATTGTATTAAATGTATCGTCGACGATCATTTTGTGTCAGTTCCGAAGCGACATAACTTGTGGAGATCTCATCACTTTCTTTATTTTCAGGTACCTGAACTTTTCCGGGAGTTTCATGAAATGTTATGTCGTGGGCTCTTCTAGAGCATATTTCCTCCTCATTATGATCATTTTGATCATTAGCTCCTACTATTTTTCAAGGATTGTTACCTTTGGAACCGATTGGTCTACCACGCTTCATGCGTACAGTAAACTCTATCCTTCAGGGACTTTAATTTTAATAGGAGCATTTGCAGCTGAAATATGATATTTAATTTTGGATCAGCAAATGCTTCTGGCATTCGACTTGAATTATCTTCTAAGTGAGGATCATGATAATTCGATTCATATAGCATATTTTTCAACTGTTTATTCCATCCCCCAAATGTTAGAAAAACTAACATATATCCCCAATCATCTTTGGGAAACATATCTTTGTGTATTATGGTAGAGAAATTAATCATATACCACGCAACAAAAGATAGTAAAAATATTTGGTTTCTGATCCTAAACCAATTGTGAAGGGAGGACTTATCATATATTGTTGATCTGATGCATACAAGTGCTGCTATATGCAATTTAGAAAATCTTAGACCAACACATGAAGCTTTGTTCTCATAAGCAATGGTTTAGACATTAATAGGAGGTATTCAATGCTAAACCAGCTTGGATATAAACCAGCATTATCAAGATGAACTGTCTTGATTTCATAATCTGAAAATTATGCTCTTAATCGAGAAAAGCAATTCCAAATGCCAAACTGCAGGTTGACAATAATTACACATGTAACCATCTCATATATGCACCTATAAGTGGTTCACATGATAGGTGAACGGGCCCATATTCACCTTTTATATATTTCAGAATCAGGGGTCTTAGTCCCAACTTTAGCTGGTATAATCAATTCATTATGAGAACAAGCAACACATGAGAATTCCTGAAGAATCTTCTAGTTCTTTAGTATATGCTTATCTGAATTCTCAAATAGCTCATTTAAAAATGGCAAATGAAAACTTCAAGTTTATCATGTCATGTGCTATCTCTTAGTAAACTTCTGGTTTACTATGGCATAAACTTTTGCTTTAGTAAACTTCTAGTTTACTGTGATACATGATATAGTACAAATTAAAGAATAAGGCGGGTAACTTCTCACATACATATTATTTTACCCCCTATGATTGTGGAAACATGAAGATTATCAATCTTCCAATCATTTGTAGTCTCAATATGATAGCCATTTGTATTAGTAAACTTCAGGTTTACTACAACATATGTTTTGACCATAATCATATAATATGAATGACATATTTGTATATAAGCTCTTCGAGAGCCTTAATTTATTATCCACAATCTAATATTTATCTGGCACTACTGGTGTCATGTATTCTTTAGGCAAACATTTAGCTCTTCAGGAGTTATTGATACATTTTGTACTATCAAATATTGCTCAGACACTGCTGGTGTCATGAGAGAAAATCACAATCAAATAAACAATGTAAAACAATTGTTTAAGCACACGAAAACTCTTCTTCATAATATTTTTCCACTTCAGGAGGCAATTTCAACTGTGTTACTTCTTCAGGAGCAAATTTAAAATACGAAATATTGAGTATATATTCTCTCAATTATATTAACTCTTCTGGAGGTGAATTGTAATGTATTCACATCAAGAGCGCGTTCATATTTACCCGACTTATTAGTATTGTCACATTCACTTCAGGGAATGGATTAATATTATCAAAAGTTCTCATCCTTCAGGAAATCGAACATAATTATCTGAATGCGCATTAATCACATCAAATTGTGATGCCTCAACCTCTTTTAAAATATTTACTACTTCAGGAGCAAATCGAGGCGTGCATTTAATATAGAGAATATTTATGTAGCTTATCTTCAATTGTAACTATAGAAAGCCTAAATTATCACTTTCTGGTGATCATAGACATATACCACTTCTGGTGGTTAACAAAATATAATTACAATGAGATATATGAAATATAACTACTTCTGGTGGTTGTATATTTCTTGCAAACTCTGCTAGAGTTTAAGTTGATCTAATAATATTATCCATATTCTTTAAAATGACATAAATAAGATATATTATAGTAAACATCATTATCAAATCATAATTTTTCTTTATGTACAACAATTACATAACCATACTATCTATTACAAATAACAAAAATTAAAATATTTACATTTCTACAGATTCACCACCGATTACATGACTTGTTTCTCCTTCTGGGAGTGCAAAGTAATCAGCTACATCCAAATGCATGAAGTCTAAATTATCTTCAGAAATAAAATTTGCTTCAGCATTTTTCTCTGTCTTCTTTAGGGAGGCTTGATAAAGCTCAACCAGGTGCTTTGGCGTACGATAAGTACGTGACCAGTGCCCTTTTCCTCCACATCTATAACATGCATTTTCTACATTTGGCGCTTGCACCGCTTCATGCTTTTGTTCCTTCCTTTTCCACTGCTGGTGGTGAGAAGGCTTCTTTGGTGCATTATTATTACCATGATTGGGGTTTCTTCCCCGACCACGGTCATGACCACGACTGGGGCCACGACCTCTTCCACGTTTAACTTGGTGGAAGTTCGTCTCATTCACTTCAGGGAATGGACAAGAACCAATAGGTCGGCTTTCATGATTTTTCATTAATAGCCCATTATGTTGCTCTGCTATAAGAAGATGTGAGATAAGTTCAGAATACTTTTTAAATCCCATCTCTCGATATTGCTGCTGCAGGAGCATATTCGAGGCATGAAAAGTGGTGAAAGTTTTCTCCAACATATCATGATCAGTAATATTATCACCACATAATTTTAATTGGGAAATAATTCTGAACATAGCAGAATTATACTCACTGATAGATTTAAAATCTTGTAGCCTTAGATGAGTCCAATCATAACGTGCCTGTGGAAGAACGACCATCTTCAGGTGGTCATATCTATCTTTCAAATTATTCCACAGTATGACTGGATCTTTAATAGTGAGATATTCCATTTTCAGGCCCTCATCAAGGTGATGGCGTAGGAATATCATTGCTTTGGCACGGTCTTGGTTTGATGCCTGATTTTTATCCTTGATGGTGTCTGCCAGACCCATCGCATCAAGATGAATTTCAGCATCAAGCACCCAAGACATGTAGCTTTTGCCCGATATATCCAGGGCTACAAATTCAAGTTTAGAAAGATTTGACATTATTTAGGAAAAGAAAGTTCTTACCTCAGATACTTTCAAAATATTTGCTCGAGATGGTAGAGCTTCGTGCTGATAACGTGTTATGAAATAAAGACTATAAAGTAAAGACAAGTATAGAGAGAAACTGATATATTATTCGAATTCAAATTGATGTACATAATGAACTGAAATCTCTTCTATTTATAGAAGAAAGGAAGCTGCTCTATAAGCTGCTACTACAAGCTGCTGTGTAAGCTGCTACTACAAGCTGCAGTGTAAGCTGCTACAAGCTGATGTGTAAGCTGCTGCTGTACCAGATATGGATAATCTTCTACTGAGAGCAATAATTATCCATAACGGAGTACTGAATGGATAAGCTTATTATACCCGGTATGGATAAACTTCTACTGGGGGTAATGTTTATCCATAACTGGGTACCGAAGTGATAAGCTTATTATACCCGGTATGGATAATCTTCTACCGGGGTAATGTTTATCCATAACTGGGTACTGAAAAGATAAGCTTATTATACCCGATATGGATAAACATTACCTCCAGTAGATAAACTTATTATACCCGGTATGGATAAACTTCTACTGGGGGTAATGTTTATCCATAACCGGGTACCGAAGTGATAAGCTTCTTTAGGAAGCTTATTTCTAATATAATACTAAACAGATAAACATATTTACTGTGGAGTCCCATACGGATAAGCTTCTTCAGGAAGCTTATTTACAACGGAGTATTAAATGAACGTCCATAATATAATATATTTATAACAGATATAATAAAATAAAAATTAAGTGAGCATTCACGCAATTACCCAGTAACAATATGAAAAAAAAGAAAAGAAAAAATAATGGGTAAAATCTGTACACGCAACCTGTGTATGTCGCAAGCAAAGAGTACAAACCTCAATTTCTCTCTCTTATTCTTTGCTGATAGATTACCTGCTGCAACACTCAAATTTCCCATTATTCAGAGCCGCGTGAGTCTTTCACCTTCTTCTTTACCGTAAGCTCTTTCTCCATCCCCTCTCTCCTTCTTTTTTTGCTTTGTACCTCTGTATATGTTAGCAGAGCGGTAAGTTTTTTGATTGATTGATTGATGATCTAACCATGTATTGCGTTTTCTTCAATTGGGTCTTGAAATTTTGTTTTTTTAGGGTACTTCTTCATTCCTTCTTTTATGCAATTTAATTTTTTTTTACATTCAAAGAGCAGTGGATGCGGTTGAACCAGCTGCAGAGGGTTAGATCCACATCTTTAGCTTTGTTTGTTCAAAGTGTGGATTTTGAGCACAATGTTGTTAACGTCTATGTACAATCTTCTCTTTGGTGGAGTTTAGTTTTTATTATTAGTGTAATCTGTTAAGAAGGGGTTCATTGAGTTCTCTTCTCTTTGCTCTTTTTTTCTTTTTCTTTTTTTCTCCCCTCCTTTTAACTCTTTTCTCAATTGAAATCTCGGATTTTTATTGTTGCAAAACCTATTTGAGGCCTATTAGCACACCTAGTGTTTCTCCTTGAAGAACTATAGGCAGAATCAGATGCAACAAGCTTATGAGATATGTGGAAAAGAAAGGACAAAACGAAATTAAGAAAGGATTAAATGATCGGGGTTTCCATTCGAACTAGTGCCTTAAGCAGGAAGGACATATAATTATGTGGTGAGGTATCACATATAAGATAAAGCTTGCTTGTAGGAGTGATCTTTCACCTTTATTAAGGAGATATAAAACTAGCTTACTTACTAATACATAGGCAAGAAGCACTTCTTTCTCAAAGTCAACTTTCTCCCTTCGCTAAAAATTCCACATTGAGTATAGGTAGGAGATTCAATTGTGTGAAAATTGATCAAGGTGTTCTAATGTTTTACCATACTCATGGAAATTATGGTGGAGAATGAGGGTAAAATAGAGCTAAAAAGAGAAGTAGCCTCATGTAGCTGGCCCCAAGCAGAGGCGGAACCAGAATTTGAAGCTTATGAGTTCAAGATTCTATTTTTTCTAAGTTATCGGGTTCTAAATTAATAATTTGTACATATTCAATGACTTTTAAAGACAAATACAGAGTTTGGATCAAAACTAATGGGGTCGGCCGAACCCGCGTCCGAAGCTCTAGCTCCGCCCCTTGCCCCAAGTAGTAGAGTAAGGTGTGTATTAAGTTGATCTCAATTGTATAATAGCATTTATCCATGTCTTAATGTGCATCTTTTTACTTGCATTTGGTTCTTGACATCGGATGTATTGGCTTTGTGGTTAGGTTTCCCATTCCTTTCACACCATTTGATTGCATTGTTTGGTTTATTTCTATTTTTTCTATCTGTTTTCCTTCTCTCTGGCACTGATTTATAGAATTCTTTTTTCTGTTGACGGTGTCAACAGTTAGGGTCAGTCCAACTTCTGAAAACATCAGTGCCTTTTGAAGCTATATTCTGGGGTAGTCTGGCTAAAGCTAGGTGATGCACCTAAAAGGGAGGGGGAGAAAGTAAAGGGGAAGAAGCGAGAAGGAGAGAAAGAGAGAGGAATGAGAGAGAGAGAGAGAGAGAAAGAGATCAATTCACATCAAGCATAGTAGCAAAAGGTTCTTTTTATTGTGCAAGGAACTTTGGGTAAGTTAGAATTCCCAATACACTTAAAACTTATCTCTGAAGTGTAATAAGAAGAAAATTATCACATCAATTTCATCAGAAGACTAGACTAAAAACAATCCAATTCAGAGAACACAATGATAAAGGCTACAGTTAATCTAAAAATAGCTAAGCATAAGCTAACAACTAAATAATGATGAAAGTAAATGATTAGTATTAGTTGGAGAAAGTCTTATCATCAATTAGAGATAGAGTTCCATTCATCTCAAGAGATTCGAGTTATTCAGACTCCCTATGATATACAAGGCCCTTCTGTGTCTTTTTTTTTGGTTGCTCTACTGCTATGAGGGGGAGGGGGTGGGGGAGGGGGAGGGGAAGGGGAATATTACATAGGCGGGGTTTGAGGTGTGAAGGATGAGGGGCTCACACCATGTGAGATACCCTCCAACCCACCCTTGTGTATTTTTTTCTTTCTCTATTACTATTAGGGAGAGGGGAGAGGGGAGAGGGGAGAGGAGAGGGGTGAAGGATGAGGGGCTCGCACCATATGAGCTACCCTCCAACCCCAACCCTGTGTATTTTATTTGGCTGAAACAAATTTGATATAACAATTTATCTGTATCTATCCCCTTCTTCTGTCTCCCTTCCTCCTTCTTACTCCCCTCTCTTTTTCTATCTTATCTTTTCTGTCTTTCTCTCCTATTCTTCTTTCTCTCGATTTCTTAGTTTTTTTTCTCTTACCATTCTCTCGTTCTTCTCATTGTCATCAGTAGAGATAAATTTCTTCCCTTTCTCATCAATAGAGATAAATTCATGTCATTTTAACACCCCTATTTTCACTTTCTGCATTTTTAATCAAACTTAAGTTAACTTTTCGGATCAGTTATGATTGATTCTTGATCCATAACTTTTTAGATTAAAAAAGAAAACTTAAGAGAACTTTGGGACTAGAAAGTATAGGAGAAATATGTAATATCTATTGTGGTCTTTCTGTTTCAAAAAGAATTATGTAATATCTATTGCTTGGGAGATTGCTGTCAACCACCCATTTCTGGGATGATAACATTATTTGTCTCCATTTCAGAATATTGAGATCCTTCCCTTCTCTTCTCTTCTCGTCTTTTCCTTCTTGTGAGCCTCGGGTCTTTCGGGAACAACCTCTCTACTCCTTCGGGGTAGGGGTAAGATTTGCCTCCCCAGACCCCACTTGTAGGATTTTACTGGGTCGTTGTTGTTGGTTTCAGAATATTGAGATCCTAAATATATCGTCTAGGATGTCTGTTGACCTGGTGAATTTCACCTGTCAATGGTGATCTTTGTTCATTTAGCTTTTAAAAACTGATAAATTTATTTTTTAGCTTTGGCATTTAAAGGGAAATTCTTTATGTTGCTGTTCTTTGAACTTTGTGCACTTTTCAATTAAATGATATGGGTATGCACTATAGCTCCATGTGGAAATTTATATTTCCAAATATCTGTATGAAGGTAGAGTCTATAAGCCTGGTCAGTGTAATTTAAAGATTTGTTAGTTTTATATTGACAAATTGTAACATTTGCGCATGATCATGCAGTGACAAAGAGTAGCATCTTTGCGCGTGTCCCATCCTCTTCTCCAACCCTTTTGACAAAGGTCAAAATAGTCTCGCCAACTCTAATGGAGGTTAAGCTATGGAATGATAAGCGGGAAAGAGAAATGTATGACAACTTTGCCGAGCTCTTTGCTATAATAAAGGCAACCGAAAAGCTCGAGAAGGCTTATGTTCGTGACATCATCTCACCTGCAGAATACGAAACTGAATGCCAGAAATTGATTGCTCATTTCAAGACATTATCTTCCACATTGAAAGATACTGTACCTAGCATTGAGCGATTTCATGACACCTACAAAATGGATTGCCCTGCAGCCCTAAACCGGCTTGTGACCTCTGGGGTGCCCGCCACTGTGGAGCACAGAGCCGCCGCTGCAATGTCAGCTACAACCTCAGCTGCTGTTGTGGCTGAATGTGTGCAGAACTTCATCACTGCTATGGACTCTTTGAAGCTGAATATGGTTGCTGTTGACCAGGTCCATCCCCTATTGTCGGATCTATCATCTTCCCTTAATAAACTTTCAATTCTACCAGCTGATTTTGAGGGGAAGACAAAAATGAGAGAGTGGCTCTCAAGGCTATCAAAAATGGGAGCTGCAGATGAGTTGACAGAACAGCAGGCTCGTCAACTCCACTTCGATCTTGAATCATCATACAATTCTTTCATGGCAGCACTGCCCACTGCTGGAACTTAATTGCTTATTTCAGGTGATATGTTTGTACATATGATGTGGCTGATTTTTTTTTAATCAAGTTTATACTACATATGATGCTTTATTTGGTTGAACTGCTGGTTGATCATTTTGAGGATTCGGAAAAGAGTCATGTAATTTGCAGGACTGTGTCTGGTGGTTCCATTTTATTCAACATGAACTCATCCCAGACAACATTTTTACTTGGTTTGCGTGCTTTTCTTTTGTAACATTATTGAGCGTTTGATAGTAGTTTTTTCAACTGAAGTGCTAATTTTTTTTTATGTTAAATTAAGCATCCATGGCATTAACTTATGAAGTAATATTACATTTATTATGTGGTATCTTTGGCTTCGCTCATATTTCAGATTTGGCTTTAAGGGAGTATCAGGATTCATGATGATAGGGTCATTGTTTTGCTAATATTCTTAAAATAGTGTTCTGGGAAATGGCTAAATTGAATGATCTGGTGCTTCAGGTTGAGTCATCTTCTGTGAAGTGTTTTTACCCTCATTAGCTGATCAAGCAAGTTTTGTAGCAGCATATTCAAGGCACCCTCGTTAGTTGTCTGTATGTCATGACCAGATTTCCTTTTATGCTAAGATGTTTTAAAACCTGCTACTTGTTATGTGGTTCAGCTTCTTAGAACTATAAGCTTTGATGAGTTTTGATATCAGAACCTGGAATGTCATTTATCCGTTACTCCAATTAGCATGTGTATAGTACATCCCTGGGTTTCCCTTTGTTCCCTTCATCTGCTACTTTTAGCTCATGGTTTAGGATCGGGGTTATTTCCATCAACTTTGTTGGACCCTTCACTTATGTTCTCAGCTACCATGGCTCAGTTCTTTATCGATCTCACTCCACTGCATCGAGGTTCGCTACCCGTTCTTCACTTGCAACAGATCTCTTTGACAACATGTTTACAATACCTTTTCGTGATTACGAGTACAAATCTCTTCAAGCACACCTTTGCTCACTATCTCAGAAAATAGTTTGGTCCACTTGAGATTTTGAAACCTTGCCTATTGCTTTCAACAGGGTATATTAATGTACTATCTGTAGTTTTCTCTGCAAAGGTAATTTAACTTTAAAGGCCTTTTCGTACGTGACGGTAAAAAGCTCCACAGGCTCTATGTCATTCCTGGTTATTCTAACCTGCATCTTCGAGCATACTTGCTTTAGCTCTGTTTAGATTTTGCTGGCGTTGCTTATTGTTTGTTTAATCATCAATGGCTTTGTTAATGGGATTAATTTCTTAAGAATCCCTGGCGAGTACCAACAGTTCGGAGCCAGACTGGGACTGGACGAGAGTATACACAAAGAGGAATCCAACCCCCCTCCCTCCACTCTCTTCCAGGGGAAACAGAAAGCAGCACTTTAACATGCACGACAACATCAGACATGAATTAATGTGTTCGTCAACAAAAAACCCTAAAACTAGGCAAGCATTTCAAAAGTTAAAAAATGGACGAGTGACACTTGATAGACTCGAGGAAAGATATCTAGTATAGAAGCAAACGATATCTAATATAGAACAAAAGCAAATGAGTGCAAGTTGTACAAACAACACACGCAGAGTACGAGATCTTTGCTTCTTCATATTTATTGCCCTAAGAGAAGTGGATACTTTTGGTATACACATAAGGTACCAATATCACATATGCATTATAAGTCTGATCATACTGTGCAGAAATTGGCGAACTCTTAAAGCCATATTGTATTAACATGCTCTCTTATTTACTGAGGCAAAAAGGTCCAACTGAATTGTAAAGGAAAGAAAATCAGCTAGTATCTTTTGAGAAGATAATATCAAGAACAAAAAAGTTTCTAAAATTCACCTTTATAATCTTTACTAATTGGTCAACCCCACTCTCTCCAGGAAACAATGGCTGTCCACCACCGAAAGGATTCGTCGGAAGAGTTTTAAAACAAGTAATACGACACATGACCAAGAATAGCGCAAAAACATTAAGACAGGGTATACCTGTCCAAGAAGTAACTCAGCCATCACACAACCTGTAGACCAAATATCAATAGCTGTTGTATATTCCAAATATGGGTTCAGGGGCACGATAACATCTCGACCAGATATATGACTCATTGGGTTCACCTTTCACCTAACCAGTAGTCAAAGAATTAAGTCCGAAAACTGGAGCAGGTGCATGACTCCTAAATACAAAGTGGTCATTGCCGAGAGAAATTAGCAAAACTTCTGCGCTTACAAAATCACAAAGCTTCAGCTGATGCGTGTGTGGATTTACCCAAGTACAGCGACCCAACTGAATTCATAAGTTACAAAATCAGATGTGCATATAACACACTGCAGCTAGTCATACTCATTCCAGGGGAAAAATAAACACTTATTATACAATCATGATTATGGAGCCTTTTAACCAGAAACAATGAGGCCCATTATAGGCACAAAAACACTTCTTATGGTTGAAGTGTTCTATTCTTAATTCAAGGTTTTCTATCTATTCCTGGATCCTTTCATTTCGTCTAACATTGGATGGCTCCATTATCGATACTTCAGTCGCATCAAACACCACACCAGATGAGTTGTATGATACGATCAACAAGCTGATATCCATATCACGCTCCAAAAATGTTATTATGCTCCCTCCATATGTAACGTACAATTGTAGGAGTTCATCCCTAAGAATATTGTTTATGAGGTAGTGCTCTCCAACCAATATCTCGTCTATAAAAACCTCCAGGCCAGCTAATTTGTTCAACGGCTTGGTAGGCTCTATCCCGGGCCTTTTCAAGATCCTCCCCTGTCGCTGTGACTCCAAGGACGCGTCCCCCAGTAGCTATGAAATTTCCATCCGCATCAAAAGCAGTCCCAGCGTGAAATACTTTGACTGATGGAGAAACCTGCTCTGCTTCCTCGAGCTTATGAATGATTGTTCCTTTCTGGTAGCTGCTGGGGTAGCCTTTACTTGCCAGTACAACCACCATGGCTGACCCAGGGGACCAGTCCAAAGACACCCCATGTAGCTCCCCACGACAAGCTGCTAGCAGAACTTTGACCAAATCAGACTCTAACCGGACCATCAACACCTGAAAGCGTAGGAAAAGAGTTTAAAACAACATCATGGGACAGGGTATTTACATTAAGCACAATCAGATCCCACTCCTATTTCCCTTACATGCTTCGAATCATTTTCCATGTAAAACCTCCGAAGCAACCAGAAAAATTTGCCAGCTATAGTTGAGTAGGGTAGACGAACAATAAAAGAAGAAATGTACACCACGTCAAACTTCTGCTCTTTCTGTGACCAAGAATTGCCCTTCCCTACAATTCTGCTTTCATGAAATAAGCAAAGCATAGGAAACAACACAAAAGACTGACTAACTCAACCATTGTTGCTCTAGAATAGACCACATTGGCAAACCCAAGTAAGCACAAAACCATCCATTAATATTTTGAACACTACAGAGATATTCCCGCAATTTGGAACAAATGAGGGTCTCCAATCACCTATCTTAAACGAAATACTTGATTCGCATCCTAGTATACATGAGAAATATCAGTAACTATTTGGAGTTACTAATTACCCAAAAAGGTTCAAACAAAGTTCACTTGACTTGAACCCCTATACAACCACTCAAATTGCATCCCTAGATGCCATTAACTAGGAAAATGAGGGTCCACAGTAAGCTAATTCTATACTTTAAGATTGTCTTGTGAATAAGTATGTAGTCAAAAGATGGCTGTCTTGTAAATAAGTATGTAGTCAAAAGATGGCTGTCTTGTAAATAAGTATGTAGTCAAAAGATGGCATTTTGGTTATCACACATCAATAAAAAAGTGATGGAACTCAACACCCTAGGACAGGTGTTCTATTGTGAATAGGTTGAAAGTACTATTCCAACAAATTGAAAGAGGACCATGAAAGTAGGCGCAATAGGAACCTGTTATCCAGAATAAGAATGCCAACAGATCTATGAATCATATCACAAATGAGATTTTTCAAGTTCAGGAATCAGAAGCTAAGGAGCTTATCTAGCAATAACACCACCAAAGATCCCACCCCAAAACCAATCAGTGTTCCACGCAAAAAGATGATTTTGAACCAATTTAACGGAATTCTTCGCTTGTAGGATACCACAGTAATAACTCCATTGATGCTGAAAGACTAACTCCACATCTACTTAGCAAATACCATACTGGGTGATCAATAGAAAGTAGTGTGTCCCACACAACATATTCATACTATATCAAAGTGAAATAGCGAAGGACAAATGCTTCCCAAGCGTAATTTGAAACTAAGATCTATGGTACTAACACAAATTTCAAAATGCAAACAGAAAGTTTGGTTGCAAGTGGCAAGCAAATCCAACTAACCTGGCATTCTGGATCTCCAAAGCGCACGTTGTACTCAATTAACTTTGGTAAACCAGATTTCTTCTCTATCATGAGCCCTGCATACAGAACCCCAACAAACTTGCAGCCTTCTTCAGCCATTCCCTTCACTGTAGGGAGAATTATAGACTCCATGACCACTGATTGCAGTTCTTTTGTCAAGACAGGAGCCGGTGAATATGCCCCCATCCCACCAGTATTTGGTCCTGTATCACCATCCCCAACTCGTTTGTGGTCTTGAGCAGATTCTACAGGTATGGCATGCACACCATCTACCAAGGCAAAAAATGATGCTTCCTCTCCTTCCAGATATTCTTCTACAATGACACGAGAACCAGCAGAACCAAAAACATTTTCTACAAGCATAGAATCAACAGCCTCGTATGCTTGCTCCAATGACATGGCAACAATAACTCCTTTACCAGCAGCCAATCCATCCGCTTTAACAACAATGGGGGCACCTTCCCGTTTGATGTACTCTTTTGCAGCGGATGGATCTGTAAATGCTTGATACTGCAGATAGCCAAGAGATGAAATGAACCAAATAACTAGAAAAGCCAAGTATCATAACAAAGAGTTTTATTAAGAGAGAAAAAAAAACAAGTAAATATAACTGGATACAAGACGCAAACCTTTGCAGTTGGAATTCGATATTTATCACATAAACTCTTCATGAAGTTCTTAGAACCTTCTAAAGCAGCTGCTTCTGAAGAGGGGCCAAAAGTAGGAATTCCTTCCTTAACAAGGTCATTAGCAAGACCTGCAACAAGCGGAGCCTCTGGTCCCACAACAACCAGCCCAACTCCCCATTTACGACAAAAAGCAATCACAGCTGAACTATCTAAAACATCGAGGTCTTCTATGCAAGTTGCATCTCCTGAGCTGGAAATTCCCGCATTACCAGGTGCACAGAAAATAGCATCACAAGAAGGGGATCGACTCAGAGTATGACAGAGCGCATGCTCTCTCCCTCCTCCTCCAATTACCAAGACAACCACCCTTTCCTCTATAGTATCAAATAGAATGAATCAATAAATAATGTTAAAAATTATAACGGATTCTACAGTCTACACTATATCCATATCAATTGTGCTGATTATGCTAGTTAACATCTAGTTTGTGCCTGGTAAATAATAAAACCAAAAGAATTGATACTTTAACATAAAAAAGAAAGAATCTTTTGGCATTACATGGCATGATGGCAATTTCAAACTATTGAATAACAACTCAAAATTGCTTTTGTGCTATAAAGGGAGGTGAAAATCAAAACCTAGGAAAAGAGGCACGCATTAACATATCCATTTTGCGAAAAATAATAGAATCACTTTAGAATAAGCAGAATAATTGAAAATCTGAAATACCCAATACATATAATTGCTAAAATATTAACCAAACAAAGTACAAAAATAGCTTTCAAAAGCTGAAAGAACCAAATAAGAGAAGCAAAGTAACATTAGGGGATAACACTGGAAAAAATTAAAAAGCAAACACCCAATTTCATAGTTTTTTCCTTTTCCTACAAACACATTGGAAAGATTAAAGTGGAGTAGTAGTTCTTACCCGGGTTGATATTATCCACATAAAGGCTATTGAAAACAGTGGCGAAAGATTTGCAAGTATTAAAACCACGGCGATAAGTAGGACGAACTGGAAAATTGGAACAATTCCAATTGGCGGAACTGAATTTGAAACAACTCTGTTGGTTTGCTGAGAACAACCTCGTTGAATGGTTTTGGCAATTTCTTCCAAACTTTAAAGCAGTAGCTCCTATATTGAGAGAGATACAAGCCATTTTTCTTCTTTTCCTTTACCAATTCACCTCCTTTAACTTCAGTTGACCCAAAAAAAAAGTTTCAAGAAAATTCAAAATGGAGATGAGGAGGAGGAAAAGGGGAAGGTTTAGGTTTTAGTGATGTTTAAGAAAAAGGCAATTTTGACTTTGCAAAAGCCCCCTTTTCTAAAGTATCGGCGAATCAAATGGCTTTCGGCAATGTTTACAAGAACCAAAAATTAAGGTAATTATTTCTTAGTCTGCATTTTTAATTTAGGTTTTATTTTCTAGATTATGTCTAACAAATTATGCAGAGGATTAATAATTTAAAAAATAAAATTTTTTTTCTATTTCTTTTTAGAAATTGTGGGAAGGAGAACCTACAAAGAAATAAAAACTCGACAACTTTATACATGTAAATCCTAAACTTATTTATGGTATATTAATGTATGATCATCACACTTCTATCTGTTATCTAGTTGAGTGATGATAACAAATGGTTCAACACGAAAATAGATTAGCGACTACTCACTCCCCAACTAGCAATGAAGTACTAACACCATAAGTGACGGAAAGATTTCCTATCACCAAACTAAAATTGTCGCCACTAATAGTTGCACTAGATCGCCTAACACACTAGCGACCAAGCTAAGAGTTTCGGCGACTCTGGAATTCTGATAGTCGCCACGAAAGGTAATGTGCTTTTTATTTTTTTTACTTTTTCCTTTTCTGTTATTTGTGGCAACTATAGTCGCAGCGAAATGTTTATTTCAGTAGCGGCGACCCCGATTCGTCACAAATAATATTCGGTTACGAATTAGGGCGTACACATAACTTTTTGTAAGAGGTGTCATATTTTAAAAAGTAAAAAATTATTATTTAATATCATTTTTTCACATGTTGAAAGCCTTGCCCAATGGTGTAGTTAAATATTATTACTGATGAAGGTGTAGGTTCAATTCTCTTAAGCCTCAAATTTTTAACAAAAATGCTAGCTCACACATCATCAAAAAGTAGTATGTTTGGGTCAAGATTCAAACCTACAACCTTTATCAGCCCAAATACATGCTTGACCAGCGAAATAGGAAGTACTCTATACTAAGAAGCGGTGTTATTACTATATATCGCTTCATTTTGCTAAAAATATTAGTGTAAACTTTTAGTTTTTTCCGGCAAAGTGATGTCGGTTGACGCCGCTTCATGGATCCGTCCCTTATTACGAATGTATTGACTAATTATTTTATTTAAAGAAAAAAGAGAGCTTCATTCTTATTAGTTGCTGGTTTGATTACATAATACAATATTTGTTTGTATTAATCTTAACTTTTATTTAATTTGTTCGTCTAGTAGGTGAAATATATAAGATAAAATTTATCGTACAGAATATTTATACTTTCTTTCATTTTTATGATTTAATAACAGATGGTAAAATTTATAATTATTGTTCAAATTAATGCAACATGTGTGATTAATGTAAATAAAAAGATCGTTTTAAAATTAGTTGTTTTATATATGGTGAAGATTATACTGAGAGATTAACACTTTGAAAGAATAGAATTATTCTCTCATGCCATGTAGAACTTCATTCCGTCATATTTTGCTAAATAATGATAGATTTTCTTAATTATTTTTCTTCTTAATATCAAGTTATCGAGTGAAGTTTTAGGATTTTAGGATTCTTTTATGGACATTGTCGACAAGCAGAAGTTTAAAAATATTTTGATGGTTCTTTTTCTTCATGTGTAAATATTTTGAAACGTATTTTTGAATTGCATAATTTATATTATGGCAATAAAAAATTCAAATTTTGTTGAGAAATGTATTTGGTATTCTCATTGTATTTTTAATGGATTGGTATCATTTACTTGAGCAATTAGTAGTAAGAATTAGTTAATTTTATTCAAAATAAGCTTTAGTGCGATTTTAGTCGCCACAAAAACGTACAGTTTTTTGCAGCTAATAATAGTACTAAATCACCTAACACAGCAGCAACCAAACCAAGGGCTTTAGTGGCGATGCTAGTCGCCATTAAAAGACTAAAATATTGCCACTAAAAGGCGAGGTGCAATTTATGAATTTCTTTTCCTTTTTCTGCTATTTGCGACAAACTTTAGTCGCCACAAATGTTTATATCTGTAGAGGCTGAATCGTCACAAATAATATTTAGTTACAAGGGTATTTGACTAATTAGTTTATTTAAAAGAAGAAGGGAGATAATTCATTTCTCATTAAATCATGAATGTAAAAAAACAACATGTTGTATTATGTAATCAAACTAGCAACTCATGTCGATGTTTTAGCTTGAAGCTGAGGATTAATTAACTTTTATTTAATTTATTCGTCTAGTAGGTAAAATATATAAGGTAAATATTTAACCGCTTTGAATATTTATACATTCTTTAATTTTTATGATTTAACGATAAATCCCAAAAATTTATAGTTGCAATTCAAATAAATGGAACATGCATGTGTGAAAAATATAAATAAAAAGATCATTTTAAAATTGGTAGTTCTACATATGGAGAAGATTCTGTTGAAAGATGAACACCTTGAAAGAATAGAATTATTCTCTCATGCCTTGTAGAACTTCATTCGGTTAAATTTTCTTAATTATTTTCCTCCTTAAAATCAAATTATCGGAGTAAAGCTTGCTCTCTTTTAGGATTTTAATATGCTTTTATGGGAATTGTCGGTAAGCAAGAGTTTAAAAAATATTTGATGATTCTTTTTTTTTTTTTGCATGCGTAAATACTTTTTAAGTGTTCTTTTGAATTGCTTAATTTATATTATCGCGATGAAAAAATCTACCAATTTTGTTGAAAAATGTATTTGGTACTCTTACTTTTTTTTTTTATTGATTAGTATCATTTATTTGAGCAATTGTAGAAAGATTTACTTAATTTAATCAAAATAAGTTTAACGTCGACTTTAGTCGCCACCAAAAGTAAAATCTGTCGCTGTTTAGAGTAGTACTAGATCGCCTAACACACTGGCGACCAAGCTAAGAGTTTTAGTCTTCTTTTTTTTTTGATAAACTGGGAATTTATTCATTAGAAATTACTCACTATTACAGTTTTGATCATGTGGATCATTACATAGAGAAGATAACCTATGCATAGCATGTTGATTACTAAGTTTTGCTAGATGCCTACAACCATAAATAGAAACAGATTTCACATAAACATCCCCCACTTTGTCCGCCAGCATCCTGGTCATGACATAGGTGTTATACCCTACAATTTCGTACGTAAAAATGCGTTATAAGCAAACTAATGTAGGACCAAAAATGTGATAATAGTTGAAAGTATATAAAGTAAGTTAATCATGTTACCTCGGATGTTACAAATATTGAAGATCATGAACAACAAGTGCAAAGAGGTTTGGAAGGTTTAGAAGCTAAGGAATCGAAGAAAATAATATTTCGTCGAAAGTCGACAAGTTGAGAATGTTATAACATGTAATTTTGGGGTGAGACTAGGGTGCTTAATATGATAAGGAGGTTATGTTATTATTTATGTTAGTCGTATGATAGTCGTGTGTTACGTTTTGAAGTCAAGCGAGTTGTGGAACAAAAGTCGATGAAAGTCATCATAAGTTACGTTTATAAGTTATACTGAAAATTTGGATCAAATGTAACTGCGATTTTCTCCCAATATACTTAGAGTTATGGGGTTTTCCCATCAAATTGGATCTCTATGATCTATTTTCTAACGCATTAAACTGTTTGGCAATACGACATCAGACAAGAGAGATATATACATTTTTGCGAGACTGCGCAAGTTGCTAGGTGACAAGTAGGTGTGTTGCTTACTTGCTTAAATGAGAGTCCAAAAACGGGCTATTTCAGGTCGTCCAAAGAGCCCAATTTAAGGGCTTATCTCCTGTAATATAACACCCATTACATAACACAATAACCAGACCTAAACCCCTGCAAACATCCTCCCCAAAATTTCCCACAAACCCTAGTTGATTTTCTCTCCCTTTCAAGTCCTAATTGGAGGTAAAACCTAGAGTTTGAAGAACAAAGATAGAAGCTGAGTTATCCAACAAATAAGGTAAGTTTACTGCTCTCTTTCATCCATTTTTTCTATTGTAAATGTATGTAAGTCGTTCTATATTTGTAAGAACTCACGGGTCGATGATCGGAAGCCGTAAGTTCGAGTTATTCACTTGTAGTAGACTATTTTATGTTGTTGTTGGATTGCATGTTTTACTACTATTTTGTGGAGTTTTGAAGGAGAAAAGGTGTGGAGAAATACCAAATGCAGGGTGGTGGGCTGGTCGTTCGTCGTAATATTTTCGGGTTGTTTGACACTACTACAATGGTCATTTTGTGTTTGGAGAGATTGGGTGTGTTGGGTTATTTTGTAGTATTTTGTGTTGTATATAAGGTTGGAAAATAATATTATAGATTGTTATTGTTGTGTTCTTGTGTTGTTGGTGTTATCTTGAATTTGGAGGAAGCAAGGATTATAGGGGAGATGGTGCCCGTTTTAATACAAAATAAGCTTGACGTTTGTTGTGCGATAGTTGTGCCTTTCGTAACTTAATGGTAGTATTATTATCGTTATTGTAGATTAAGGTGTGAAGAGGCGAGTTCAACTTGGTGATTAGAAAGATTGTGATAAGGTATGTTAAGGCTAGATTTTTCTTTATTTTGGCATGATCCTGTAACTACATGAGTTTGATAACGAGGCATAAAGAGAAGTTCGTATTCCAGAACTTATGTACATTATCCTAGTCTCATAAGTTACAGTAGTCTCCCTTATCAGGACTTTATAGTCAGTTAAGTATTATCTTTTTCCAGTCAAGAGAGTAGAGGGTGTACATATATATATATATATATAGTATTACAGTATTTTCATTACAATCGAGCTATAATCGATGGGCAGGCGCCTATTGGGCAATCTCAGGTCAGATGGTAAGTTATATACAGAGCCTACTATGGCCGAGCGCCTATGAGAGAGCCTAGAATGACCGAGATACAGAGCCTAGTATGGCCGAGTGCCTATGAGCGATCCTACTATGGGCAGAGCAGTTACACGTTCTGAGCCTTATATGGCCAAACATTTATTTTACTTACTATATTGAGAGACTTGAGTCAGTATCATCAGGTAAGTATATCTCCAAATCATCTTTGAATCCCAGTTACTTTCAGTTATTGTATTATCAATTTAGTTTCAGCTTTCAGTTATTTTATTACCTTATATACCCGGTACATTATTTCGTACTGACGTCCCTTTTCTGGGGACGTTGCATTTCATGCGTGCAGGTTCAAATAGACAGACGGGTAGACCTCCTCAGTAGGTATTGCCCAAGTTGAACTTGATCGGTAAGTTCCACGTCCTTCGGAGTTGTCGGGTCTAGAGTTTTGTGTACATCTTTTGTGTGTGTGTGTGTGTATGTATGTATATATATATGTTATGGGTAGGTCGGGGACCTGTTCCGATCACAGTACATCCATCAGTAGAGGCTTGTAGACATATCCTGTCAGTTAGTGCAATATATTGGGCTTGTAGGCCTTGTATATATATTTTGTTGGTTTGTCAGTTGTAGTAGTTATGACGGCCTTGTCGGCCCAGCTTTGTTTTGATGTTTAGTCAAAGCTAGTTTCCGTTCAGTTTTATATTTTGCTTCGCAAATTGTCTTGCAATGTGGCCCCATGGCCAAAGTATGACATTGTATGTTCAGAGTCCCTCAGTTCTAAGTTGGTACGCTAGGTTAACTGAGGCACCGAGTGACGGTCTCGCCCCCCAGGATCGGGGTGTGACAAACTTGGTATCAGATCAGTTTTGTCCTAGGGAGTCTATAAGTCGTGTCTAGTAGGGTCTTATTTATAGATGTGTTGTGTACCATATTATATAAGCAGGGAACTATAGGGCATTTAGGAGTTGGTTATCCTTCTTTCAAATCTAAATCGTGCTATAGAACTGAGTTATAGGAAATTTAAGTTAAACTTATGTGTTGGTGTTTGCATGCGTAGATGACAGTGACTAGGAAAACTATGGCTAGCCAGAGGAGAGATATAGCAGTAGGTGAGGGGACCAACAGGGTATCCCCAGTAGATAGGGCCTAGTTTGAGGCCCAAAGCGAGACCCCTACTCAACCATTATCAGCTCCTCCACCACCTGAAGAGATTCCTAGGGATACCACACATCCAGTTCCCCTTCCACTTCCATTAGATCAAGACTTGAGGAGTATAGTGCATTTGTTGACACAGTTGGTAGTTACTCAACAACAAGCTAGGGCATCAGCTAGTGCAGGATCTTCTGAGGGGTCTGGGAGTTCAAGGGTCCAAGAGTTTATTATTTTGAGTCCCCTAGAGTTCACAGGGACAGATCAGAGGGAGGACCCACAGTATTTCATAGATCAGCTTCATAGGATCTTTCGGGTTATACATGCCATGGAGAAAGAGGCAGTTGAGCTAGCAACTTTTCGACTCTGAGATATAGCCATTCTTTGGTATGAGGTATGGGAGAGGTCCAGGGGACGTGATGCATCTCCAGCTGTTTGGGAGAATTTTTCAGATGCCTTCCTTGACCAGTACTTACCATGGGAGATCCAACAGGCTCGAGTCGATAAGTTTCTAGCCCTCAAGCAGGGAAATATGAGTGTTCGAGAGTATAGTCTCCGTTTTGACTCATTGGCCAGATATGCACCATCCATAGTTGCTACTATGTAGGACAGGATCCACAGGTTTATAGCAGGGTTGGCCCCAGACTTGACCGAGGCATGTGCTACCGCTGCATTACAGAATAGTATGGATATCTCATGGATTCATGCATTCGACCAGAATATAGAAAGGGGTAGGCATCGTTAGCAGGGTACATAGACGACTGAGCAAGGGCAGTGTAAGAGGATGAAATTTGCCATGTCTCAAAAGCAATCTCAGGGTAGTTATAGGCCCCAGTACTTCAGACGGCCACCTAGGCCTCTGCCACCTCAGTTACAGGGTTAGATGTATGATCGTTATAATCAATTAAGACCAGGTGAGAGCTCACGGGCATCGGGTTTGCAGCAACAACAAGGTTCAGGGCAGACATGGTTATTTCTGCTGAGTGTGACATCTGTGGTAGAGGACACTTGGGCCAATGCCGAGCTAGTTCCGATACTTGTTATATATGTGAACGTTCGAGGCATATGATGCGAGATTGCCCAAATAGATATTATGGGGGTATGGCACAACCAGCAAGTTTAGCAACAGGATCATCTATGTCTGTGCATCCATCAGGGCGCAAGTCTCAGTCTTCGACTAGTAGAGGTCGAGGCAGAGGTAGAAGTTCTAGTTCATGTGGTAACCAGAACTGTATCTATGCTTTAGCGGGTCAACGGGACTAGGAGTCTTCACCATACATTGTAACAGGTATATTGACCATTTGCTCTTACGATGATTATGTCTTGATAGACCCAGGATCTACTTTATCGTATATTACCCCTTTTGTCGCAAGGAAGTTTGGTATAGTGCCTGAAATACTAAGTGATCCTTTTGCGGTATCTATACCGGTCGGAGAATCGATTATTTATAGACGGGTTTACCGAGGTTGTACAGTGACAATTTGTAGTCGTCAAACCTCAGCCGACTTAGTTGATCTAGAGATGATAGATTTTGATGCTATCATGGGCATGGACTGGTTGGCAGCTTGTTATGCCACAGTTAATTGTCGAGCAAAGGCAGCCAGATTTCATTTTTCGGGTGAGCCAGTCCTTGAATGGGTAAGTAATACAGTGACACCCAGAAGTAGGATTATTTCCTATCTGAAGGCGAGGAAAATGCTCGCAAAATGGTGCATTTATCATATTGAGCGAGTTAGAGATGCAGATGCTGAGATACCTACACTTCAGTCTATTCCCGCAGTCAAGAGTACGCATATGTGTTTCCAGATGAGCTTCCAAGTATTCCTCTAGAGCGAGAGATTGATTTTAGCATCTATTTGCTTCCAGGAACTCAACCAATATCCATCTCTCCGTATAGAATGGCACCTGCCAAATTGAAGGAGTTGAAGGAGCAATTAAAATATTTGCTGGAGAAAGGTTTCATTAGGCCCAGTACCTGACCTTGGGGTGTACCGGTACTGTTTGTGCGGAAAAAAGACGGTTGGCTGAGGATGTGTATCGATTATAGGCAGCTGAACAAGGTAACTATTAAGAATAAGTATCCACTTCCAAGGATCGATGACTTGTTTGATCAGTTGTAGAGGGCTAGATACTTTTCAAAAATAGATTTGAGGTCGGGGTACCACCAGGTCAGAGTTCAGGAGAAAGATATTTTGAGGACAGCCTTGAGGACCTTATATGGCCACATCGAGTTCCTTGTCATGTTCTTCGGGTTGACGAATGCACCCGTTGTATTTATGGACTTGATGAATAGCCTATTCCTTCCATTTTTAGATCTGTTCATGATAGTATTTATTGATCATATTCTGGTTTATTCACATTCAGAGGATGAGCATGCGGACCACCTGCGAGCGGTACTCTAAACCCTCTGTGATTGTAAGTTGTATGCTAAGTTTTCTAAATGTGAGTTATGATTGAAGTCTATAGCATTCTTGGGGCATATTGTATCCGATGAAGGTATAAAGGTAGACACTCAGAAGATTGAGGCCGTGAAATCTTGGCCTAGACCTACCACTTCGATAGAGGTTCGTAGCTTTCTAGGCTTAGCATGATACTACTTGAGGTTTGTAGAGAGTTTTTCTTCCCTTTCGACACCATTGACGAAGTTGACGCAGAAAGCAACTAAGTTTCAATAGAGGGAGGCTTGCGAGCGGAGTTTCCAAGAGCTTAATAACAGGTTGACCTCAGCGCTAGTTGTAACACTTCTAGAGGGTCTAGAGGGATATGTCGTGTATTGTGATGCCTCAGGTGTCAGGTTAGGACGTGTCCTTATGTAACATGAGAAGGTTATTATGTATGCTTCTAGGCAGTTGAGGAAGCACGAGAGGAATTATCCGATCCATGACCTCGAGTTAGTTGCAATTGTCCATGCACTTAAGATTTGGCGACATTATTTATATGGTGTTCATGTTGATGTATTTACAGATCATAAAAGCCTGCAATATATCTTCAAGCAAAAAAAGTTGAATTTGCAGCAGAGGCGATGTCTTGAGTTATTGAAAGATTACGATGTTAACATTCTCTACCATCCAGGGAAAGCTAATATTGTAGCAGATGCCTTAAGTCATCGATCTATGGGTAGCTTAGCACATGTAGAGGCCAAGAAAAGACAATTAACTAGAGAGATTCATCAACTGGCTTGTTTTGGGGGTTTGGTTAGTAGATTCTGACAATGGTGTAGTTGTACTCCAAAACACTACAAAATCATCTCTCATAGCTGAAGTCAAGGAAAGGCAGTACGAGAACCCAGAGTTGGTCGAGTTGAGAGACCGAGTTCCGCAGCAGAAAAAGCTGTTGTTAGAGCTCAAGGGAGATGGGGTTCTCAGATACATGGGTCTTCTATGTGTTCCAGATGTAGCAGGGCTACGAGACAAGATTATGTCAGAGGCACATTATTCGTGGTACTCCATTCATCTTGGGTCGACGAAGATGTATCATGACATTAAGGATGTGCACTAGTGGAATGATATGAAGAAGAACATTGATGAGTTTGTCACCTAGTGTCCTAGTTTCCAGTAGGTGAAGGTAGAGCACCAGAAGCCCGGAGGGCTAATACAGACTATAGAGATCCCGACGTGGAAATGGGAGGCGATAAACATGGACTTTGTCATAGGTTTACCTCGTTCTCATCGTAAGTTCGATTCTATATGGGTGATAGTCGATAGACTCACGAAATCAACCCATTTCCTACCGATCAGATCTACATATACTTTCGAAGATTGTGTGAAGTTATATATTAAGGAGATAATGCAGCTATACGGAGTACTAGTAACTATTATATCTGACCGTGGGGCCCAGTTTATAACACATTTCTGGAGGTCATTTTAGAGAGGTCTAGGGACTCAAGTGAATCTCAGCACAATTTTTCATCCACAGACTGTTGGACAAGCCAAGCGCATAATTCAGACGCTCGAGGATATGTTACGATCATGTATGTTGGATTTTAAAAGAAGTTGGGAAGAACATCTACCTCTTATAGAGTTTGCATATAATAACAGTTACCACTCTAGTATCCAGATGTCTCCGTACAAGGCTTTGTATGGGTGTAAGTGCAAATCTACTATAGGGTGGTTTGATATTGGATAATATGGGTTGCATGGGCTAGACATAGTTCAGCAGGCCGTAGAGAAAGTAAAGCTTATCCGGGAGCGATTGTTGATAGCTCAGAATCGTCAGAAGTCATATTCTAATGTGCGGCGATGAGACTTAGAGTTCATGGTTAATGACTGGGTATTCTTAAAGGTATCACCTATGAAGGGCATGATGAGATTTGGCAAGAAAGGCAAGCTTAGCCCACGGTATATTGGGCCTTATAGGATCATTCAGAGAGTGGGCCAAATAACTTATGAGTTAGAATTGCCCTCAAAATTGGAGTTAATCCATTTGGTTTTTCACGTATCTATGCTACGAAAGTGCATTGGCGATCCTACCCGAGTGGTGCCCACAGATGATGTACAAATTACGAAGGACTTGTCATACGAGGAAGTTCTAGTCTCTATCTTAGACCGACAAATCCACAAGCTACGAAATAAGAAGATAGCCTCCATGAAGGTTTTATGGAGAAGCACAAATGTGGAAGAGATGACGTAGGAAGTAGAGAAAGAAATTAACTCTAAATACTCCCACCTATTTCAAACTGAAGATATGGCTCGAGATGGGATACTTCAGCATAACTCTATTTAGGCTAGTAGGTCATTAGGTAAGCTCTTATTTTTTACTGTCATTAACGGCCATTTGAGGCCAACTGTTGCTATTTATAGACATTGGCCATGTGTGGTATATTTTATGGCTGCATGCAGGTTGGTTTTAGTCTATTGTAAGGAGGAGACTCTGGCAAAAATTTTCAAAGTCTCTTAAGAGTAAACATTCGAGGATGAATGTTCCTAAGGGGGAATTGATGTTACACCCTATATTTTCGTACGTAAAAGTGCGTCGTAAGCAAACTAATGTAGGACAAAAATGGAGATAATATTTGAAAGTATATAAAGTAAGTTAATCATGTTACCTCGGAGGTTACAAATATTGAAGATCATGAGCAACAATTACAAAGAGGGTTGGAAGGTTTAGAAGCTAAAGAATTGAAGAAAACAATATTTCGTCAAAAGTCGCCAAGATGGGAGTGTTATAACATGTAATTTTGGGGTGAGACTAGGGTGCTTAATATGATAAAGAGGTTATGTTATGAGTTATGTTAGTCATATGATAGTCGTGTGTTATGTTTTGAAGTCAAGCGAGTTGTGGAATAAAAGTCGATGAAAGTCATCACAAGTTACGTTCATAAGTTTTTACTAAGAATTTGGGCCAAATGTAACTGCCATTTTATCCCAATATACTTAGAGTTATGGGGTGTTCTACCCATTAAATTTAAGCTCTATGAGTCTATTTTCTAACTCACTAAACCGTTTAGCAATAAAACATTGGAGAACAGAGATACATGCATTTTTGCTAGACTGCGCAAGCTGCTGGGTGACAAGTAGGTGTGTCACCTACTTGCTTAAATGAGAGTCCAAAAAGCGGCTATTTTGGGTCGGAAAAAGATCCCAATTTAAGGTCTTATCTCCTTCAATATAACACCCGTTAGATAAAACAATAACTAGACCTAAACCCCTGCAAACTTCCTCCCAAAAATTTCCCATAAACCCTAATTGATTTTCTTTCCCTTTCAAGTTCTAATTGGAGGTAAAACCTAGAGTTTTAAGAACCAAGATAGGAGCTGATTTATCCAAAAAATAAGGTAAGTTTACTTATCTCTTTTATACAATTATTTCTGCTGTAAATTCATGGTAAGTCATTCTATATTAATAAGAATTCAAGAGACGGTGATCGGAAGCCGTGAGTTCGAGTTATTCACTTATAGCGGACTATTTTGTGTTGCTATTGGACTGCGTGTTTTACTAATATTTTTTGGAGTTTTGGAGGAGTAAGAGTGTGGATAAACACCACATAAATTAAGGGTGGTCGGCTGGTCGTTCGTCGTAATATTTTCGGGTTGTTTGACACTACTACGGTGGTCGTTTTGTGTTTGAAGAGATTGGGGTATGTTGGGTTGTTTTGTAGTATTTTGTGGTGTATATAAGGTTGGAAAATAATGTATATATGTTTTTATTGTTGTATTCTTGTGTTTTTGGTGTTATCTTGAATCTGGAGGAAGTAAGGATTATAGGGGAGATGCTGTCCATTTCAATACAAAATAAGTTTGTCGTTCATTGTGCGATATTTGTACCTTTCATAACTTAATGATAGTATTATTATCGTTGTTGTAGATTAAGGTACGAAGAGGCGAGTTCAACTTGGTGATTGAAAAGATTGTGATAAGGTATGTTAAGGCTAAACCACTCCATTTTGGGATGATCTCGTAACTACACGAGTTTGATAACGAGGCATAAAAAGAAGTTCATATTCCTGCACTTATGTACATTATCCTAGTCTCATAAGTTACAGTATTCTCCCTTATTAGGACTTTATATTCAGTTAAGTATTGTCTTCTTCCAGTCAAGAGAGTAGAGGAATACACACACACACACACACACAAACACACACACACACACACATATATATATATATATATATATATATTCACCACCATCGACCTATAAGTAATGGACAGGCCCCTATTGGGCAACCTCTGAACTGATGGTAAGTTATATACCGAGCCTACTATGACCGAGCACCAATTAGCTAGCCCAGAATGGCCTAGATACAAAGCCTAGTATGGTAGAGCGCCTATGAGCGAGCCTACTACGGTAGAGCAGTTACACGTCCGAGCCTTGACATTTGTTTTACTTACTATATTGAGAGAGGAAATCAGTATCATCAGGTAAGTATATCTCCAGATCATCTTTGACTCCCAGTTACTTTTAGTTATTATATTATCAGTTCAGTTTCAGCTTTCAGTTATTTTATTGCCTTACATACTCAGTATATTATTTCGTACTGACGTCCCTTTTCTGGGGATGCTGCATTTCAAGCGTGCAGGTTCAGACGGACAGACGGGTAGACCTGCTCAATAGGTGTTGCCCGAGTTCAACTTGACCGGTAAGCTCCACGTCTTTCGTTGTTCTCAGGTATAGAGTTTTGTGTACATCTTGTGTATATATGTATATATGTTATGGGTAGGTCGTGGCCCTATTCCGATCACAGTACATCCATCTGTAATGGCTTGTAGACATATCATGTTAGTTAATGCAGTATATTAGGCTTGTAGACCTTGTATGTATATTTTGTTGGTTTGTTAGTTGTAGTAGTTATGACGGCCTTGTCGGCCCAACTTTATATTGATGTTTAGTCAAAGCTAGTTTCCATTCAGTTTTATATTTTGCTTCGCAAATTGTCTTGCAATATGGCCCCATGACAAAGTATGACATTGTATATTCAGAGTCTCTCAGTCGCAAATTAGTACGCTAGGTTAAGTGAGGCATCGGGTGCCGGTCTCACCCCCATGTTCGGGGCGTCACAATAAGGTGGAGGAATAACTAGACAACAGAGTTTATTGATACTAGAAAGCATAGTTGCATGCTTAGCCAAAAGGTGATCCACTTCACTGCCTTGATGGAAGTTATGCTAGATCACTACCATGCTCATTTTGGAGATTAACCACCTGCATGAATCAATGATAGGGTCGTAAGTTATACATCTATTGTTAATGTAGACAATTACCTGTGCAACATCTGTTTCCACTTCCAAAGGATATTGTTTCATCTCATAAGCAAGGTTTAGTCCTTGTTAGAGGGATTGAAGTTTAGTTTGAATAGGTTCTCTTAAGTAAGATCTCATTTGGAATCCTAGGACCCAATCTCCGCTGGAGTTCCTAAATAATCCCCCTACTCCTTTATGTGTATTTCCCCATTTGAAGGTCCCATCTATATTTAGCTTGTACCAACCTCTACGAGGTGCTGGCCAAAAGTTAAGGATATTTCTTTAGTCGTGTTATTTATATTATTGTTGTTTCTATTTAGCCAGATATTCTATATAATGAAAGGGAGTAGATCACTCCACGATATTTAGTTATTCGTTATGTTTTGGTCTAGTTCTCTAAGTTAGGTTAGTCATTTATCCTTATTGGGGTGATGACACTTAATATCTATGTCGAATTGTTGCCACAAATTTTTTTCCACGGAGCATCCTAAAAATATATGAATAATATCTTCAATCTCTTTTCAATAAATTATGCACAAATCATTAATATTCATACCTATGCGTGCTAGATGGTATCTGCATGGTAATCTATTATGGTAATTAAGCCAAATGAAGTACTTAATTTTGTTAGGATAATGTAGTTTCCATATCCATTTAAAATTCTTCTTTGTAGGAGGGTCCTTGTCAAGGAGGTCGTATGTAACGATGCAGCCAGTTGTTTTGAGTATTATAGCCTTGTTCTCCTATTTATTGCTTACTTTGTGCTCACTTGTTGTTATGTGACTTGCTGGGATAGTTGGTTTGGTTTTGGGGATGTTTCGGGATGAACTGGGACACTTAGTCCCAAGGTTGGAAGCCTAAGTTGAAAGAGTTTACCAGATGTTGACTTATGTGTAAATGACTCCAGAATGGAGTTTTGATGATTTCGATATCTCCGCAAGGTGATTTCGGGCTTAAGAGTGTGTCCAGATATTGATTTGGAGGTCCGTAGTTGATTTTGCTTGAATTGGCGAAAGTTGGAAGAATCGAAGTTTGGAGAGTTGAGAGGTTTGACTGATATTTGACTTTGTGATTACCGGGCTCAGATTTTGATTTTGGAAGTTGGAATAGGTCTGTTGTGCCATTTATGACTTGTGTGTATAATTTGGGGTCAATCAGAGTTGGTGTCACACCTCCTTTTTCGCCCGCACCCCACAAAGGGGAGTAGAGGGGAGTTTTTCCAATTAAAGGACAACCGAAACGGGATTTATTTATTTATTTCAGAGTCTCCACTTGGGAGATTTATGGTGTCCCAAGTCACCGGTTGAATCCCGAATCGAGGAAAAGAATGACTCTGTTTAACAGTCTGTGCACCAGAAATTCGGGTAAGGAATGCTGTTAACCTGGGAGAAGGTGTTAGGCATTCCCGAGTTCCGTGGTTCTAGCACGGTCGCTCAACTGTCATATTCGGCTTGATTATCTGATTTTATACAATTATGAACTTATGTGCAAACTTTAAACTCTTTACCGTTATTATTATTATTATTATTTTAATAGAGAATTAACAACATTGTGAAAAAACGTATCTCGAACCACGTCACATCAATGTACCCGTGGTTATCGACACATTTCGACTTTGTTGAGATTTGGATTTGAGTCACATAAATGTGCACCCGAGTTTAAGAAAGTAAATGTTTAAAGGCGCGCCTAAAGCGACTAGCGTATCATTATTTTGGGTAAGACTGTGAAATTTGCTAAACGGCCGATCCCGAAGTCTATACAATTATTAACCAATTATTGAAGGCCCCGCGACTTGTGCATTTTATTGGGCGAGGCTCATCTCGTTTATTTTAAAAGGGTAATCCTAAAGTGACTACATTTTTTTTTATTTAAGTTCGTCTCTAAAAAAAGAGAAGAATTCTAATTAATTACATGCTTGAAAAGGCCGCTACTTATTTATCGGATTAAGATAAATGCAAACTGAAAAGTGCAATCGAGACAAAAGGAGATTGTTTCATGTCTTATTCTATAATTGAATATTACTAAAATTGAAATTATAAATAGAATACGGAATTTACAAATAATATTACCAAAATAAACTAATTATCCTCTAACTAATTTAGACCCACATTGTTAGATGAATTGAACCGTTGGAATTAATTGTTTACAACTATTTGAAACTGGAATTAACCTTAATCACTAATGCTTATTCGAAAGTTTGTTAAACTTAATCGTTAACTCGTCTTGTTTGAACTCAACTCATGCCTATTGGATTAATGATCTTAGCAATTACTACTACGATCCTAACTTAAAATATAGTGGGCCTACTGATTCTACGAAATTACTGGCCATTTTTGATTCTGCCTAATATTTACAGATCTACATTACTAACATGGTTAAAAATTCACAAGCTTTGACTCATTTCTATTCCGGTTTGCATGAATTCAGAATTATACTTCACTAATTAAACTAAATCAAAATAATTTCCAGTAATGACTATCTATCAATTCATGTACCCATAGGCATATAGAAAACAGTTCAAACTACTTAGAATAGTTCTAGGTATTGTCCAATTTTCAGTATAGTTGTACAATGTAAATATATGTCTAAGATGAGCATAAACATATACAATATTTCCTAATGTACATTATAATACATTAATTGAACACACTTTAATAGGCAATCTGTTAAGCCTTTTAATTCAACATTTTTGCAGTTTGAAGTCACATCAGTACTAATCTCATAAATGTGTACCTGGAAAGAGACCACAAGGAAAAAGAAGAAAAGGATTAGCAGGAGCAGTAGCAACAACACAACAACAGAAACAGTAACGGAAACAGAACAACCCAGTAACAGTGTTTAATAAAACCAGCAGAATTCCAGCAACACCTCAATGAAATAATAACAAATAACCAACCAAACTCAAGGAACAAACCAAATGAAAGCCCAGAAATACCAACAACAATCAACGGGCAGAAACAAAGTGAACCTTTTTTTTAGATTGAAAGACCGGTTAATGTTTTAATCCTTAAATTCTGACTCCGTATATCCAGTGTATTCAGATGGTATATCGGGTGTATACTACTCTCTCTATAGATTTCCAGAATGTTTTTTTTCCTGTTCCGAAGAATCCCCAATTCTCTCTTAATGTTCAGAAAATCCTTCCAATTCTCTCTTAATATTCAGAAAATTCCCTCATTAACTTGTGTCAAGCTCTTCTTTATTTATAGCCAAACTTGAAGCACTTAAATTAAATCCCACCATCTTCTCCTCATCCCCCTTTTGAATCCCACTACTTAATGTTTTGTCCCCCACTATATTAAACAAGTATATTAGTTCTCACTAACACATATCTTTTCTTTATTTAATTCCCTTATTCCCCACTACCACATGCTTTGTCTCCCACTATATTAAACAAGTATATTAGTTCCCACTAACACATATCTTTTCTTTATTTAATTTCCTTATTCCCCACTACCGCATGCTTTGTCCTCCACTATATTAAACAATGTATTAATTCCCACTACCACTTGTCTTGTCCCCCACCATGTATTAAATAATATATTATTTTAATATTATTAGTACCTAGTGGACGGAGCACTTCAATTAATCATTTTTTAAGACATATTTAAAATCCAGAAAATGCCCCTGAAACTATTGAAATTACTATTCTACCCCATCAGCTATATCCAATCCTCCTAAATCAATTAACCAAAATACAACAGCTATAACCAATTCCTAATCAAATTTCATCAACAAATTTAAGCTAGAAACTTAGATTATGTCAAATATCATCAAAACAAAGACTAAGGATTCAGGGAGCCAAACCATATGATGAACAATAAAGAAACAACTAAAATTATTTTGACTGAACAACATTTTTAACAACAAACATACTTTCAGATTCAATAACAGTAACAAATTGAACATAACAAACAAGTAGATTCAAATCACTAAACTCAATAATCAATTGAACTTCAAATTAAATCTAACAACATTACAACCAAGATAAAGGATTCAAGTGATTAAACTAACACACTTCTATATTAAAACTAAATAAGAACAAATGAATAAAAACAAACTGAAGAAATAATCAAGAAATGATAAACAACGAACAAAAAAAGAATCAAACATATACTGATTTCAAATCCGAGAATATCAAACAAAATACGGACAGAAATGAAACTTAAACCAACTAACCAGAAACGACTGCAACGGAATAGAAACTCGGACAGCAACCTCGACGTACCGGATCTCTACGAACAACTACGACCTCAACGGAAACAGAAAACTCGAACCAAGATTGCCAACGACCTCGACGGGCTGTTGGTAGTGTGGTCGACGGACTGCTGTGCGTCGTTTAACGATGGTTAGCGATGAGCTGCTCAGCTACTGGTGGGCGACGAGGCAGCGTGAGGCTGATGTGCATCATGAGATGAAGCAGCAGCACTGTCGAAGAAGCTGCAGCAGTAGCTGTTCGTCTAGTGGGGGTCGTTGGCAGTGTCGTCGACGGGTGGTTTGGGTGGACGACGAGGGTCGTGACTGGTCGACGCAGCAGCGCTGCTACTCGTCAATGGCGGACCATGGTCACCGCTGCTGGTTGAGGGTCTGTTCAGCATGACAGTAGGTGGGGGACGTTGGCAGTGTCGTGGTTTCAATGGCGGACGGGGGGTCGACTTGGGTGGTCCGACGACGAAAAAGAAGAATGGACGGGGAGGGGGGGATGGACAGTGGTGAACGGAGAGGGGGCTGTGGGGTTTCGTGAGGGGTGAACGGAGAATATGAAGAGAAGGGGGGTGCATGGGTGGGGTGTCTTTAGGGTTTTTTATGTAGTGAGTAGCAAATGAAACAAAAATGAGAGAAAGAGTGAGGGGGAGAGGTCGTGTGGTTAGATGAGGGGGTGTTTGTTTGGGGTTATGGGGTGGACCGGGTCGGGTCAACCCGGTGGGGTTTTTTGGATTGGATAAGGGGTTATTTGGTTTTGGGCTTGTGGTTTAGAATTGAAGAAAAGGCCCAATCCGATTTTCTTCTTCTTTTATTGCTTCTTTTTTATTTTTTTATTTTTTCTTTAACTAAAACTAAATTCTAAAAATATTTAATTATCCTATAGAACTAAATTAATTTATAAAAGTGTTAATTAATTATTAATAACAATTAACACACAATTAAATAGCAATTACGATAAAATCACACAATTTGGACATTAAATGCTAAAAATGCAACGTACATTATTTTTATGATTTTTTTTGTTCTTGTAAAAACAAACTTAATTGCTCCTAATTGTAGAATTAAATCCTAAATGCAAATGCGACATATTTTTTAATTTTTTATTAATTTAACAAATAAACATGCATGGACAAATATAAATAATTATCAAAAAATGCCACGAAATTTTTTAAAATTGCACACAAAGGAAAATTGTTTTATTTTGAATTTTTGGGAGCAATTCTCACATAGGGCAAAAATCACGTGCTTACAGCTGCCCCTCTTTGTCCGAAAACACAAAGAGTTTTCGTGCAAAGATAAAGTGAGCGGATACGAGCGATTTTTGCCCGTTGGAGTACTCCGTGTGAAGCATTTTTTGAAAAAGATTTAACCGAGCCTTTGCTTTCCTACATATCCCTGGCTAGAAGGGAATCAGGTTAATGTAGTTCAGGAATTTATTTTTAGCTGGGACTACCATGGGACTGCCTTTTACTGTTACTGTGACTGCATGCTGTTGCTACTGCTTTTTGACCTCCTTATTACACCATTGCTTAAAGATAAAGAAGTTATACTAAGCTATGAGCTATGCATTACAAAATTTTATTCTCAAACTTGGTCATGTGACTAGTATTGCCTTGCTGCATTGTGTTTCCTCTGATGTTGCCTTTACTTCTGAATTGACTTGTATTCTCCTTTGATCGCCGATCTCGAACTGTTTATTTCCTTCTTGTGAGCTTCGTGTTATTTTCCTTCGAATCTTGAACTGCCTTCCTCTGCTGGGGATTTTGTTGTCTCCCGCTGCTTTACTGACTTCAACAATAATTACTTCTTAAAATATAACGCCTCCATTCTCCAGGCAGGCTCCTGACTTCAACTACTTCTTCAAAATAATTCGGCCTCCATTCTCCAGGCGGGCTCCTGACTTCATCAGCAACTTTGAAAATAAATCAGCCTCCATTCTCCAGGCGGGCTCCTGACTTCATCAGCAACTTTGAAAATAATTCAACCTCCATTCTCCAGGCGGGCTCCTGACTTCAACAATAACTTAAAAATAATTCGGCCTCCATTATCCAGGCGGGCTCGTAACTTCAACAACAACTTTAAAAATAATTCGGCCTCCATTCTCCAGGCGGGCTCCTGACTTCAACAACTTTAAAAATAATTCGGCCTCCATTCTCCAGGTGGGCTCCTCACTTTAACAACTTTAAAAATAATTCAGCCTCCATTCTCCAGGCGGGCTCCTGACTTCAACAACTTTAAAAATAATTCAGCCTCCATTCTTCAGGCGGGCTCTTGACTTCAACAATAACTTAAAAGTAATTCAGCCTCCATTCTCCAGGCAGGCTCCTGACTTCATCAACAACTTAAAAATAATTCAGCCTTCATTCTCCAGGCGGGCTCCTGACTTCAACAACAACTTAAAAATAATTCAGCCTCCATTCTCCAGGCGGGCTCCTGACTTCAACAACTTTAAAAATAATTCAGCCTCCATTCTCCAGGCGGGCTCCTAACTTCAACAACAACTTAAAAATAATTCAGCCTCCATTCTCCAGGCAGGCTCCTGACTTCATCAACTACTTAAAAATAATTCAGCCTCCATTCTCCAGGCGGGCTCCTAACTTCAACAACTTTAAAATAATTCGGCCTCCATTCTCCAGGCGGGCTCCTGACTTCAACAACAACTTAAAAATACAACACCTCCATTCTACAGGCGGGCTCCTGACTCCAACTTAAAATTTAACAACCTCCATTCTACAGGCGGACTCCTGACTTCTCCAACTTAGAATATAACAACCTCCGTTCTACAGGTGGGCTCCTGATTTCTCCAACTTTTTAAATGTAACACCTCCATTCTCCAAGCGGGCTCCTGACTTCTTCAACTGCTTCGTTCAAAACTGGTGTTTTATTCCTCTGAAAACTACTAGGGATAACACCAATATTTTATTTCACCAATATGTCATTTTCCTTCTTCAAAGACTATTTCCTTTAAAGCTGGTGCTTTCACTTCCCTGAAACCTGCCGGGAATAATACTGTTGGGGAATTATCTTCCTCCTTTTAACAATGGTGGGGATGATATTGATTCAAAGGTCATTGCTTTTACAACTTTGGATTATCTTGCTTCTTCCAAGATTGCTTTTCTTTTAAAACTTGTATCTCCCTTCTCGTATACTGCTGGGGATTTTACTTCCTTCAAAAACTTGTGTTATCTTCTCTCTTTCCCAAATGGCTATCTGATTTCAAGAAAATTTTCGTAATGAGAGAAAATATTCTGCCCCAGTTTGATAATCTTCTTTGTGACCCTGTCATTCTGCTGTCAATAATATTTCCTTTCCCTGCTTTAAATCAAAGAAAAATTTGTTAATTTAAAACGGGGCGAGTGGTCGTGCCACTTCTGTTGGGGATGGTTTTTTCCCTTTTCTTTTCCCTGCTTTGCTATAAAACTTGCTGAGGATGATATTATTTGTTGGGGCTGATATTCCTGCTGGGGATGGTTTTTCTTTTCTCTTCCTTCCCCGCTCTGTGTTGTCCGACCATTGTGGAGCTTGGTCGAGAATCTGTCGGAGTTGTTCATGTATCTCGCAAATCTGCTGGGGATCCTCTTGGAATTTGATCCATAACTTTTTAACTGTTGTTCTTTCTGTTTTTCTCCGACTTCCCTTGGAAATTTGGTCCTCTAGGGATCTAGACCCATTCGTCATTTGGTCTTGCGACAAACTTCTTTTCGCTTTGTCGCCTTATCTTTGGCTTGTCCTATTTGCATTTTGCTTTGCACCATTTTGGCCATTGGTAGTAAGCTCTGAAAATCCTTTTCAAAAACAAATTGTTGGGGAGGTAAAGTCTTTTAAACCAATAAATGAAAAAGTGATAATTTTTTTTAAAAAAAGAAGTCTTTCTGAGCAAATGCTGGGAAAAAGGAAAGAAAAGAACTTATCCGAATGATATAACCAATCCCAACGATCATGTCGTGCATTCTGGATTGATCAACCCAGTCTATTCGTATCAATCAATCTTTCGGATGGCCTCATCTTGCTGGGGATAAATAAATACTCAACTCTTTGCCAAATGTGGACCCTTTCTGCCAATCTTGCCTTGTCGCCTCATACTGCCCTTCGAGGGGTTTTCACTAATAAGACTCTCTTATTTCTCTCAACTCTTGTCGCCTCATGGTGCCTGTGAAGGTTTTCACCGATAAGACTCTCATTTTATTTTATTTTTCAGCGGGGGATTGGAGTGTTGTCGATATGACTCTCTTTGCTGGGGATTCTTTCGGCTATCAATTCATTTCCAGTTTATGATCTTCTTCTTTGTTGGGGATCAGAGTGTTATTCCCGACTTCCATTTGCATTGACTTGGCACTTCTCAGATACTGATCGGGAGGTCTTTTTTGGACATCAATATGGGTTTTTGTGTATGGTTAAAAAGGAAAGGGGGTATCAAAAGTTCAAAATAATTTTGATGGGTAACACAGTACAACTCTTGGAATCAAACTTTCTTACCAAAATTACAAACGCAAACTTCTGCCCCACTTTTCTTGCTCGGGGATTTTTATTTTGTTACACTATGTTATATTATGCACACCATGTTACACTATGACCGAGCCGTGAGGCGCCTACGTATCCTTCTTTGAGGAATCAGGTCAAACGTAGTTCTCAATTCCTTTGTTTTTTTTTCTTGTGACTTTTCTTTTGTCTTTATTATCATTATATTTTTCTCTTTTCTTTTTCTTTTATTTTCATTACTGATTCCAAAAGAGGGATATAAAAGAATAAATAAGGCTCAAAAGAGGAAGCAAAGGTTAAAGTGTTTGGATAGAAGAAAGAATTGTCTCCGTCATTTCATTCTCCGATAAATGCTAAGTACAAACAAACAACAATTACAATTACAAGAAATCATACATAATATCTCTTAACTGCGCCAGAATTGATAGCCATGTCGACGCATTTCCCTTCGATATCTATTAAACATAAAGCGTCATTGGGCTTGCTCTGTTCAGATTGCGATAATCAACACCCACCATGATTTTTCCATTTTTTTTTGCACTGACACCACATTAGCCAACCAATCAGGATATCAAGCGACCCGAATAACCTTAGCATTCAGCTGTTTGGTTACTTCTTCCTTAATCTTCACACTCATGTCGGTTTTGAACTTCCTCAATTTTGCTTGACGAGAGGAAATGTCGGGTCAGTGGGCAATTTGTGAACCACTAGATTGGTGCTTAAACCCGGCATGTCGTCGTATGACCATGCAAAACGTTTTTGAATTCAATAAGTGCTTTGATTAGTTCCTCCCTGATATTTGGTTCAATGTGGACGCTTATCTTAGCTTCCCTGATATCATCCGCATCCCCTAGATTGACGGCTTCCGTGTCATTTGAGTTGGGCTTGTTTTTTTTCTTCTTAAAATTGGTTCAACTCTCTGTTAATTTCTTCGAAGGCTTCATCCTCATCGTATTCCGACTCATCATCACAATCTTGTACTATAAGTTTGAAATCAGATTGATTTTTTTAGACTAGGTTGAAGATCCGTCGTGCATGCCATGTCATTAGAACCAGTATAAAGAGAACTGTTCAGAAGAGAAAAAGAAGAAGAAAAATTAAAACAAAATAAGGAATGAAGAAAAAAACTTTCACTTTATTAAAATACGGGATAGCAAGGTTTCACACTTTGGCGAGCACAAAAAGAAATCTAGATTACAACCCTGGAATAATCCAGACAACAAGAAAGAAAATCAGAGCCCACTACCAAGACTCCCTTCGGATAGGAAGAAGAGTAGCCATTCAATTGTTGATTTTTGCTTTCAGCCCCACAAACTGTACATCCGCCTTGCTGGACCCTTCCCCCATCACCATAACTAGCTTGTTATCTACACACTACACCACTACTTTTCCACTGGTCGGTTTTTCTTTCGAACTATTTTCACTGGCACGGATCGTCATTACCTTTTGTGAGGGCTTCTTAAGTTCCCCTCCCTTGTGTACTAGTTCCATCATGTGGGTCTCATGGTGCACCGATAACGGGTTTTCATTGATGTTGGGTGCCTCTGGTGCCTGAACCTCGATCCTATTTGTGTCAGTATCATACCCGGGAGCCCCCAAACAATATTCACAGCTTACTGAGTGGTCCAGATTTTTGGGAAGGGGATTTGGCAATTTGGGTTCAAGAGGACTTAATAAGCCTAACTGTCTCAACTTATGGAACAGAGCAGTATAGGTTTCTCCCAGCGGAGTGAATGTTCTCGACCTCTGCACCCTCTCGTTCCTGAAAGCCTGATTTCCACGGAAGCTTGGCCTTGAAGGATTCCTGTAGGCCCTTAGTGGTGAGTATGTGCTTTGCAGAGGTGGGTATGTGTTTTGTGGAGGTGGATATGTATGTTGGGGAGGTGGATATGTATGTTGGGGAGACGGCGCATGCCATTGCGGGCGAGATGGAGGCTGGGTGTAAGTTTGGGCGTGATGGACGGAGAAATTTGGCTCTTGTGGTGGATAATAGGGTTGTGGAGGGTTGTATGGAGTGTGTGATAATTTTGGTAATGGGGTCTGGGTTGGTAGCGAGGGGAAGGACCTCTGGATTTAAACCAAGTACCTGCTTCGACTATTGCGACCTCCTCTCTCTTCTTTTTCCCGAGCGCACCTCCCGTGCCGCTTTGGATAGCTTGAGTTGTGGCCTTGATCGCCGAATAACTCATTATCTTGTTGGACCTGAGTCCCTCTTCAACCATGCCACCCATTTTTACTACTTCATTGAAAGATTTACCAACTGATGTCACCAGGTGACCAAAGTAAGTTGGCTACAACGTTTGTAAGAAATAGTCCACCATTTCACCTTCCCTCATTGGTGGATCGACTCTTGCTGCTTGTTCTCTCCAATGGAATTCGAATTCCCTGAAGCTCTCTCCAGGATTTTTCTCTAGTTTTAACAGTGTGAGACGATTGGGGACGATCTCAAGGTTATACTAGAAATGACCTACAAATGCTTGTGCTAGATCGTCCCAGGTATACCACCTGCTAGGATCCTGCCTCGTGTACCATTCTAATGCGGACCCACTTAAAATTTGACCGAAATAAGCTATCAGCAACTCATCCTTTCCACCTGCCCCTCTCATCTTACTACAGAAACCTCGTAGATGCGCCATGAGATCACCATGTCCCTCATATAGATCAAACTTTGGCATCTTAAAACCTGCCGGCAATTGAACATCGAGGAAGGGACACAGATCTTTATAGGACACACTGACTTGGCTGCCCAATCCATGCATATTCTTGAAGGATTGCTCCAGGCTTTTCACTTTACGAAGCACTTCTCGTCCTGCTCCGGATTCTTAGCTGGCCTCTCAGTTTCTGTTGGGAGCTGAAGGTGAAGGGTGTAAGTGTATGGCTCGGGTGTTTTGAAGGTGAGTTCAGGAGGATAGTATTGATTGTCGTGAACCTGAAACACTAGTTCATCGGATGATTTTTGCAATGTGGCGGGTGGAGGTGCCACGAAAACAGGAACAGCTGGTGGATGAGGGTTTTGTTTGGGTGGTGAAGCTTGGGGATTATAGGAAGTTTCCCCTTGATAGTATTGGGCAATGGGGAAGCTCGTTGATGGACCAGTGGAAGGGTGTTCCAGAGTCCGAGCTGGTGAAATGGTAGGAGTAGAGGGAAGTATTGGTGGTGTTTGTCCCTTAGCCCAGGCTAGGTTCATCCCAGCTATCTCTTGTCTCAACCTGTCTACTTCCTCCTTCATCATTTGCATCTCCGTCTTTTCCTCCTCAACACTTTTGTCTGAACCAGACATACTTTCCGGAATGGGCCCTTTTGATCTTGTGTGGTAATGGTAATCTGCCAGAACGTTCTAACAAGCTAACTGTTTTGAAATCTCTTTCTCTGATATAAACAACAAACTTGTTAGCGTTAGAGTTTAACACATATTGCAATTTCACATTGGGGAATGCAATGTTCCTAGACAGTTTAACCATTTCTAACATGTCTTTGCTTCGACTGCATGCGTCATTCCGGCTTATGTATTCACTATGTTTTTTCCCTTTTTTTTATTGATGGTCGAATCTTATGTGGATTGCCTACGTATCATGTCCCCGCATGAATCAGACCGGGCGTAGTTCTGCCATAAGTAAAAATAAAGACACAATTTTTTTTCTTTCATTTTTCTCTTTTTTTCATTTTATTACCAAAATATGCTATTACAAGCTACCCATTTGAAAAAAAGACAAACCAAATACAGACTCCACACTATTAACATTGTTTGATATGAAAAGAGAACAAAGGGGTAGACAACAGACTCTTAAAAACAACAAGTGTAGACTTGAACTAGGGATACAATAAGGCCTTGAATTTTGGTGCCCGCGAGGCATCGTTCGGCCTTTCCGCGGGTTTTGGTGCAAGGCTTCTTTGCAAGCTTTTTAATTCCTCCATGATCTGGTGGACATAACCCATGATTGAGGCAAAAGGGTATCACGGGGCATTTGCTCACAGGTTAGGCACCTCGTGGTGATGTAGTGCCCAATCTCATCGATCCTACCCCTGATTCTATCCCTTTCCATACACAACTGTTTTATTCGTTGATTCTTTAATCCCAATACTTGAGTGTTGTCAACGAGCCGGTCTTGGAACCACTCCATTTGTTCTTCCATTCGTGCTATTGAATCATAGCAGCGCTCTCTGTCCGTTCTAGCATCTCGAGCTTGTTTAAAGACCCGATCTCTGAGAGTGGAATTTGTTTCTCTTAATATTGCAATGCTCCTTTCATAATCCCTTCTCACTTGCCATAGGTGCTTTTTCCGTGCTACTACACATTTTGCCCATTTGGCCCGCATTCTTGCTATGCTAGCCTCAGATCTTTCCAAGTTCTTTCGGCTTTCCATGACCTGATTCCTTAGCCCTGCTATCAGCCTTTTATCGGGCCAGCGTCTCCGTTGGTTGTCGACATCCATTATGACTTGTCGGTTTTGAGCTCTAAGGGAGTCATTTTCTTGGTCTGATTTCTTTCTGTCCCCTTCATTGGCCGTGGTCTGAATTTCTCTTTCAAATTGAAGATCTATGAACTACTGCTTCAACTTGCCTATTGTGGCCTTGAATTCTTTTTCCTTCGCCAACCAGTCACAATGCTCTTATGAGGACTTGGCAAATTCTTGAAGGTGAGGTCTTTTAGCCGGCCTTCCAAACGACATTTCCCCTTTGTACCAAGCCGGATATCCGGGTGAAACTTCTCCTCTTGCCCGATTCAGTACACAAATATTTGCCTCCAAGTATTGACATTGGCTCCAAATCTGGCGGACCCTTGCTTTAGGAAAACGGCCATCGGAACTGATCTCAATCACTTGGGTGCTCAGGTCCTCATCTTTCGTCACTATATGACACCTCCCAAGCTGCCTCAAAACCCGATACGGCGCATAAGGTTGAATTCTCTTAAGCCCCATCAAGAGAAAATGGGACCTAGCTACTGGCATATATATGACTTCGTCGATCGGTAACCATTCCAGTGTCTACTGTATTTGACTGGCGTTGAGGGTCCGAAAGTATGAGGTCCATGCCAAGACTCCTTCAGGTAAGCGGACCTCATTAATTCTGGTGTAGAACTCCTCTATGCAGGTTTTCTCAGAAGATCCATGGCTCAGGAATTGGGCTCGGTGACATAGGTGTTCGGTCATCCACATTTGCAATAACAAGTTACACCCTTCGAAAAAATTCTCTCCGACTTTGCAGGCCGTGAGAGCTCGGAAGATATCAGATACAATCATGGGCGCAAGCGTGCTGTCATCTTGAGTGAGCAAAGTACTGACGACCTCAGCTATCTTTATGTCAATATTCCCGTCTTTTCTTGGGAACACTAAAAGCCCTAAGAAGTTTATCATGAAAGCAACCCGTCTATGTTCATCCCACTTTCGACGGTTACTTTTGCTGCAAAACTTGTTTTCTGGCTTGTCGAATCCTCCTATGTGGCCGTATCTTTGGTATATGAAGCTCAGAGTGCAAAAACCTTTCGCCAAGTCTGGGTTATGGATCGTTCTGACTATCTTTAACGAGTCCAAAAACCGGTGCACCGCTACGGCTCTTAGAGCAACTAGATATTTACGCCTCAACGGAATCTCAGCACTGCCGATGTACCCTGCTATTTCCTCTAAAGTCGGGGTGAGTTCAAAGTCCGAGAAGTGGAAGACATTGTGCGCTGGGTCCCAGTAAGTGACCAGTGCCCTTATAATATCCCATCGAGGCCTGATACCCAACAAACCCGTGAGACCTTTCAGATGTTTCTTGACTTTGTCTCGCCCTTCTTTGCCTAAATCATTCCACCATAGCCGCAACTGGAGGGGGATTTTATTCATGATTGAAAAAGGTTCATTTTGAGTCGTGCTCATTCTGCACATTTATTAATGTGATTAAACAAAAGAAAATTTATTTGACTCAAAACGATTTGATTATTTTTCATAAAAGAAAGACCCAATTTTCCGAACACGACCTTTCAGCACTTCAGGGATGAAGATTTTAAGGTTGTGTGAGTCAACCGATCAATAATCCAAAAAATGACGGAAGTGGCTATTTATGCAAAGTCAGCCTTCCGGCGTCCCTTTTGGGAATATTCGGCTATTTTTGATAAAAACGGCATCACCCGACTCATTTATAACTCTTTGCTTGTTTTTCAAATTAAAAATAAAAATATGATATTGCAAACACTGTCTTTCAGTGCCTCGGGGACGAAGGTTTTAATGCTGTGTGGGGCAATCGGTCAAAAATCTAAAAAATGACTAAAGGTGGCCATTTATGCAAGGTCAGCCTTCCGGCGTCCTTTTTGGGAGCATTCGGCTATTTCTGACAAAAACAGCATCACCCAACTCTATGACGAAAAATTAAAATCTCTGACATTTTTTTTGGGGCTATTTTTGCAAAATGGGAGGTTGGACCCGACGAGGGTTGCCTACGTATCTCACGCCCTGTAAGAATTAAACTGGCGTAGTTCGCCCAACATAAACTAAACTTGTAAACAAGACTCCTTTCTTTTCAAATAAATCAAACTAAAAAGATTTTTTTTTTCATTTTTCAAAATTTCGGCAGGGTTTTGACATTACTTGGACATTGGTTTTATTTTTCTAAAAATAAGTAGTTATCTCCCTACACTGCTATTTTTTTTTCTTTTTTTTCCACAATTTTTCAAAAATTCCCGATTTCAGAAGCCGGTCAGCATGCAGATCTGAAGCAAATAAATGTGCAAAACAAACAAGATGCAGCATGATGGTCTTTTTTCATTTCAGGTTGCTTGTCCTAGACGGACCAAACCCCTGTGTTGAGTCTGTCACACCTCCTTTTGGCGCGCCCACCTCGAGGGATAAACGCACAAGGGAGATTTTCCAATTTAAGTGACAATATTCGAAATGGGATTTGTTTATTTATTTCAGAGTCGTCACTTGGGATAGGTTTGGCTTTTGGTGTCCCAAGTCACCGGTTTATCTTGAATCCCAATTCAAGGAAAATATTCGACTTTCCAAATGAAGTCTACGAACCAGAAATTCTAAGTAAGGAATTCTATTGACCCGAGGGAAGGTGTTAGGCACACCCGGATCCCGTGGTTCTAGCACGGTCGCTTAAATTGTTGTAATGACTAAAATATCTGATTTTAATACATGTTCAAAAATATAGTGCAATTTTAATTATTTACCACTTTATTATTATTTTTTAAAGGAATTGCAACGTCGTGAAAACGCGTCTCGAACTACGTCGCAATCAATGCACCCGTAGTTGTTGACACATTTCGACTCCGTTAAGATTTGGATTTGGGTCACATAAATGTGCACTCGAGTTTAGGGAGATAACATTATTAAATACGCACCTAAAGATACTAATGCGTTATTATTTTGGGAATGCCGCAAAATTCGCTAAACGGCATGTCCCGAAATCTAAGCATTTAAAATAACCATCTATTGAGGCCCCCGCAATTTATGCATTTTATTTGGCGAGGCTCGTCTCATTTTATTAAAGGCCGATCCTAAAGTGACTACGATTTCTACTCTACCTCTTGTCTCTAATAATAAAAGCAATATCCTAATTGATAAATGAGTCGGATTGTACCATGTTAAACTATATATTGCAATCATTAAATCAGGCCTCAAATCAGATTATTCCCTCATGGCCTATGTCATCAAAGCTTTAATCACAGTCAACTTTGTTATCAATCCCAAATAAGAAATACCGAACAACAAAATCATTCTAACAACATTACTCAAAAGTAATTCAATATCAATCTATGAGGACATTGCAAACACGAGCAATTAAACCCAAATAACAAGAAAAAAGCAAAGTAAACATTATATATTCCATGAAAGTATAAACCAAATCTTCACAAATAATTAAAACAATAACATAAAGGATAAGGAAGAAACCGACCTTAAAAGAAGTTTTCTTAATATTTAGCCTTTGTTCGGAGGTACAAGTAAGCAACAGAAATGAGAAACTGAATGGAAAATCAACGAAACAGAAACAACAGAAACAACAAGCAATATACTCGGAATCGCGGATCGGACTACGAACGAGATCGGAACCTCTTGGCCAAACACGAGCATCTCATTGCAACTCCGGTTTTGTTTCAATTTTTCTTCCTCTTGAAGTAAAATCTAATCAAAGTGAAAAATGGATATAGCTCTCCAGTCTTATGGTGTGAGATTGTTCTCCATATTTATGAGTGTTTGTGTGGCAGAGAATTCTCAAGAATGAGGGGGTCTACGCCATTTTTAGTTCTTTCTGCCGCTGTATATTCCTTGTATGCAGAATGTATATCGTGTATATCTTATGTATATTTATTATATATCTAGTGTATACAGAGTGTATACGCCCCCTTTTTAGCTCTAGAGGCTAACTTCCTCTCCTCTTTTTTCTCTATTTGGTGATGGATTTGAGGGGATCTTATGGCTCTTTTTGGGGTGGCCAAAAATGGAGACATGACTGTCACTTTTTTTTGCTTTTCATCCCTTTTGTGTGTTGTTTTTTGTGTGTTTGTGGAGTGTGAGTTGTAAAGTGTAGAGAGTGTGTGTGTTCATGTGCTAGCATGTGTTGGCATGTGTTAGCATATGTTGGCATGTGTTGGCATGGGTTAGCATGTGTTGGCGTGTGTTTTCATGTGTGTCTCAACTGAAAATGTTTTGGGCTAGGTCCGAAAATTAGGCCTAAAAATGGATCTTTTGAATCCAAATGTTATTCTTTCCCCGCAACCGAGAATAAAAACACGATCCTGTTTAATTAGTCCCACGTAAACAAAATAACTATTAAACTGAGAGTGATAATTAAAACAAAACTATTTTTGAATATTTTTCAAGATTAAAATGACTACAAAACATTAATGAAACTATTTTTTTTTGTAATTTTCGTTTTTATATAGAGATAAAAATATAAAGTACTATTTTTGTATTTTTAAGGATTAAAAAGACTACAAAATATTAATGAATTTTTTTTTTGTAATTTTCGTTTTTATATAGAGATAAAAATATAAAGTACTATTTTTGTATTTTTAGAGTTTATGAGAAATACATGAACTAAAATTTATATATCTTTTTTTTTAATTTTTCATTTTTGTGACGAAAATAAAGTAAAGAAGTCAAAAATAGTTGAAATAGCTATATTAGGCCTAAATTAAATATTTTCGCTAAAAATGTGAAAATTCTCGGGGAGGGTCAAAAATCACACGTCTACAGCTGCCCCTCTTTGACTGGAAACACGAAGTGTTTTCTGACAAAGAACGACTAGACATGTTTTGACCCGACCCTTATTCGGAGAGACAAACTAAAGAAAAGGAAGGGAATGTGACCGAGCCCTAGTATCTGAGCTGCCTACATATCCTTGGCTATAAAGGAATCAGGCCACGTGTAGTTCGGAAGTGAGTGAGAATATGGAGTGTACCGAAGTGAAGAGCCGATCGAGGTGCCGTTCCGTCGAGGTTCTGGTCCGTGGTCCTGTTATTACATCAAAATCAAAACTAACTAAGCCTATCAGCTACTAGTTACAAAATTCCTATCTATAAGTCCTCTGAACCTTGGCCTCGAGTCTTGAATGGTGCTTCATGCAGACTTTAGATTTGAACCTTGATGCTGGTTAGCTGCAGGTGCCAACTCGTTCTTCTTTCTTCGGCTCTCCGGATCAGGACCAGCCTTGCAATGCTTGTGACCTTGGCCATGTCTTGAGCAACCCCATCTTTCATCAACTTCTGCATTTTTGGATTGACTTCTCGCATTTCTCTTCTTTTTTTTTTCTATATTTTTCTTTATTGTGACTAAATTCTGTCGACTCGAATTCTTGAGGCGAGCTTCTGCTACTTCTAACTTGGATTGAACGCTGGGGGTTTTTGTTGTAACCCTCCGCTCTCAGGGCGGGATCCTACAACCAAAACAAACAAAACAAACAAAATTTCCTACACTTGTTTGCACTAGGAAGATTTGTGAGTCATTAGCAAAATTGTAAGCCACTGATACTACTGATGCAATGATAAGTGTAAACTAAAGACTAGACTAGGATTTGCGTCTCCTACGAGTAAAACCAAAAAACTTTGACTACCAAATGTGTCTGCTAAAATAGAACCTGAATGAAACAAACTAGGAAGTGCATCTCCTAGGGGTGAATTTAAATGACCAAGACTAAGAAGTGTGTCTCCTGGGGGTGAAAACTTCAGTGACTAAAACTAGGAAGTGCGTCTCCTATGACTAAACTATTGATTTAGGAAGTGCGTCTCCTATGATGAAAACAAACTTTTAGGAAGTGCATCTCCTATGGGTAAAAATAAACTTAGGAAGTGCGTCTCCTAGGGGTAAAGATAAACTTAGGAAGTGCGTCTCCTATGGGCAAAATAAACTTAGGAAGTGCGTCTCCTAGGGGAAAGATAAACTTCGGAAGTGTGTCTCCTAGGGGTAAAATAAACTTAGGAAGTGCGTCTCCTAGGGGAAAGATAAACTTAGGAAGTGCGTCTACTAGGGGTAAAATAAACTTAGGAAGTGCGTCTCCTATGGGTAAAAATAAACTTAGGAAGTGCGTCTCCTAGGGGTAAAGATAAACTTAGGATGTGTGTATCCTATGGGTAAAATAAACTTAGGAAGTGCGTCTCCTAGGGGAAAGATAAACTTAGGAAGTGCGTCTCCTAGGGTTAAAATAAACTTAGGAAGTGCGTCTCCTAGGGGAAAGATAAACTTAGGAAATGCGTCTCCTAGGGGCAAAAATAAACTTAGGAAGTGCGTCTCCTAGGGGAAAGATAAACTTAGGAAATGCATTTCCTAGGGGTAAAAATAAACTTAGGAAGTGCGTGTCCTAGGGGTAAAAATAAACTTAGGAAGTGCGTCTTCTATGGGTAAAACTTTAATGATTTTAAACTAGGAAGTGCATCTCTTATGCATGAAATCTTAATTTAGGAAGTGCGTCTCCTATGCATGAAAATAAACTTAGGAAGTGCATCTCCTATGGGTAAAAATAAACTTAGGAAGTGCGTGTCATAGGGGTAAAAATAAACTTAGGAAGTGCGTCTCCTATGGGTAAAACTTTAATGATTTTAAACTAGGAAGTGCGTCTCCTATGCATGAAAATAAACTTAGGAAGTGCATCTCCTATGGGTAAAAATAAACTTAGGAAGTGCGTCTCCTAGGGGTAAAAATAAACTTAGGAAGTGCGTCTCCTATGGGTGAAATTTTAATGATTTTAAACTAGGAAGTGCGTCTCTTATGAATGAAATCTTAGTTTAGGAAGTGTGTCTCCTATGCGTAAACCATTTCCTTCTTCCTGAATTACCTTCTTACAAAACTGCTTTCCTTAAAAACTCGTGTTGTCTTCCCTCGAAACTACTGGGGATAACACTGCTGGGGAATTATTTACTTACCTATTGGGGGATAATACTAGTAGGGGAATCTCCTTTCTTCCCTTTTTTTTCCAAAACTACTTCCTTCAAAACTTTTATTTTCTCTCAACATTGCTGGAGATAAAAATGTTATCAGCTGGGGATAACGCTGTCGAGGATAACACTGCTGGGGGATTTTAATTCCTTCAAAACTAGTGCTTCACTCTTCTGAAGGCTGCTGGGAATGACACTGGCCTTTTGCTTTTTCTGAGCACAAGTTTCATCCTTTTGTTTTGTCCGCTGGGGAATAACTTCCTTCATTAAAACTTGTTATGCTGGGGGTAACACTGGTTCAAATACCACTTCCCTTGAGACTGGTGTTATCTTTATTCTTCCCCTAATGGGTACCTGACTTCCAGAAAATTTTCTAAATGAAAGGAAAATTTTCTGGCCCAGTTTGATAATCTCCCTTGTGGCATGTATTTCCGTCATCAATGCCATTTCCTTTACCTGTTTCAAATCAAACAAAATTTGTTAGTTTAAAACGTGGTGGTTGGTTGTGATACTCCTACTGGGGATGGCTTTTCCCTTTCTCCTTCCCTGCTCTGCATTCCATTACACTATCAAAACTTTCTTGGGATGATATTATTTGTTGGGGATGATATTCCTGCTGGTCTTAGAACGACTTGCCCTGCTTTGCGTCGTTCGACTATCTTGAAACTTGGGCGATAACTTCCGACCTTATTGTTGATTCCTTATTCACCAACCTCCCAACGTTGTTTTCCATCTGACCATGTATCTTTTCCATGATAGCTGATTCCCCTTGAGGATTTTGCAATGTTTTGCTGATAAACCACATTCTTTGTTCATTCGTGTCACTGAAAACAACCTTTTCTGCTGGGGATATCCCTCTTCTTTTGTGACATAGCTCGGAAACTGGCATTTTCACGACCTTTTAGTCTCATATGAATTTCCCAAATCATGCCCATTGCTCTCCGCATTGTTCTTATTGATTTGTCCACGGGCCTTGGCCTTGAGGTCTATAACCTTTGATTTCGGCAGGGATATCCCTCTTGACACTTGTCCATCCTTTTGTCAATCTCCTTTTGCTGGGGATATCTTTCTTGACACTGGCCTCGCGCTTGTTCCTTCCTGACTTAGACCATTTGGATGTTCTAATCAGATTTGGTCTAGCATAATTGGAAAGCTGATGGCAGATTTTGGAGTCATTTCTCACTTGTTCTGACCAAACAGACTCTACTGAGGAATTTTTCTCTGAAAGGAGAAAGATAAAAAAAAACAGAATAAAAGACAAAGGAAAGAGATGACTCTCTAATGAGGAAACTATAAAATAAAAACCTAGCAAATGCGAATACCAACTCTAATGGTCATGACATGCACATATGGCCTATCCTCCGTCGTTAGTCGCCTTTCACAACTTTCGTTTGGTGATTTCCATCTGATTCTCAATCTTTATTCGACTTGTAGTGCCCGGAGGGTTTTCACTGTCAAGCCTCTCTCATTTTGGTATTTCTCTCAACTTTCATCGCCTTAGGGTGCCCGTGAAGATTTTCACTGATAAGACTCTCTCATTTGTATCACTTTCTAGCTGGGAATTGGGGTGTTACCGCTAGACTCTCTCATATTTCTTTTCTGCTGGGATCAGAGTCTTTTCTGCTGGAGATCAGAGTGTTCACCGGTAAGACTCTCTCATTTGTCTAACTTAGCGTCTTTTGAAGACTGATCAGAAGGTCTTTCTTTGGACTGTAATGTAGGATTTTGGATAGGCTAAAAAGAAAGGGGTTTTAAAGGCTCAAAACAAATCGATTTGGGTTCAAAATTTACAACCTTCAGAACCGGATTTCTTTACATCAAGCACAAATTTTGCCCTAGTTTCTTGATTGAGGATTTTTATTTTTGTTACACTATGCACACTATGCACACTATGACCGAGCCGTGAGGCGCCTACGTATCCTCTTTGAGGAATCAGGTTAAACGTAGTTCCCAATTCCTTTTTTTTTCCCATTTACTTATTATTTTCTTTTCTTTTCTTTCTCTTTCTCATTTCTCCTTTTCTCCTTTTCGCTTTTGTCGTTTTGTTGTTTCTGTTGTTTTCTTTTCTTTTCTTTTTCTTTATCTTCCATGTTTGTGTTTTCTAGTCTTTGCTACTGATTCCGAACGAGGGGTACGAAAGAAAATCAATAAGGTTCAAAAGGGTTAACAAAGGATAAAGTGTTTAGATAGCAGAATAAAATGCCTTCGTCATTCCAATCTTCAAAACACGCCGAGCACAAACAACACCATTAAATATTCGCCACATTTTCTGATTGTGCCGGACTTGATAACCATATCCATACATTTGCCTTTTCATTTGTCATTTTTAAAACACCGTTGGGCAATACTCTCACTTGATTTTATGGTTTTTCTTTATGTTTTATTTGCCCAAGTTTCACATGGCCCGGGCTTCAAAGGATATCAAGCTGTCCCTATTTCCCTTAAGTGTCCCGATCATCTCCCAATGGCTTCATAATTAACTCTTAAGATTAGGCCCAAACTGTGCGTGCATGTCATGCTACTAGAATTGGCGTTTAAACAAGGACAAAACAAAAGGATAAAAAGAACTAAACAAAGAAGATGACTGGAGGTAACAAAAGATCGTAATTTGCATTAGACAAGCGGTGAAACGGTTCGTATAACAAAACAAGCAAAACAACTGGGGTACAACCTAGGAACAAACCTAAAACGAACCTAGACAACACTAAACAAACCATTATGACAAAAATGGAAGGATAAGAGGGTTTGACACAAGATAATGTCTGGATTACAACCCTGCAAATAACCCGGACAATAGAAATGATAACAAAATAAACCACTAAAACTCCTCCTTCCAATTGCCAAGCTCGGCATCTCAGCCACTGAATTCGGCATTAACATTACTGGGACCTCCACCAGCTTCCATTTCTTTGTTCTTAATAAATTGCTTTTGGGTTCCCTTTGCGGGCTCGTTCTTAAGAGCCACCTCTGATAGCACTGAGAACTCTGCAACGCGCGGATCTCCGAGGATCTCAGAAGACTTCTCATATTCCTTTTCAAAACAAGTCATATTCGACATATGCATCTCATTACCCATAGGCGATGGACTTTGGCTAGTGTCTGTTGCATATGGATTTTGCATGATAATGTCACCTGCATCAATAAGCTTCTGAATTGCTTCCTTCAGCTTCCAACACTTCTCTGTGTCATGCCCCGGGACATCTGAGCAATATGCGCACCTTCGAGAAAAATCAAGCTTCTTTGACAGAGGGTTTGGCATTTTTATATGAATCGACTTCAGCATGTCCAATTGCTTCAACTTTTGGAACAAGCCGTCATATGATCCTTCAACAAGGGTGAAAGACTTTTCTTTTTTTCAGCAACCTCTCCTTCTTAAATGCTTGATTGGACCGAAAACCTGATCCATAGGGCTTTCGGTAGGCTCGTGAGGGTGGATAAGCATTTTGTGGAGCTGGGTACTGGGAAAGTGAAACATGTTTTTGGGAGTCCCGTGGAGAGAAGTAGCGTTGGGGAGGAGAGTAGCGTTGACGAGTGATGGAGCTACTCGGGTGGCTGGGAAAGCTATCATAAGTGGGTTGAGATGGAGAGTATGTGGGATCATCCGTTATGGTGTTGGGTGCTTGGGTAAGGACAGAGTTCAAGAAGCTAGGCGATGGCGGGGGTGGTGCTTTCCCAGTCATCCATGCCTGATACATGTCTGCCACATGTTGTCTCAACATTTTTACCTCTTCTACCAACCCGTAGTCTTGTTCAACCAACCGCTTTCGGGCATCGGTACCAACCCACTTAGCTCTATTGTTCTCTGCCATTGTCTTTTGCCTTTGTGTTGCAGGGAAGCGTTACTTTCAAAACCACAACCAACCACCTTTCTAAAGATTGAAAAGGGAACAAAAAATGAGAGCAACCGGTTAGCGTTAGGGTTTTTAATAGATAGGAAAAGCACACATTGAGGATGCAATGCAACTAGGCAATTAACCCTTTCTATCATGCATTTGCTTCAGTTACGTGCGTCATTCCGGCTTCTTATAATTGTGCTCCCTTTTTCCTTTTTTTTTCCTTCTCTTTTTTTTTTTAATGGTGGTCGAATCTTATATGGATTGCCTACGTATCATGTCCCCGCATGAATCAGACCGGGCGTAGTTCTGCCACATAAAAGGTAAACAATAATAAAACATTTTTGGAATCACTTAAAGACGAACAACAGACTCGAAAGTCAAACGGCTCACATTCTCTAATCAAAAGAAATACAAACTCAAGCAAAATAAAATGACAGATTCCTTCCCCTATATGCCGATTTTGACCAAACGGCTGTTTTTGCAAACGTGGCCCCTTCCCAATTTCACATGAATTTTGAGGCCGAGAAGATTGTTTTATGACACTTCACAAACTTGTCCGTTCTTTTACGAAAATAGCCTTTTGAAAATTGAAAGATACTCTAAGGCTATCTCGGCAAGAATGGTTTAAGACACCGCCGAAGCCAGCTCGGCTTGAAAAATCTAAACGGTATTCTTGACCACTGACTCTTTTTCTTATTTTTTTCAAATTAAAATAAAACACCGGGTTTTTCCAACGCGGCCTATCAGCACCTCGGGGACGAAGATTTTAAGGCTGCTTTAGCTACTCGACCAAAATCCTAAAAACATGACCAAAGGTGGTCGTTTATGCAAAGTCAGCCTTCCGGCATCCTTTTTGGGTACATTCGGCTATTTCTGACAAAAACAGCATCACCCAACTCTATGACGACAAAAGTTTTGACATTGTTTTGGCTATTTATTTTTTTTGCAAAAGGGGAGGTTGGACCCGATGAGGGTTGCCTATGTATCTCACGTCCTGTGAGAATCAAACCATGCGTAGTTCGGGCAACATAAACTAAACTTGTAAACAAGACTCCTTTCTTTTATTTTTCAAATAAATCAAACTAAAAAAGACAATTTCTTTTCTTCATATTTTTCAAAATTTCGGCAGGGTTTTGACACTACTTGGACATTGGTTTTATTTTTCTAAAAATAAGTAGTTATCTCCCTACACTTCTAAATAAATGTGTAAAACAAACAAGATGCAGCAGGATGGTCTTTTTTCATTTCAGGTTGCTTGTCCTAGACGGACCCAACCCCTGTGTTGAGTCCCCTAAGTCAAATGCAACATGATGAAAATAAGCGTTCCTACTAGGGATCCGGCATGAAGTCAAGTTATTCTATGTTCAACCTGGGTATATGTTCTAGACAGTGTACCCGAGCGGACAACTCAAGTTGAGGAAGGAGCTCCTTTCCGGGAACCAAAAGGCCAGTCGGCTTAGAAACTTTCCGAGCCTCTTTTATTTCAGGGTATGATATTAACAGAATAGGGAGTCTCAACCAGTAAGCACATCCCCGGAGGTAAGAAGAGAAGGGTTTCGGCACAGTTTATATACAGTTCAGATAATATCAAAGCGGTAAAAGCAGCATTTCGCACATTAAATCCAAAAAAATATAACAAACATCAGATAATAAAGAAAGCCAAATACAACAATTATTTTAAGCTCGAATTTCTAACCCTGAACCAGTGGTTCTGGGTTAAGAAGTCCCCAGCGGAGTCGCCAGAGTTGTCACACCTCCTTTTGGCGGGCCCACCCCGAGGGATAAACGCACAATGGAGTTTTTCCAATTTAAGTGACAATATTCGAAATGGGATTTGTTTATTTATTTCAGAGTCGCCACTTGGGATAGGTTTGGCTTTTGGTGTCCCAAGTCATCGGTTTATCTTGAATCCCAATTCGAGGAAAATATTCGACTTTCCAAATGAAGTCTGCGAACCAGAAATTCTAAGTAAGGAATTCTGTTGACCCGAGGGAAGGTGTTAGGCACTCCCTGATCCCGTGGTTCTAGCACGGTCGCTTAAATTGTTGTAATGGCTAAAATATCTGATTTTAATACATGTTCAAAACTATAGTGCAATTTTAATTATTTACCGTTTTATTATTATTTTTTAAAGGAATTGCAACGTCGTGAAAACACGTCTCGAACTACGTCGTAATCAATGCACCCGTGGTTGTTGACACATTTCGACCCCGTTAAGATTTGGATTTGGGTCACATAAATGTGCACCCGAGTTTAGGGAGATAACATTATTAAATACACGCCTAAAGATACTAACGCGTTATTATTTTGGGAATGCCGCAAAATTCGCTAAACGGCATGTCCCGAAATCTAAGCATTTAAAATAACCATCTATTGAGGGCCCCGCAATTTATGCATTTTATTTGGCGAGACTCGTCTCATTTTATTAAAGGCCGATCCTAAAGTGACTACGATTTCTACTCTACCTCTTGTCTCTAATAATAAAACCAATATCCTAATTGATAAATGAGTCGGATTGTACCATGTTAAACTATATATTGCAATCTTTAAATCAGGCCTCAAATCAGATTATTCCCTCATGGCCTATGTCATCAAAGCTTTAATCACAGTCAACTTTGTTATCAATCCCAAACAAGAAATACCCAACAACAAAATCATTCTAACAACATTACTCAAAAGTAATTCAATATCAATCTATGAGGACATTGCAAACACGAGCAATTAAACCCAAATAACAAGAAAAAAGCAAAGTAAACATTATATATTCCATGAAAGTATAAACCAAATCTTCACAAATAATTAAAACAATAACATAAAGGATAAGGAAGAAACCGACCTTAAAAGAAGTTTTCTTAATATTTAGCCTTTGTTCGGAGGTACAAGTAAGCAACAGAAATGAGAAACTGAATGGAAAATCAACGAAACAACAACAACAGAAACAACAAGCAATATACTCGGAATCGCGGATCGGACTACGAACGAGATCGGAACCTCTTGGCCAAACACGAGCATCTCATTGCAACTCCGGTTTTGTTTCAATTTTTCTTCCTCTTGAAGTAAAATCTAATCAAAGTGAAAAATGGATATAGCTCTCCAGTCTTATGGTGTGAGATTGTTCTCCATATTTATGAGTGTTTGTGTGGCAGAGAATTCTCAAGAATGAGGGGGTCTACGCCATTTTTAGTTCTTTCTGCCGCTGTATATTCCTTCTATGCAGAATGTATATCGTGTATATCTTATGTATATTTATTGTATATCTAGTGTATACAGAGTGTATACCGCCCCCTTTTTAGCTCTAGAGGCTAACTTTCTCTCCTCTTTTTTCTCTATTTGGTGATGGATTTGAGGTGATCTTATGGCTCTTTTTGGGGTGGCCGAAAATGGAGACATGGCTGTCACTTCTTTTGCTTTTCATCCCTTTTGTGTGTTGTTTTTTGTGTGTTTGTGGAGTGTGAGTTGTAAAGTGTAGAGAGTGTGTATTCATGTGCTAGCATGTGTTGGCATGTGTTAGCATGTGTTTTCATGTGTGTCTCAACGGAAAATGTTTTGGGCTAGGTCCGAAAATTAGGCCTAAAAATGGATCTTTTGAATCCAAATGTTATTCTTTCCCCGCAACCGAGAATAAAAAACACGATCCTATATTAGTCCCACGTAAACAAAATAACTATTAAACTGAGAGTGATAATTAAAATTAAATTATTTTTGGATATTTTTCAAGATTAAAATGACTACAAAACATTAATGAAACTATTTTTTTTGTAATTTTCATTTTTATATAGAGATAAAAATATAAAGTACTATTTTTGTATTTTTAAGGATTAAAAAGACTACAAAATATTAATGAAATTATTTTTTGTAATTTTCGTTTTTATATAGAGATAAAAATATAAAGTACTATTTTTGTATTTTTAGAGTTTATGAGAAATACATGAACTAAAATTTATATATCCTTTTTTTTGTAATTTTTCATTTTTGTGACCAAAATAAAGTAAAGAAGTCAAAAATAGTTGAAATAGCTATATTAGGCCTAAATTAAATATTTACGCTAAAAATGTGAAAATTCTCGGGAAGAGTCAAAAATTACACGTCTACAAAGTCCCCTAAGTCAAATGCAACATGATGCAAATAAACGTTCCTACTAGGGATCCGACATGAAGTCAAGTTATTCTAGGTTCAACCTGGGTATATGTTCTAGACAGTGTACCCGAGCGGACAACTCGAGTTGAGGAACGAGCTCCTTTCCGTGAACCAAAAGGCCAGCAGTCTTAGAAACTTTCCGAGCATCTTTTATTTCAGGGTATGACACTAACAGAATAGGGAGTCTCAACTAGTAAGCACATCCCCGGAGGTGAGAAGAGAAGGTTTCGGCACAATTTATATGTACAGTTCAAATAATATTAAAGCGGTAAAAAGCATCATTTTGCGCATTTAGGCCAAACATGTAATAAGATCAAATAATAAATAAAGCCAAACATAACAATTCATCTAAGCTCGAATTCTGAACCCTGAACTAGAGATTTGGGTTCGGTCCCCAGCGGAGTCGCCAGAGCTGTCACACCTCCTTTTTCGCCCGCACCCCGCAAAGGGGCGCAGAGGGGAGTTTTTCCAATTAAAGGACAACCGAAACGGAATTTATTTATTTATTTCAGAGTCGCCACTTGGGAGATTTATGATGTCCCAAGTCACTGTAAGCACGTGATTTTTTCCCTATATGAGAAATACTCCCAAAAAATTCAAAATCAAATGATTTTCCTTGGTGTGCAATTTTGAGTATTTTTGTGAAATTTTTGGATAATTATTTGTATTTGTCTGTGTTTGCTTATTTGTTAAATTAATAAAAAATACAAAAATATGTCGCATTTTGCATGTAGGATTTAATTCTACAATTGTTAGTAATTAAATTAGTTTTACAAAAATTAAAAATTACAAAAATAGGCATCTTTTGCATTTTTAGCATTTAATGTCCAAATATACAATTTTACGCTTAATTATTACTTAATTGCGCGTTAATTGTTATTGGGAGTTAATTTGCGCTTTTATAACTTAATTTAGTTCTTAATAATAATTTAAGTATTTTTATAATTTAGTTTTAGAAAATAAAAGAAGAAAAGATAATAAAAATACAAAGAAAAATCGGATTGGGCCACTTCTTCAAATTTTAACCCAAGCCCAAATAATTGCCCAATCTTCCCCATGACCCAGTCCACTTCAGACCGGATCGACCCGGTCCGCCCCATTAACCCATTAGCCCAACACCCCTCTTCATTCAAAACACAAAAAGAAAACAAAAAGAACAAAAAACCCTAAAAAACGACCTAAACCATCCGCCCCCATTTTTGGTGGTCTTCTTCTCCAAAATACCAAGGCTCCAAGCACACAACCATGGCTGACCCTTCTGCTGTAGCTTCATCTCCAAACAAACCCCATCGACGACCAACTCCTGCTCACCTCAAGCTCTTCATCTTCTTCGTCCAAACGACCAGTGTCATCTTATTTCCAAGCTGCTCACCATGGCCAGTCGCCATTGTTGCTTACGCAGCTGCTACTGCGCTGCCTTCTGCTTCATCTTCCCCATCCATGGCTGCCTCCCATGGCTTCATCTGCGTTCTCGTCGTCACCCCCCCGACGCCGAAAATCACCAGCCCGTCACCTTCCCCATCACCCTCCCATCGTGAAACCACCATCAAAAACCCATCGCTCCCCACGAACCCGTCATTGCCCTTCGTCCAGTCCGGCACCCACTCGTCGACCACCACCAAACACCACCAACAAACAGACCCTTCCATCACCAAACAGGCCCGTCGACCCTACTGTTCCGTCGCCTTCTTCCACTGTTACACCCAGTCGCTTCCATGGCCAAGCTCATCGTCGACCAGCTGCTCATGTTGCTGCGTCCTTCTCCTTCGACGTCCATAAGCCGAACAGACCCATCGAGCTGCTGCTACTGCTTCATCTTCCTCACGCAAGCACCAAACACACCCCCCAGCTGCTTCCGCCTTCCACTTCATCGTCCAGTTTGCTACTGCATCATCGACGTGTTCGTCGTCGTTTGGTTGAGCTTTGGTCGAGGGTCGCCGAAACAGTCCGTATGTATGATTGTTCGATTCGGTTAGTAGATTTTTGAGTTTTATTTCGTCCGTATTTTGTTTTGATATTTTCGAATCTAAAATCGGCAAATGTTTGTTTTGTTTATCGTTTGAATTAATTTTTAGTTCATGTTCATGTGTTGTTTGTTAAATTAATTTTTTTAGATTCCAAATGAAAGATTAATTAATTGTTTTTCATGTTTTCATGTTTGTATTATTGTTTAGATAAATATTTGTTAGTTTGATGTTTGTTAGATTCAAATTGAAATGTAATTAATTATTTCTTCAATTTGTTTCATGTTGTTATGTATTTTCCAGAAATTATTTATGTGGTTTGAGTCATGTGAACCCGTCATGTTTGTTGCTAAAAATAGATTTAATTCATGTTCATCTTTGTTTGAAGTTCATGTTTAAATCCAGTGATTTAATGTGAGTTTATGTTTGTTTGTGATTTGTTGATTTAATTTGAATCATGCATATTGTTGTTGGTATTGTTGTATCTTTGTTCATCCATTGATGATCTAAATTAACCAGGATTGGTTCCCGATATGGTTGATTTATTTCCATTAATTTGGAGTTTGTGTTGTTCATCATGTTCATATGATTTGTTGTTGAAGATTGTTGAGAAATTGGTCATCTTGACTATATTTTGGTCAAGCTATGATTTAATTGATTGTTTAGAGCAGAGGGATAATTTGGTAAATTGCAGTGCATTCGGGGGTAGATTTGTAATTGCAATAAGGTCGGAGGGGTAGTTTGGTAATTGAATATTATTTTGATTCTTTATGTTAAGCATGTGGGACAAAATGAATTGGGGTGGGTTGTGATATAGTTGTTTAATATAAAGGGGGGACAAGATAAAATTTAGTGGGGGAATCTTGTATTTATTTATGTTAGGCATGGGGGACAAAATATAATGGGGTGATGTGATATGTTTATTGAATGTAATGGAGAGGAGTGGGAAGATAATGGGTTTGGTAGAGAAAATGGGTTGATTTTTAATTGATTAAAAGATTTATGGGTTATGGGATATAAGTAGAAGTCTTGAAATCAGATTTGAGGACAGACAGACAGAGATAGAGAGAAAAAAGAATAGAGGAAGAAAAATTTAAGAGAGGAAATTCCGAAAAAAAAAATACTAAGACTTTAGAAAAACAAAAAGAAAAACATTCTGGAAATTCAAAAGAAGAAGAATATACACCTGGTATACAATCCAAATATTCTGAGAAACGGATTGAGAAATTAAGGGTTTAACACTAACTAGTCTTTCAAAAAATCTGAAAAGTTTCCCTTTGCTTCTGTCGGTTGGTTGTTGTTGTTTCTGGATTTTGTTTTGATTTTAAAATCTGTCACTAAGTTTCTCGTCGCTGGTTGTTACTAGTTGCTGGGATTGCTGTTGTTGTATGCTACTAAATTTCTGCTGATCTCTCACTTTTCTTTTGCTTCCAATATCAGGTACACAACTGACACGCTGATTATTGTAAACTGAAACAGGAAGCATGAATACGAAAAATGAAGAATTGAAGTTCTAAATTTATTTTTGAATTATATTCTTAATTTTATTTGTATATATAAATTATTTAGCTTACAAAAATCGGAATCATGTAGCTATTTAATGTATATATAGTGGAACATCCAACGATAGCTTAATGGATGAACTATCTATATATTGCTTAAAAATAAATAAATGGTGTAGTAACTCCGTCTAAGTTAAAAATCAAACAAATAGACCATTTCGGAACTTGTAAGAAAATTGTTTAGTTAAATAATATTGTTTAATTCCAGCATGTAAATGTTTTAGGATTAAAATTAGATTGCCAAGTTTTTTTTTTAATTTGACAAACTGAGAACATGCCTAGAATAATGTAATTAGGTAGTAATACGTGAAGCCCAGGTTTAGTTTAATGCCATATACGTTGGGCCTGTGCCCGTATTGGCAACGGACTGCCTTGCTTGTATCATTTTTCAGAATTTACGAATCATATTCGAAACTCAACTACAACAACTCAAGCATGTAAATAAATTAAGACCTTTTCTCTTTCATTTTTGGAGACAATTTTAATAGAAAATGTAGGCACTTTAGGATTATCCTGATAAAATAAATGAGATGAGCCTCGCCCAATAAAACGCACAAATTGCGGGGCCCTCGATAAATGTTTAATTAAAATTACTTAGACTTCGGGATGAGCCGTTTAGCAAAATTCCACGGCCTTACCCAGAAATAATAATACGATAATTGCTTCAGGCGCGCATTTTAATAATCTTACCTTCTTAAATTCGGGTGCACATTTATGTGACCCAGATCCAAATCTCAACGGAGTCGGAATGTATTAACAACCACGGGCGCATTGATTGTGACGTGGTTCGAAACGCATTTTCACGATGTTGCAATTCCATAAAAAATATATAATAATAAAAGCGGTTTTAAACTTAATGAAAGCACATAAAGTAATAACATGTATTAAATCAGATATCTAGCCATTATAACAATTTAAGCGACCGTGCTAGAACCACGGGATTCGAGGGTGCCTAACACCTTCCCTCGGGTCAACAGAATTCCTTACTTAGAATTTCTGGTTCGCAGACTTCATTTGGAAAGTCAAATATTTTCCTCGATTTGGGATTCAAGATAAACCGGTGACTTGGGACACCAAAAGCCAAACCTTTCCCAAGTGGCGACTCTGAATTAAATAAATAATCCCATTTCGAATATTGTCACTTAAATTGGAAAAACTCCCTCGCGCATTCAACCCTTCGGGGCGGGCGCGCAAGAAGGAGGTGTGACAGCTCTGGCGACTCCGCTGGGGATAAAAACCCAGAACCTTTGGTTCAGGGTTCAAGAATTCGAGCTTAGAATAATTGTTATATTTGGCTTTATTATCTGATCTTTATTACATGTTTTTGGCATAACGTGCTAAATGTTGTCTTTTACCGCTTTGATATTATCTGAACTGTATATAAACTGTGCCGAAACCCTTCTCTTCTTACCTCCGGGGAGAAGCTCGCTGGTCGAGACTCCCCATTCTGTTAGTGTCAATACCTTAAATAAGAAAGAGGCCGGACAAGTTACAAAGCCGGACGATCTCGCGGGTCCCCGGTACGTAGCCCCCTCATCGACTCGAGTTGTCCGCTCAGGTACACAGTCTAAAACATATACCCAGGTTATAAACCTAGCATAACGAAACCTCATGCTGGATCCCTAGTAGGAACACTTATTTGCATCATGTCGCATTTGACGTAGGGGACTCAACACAGGGGTTGGGTCCGTCTAGGACAGGCAACCTGAAATGAAAAGACCATCCTGCTGCATCCCGCTTGTTGGCGCATTTATTTGCTTCAGATCTGCATGCTGACCGGTTTCTAAAAAAAATTCAAAAAAAAAGGAAAAAGAAAATAGCAGCGTAGGGAGATAATTACTTATTTATTTATTTTTTGGAAAAATAAAACCAATGTACATAGTATCAAAACCTCGCCGGAATTTTCTTTTAAAAAAAAAAGAAAAGAAAAAAATGAAACAAAATTTGTCTTCTAGTTTGATTTATTAAAAAAAAAACATATAAATTTTTTTTCCTTTTAATCACTTTCAAAATAAAAAAAAAGGGGTATTTATTTAAAAAAAAAGGGAGAAAATTCAAAACTCAAAAAATATTGTTTCATTTGTAGTATCTCTTTAAAAGATTTTCGAAAATTTCCCAAAAAAAAAAGAGTAAAAAGAAGTTTAAAATTCATAAATATTTCCTTAGTCTTTTTTCAAAAAATAAAATATATATAAATCCAGAAAAATATTTTTTCTTCTTTTCTTTAAAAGATTGTAGTCAGAAGGGGTTTAGTTTATTTACTCTACGCCTGATCAGACCGACCTACGCGGGTCTGATTCTCACCGGATGTGAGATACGTAGGCAAACCTCATCGGTTCCGACACCAATTTAAAAAAAAAAATCCAAAAATATTTTCCTTTAGTTCCTTCTTTATAAATCTTTCCTTAGAAAATGCAAAAAAGGAAACAAAAAATAATATAGAAGTTTTCTTTAAACTCAAATTAAAAAAAAAATATAGTTTCCTTATTTCTAAAGTCTTTCATACGAAAAAATGAAATAAGAATTAAAAATCAGCAACAAAAATCCAAAAAAATGCTCTTTTCTTTTTAGTCTTTCTTTTGTAAATGTCCAAAAAAAAAAAATAATACAAAAAAAAATTGAATTCCAAAAATATTTTCGCTTTTCTTTGGAAGTGCTTTCGTAAATAAATAAAAACTCAGAAATTCCAAATCATTTTCTTAAAAGTCCCTCTTTCAAAAATTTAAGAGGTAACATCATAAAAAAAAATATTCTTTCTTCCGTAGAAAAAGGTGAAACAAATGAAAAAATCAACCAAACAAAAAAAAAATTCCCAAAGTTCAAGTCAAAAGCAAATAAATTTTTAGAAGTCTTTCTTTAAAAAATAAAACAAAAATCAAAATAAAAATAAAAAAAAATATTTTCTTTCTTCTTTTAAAGCATTTCTTTAAAAAAAAAATTCCAAAAAAAAAGGGTTAGTGTAGTTACTCCATTTTCGATTCCCGAACTACGCAAGATCTGATTCACGCGGCATCGTGATACGTAGGCAATCCTCATCGGATCCGGTCACATTTTTAACTGCAAATAATGAAAACAATAATAATAGGAAATAATAAAATAAAAAAAAATATAATAATAAAAAAACGATAAATAAAGGGAAGCCTTAAGGAGAAGCCGGAATGACACATGTCTTTGTTGCAAGCATGTGGAAACTCCCCTGACTGTATAGGTGCATCACACCCCAATGTGAGATTACCTGTCTGTTATTTGTTTTAAACTAATCGTCATATTTGCTGATAAGTTCAGGTTCCTAGAAAAGTGGTTTGGTTTTGTGGTAATCTGGCCTCTCATACATACTTCACGAGATCAAAAGGAGACGTTCAGCCACCCGTCGCTAAATCGAGAGGAATTGCTCATACATATTTCACAAGGTCGAAGGGAAATGTCGAAATGTCTTCAGAAATTCCTCTGCCAACGATTCCTATTTTGGAGGAAAGTTCAATCTCAGCCATCCCAACTTCTGAGTCAGCAACTGTCGAGGAAAATAGGATTCTGCGTCTCCGCATGATGGAAATGTGGGACGCCTGGGCCAATGGAAAAGATCCACCAAGTGCGATCCCTAGATTCCCTGAGCTTTTTCCTAGGGCAAGTGGGACCTCCAACATCCCCACAAGTTATCCAAATACCCCACTGGGATTTCCTACCATCTCAACCTACTTTGCTGGAACACCTTCTGAGTCTCGCCCCCAGGTGTTAGCTGCCGGAGCGGTTTCAAACATATTCACTGCTCCACCTTGTTCATCCACGGCACAACCTGTTTTACCCAGGCCTAACTTCGATTCATCATCCTTCACATTTCAAGCACCACCTCTTCCATTGGAACCTAGTCAGTTCACTACCAACGCTTACCCTCAGCCATCTCGGTACGAGTTTATCGCAGGACAGGAGAAAGCCGAGAAAACGCCTGAACAAGAGGAAATGACCAGAAAGATTAGGAGTATGGAACAGAGTCTCAAAAGCATACAAGGCTTGAGCGGACAGAAAAGTGTATCCTATGCCGATTTATGCATGTTCCCTCATGTACACCTGCCATTTGGGATTCAAAACCCCAAAATTCGAGAAGTACGATGGGCATGGTGATCCTATTGCTCATCTTAAAAGATATTGCAATCAGCTGCGGGGAGCCGGTGGAAAGGAAGAACTACTCATGGCCTATTTCGGAGAAAGTCTGGTTGGCATCGCATCTGAGTGGTACATGGACCAGGATATGTCTCGCTGGTACATCTGGGATGATCTTGCTAGAGATTTCGTCAGGCAATTCCAGTACAACGTCGATATTGCTCCAGATAGGAACTCTCTGACAAATCTAAAGAAGAAACCCTCAGAAAATTTCAGAGAATATGCAGTTAAGTGGCGCGAATAAGCTTCAAGAGTGAAACCTCCAATGGATGAGATAGAAATGGTCACTGTCTTCCTGTAAGCCCAAGAGCCCGATTACTTTCAGAACATGATGTCGGCCATGGGAAAACCTTTTGCAGAGGCCATCAAAATTGGTGACATGGTGGAACACGGTTTGAAAACAGGTAGGATTTTAAGTCAGGCATCCATTAGAGCAACCTCCCAAGCCATCCAAGGTGGATCCGGAGGAATGGCAAAGAATAGGATAAGAGAAGAAACAACCATGGCAGCATCATGGGGAAGAAGATACCGGGCCCCTAGACCTGTGTTCTCTGAAATAACCCCTCAACACTACTATCCTCATTCTGATATGGTCTATGCTCCACCACTTTATGCGGTTATGAATGCTCAACCTTTCAGCCGACCGCAACCACAGGCTAACAGAAATCAAGCTCCACCTCCTAGAAGTCAGCCTCCTTACCGAAACCGCTACAATCCTCGGCCTTCCCAAAATAACTTCCGTCCTCGGGAACCACCCAGGAGACCCAACTATACACCAATCGGTGAACCCTACTCCACCCTATTCCCTAAGCTTGTCCAGATGAATTTGTTGCAGCCCATACCACCAAACGGGCAAAACCCGGAATCACCATCATATCAGCGGGGTGTCAGGTGTGCATACCATTCAGGGGTAGAAGGGCACGATACAAACAATTTTTGGACATTGAAACAAGTGGTAGAGAATTTGTTAGAGCAAAGGAAAATTGTGTTGAAAGACGAGGATGTCCCAAATGTGACCAACAATCCGCTGCCCGCCCACAACAACGGGCCGATAATTGGGATGATTTGTGAGGACAAGGAATTTGATCCAGCGCTTAAGGCCATAATTGCTATTGCTAAAACAGAAAGGAAGCCCAAGGCAACCCCGAAGCAAGAGAAAGAGGAAAAGAAGAGTAAAATCACCGAGACTGAACCGGAAAAGAAAATTGATGTATCCAAGCAGGCCTATGTGGTATGGGGGACGATCAAACCACCTCGGCTGAATGAGCCAGTGGTTATTGGACGCATACCACAGAAGCCAAAGTACAGTAAAGAGGAAGATGATAAGGGGTTCACGCTCGAAGAGAGTGAGGGAACATGTGAGGCGATGAGGAATAAGTTATGCGAAACACACATGGTCCAGCCAGGAGAGGGCACTAGCACCGCTGAGGTATCGTACATGGGACCAAGCGCCAAGCTTCAAAACTGGAAGGCTACGCCATTCCTGATCAAACGGAAGTCCTAATGGACCTGTCCTGCCACTTTCTCTGCATCACGAGCTACCCCAGGGTGTGACTCAGATGTTTTCTTTATATTCCTGTTTTTAATTTCCTGAATGTCAACCTTTTTTTTATAGCTTCCCAAAATTCCAAGAAATGAAATCATGTTTCATCGCTCAGTTTCTTTTTCAAGAGATCTGCTATATTTTCTTTTTTTTGTTCTCTTCAATTCTGATGATGCAGCTTTAAATAACATGACATGCTTGCGGACTTCATGCCTAGATCCCGAGAACTCCGTCAGACTTCAAATAATGAGTCAAAATTTGAAATATAAAGAATTTGAGAAAATAGGGACAACTAAAGAAAATTGGTTCATGGTTTGGAAAATGTCCGTCACTAAAGCAGAGTTTGAGGACAGTAAATGGGTTTAGATCCGTACGGAATGTTAACCTTAATGACTGCGGTTTGTCACGAGCAATTGTACCGACAAATAAGGGTCCATACGTCATTGGAAAATATTGCCAAGAAGAGCATTTTTATCTAGGCGACGTCGAAAGAAATGACGCCGACCCCGCTTTGAAAGCAGATGCAGTACTATGCCTAAATCGCTCCGGCGATGTCTTCGCACAGTTTGAGATGACGAAGGCTTTCATTCTCGCTACCCAAACACTATCAACCCTTTGCAAACCCATTTGAGCCGGTTACTCTTCTTTGATTACCCTCTTTGGAACCTGAAAGTATTATTAAAAATAAAATGAAAGAAAAAGAGAAATTGAAATGAAAAAGACAAATAAAGAAAAAAAGGGAAGAAGAAAGAATTAGAAGAAAATATACATATATAAAAAAAAAGATACAATGAAAATGAGAAAATGAAAAGGAAGTGAAAAACAAAGTAAAGCAGAAAAGCAAAAAAAAAAAAATCGAAAAAAATGTAAAAAAAAAAGTGGCCTGAACTACGTCTGACTTGATTCCGAAAGGATACGTAGGCAACCTCTCCGTGGGGTTCAGTCACACCAAAATAAAAATCCAAAAAGTCCCCCAAAAGTGAAACTGGGGCAGAAGTTATAATGGTTCGGCAATGATCCCGCCCAAAAGGTTCCAAAGTTGTAGTTCAATCCTGATTCTTTTCACCCCAAACCTTGTCCAAGTCCTTCTGATCAATCGGCAAAGACAGGAAAGTGGAAAACATCATTGTTGGAATCTGATAGAAATCAAATCGAGAAGAATAAAGTGAGAAAGTCTTATTGGTGAAAATCTTCGGGCACCATGAGGCGATGAGAGTAAAGAAATAAAAAATGAAGAGGTCGATTAGCGAAAACCCGCAAAGGGCGTGGTCGACCGGAAAAAGGATACTTCATCACTGAAAGTCCTGGAAAGGTTCTCCGGTTTAGAAACCCAGATCAATAGGTTCATGAGAAGCTGGAGTTTGATACGGATCGGACATCCAGTCCAAAAGGCATGTCATGTCAGTTTGAAGCCAGCATGCACTCCAGATAAGTCCTTTTTCCCCCGAAAGGGACGCTTCTCTTTAAACTCATATGCTTTCCTTTTGCATAGTTTTCTTTGAATCCCTTTCAATCTAACTCTGATTCCGCAACAATTACAAAGAAAAGGTGGCAGGACCGGTTTCACAGGGCCCCGCCTGGCAAGAGTCAAAGAAAATACGCGGCCTCAGTGGTGCGTCAGTCCCATCCCGACTGACCATGGTAGTTGATTTGCTTCCAAAGTAAAGACTTCGAAAAAAAAAAAGAAAAAAAAAAGAGCCTACAAAGCCAAAATAAAGTTGGAAAGGTTAAGTACCACGCGGTTAGCCACTGCAGTTTAGGTTTCAGGATCAAAATCCCTGACACAAAACCAACAAATCCCCACAGGGTCTCCCTTTGTAAAAATCCCAGTCTCCCTTGTAAAAATCCCCCAAAGAGTCTGCCCAGCAAAAACCCAACAAGTCTGCCTTGTACAAATCCCCACAAAGTCTCCCCAATAAAAAAACCCCACTGAGTTGGCCTCGTAAAGAATCCCCAAGCAGAATGGGATGAAAGAACCAAAACCTTACACGAACAAATCATCACAAATCCGGAAATGCGAGTCTGATCAATTTAAAACGGGTCGCCTGTGAATCCAATCAATGGCAAAGTTTCTCAACAGGAATTAGTCCAAGACCAAGCAATTGTAACGATCAAGGCCACCGAATCAACCACCGTTTTTAAACTGACAATTTTTCTTTGCTTAGGAAAATTGAGACAGGTACAATCCAAAGCAACCATGCAAGAAGCAGGTTAGCCCAAAAAAATGAAGCGCGCGAGCGTCGAAACAGCTTTGTAGCAGGAAAACGACCAAAAGTAAGTTTCCCCGGAATTCTTTCATGCATTTTTTTTAAAAAAAATAAAATAAAATAAAAAATAAAAAAATAAAAATAATATATATATATATATATATATATATATATATATATATATATATATATATATATATATATATATATATATATATATAAAGGAAAACCAAAGAAAAGAAAGAAGACAAGAAAGAAAAATGAAATCCCCAGAAGAAAAACAAATCAGGGTAACATAAAACTTCATTCCTCAACTATCCCGGTATAAACCACGGATCTCCCCGGCATCACCCAAGGAGCTTTTTCTATCCAAATCCCCGGCATAACCCGAGGACTCTTACCTTTTCCCGGCATAACCCGATGAATCTTTCCGGCATAACCCGATGAATCTCCCGGCATAACCCGATAAATCTTCCCGGCATAACCCGATAAATCTTTCCGGCATGATCCGATGAATCTTTCCGGCATGACCCGATGAATCTTCCCGGCATGACCCGATGAATCTTCCCGGCATGATTTGATGACTTCCCCGGCATAACCCGAGGACTCTTACCTTTTCCCGGTATAACCCGATGAATCTCCCGGCATAACCCGATAAATCTTCCCGGCATAACCCGATAAATCTTCCCGGCATGATTTGATGACTTCCCCGGCATAATCCGAGGACTCTTACCTTTTCCCGGCATAATCCAATGAATTTTCCCTGCATAACCCGATGACTTCCCCGGCATAACCCGTGGACCTTTTCCGGCATAACTCGATGAATCTTCCCGGCATGACCCGATGAATCTTCCCGGCATGATCCGATGAATTCCCCGGCATAACCCAAGGACTCTTACCTTTTCCCAGCATAACCCGATCTTTCCGGCATGACCCGATGAATCTTCCCGGCATGATTTGATGACTTCCCCGGCATAACCCGATGACTCTTACCTTTTCCCGGCATAACCCAATGAATCTTCCCGGCATAACCCGATGACTTCCCCTGCATAACCCGTGGACCTTTTCCGGCATAACCCGATGAATCTTCCCGGCATGACCCGATGAATCTTCCCGGCATGATCCGATGAATTCCCCGGCATAACCCAAGGACTCTTACCTTTTCCCGGCATAACCCGATCTTTCCGACATGACCCGATGAATCTTCCCGGCATAACCCGATGACTTCCCCGGCATAACCCGTGGACCTTTTCCGGCATAACCCGATGAATCTTTCCGGCATGACCCGATGAATCTTCCCGGCATGATCCGATGAATTCCCCGGCATAACCCAAGGACTCTTACCTTTTCCCGGCATAACCCGATCTTTCCGGCATGACCGGATGAATCTTCCCGGCATGATTTGATGACTTCCCCGGCATAACCCGAGGACTCTTACCTTTTCCCGGCATAACCCAATGAATCTTCCCGGCATAACCCGATGACTTCCCCGGCATAACCCGTGGACCTTTTCCGGCATAACCCGCGGACCTTTTCCGGCATAACCCGATGAATCTTTCTGGCATAACCCGATGAATCTTTCCGACATAACCCGATGACCTACCGGCATAACCCGAGAACTCTTTCCCTTTTTTCCGGCAAAACCCGACGAATTTTTTTGACATAACCCGAACAGTGTCCAGCATAACCTGGCAATCCTCCCAATTTAGGGCTCCGATCCCTAAGTTGAGCAAGTTTCCATTTAGCCAGCATTAGGGCTCCAACCCTGAACTAAGCATTTTTTCTGTTAGCCGACATTAGGGCTCCAATCCCTGAGTTGCGCTTTGTAGATTAGGGTTTTTTCCAATCCCCTCATCAATGCTGTAAATTTTCATGACAATTAACTCACGAAATTTTCCTAGTGAAACTGGGGCAGAAATTTCGTTCGTTTGTTTTGTTGTCTCAACAGGTTTGACCCTGAGGTGCATGGATCGAGACGACCTACGGGTTGAGTCTCAATCCAGAATAAAGAAAAGAACAAAAGAACAAAAAAAAGATGTTCCCACATATTGGAACAAACAAAGGGCAGGTCGCTCAAAAATTGGATCAAATTCCCGAGCTCCGCCAATCCCGTTTCATTCAATACTGCAGAAATAAACAAACGCCTACAACTTGCGAGCATCAAGATTCGGATCGAAGTCTACAAGCAGAATTAGCTGAGACCCAAGATCAAGTTGCAAAAGAATTATAGATAGGAATCTTGTAACTAGCGGTTGACAGGCATAAGTAGTTAGTTCAGTTTCAATTTCCTTTGGTTGTAATAAGGAGGTCAGTAAAGCAGTAGTGGCAACAGCAACAACAGTAACAGCAAGCATTGCAATCCCATGGTAATCCCAGCTACCAAAATTTCCCGAACTACATTGACCTGATTCCTGTTTAGCCCAGGATATGTGGGAAACCTTTGAAGCAAAGGTTCGGTCAAATATTTTTCAAAAAAATGCTTCACACGGAGTACTTGGATGGGCAAAAATCGCTCGCTTTATCTTTGCACGAAAACCCTTTGTGTCTCCGGGCAAAGAGGGGCAGCTGTAAGCATGTGATTTTTTCCCTATATGAGAAATACTCCCAAAAAATTCAAAATCAAATGATTTTCCTTGGTGTGCAATTTTGAGTATTTTTGTGACATTTTTGGATAATTATTTGTCTGTGTTTGCTTATTTGTTAAATTAATAAAAAATACAAAAATATGTCGCATTTTGCATGTAAGATTTAATTCTACAATTGTTAGTAATTAAATTAGTTTTACAAAAATTAAAAATTACAAAAATAGGCATCTTTTGCATTTTTAGCATTTAATGTCCAAATATACAATTTTACGCTTAATTATTACTTAATTGCGCGTTAATTGTTATTGGGAGTTAATTTGCGCTTTTATAACTTAATTTAGTTCTTAATAATAATTTAAGTATTTTTATAATTTAGTTTTAGAAAATAAAAGAAGAAAAGATAATAAAAATACAAAGAAAAATCGGATTGGGCCACTTCTTCAAATTTTAACCCAAGCCCAAATAATTGCCCAATCTTCCCCATGATCCAGTCCACTTCAGACCGGGTCGACCCGGTCCGCCCCATTAACCCATTAACCCATTAACCCAACACCCCTCTTCATTCAAAACACAAAAAGAAAACAAAAAGAACAAAAAACCCTAAAAAACGACCTAAACCATCCGCCCCCATTTTTGGTGGTCTTCTTCTCCAAAATACCAAGGCTCCAAGCACACAACCATGGCTGACCCTTCTGCTGTAGCTTCATCTCCAAACAAACCCCATCGACGACCAACCCCTGCTCACCTCAAGCTCTTCATCTTCTTCATCCAAACGACCATCGTCGTCTTATTTCCAAGCTGCTCACCATGGCCAGTCGCCATTGTTGCTTACGCAACTGCTACTGCGCTGCCTTCTGCTTCATCTTCCCCATCCATGGCTGCCTCCCATGGCTTCGTCTGCGTCCTCGTCGTCACCCCCGACGCCGAAAACCACCAGCCCGTCACCTTCCCCATCACCCTCCCATCGTGAAACCACCATCAAAAACCCATCGCCCCCCACGAACCCGTCATTGCCCTTCGTCCAGTCCGGCACCCACTCGTCGACCACCACCAAACACCACCAACAAACAGACCCTTCCATCACCAAACAGGCCCGTCGACCCTACTGTTCTGTCGCCTTCTTCCATTGTTACACCCAGTCGCTTCCATGGCCAAGCTAATCGTCGACCAGCTGCTCATGTTGCTGCGTCCTTCTCCTTCGACGTCCATAAGCCGAACAGACCCATCGAGCTGCTGCTACTGCTTCATCTTCCTCACGCAAGCACCAAACACACCCCCCAGCTGCTTCCGCCTTCCACTTCATCGTCTAGTTTGCTACTGCATCATCGACGTGTTCGTCGTCGTTTGGTTGAGCTTTGGTCGAGGGTCGCCGAAACAGTCCGTATGTATGATTGTTCGATTCGGTTAGTAGATTTTTGAGTTTTATTTCGTCCGTATTTTGTTTTGATATTTTCGAATCTAAAATCGGCAAATGTTTGTTTTGTTTATCGTTTGAATTAATTTTTAGTTCATGTTCATGTGTTGTTTGTTAAATTAATTTTTTTAGATTCCAAATGAAAGATTAATTAATCGTTTTTCATGTTTTCATGTTTGTATTATTGTTTAGATAAATATTTGTTAGTTTGATGTTTGTTAGATTCAAATTGAAATGTAATTAATTATTTCTTCAATTTGTTTCATGTTGTTATGTATTTTCTAGAAATTATTTATGTGGTTTGAGTCATGTGAACCCGTCATGTTTGTTGCTAAAAATAGATTTAATTCATGTTCATCTTTGTTTGAAGTTCATGTTTAAATCCAGTGATTTAATGTGAGTTTATGTTTGTTTGTGATTTGTTGATTTAATTTGAATCATGCATATTGTTGTTGGTATTGTTGTATCTTTGTTCATCCATTGATGATCTAAATTAACCAGGATTGGTTCCCGATATGGTTGATTTATTTCCATTAATTTGGAGTTTGTGTTGTTCATCATGTTCATATGATTTGTTGTTGAAGATTGTTGAGAAATTGGTCATCTTGACTATATTTTGGTCAAGTTATGATTTAATTGATTGTTTAGAGCAGAGGGGTAATTTGGTAAATTGCAGTGCATTCGGGGGTAGATTTGTAATTGCAATAAGGTCGGAGGGGTAGTTTGGTAATTGAACATTATTTTGATTCTTTATGTTAAGCATGGGAGACAAAATATAATGGGGTGGGGTTTTTGATGTACTTGTTTAATATAAAGGGGGGACAAGACAAAATTTAGTGGGGGAATCTTGTATTTATTTATGTTAGGCATGGGGGACAAAATATAATGGGGTAGTGTGATATGTTTATTTAATGTAATGGGGAGGAGTGAGAAGATAATGGGTTTGGTAGAGAAAATGGGTGTATTTTTAATTGATTAAAAGATTTATGGGTTATGGGATATAAGTAGAAGTCTTGAAATCAGATTTGAGGACAGACAGACAGAGATAGAGAGAAAAAAGAATAGAGGAAGAAAAATTTAAGAGAGGAAATTCCGAAAAAAAAATACTAAGACTTTAGAAAAACAAAAAGAAAAACATTCTGGAAATTCAAAAGAAGAAGAATATACACCTGGTATACAATCCAAATATTCTGAGATACGGATTGAGAAATTAAGGGTTTAACACTAACTAGTCTTTCAAAAAATCTGAAAAGTTTCCCTTTGCTTCTGTCCGTTGGTTGTTGTTGTTTCTGGATTTTGTCTTGATTTTAAAATCTGTCACTAAGTTTCTCGTCGCTGGTTGTTACTAGTTGCTGGGATTGCTGTTGTTGTATGCTACTGAATTTCTGCTGATCTCTCACTTTTCTTTTGCTTCCAATATCAGGTACACAACTGACACGCTGATTATTGTAAACTGAAACAGGAAGCATGAATACGAAAAATGAAGAATTGAAGTTCTAAATTTATTTTGAATTATATTCTTAATTTTATTTGTATATATAAATTATTTAGCTTACAAAAATCGGAATCATGTAGCTATTTAATGTATATATAGTGGAACATCCAACGATAGCTTAACGGATGAACTATCTATATATTGCTTAAAAATAAATAAATGGTGTAGTAACTCCGTCTAAGTTAAAAATCAAACAAATAGACCATTTCGGAACTTGTAAGAAAATTGTTTAGTTAAATAATATTGTTTAATTCCAGCATGTAAATGTTTTAGGATTAAAATTAGATTGCCAAGTTTTTTTTTAATTTGACAAACTGAGAACATGCCTAGAATAATGTAATTAGGTAGTAATACGTGAAGCCCAGGTTTAGTTTAATGCCATATACGTTGGGCCTGTGCCCGTATTGGCAACGGACTGCCTTGCTTGTATCATTTTTCAGAATTTACGAATCATATTCGAAACTCAACTACAACAACTCAAGCATGTAAATAAATTAAGACCTTTTCTCTTTCATTTTTGGAGACAATTTTAATAGAAAATGTAGGCACTTTAGGATTATCCTGATAAAATAAATGAGATGAGCCTCGCCCAATAAAACGCACAAATTGCGGGGCCCTCGATAAATGTTTAATTAAAATTACTTAGACTTCGGGATGAGCCGTTTAGCAAAATTCCACGGCCTTACCCAGAAATAATAATACGATAATTGCTTCAGGCGTGCATTTTAATAATCTTACCTTCTTAAATTCGGGTGCGCATTTATGTGACCCAAATCCAAATCTCAACGGAGTCGGAATGTATTAACAACCATGGGCGCATTGATTGTGACATGGTTCGAAATGCATTTTTACAATGTTGCAATTCCATAAAAAATAAATAATAATAAAAGCGGTTTTAAACTTAATGAAAGCACATAAGTAATAACATGTAATAAATCAGATATCTAGCCATTATAACAATTTAAGCGACCGTGCTAGAACCACGGGATTCGAGGGTGCCTAACACCTTCCCTTGGGTCAACAGAATTCCTTACTTAGAATTTCTGGTTCGCAGACTTCATTTGGAAAGTCAAATATTTTCCTCGATTTGGGATTCAAGACAAACCGGTGACTTGGGACACCAAAAGCCAAACCTTTCCCAAGTGGCGACTCTGAATTAAATAAATAATCCCATTTCGAATATTGTCACTTAAATTGGAAAAACTCCCTCGCGCATTCAACCCTTCGGGGCGGGCGCGCAAGAAGGAGGTGTGACAGTCACCGGTTGAATCCCGAATCGAGGAAAAGAAAGACTCTGTTTAACAGTCTGTGCACCAGAAATCTGGGTAATGAATTCTGTTAACCCGGGAGAAGGTGTTAGGCACTCCCGAGTTCCGTGGTTCTAGCACGGTCGCTCAACTATCATATTCGGCTTGATTATCTGATTTTATACAATTATGAACTTATGTGCAAACTTTAAACTCTTTACCGCTTTTATTATTCTTATTATTTTAATAGAGGATTACAACATTGTGAAAAAACGTATCTCGAACCACGTCACATCAATGTACCCATGGTTATCGACACATTTTGACTTTGTTGAGATTTGGATTTGGGTCACATAAATGTGCACCCGAGTTTAAGAAAGTAAATTCCTAAAGGCGCGCCTAAAGCGACTAGCGTATCATTATTTTGGGTAAGGCAGTGAAATTTGTTAAACGGTCGATCCCGAAGTCTATACAATTATTAACCAATTATTAAGGGCCCCGCGACTTGTGCATTTTATTGGGCGAGGCTCATCTCGTTTATTTTAAAAGGATAATCCTAAAGTGACTACATTTTTTTATTTAAATTCATCTCTAAAAAAAGAGAAGAATTCTAATTAATTACATGCTTGAATATGCCGCTACTTATTTATCAGATTAGGACAAATGCAAACTAAAAATTGCAATCGAGACAAAGGGAGATTGTTTCATGCCTTATTCTATAATTGAATATTACTAAAATTGAAATTATAAATAGAATACGGAATTTACAAATAATATTACCAAAATAAACTAATTATCCTCTAACTAATTTAGACCCACATTGTTAGATGAATTGAACCGTTGGAATTAATTGTTTACAACTATTTGAAACTGGAATTAACCTTAATCACTAATGCTTATTCGAAAGTTTGTTAAACTTAATCGTTAACTCGTCTTGTTTGAACTCAACTCATGCCTATTGGATTAATGATCTTAGCAATTACTACTGCGATCCTAACTTAAAATATGGTGGGCCTACTAATTCTACGAAATTACTGGCCATTTTTTATTCTGCCTAATATTTACAGATCTACATTACTAACATGGTTAAAAATTCACAAGCTTTGACTCATTTCTATTCCGGTTTGCATGAATTCAGAATTATACTTCACTAATTAAACTAAATCAAAATAATTTCCAGTAATGACTATCTATCAATTCATGTACCCATAGGTATATAGAAAACAGTTCAAACTACTTAGAATAGTTCTAGGTACAATCCAATTTTCAGTATAGTTGTACAATGTAAATATATGTCTAAGATGAGCATAAACATATACAATATTTCCTAATGTACATTCTAATACATTAATTGAACACACTTTAATAGGCAATTTGTTAAGCCTTTTAATTCAACATTTTTGCAGTTTGAAGTCACATCAGTACTAATCTCAGAAATGTGTACCTGGAAAGGGACCACAAGGAAAAGGAAGAAAAGGATCAGCAGGAGCAGTAGCAACAACACAGCAACAGAAACAGTAACGGAAACAGAACAACCCAGTAACAGTGTTTAATAAAACCAACAGAATTCCAACAATACCCCAATGAAACAATAACAAATAACCAACCAAACTCAAGGAACAAACCAAATGAAAGCCCAGAAATACCAACAGCAATCAACGGGCAGAAACAAAGTGAACCTTTTTTTTTAGATTGAAAGACCAGTTAATGTTTTAACACTTAAATTCTGACTCCGTATATCCAGTGTATTCAGAGTGTATATCGGGTGTATACTACTCTCTCTTTAGATTTTCAGAATGTTTTTTTTCCTGTTCCGAAGAATCCCCAATTCTCTCTTAATGTTCAGAAAATCCTTCCAATTCTCTCTTAATATTCAGAAAATTCCCTCCTTAACTTGTGTCAAGCTCTTCTTTATTTATAGCCAAACTTGAAGCACTTAAATTAAATCCCATCATCTTCTCCTCATCCCCCTTTTGAATCTCACTACTTAATGTTTTGTCCCCCACTATATTAAACAAGTATATTAGTTCCCACTAACACATATCTTTTCTTTATTTAAGTCCCTTATTCCTCACTACCGCATGCTTTGTCCCCCACTATATTAAACAAGTATATTAGTTCCCACTAACACAAATTTTTTCTTTATTTAATTCCCTTATTCCCCACTACCGCATGCTTTGTCCCCCACTATATTAAACAATGTATTAATTCCCACTACCACTTGTCTTGTCCCCCACCATGTATTAAATAATGTATTATTTTAATATTATTAGTACCTAGTGGACGGAGCACTTTAATTAATCATTTTTAAGACTCATTTAAAATCCCGAAAATGCCCCTGAAACTATTGAAATTACTATTCTACCCCATCAGCTATATCCAATCCTCCTAAATCAATTAACCAAAATACAGCAGCTATAACCAATTCCTAATCAAATTTCATCAACAAATTTAAGCTAGAAACTCAGATTATGTCAAATATCATCAAAACAAAGACTAGGGATTCAGGGAACCAAACCATATGATGAACAATAAAGAAACAACTGAAATCATTTTGACTGAACAACATTTTTAACAATAAACATACTTTCAGATTCAATAATAGTAACAAACTGAACATAACAAACAAGTAGATTCAAATCACTAAACTCAATAATCAATTGAACTTCAAATTAAATCTAACAACATTACAACCAAGATAAAGGATTCAAGTGATTAAACTAACACACTTCTATATTAAAACTAAACAAGAACAAATGAATAAAAACAAACTGAAGAAATAATCAAGAAATGATAAACAACGAACAAGAAAAGAATCAAACATATACTGATTTCAAATCTGAGAATATCAAACAAAATACAGACAGAAATGAAACTTAAATTAACTAACCGGAAACGACCGCAACGGAACAAAAACTCGGACAACAACCTTGACGTACCGGATCTCGACGAACAACGACGACCTCAACGGAAACGGAAAACTCGAACCAAGATTGCCAACAACCTCGACGGGCTGTTGGTAGTGTGGTCGACAGACTGATGTGCGTCGTTTAACGATGGTTAGCGACGAGCTGCTCAGCTGCTGGTGGGCGACGAGGCAGCGTGAGGCTGCTGTGCATCGTGAGATGAAGCAGCAGCACTGTCGAAGAAGCTGCAGCAGCAACTATTCGTCTGGTAGGGGTCGTTGGCAGTGTCGTCGACGGGTGGTTTGGGTGGACGACAAGGGTCGTGACTGGTCGACGCAGCAGCGCTGCTGCTCGTCAATGGCGGACCACGGTCACCGCTGCTGGTTGAGGGTCTGTCCGGCGTGACAGTAGGTGGGGGACGTTGGCAGTGTCGTGGTTTCAATGGCGGACGAGGGGTCGACTTAGGTGGTCCGACGACGGAAAAGAAGAATGGACGGGGAGGGGGGGCTAGACAGTGGTGAACGGAGGGGGGCTGTGGGTTTTCGTGGGGGGTGAACGGAGAAGATGAAGAGATGGAGGGGTCGTGTGGTCAGATGGGGGGTATTTGTTTGGGGTTATGGGGCGGACCGGGTCGGGTCGACCCGGTGGGGTTTTTTGGCTTGGATAAGGGGTTATTTGGTTTTGGGCTTGTGGTTTAGAATTGAAGAAAATGCCCAATCCGATTTTCTTCTTCTTTTATTGCTTCTTTTTTCTTTTATTTTTTCTTAAACTAAAACTAAATTCTAAAAATCTTTAATTATCCTATAGAACTAAATTAATTTATAAAAGTGTTAATTAATTATTAATAACAATTAACACACAATTAAATAGCAATTACGATAAAATCACACAATTTGGACATTAAATGCTAAAAATGCAACGTACATTATTTTTATGATTTTTTTTTGTTCTTGTAATAACAAACTTAATTGCTCCTAATTTTAGAATTAAATCCTAAATGCAAATGCAACATATTTTTGTATTTTTTTTATTAATTTAACAAATAAACATGCATGGACAAATACAAATAATTATCAAAAAATGCCACGAAAATTCTCAAAATTGCACACAAAGGAAAATTATTTTATTTTGAATTTTTGAGAGTAATTCTCACATAGGGCAAAAATCACGTGCTTACAGTTGGTTTAATAGGTTTCAGCATCGATTGTTGAAGTTGGAAGTTCATTAGTTTCAATAGGCTTGAATTGGGGTGCGATTCGTGTTTTTGATGTTGTTTGATGTGATTTGAGGCCTCGACTAAGTTCATATCGTATTTTGGAATGTGTTGGTATATTTGGATAGGGTACCAGGGGCTTCAGGAGTGATTCTGACTAAAATCAGATTGGGTTTTTGAATTTTGGAAGATCTGGTGTGATCAGGTCCGGTGCAACCGCACCTGCGAAGGACAGGCCACATGTGCGGAGCCGCAAAAGCGGCTAAGGGGTCGCAGGTACGGTCCAGCATGTGTTGGACAGTGGTCGTAGGTGCGATGGATTTTTCGCATTTGCGAGCCCACAGATGCGATCGAGTCTCCACAGATGCGAATTTTGGTAGGAAAGGCTGAGGTCGTAGAAGCGGAGCTGGAACCGCAAAAATGGTCCCGTAGGTGCAAAGTTTGGGCCGTATGTGCGGCTAGGGGTGGGCATCGATCGGTTCGGTTTGGTTATGAATATTATCGATTTAGCATATCGGTTATCAGTTTACAAATTTGATAATCCGATAATCGAACCGATAAGATATTGTCACACCTCTTTTTTCACCCGCACCCCCGCAAGAAGGGGCGTAGAAGGGAGTTTTTCCAATTAAAGGACAATCGAAACGGAATTTATTTATTTATTTCAGAGTCGCCACTTGGGAGATTTATGGTGTCCCAAGTCACCGGTTGAATCCCGAATCGAAGTAAATATTTACTCTGTTTAACAGTCTGCGCACCAGAAATCCGGATAAGGAATTCTGTTAACCCGGGAGAAGGTGTTAGGCATTCCCGAGTTCCGTGGTTCTAGCACGGTCTCTCAACTGTCATATTCGGCTTGATTATCTGATTTTATACAATTATGAACCTACGTGCCAATTTTAACTGTTTACCAATTTTATTATTATTATTATTTATACAAAGAATTGTCACGTCGTGAGAATGCATCTCGAATTGTGCCACATAAATGTACCTGCAATTTTTGATACGTTCCAACTTCGTTGAGATTTGGATTTGGGTAACATAAATGTGCACCCGAGTTTAGGAAATAACATTATTAAATACGCGCCTAAAGACTAACGCGTTGTTATTTTGAGAAAAATCGTAAAGTTTGCTATGCGGCCTGTCTCGAAATCTAAGCATTCAAAATAATTATCCGTTGACGGCCCCGCAATTTGCGTATTCTTATTTGTCGAGGCTCGTCTCATTCATTATTTTTTTTAAAGGACTTTGCAACGTCATGGACATGCATCTCGAACCACGTCACAATCAATGCACCCGTGATTAGCGACACATTTCGATGCCGTTGAGATTTGGATTTGGGTCACATTAATGTGCACCCGAGTTTAAGAAGATAACATTATTAAATACGCGCCTAAAGCGAATAGCGTATCATTATTTTGGGTAGGGCCGTGAAATTTGCTAAACGGCCCGTCCCGGAATCTAAGTAATTAATATATATACATTTGTGAGGGCCCTGCAATCTTTGCATTTTACTCGGCGAGGCTCATCTCGTTCTTATTATTAAAAGGGCAATCCTAAAAGTGACTATGATTTTCTATTAAATTTGTCTCTAAACATGAAAGAAGACAAAGTCCTAATTAGTTTACATGCTTGAAAAGTCCGGGCCTTTTAATAATTTTTGCATATTTGATTAGTTCTGAAATGTCATTACAAAGTAAAAAACATACAGGAATCCTGGCATGATTCGAGCCACAAGAAATCGCTAACTCAACAAATCACGTCTGCCTATCCTTACTTGTTACTTTAACTAACAACCTTAGACTTACAACTATGCTTCTTTTTCCTTAAAACGTTGCAGTACCTTTTTTTTTTAAGTAACCATTGATGGTAAGATTAATGCTAAGATCTAGTTGACCAAGAACTCAAACAATCATGCTATAATCCAAGATTAGTTAACAACCTACTAGCTATTTCAGGGATCAAACCACAAGTGCTACTTTACAAATTATCGGAAGTTATATCCAACATCTATTACATGGTCAAGTTCTAATTGAATACGAGCTAAACTCGTTATTCCAATAACATGATCTAACACATAGCAGTTTTCTGCGGCCCGTTACAAACAACTAAAAATGACGAGACTATTTTTTAAAACAAACAGATTGCTTTTCTGGTTTTCATTTCAACTTCAACTTTTCATATGAATTCATGCTTCACACTTTCAGCTTACAACAGCCATGTTAAAGTCGTGTACCTGGTATTGGAAACAAGAACAGAGGAAGGTGAGGATCAGCGGCAGTAGCAAACAACAAAACAATAACAGAAGTAACTAAAATAGCCCAGCAATAGATTAAAACCCAGCAGTAACTTCAGAAACACCAAACAACAGCACCAAATGCACCAGAAAATCCAAGAATGCAACCCAAATACCAACAGCAATATAAACACCCCACAAAACTTGAGTTTGCAACAAGAGATAGACCAGCAGACTTTTCAGAAGATTCCCACAGCTCTCAATGAAAGAGTAACAGAGGTAAATACTGATTTCAACAGTAAAAGGGAAGCAGATTTTTCTTTTTTAAATCTCAAACCCTTAGAGTAAAATTTTTAGCCTACTCCATCTATTTCTATAGAGTTTTAGGTTAAATCTCCAGCTTCCACACTCTTCTTTTTCTATGGCTTCTCAGGATCCAAAGAAAACCAGCCCCTTCTTTTGTTCTAAATGAGGCTATTTATAGGCAAAATAGGCCAGCACCAGGCTGCCTTGATCCCTTTTCCTTAATTCTGCCCATACCCCTTAAACATACTAAAACTAATCAGAAAATGCCCATGATATTCCTGACATCCCCCCATACCGCATGCTTTTCTCTTTTTAATCAAAGTTATGGGTATTTTAACTTATTTTAATCAACCTTCCCATGCCAGTAAGTCTTGTTCCCCACTATTCTTAAACAATGTATCAATTTAATGGTATTTTAATACCCTATTGACAGCCATTCAAATTAAACCATTTTCAGACTCCTTTAAATCCAGAATACCTTCTTAAAAGTCCCTGAAATTGCTGCCCTACCCCCCTGTTTCAATCTGTATTAATCCCTTCAGCTATAACCAATTCAAACTTAGCCAACTAACAATTGGACCCTATCTATCCAACAAACTACAACCTATAACCAGTTTGCAACTGAATTCAGACAAATGGCTTAATCAGAATTAAACAGGATGGGTCAAATTATTACCATTCAAGACTGTAAAACTAATCGACGACATATATCGAATCGACTACGCGAATTACAACACATACAGTCGATGGCAAATAATTAAACTCGAACAAGTACAGAGGTGATTTCATATTGATAGACACAGGGATCAATTGACAAAACTTGAAAGATTACTAAAACCACCTTAAACAAACAACAACAACCAAAAAACAGATATAAACAAATACCAACAGAACAAATAGGAAAGGAAAAATTACCTCAGAAGCTTAAGAACAAAAATGACCCATACTTGAACTGGACTCGACCTCTTTAAGGTCGAACGGACTTTAATTGAAGTGTCCTCAACTGAGAACACCTCAATTAAGGTCCATTAGACCCCAATTCTTCCTTTAAACTGGACAGACCCCCATGGTTTTTTCACACGATCCGAATTGGGGCTCGAAGGTCTCTACCTAGATTCGAACCAAACCAAGCTTGGTTTGGTTATGAGTGAGGCCAGGGGAGTGACTGGTGTGAATCTGGGGTCGGTTGGTGTAGATCAGGTTTTTGCTCGAACCTTCAAATGAAGATTCGAGACATTCGGGGAAGATTCGAGGGAAGCTGAGTGTGGATTTAGGGAGAAGGGATCATGGTGGTTCAGGGGTGTAATTTTTCATGGCCAGCGGTGCCGTTGCCGCCGGCTTTCAGGCGAATGGGCGGGGTGGCGGCTAGGGTTTTCAAGGGGACCGGTCACTAAGTTGAGAGAGACGAAGGAGTGAGAGAGGGGGGGTTTGGTTTGGGGGTGTGGGGTGAGAGATTGCGGCTTTTATACGGGGGAGGGAATTGATCCTGGGTAGTTCGATCAGATGAGATCAAGGGCCCGAATCAATACACTTAAAGGGAACATTGTCGTTTGGTTTTAATTGGGGGTTAGTTCGAATCGGGTAACGGGTCGGGCCAGGGAATAGATAAAGGAGCCGGATTTTGAGCCGTTGGATCATGTAGGGTCAATGGCTGGGATTGATTGCCGCTGAAACGACGTCGTTTCAGTGTTCGTGGGAATGGACCGGGTACAAGGGCGTTTGGACTAGGTCTATGTATCGATTTTGGGCCTGATTTCTATTTGAATATTTTTGGCCCAATCCGAGTTTTCATTTTTTCAACTTCTCTTTTTCTTCTTTTAATTCTCTAATTTAAACACAATTCCTAATTAAATTGTAAAATCAAAAATAAAACTACACAAATATTAATTAACACTTACAACAATTAACACATAAATTAAAACCTTAAAATAAAATCACACAATGACAACGAATAGAATAAAAAGGTATATTTTTTGTGATTTTCCTTTTAGAGCCAAATGATGGTTTAATTAATTCTTAAATGCATAATTAAATCCTAAATATGCATGCAACATGTATTTTTTTGTATTTTTCAATTAACTATAACAAGGGTAAACATTTACGGACAAAATTACCAAAATGTCACGCAAATTCTCACAATTGTACACAGATGAAATTTGTTTTATTTTTGATTTCTTTTGGAGTAGTTTTCGTGAAGCAGAAATCACGTACTCACAGCTTCCCCTCTTTGTCCGAAAACACAAAGAGTTTTCGTGCAAAGATAAAGTGAGCGGATACGAGCGATTTTTGCCCGTTGGAATACTCCGTGTGAAGCTTTTTTTTTTTGAAAAGGTTTAACGAACCTTTGCTTCAAAGGTTTCCTACATATCCCTGGCTAGAAAGGAATCAGGTTAATGTAGTTCGGGAAGTTTTGGTAGCTGGGACTACCATGGAGCTGTGGATTTACTGTTACTGCTGCTGCCGCTACTTACTGACCTCCTTATTACACCATGCTGAAAGAAAATAAGAAGCTAGACTAAACTATAGTCTATGCATTACAAAATCTTATTTAGATCTTCAGTCTTGCTCTTGTGTCTCTCGTTGCCTTGATGTCTCGTCGATTTGTGTTTCCTCCGCTGTTTCTCTACTTCGGGCTCGACTTGCGGTCTTCCTTCTGATTTCTGCTGGGATTCATGCTGGGGGGTATTTTTTGTTGTAACCCTCCGCATTACTGGCTTCTGACTTGATCTTGAAATACATTCCTCTGTTATATAGGCGGGCTCCTAACTTCTAACTTGAATGTACTCCTCTATTATATGGGCGGGCTCCCATCTTCAACACTTAAAATGTAAAGACTGAAATGTATTCCTTTGTTCTCCAGGCGGGCTCCTACAACCAAAGTAAACAAAACAAATGAGATTTTTGCCCCAGTTTGCACTAGGAATATCCGTGAGTTGTTAGACAAATTGTAAACCACTTCTACTGCAATGATGAGAGTAAACTAAAGACTAGACTAGGATGTGCGTCTCCTACGAGTAAAACCAAAAACTTAGGAGGAACTGCGTCTCCTATGGGTAAAACAAACTTAGGAGAAAATGCCTCTCCCATAGGTAACAATAAACTTAGGAGGAAATGCGTCTCCTATGGGTAAAATAAATTTAGGAGGAAATGCATCTCCTATGGGTAAAACAAAACTTAGGAGGAAATGCGTCTCCTATGGGAAAAATAAAACTTAGGAGGAAATGCGTCTCCTATGGGTAAAAATAAACTTAGGAGGAAATGCCTCTCCTATGGGTAAAAATAAACTTAGGAGGAAATGCCTCTCCTATGGGTAAAAATAAACTTACGAGGAAATGCATCTCCTATGGGTAAAAATAAACTTAGGAGGAAATGCCTCTCCTATGGGTAAAACAAACTTAGGAGGAAATGCCTCTCCTATGGGTAAAATAAACTTAGGAGGAAATGCCTCTCCTAGGGGTGAGAATAAACTTAGGAGGAAATGCCTCTCCTAGGGGTGAGAATAAACTTAGGAGCAAATGCCTCTCCTATGGGTAAAAATAACCTTAGGAGGAAATGCATCTCCTATGGGTAAAAATAAACTTAGGAGGAAATGCCTCTCCTATGGGTAAAATAAACTTAGGAGGAAATGCCTCTCCTAGGGGTGAGAATAAACTTAGGAGGAAATGTCTCTCCTATGGGTAAAACAAACTTAGGAGGAAATGCCTCTCCTAGGGGTAAGAATAAACTTAGGAGGAAATGCCTCTCCTATGGGTAAAAATAACCTTAGGAGGAAATGTCTCTCCTATGGGTAAAATAAACTTAGGAGGAAATGCCTCTCCTAGGAGTGAGAATAAACTTAGGAGGAAATGCCTCTCCCATGGGTAAAAATAAACTTAGGAGGAAATGCCTCTCCTAGAGGTAAGAATAAACTTAGGAGGAAATGCCTCTCCTATGGGTAAAAATAACCTTAGGAGGAAATGCATCTCCTATGGGTAAAAATAAACTTAGGAGGAAATGCCTCTCCTATGGGTAAAATAAACTTAGGAGGAAATGACTCTCCTAGGGGTGAGAATAAACTTAGGAGGAAATGCCTCTCCTATGGGTAAAAATAAACTTAGGAGGAAATGCCTCTCCTAGGGGTGAGAATAAACTTAGGAGGAAATGCGTCTCTTAGGGGTAAAATAAACTTGAAAGACCTAGCCTAGGAAATGCTTTTCCTAGTGGTGACGTGTGATCGTCTCAAATAGCCTTTTGCGTAAGCAGAATCAGGGCACTACACCTGAAACTTGTGAGTTTAAACATGTGGTTGGTTGCGCTACTCATGCTGGGGATGCTATCAACCCTTTTCCTTCTGTCCTGAATTATCTTTCTTCAAAACTACTTCCCTCAAAACTTGTACTGTCTTCTATGCGAACTGCTGGGGATAACATTTCTCAAAAATGTGTCATCTTACTCCTCCAAAGACTACTTCCCTTAAGACTGATGTTTCATTCCTCTGCAAATCGTTTTTCTGTTTATATTCTTCCTTCGAAGACTATATCCCTTAAAACTCGTGTTACCTTCCTCCTGACATTGCTTTTTTTAAAGCTTATTTTGCCTTCTCCCGAAAAACTGCTGGGGATATCGCTTTTTCCCAAACCTGTGTTAGACTTCTCGAAAAATTTCGAAATGAGCGAAAATTTTCTGCCCCAGTTTGATAATCTTCTTTGTGACCCTGTCTTTCTGCTATCAGTAATATTCCCTTTCCCTGCTTCAAATCAAAGAAAATTTGTTAGTTTAAAATGGGGCGAGTTGTCGTGCCCTTTCTGCTGGGGATGGTTCTTCTTTTCTCTTCCTTTCTTTGCTATAAAACCTGCTGGGGCTGATATTCTTGCTGGGGATGGTTCTTCTCTTCTCTTCCTTCCCCGCTCTGTGTTATCCGACCATTGTGGAGCTTGGTCGAGAATCTGTCGGAGTTGTCCCTGTGTCTTGCAAGTCTGCTGGGGATCCCCAGAACCTTTTAACTGTTGCTTTTCCATTTTCTCCAACTTCCCCTGGAAATTTGGTCCTTTTGGGGTCTAGACCCATTCATCATTTGTTCTTGAGACCAACCTCTTTTCGCTTTGACGCCTTATCTTTTGGGCCTGTCCTATTTGCATTTTGTTTTGCATTATTTTGGCGACTGGTAGTAAGCTCTAAAAATCCTTTTCAAAAACAACTACCGGGGAAGTAAAGTCTTTAAACCAAGAAATGAAAAAGTGATAATCTAAAAAAAAATAGAAAAAGAAGAAGTCTTTCTGAACAAATGCTGGGGAAAAGGAAAGAAAAGAACTTATCTGAATGATATAACCGATCCCAACGATCATGTCGCGCATTTCGGATTAATCAACCCAGTCTATTTGTATCAATCAACCTTTCGGACGACCTCATGTTGCTGGGGATAAACAGGCACTCAGCTCCTTGCCAAATGCGGATCCTTTCCGCCAATCTTGTCTTGTCGCCTCATAGTTCCCTTCGAGGGGTTTTCACTAATAAGACTCTATCATTTCTCTCAACTCCCGTCGCCTTATGGTTCCTGTGAAGGTTTTCACCGATAAGACTCTCTCATTTTATTTTATTTTTCAGCTGAGGATCAGAGTGCTACCGATATGACTCTCTCTGTTGGGGATTCTTTTGGCTATCAATTCATTTCCAGCTTATGATCTTCTTCTTTTGCTGGGGATCAAAGTGTTATTCCCGACTTCCATTTGCATTGATTTAGCACTTCTCGGATACTGATCGGGAGGTCTTTTTTGGATATCAATATGGATTTTTGTGTATGGTTAAAAGAAAAGGGGTAACAAGAGGTTAAAAATAATTTTTGATGGGTAAAACATTACAACTCTTGGAATCAACTTTCTTTCCCAAAATTATAAACACAAACTTATGCCCAGTTTTTCTTGCTTGGGGGATTTTTATTTTTTGTTACACTATGACCGAGTCGTGAGGCGCCTACGTATCCTTCTTTGAGGAATCAGGTCAAACGTAGTTCCCAATTCCTTTGTTTTTCTTGTGATTTTTCTTTTGTCTTTATTATCATTGTTTTTCTTTTTTCTTTTTCTTTTATTTTAATTACTGATTCCAAAAGAGGGGTATGAAAGAATAAATAAGGCTCAAAAGGGGAAGCAAATGTTAAAGTGTTTGGATAGAAGAAATAATTGCCTCTGTCATTTCATTCTCCGATAAATACCAAGTACAAACAAACAACAATTACAATTACAAGAAATCATACATAATATCTCTTGACTGCGTCAGAATTGATAGCCATGTCGACGCATTTCCCTTCGATATCTGTTAAACATAAAGCGCCATTGGACAATACTCTGGTTACAATGAATGGCCCTTGCCAATTTGGGGCGAACTTTCCCTTTGCCTCAGCCTGTTGTGGGAGGATGCGTTTCAACACTTGCTGGCCCACTTCAAACTTTCGGGGACGTACCTTTTTGTTGTATGCTCTTGCCATTCTCTTTTGATATAACTGGCCATGACACACAATTGCCAATCTCTTTTCATCAATCAAGCTCAACTGCTCTAAACGGGTTTTGACCCACTCGTCATCATCAATCTCAGCTTCAACGACAATCCAAAGGGATGGAATTTCAACTTCTATCGGTATTACTGCTTCAGTTCCATATACCAACAAATAAGGGGTTGCACCTACTGAAGTCCGGACAGTGGTGCGATAACCCAGCAATGCAAATGGTAATTTTTCATGCCATTGTCTGGACCCTTCTACCATCTTCCTCAGTATCTTCTTGATGTTCTTGTTGGCTGATTCAACTGCTCCATTCGCCTTGGGACGATATGGGGTAGAATTGCGGTGTGCAATCTTAAATTGTTGACATACCTCTTTCATCAAATTGCTGTTAAGATTAGCACAATTATCTGTGATGATCACTTTTGGGACCCCAAATCGACAGATGATATGAGAGTGAACAAAATCCACCACTGCCTTCTTGGTTACCGACTTGAAAGTTTTAGCTTCAACCCACTTAGTAAAATAGTCGATGGTTACCAGAATGAACCTATGACCGTTGGTAGCTGCCGGCTCAATAGGTCCAATGACAAACATGCCCCATGCAACAAATGGCCAGGGCGCTGACATTGTATGCAATTCTGTCGGCGGAGAATGAATCAAATCTCTGTGTATCTGACATTGATGGCATTTCCGCACGAAATTGATACAATCATGCTCCATAGTGATCCATTAATACCCTGCTCGAAGAATCTTCTTCGCCAATACATATTCGCTCATATATGGCTCACAAACTCCAGCATGTACCTATGTCATAACTATCGTGGCTTGACTGGCATCTATACATCTCAGCAATCCCAAATCTGGGGTTCTTTGTACAACACTCCTCCACTGAGGAAGAATCCACTTGACAATCGCCGAATGGCTCTTTTTTGATCTCCGGTGGCCTGCTCCGGGTATATCCCCATCCTGAGGTACTCCTTGATGTCATAAAACCATGGCTCGCCATCCATTTCTTCCTCTATCATGTTGTAATAAGCATGCTGATCATGAACCTGGATGTACAACGGGTCAACATGAATTTTATCTGGGTGGTGTAACATCGATGCTAAAGTGGCCAATGCATCGGCAACCTCATTATGAACTCTTGGGATGTGTCTGAATTCCACTGATCGAAATCGCTTGCTCAGATCGTGCAAACATTGTCGATATGGTATGAGTTTCAAATCCCGTGTTTCCCATTCACCCTGAATCTGATGCACCAGGAGGTCCGAGTCTCCCAAGACCAAAACGTCCTGGATATCCATGTCTGCAGCTAGCCGCAGACCCAAAATGCATGCCTCATACTCAGCCATGTTGTTGGTACAATAGAAACGCAGCTGAGCTGTAACAGGATAATGACGTCCTGTTTCAGAAATAAGTACCGCTCCTATTCCAACTCCCTTCGCATTTGCGGCTCCATCAAAGAAAAGCTTCCAACCTGGTTCCTCAGGTAATTCCAACTCGTCTATATGCATTACTTCCTCGTCAGGAAAATACGTCTTCAACGGCTCGTACTCTTCATCAACAGGATTCTCAGCCAAGTGATCGGTCAACGCTTGGGCTTTCATGGCTGTCCTCATCACATAGACAATGTCAAACTCCATGAGTAATATTTGCCATTTTGCTAACCTTCCTGTGGGCATAGGCTTTTGGAAAATATACTTTAATGGATCCAGGTGTGAAATGAGCTAAGTAGTATATGAGGACAAATAATGCTTCAATTTCTGGGCCACCCAAGTTAGGGCGCAACATGTCTTCTCGAGTTGAGTGTACTTAACCTCATACACCGTAAACTTCTTGCTGAGATAATAGATGGCTTGCTCCTTCCTTTATGTAATGTCGTGTTGCCCCAACACGCAGCCAAACGAATTCTCCAGGATCGTTAGATAAAGGATTAACGGTCTCCCCAGCTCAGGTGGAACCACCACAGGTGGGTTTGATAAATATCCTTTGATCTGGTGAAATGCCTCCTGACATTCCGCCGTCCATTCTATCGCAACATCTTTCTTTAATAATCGAAAGATGGGTTCACAAGTTGCTGTGAGTTGAACAATAAATCGGCCGATGTAGTTCAACCTTCCCAACAGACTCATTACTTCTGTCTTGTTCTTCGGCGGTGGCAAATTTTGGATAGATTTGATCTTTGACGGGTCCAGTTCAATACCTCGCTAACTAATGATGAATCCCAATAGCTTTCCAGATGGAACACCAAAGACACATTTAGCCGGGTTGAGCTTAATATCATACCTTCGAAGTCTTTGAAAAAACTTCCTTAGGTTTGCTACATGGTCTTCCTGATGCTTAGACTTTATGATGACATCGTCCACGTGCACCTCGATTTCTTTGTGGATCATGTCATGAAACATAGTAGTCATTGCTCTCATGTACGTTGCCCTAGCATTCTTCAAACCAAATGGCATCACCCTGTAGTAATAAGTTCCCCACGGCGTAATGAAGGCCATTTTTTTCGTATCATCTTCATCCATCAGAATCTGATGATACCTAGCATAGCAATCTACAAAAGATCCGAGCTCACGCCCGACACAATTATCGATTAAGATATGGATGTTGGGTAAAGGAAAGTTGTCCTTTGGGCTTGCCTTGTTCAAATTGCGGTAATCGACACACACCCTGATTTTCCCATCTTTCTTCGGCACCGGCACCATATTAGCCAACCAATCAGGATATCGAGTGACATGAATAACCTTTGTTTGCAGCTACTTGGTTACTTCTTCTTTAATCTTCACACTCATATCTGTCTTGAACTTTCTCAATTTCTGCTTGACGGGAGGGCATACCGGGTCAGTGCGCAATTTATGGACCACTAAATCCATGCTTAACCTCGGCATGTCGTCATATAACCAGGCAAATACATCTTTGAATTCAATAAGTGTTTTGATCAATTCCTCCCTGATATTTGGTGCAATGTGGATGCTTATTTTAGTTTCTCTGATATCGTTGGTATCCCCTAAATTGATGTCTTCTATGTCATTTAAGTTGGGCCTAGATTTTTTTTCAAACTGGCTTAACTCCCTATTTATCTCCTCGAAGGCTTCATCCTCATTGTATTCCGATTCATTATCATAATCGACCTCTTGTATGGTTAATTCGGAATCAGATTGATCTTTTAGACTAGGTTGAAGATCCGTTGTGCATGCCATGTCGTTAAGACTAGTATGAAAAGAACTATTCAGAAAAAAGAAAAGAAAGAAACAAAAATTAAAAATAAAAATAAAATAAGGAATGAAAAAGAAACTGCTCATTTTATTGAATCATGGGATAACAAGGTTTCACACTTTGTTGAGCAATACTAATAATAAAAGGGAATCCGAATTACAACCCTGGAATAATCCAAAAAACAAAAGGGAAAATCAGAGCCAACTACCAGGACTCCCTCCAAGTAGGAAGAGGAGTAGCTGTCCAATTATTGACATTGGCCCTAGGCCCAACAAACTGTATTTCTGCCTTACTGACCCTCTCCAGCCTCTATCATGTTGACATCTGCGAACATTCTCTCAAAGCCTTCATTCAAATCTCCATCCGACCCGATCAAGGGTCCAAGAACTTCCGGGACTGGTAACTTTCTGCACCCTACTTTGACAAATGATCTGGACAGTCGTGGGACTGGCTTAGGAAGGACCCAGACTCTTTTATTCATCTTGCAGGCCCGCTTTACATCCACTGCGGTAGGCTTGAATCCCAATCCAAAAGTATCCAGGTTCTTGGGCAAAGAAACTGGCTCGACCATTCCCTGCAGATCAATCCCCAAACCTTTTCCTGGTACAAATCCGTTGTTCAACATCTCTGAGGCTATCATGAAGGTTGCAGTTGTGATCCTGGGAAGTGGAAGGCCCCCACCCTCAGGAATCTTGTCTACTGAGACTGCGTCAAAAACCTGATAAACCCATGGGCCCTTGTCATCGTCGGTTTCTATGAAGGGCACAATAGCATCACTGACGGCATATGTACCGTCATCCCCGTGTACCACAATCTCTTGTCTATCCCATTCAAATTTGACCATTTGATACAGCGTAGAAGGTACTGTTTTAGCTGCGTGGATCCAGGGTCGTCCCAACAAAAGATTGTACGATACCGCCACATCTATCACTTGAAATTCCATGGTGAACTCGACTGGACCAATGGTTAATTCCAGTACGATATCACCCACTGTGTCAGTACCACTTCCATCAAAACCTCAGACGCAGACGCTGTTCTTGTGGATCCTATCATCAGCAACCTTTAGTTTGTTCAGAGTGGCCAAAGGATAGATATTTGCACTTGATCCATTATCAATTAGTACTCGAGTGACCACCGAGTCTTCGCATTTTACCGTCAAGTAGAGTACCCTGTTGTGTTCTGTACCCTCTACCGGTAACTCATCGTCAGAGAATGTTACTCGGTTTACTTCGAAGATCTTGTGCACTATTTTCTCCAAATGGTTCACTGAGAGCTTGTCCGGGACATGAGCTTCGTTTAGAATCTTCATTAAGGCCTGACAATGATCGCTTGAATGGATCAACAAGGATAGCAATGAAATCTGGGCTGGGGTTTTTCTCAACTGCTCTATAATTGAGTAGTCCTGGGCCTTCATCTTTTTCAAAAACTCTTCTGCTTCTTCCTCCGTTATTGGCTTCTTTATTGTTACAAGATTGGTCCTTCTCAATTCTGCGGGAATAAAACACCTTCCCGAATGAGTTAACCCCTGAGCCTCATATACCTCTTCCACAACCTCCTTTCCCTTATGCATCACTGTCACTTGACTGTAGCTCCATGGCACAGCTTTCTCACTTGTTATTGGCAACTGCATTACTGGCCTGATAACAACTGGTTCTACGCGGGCCCCCTTCACTACCAATACTGGTGTGCTTGATACTCCTGGCAGCACTACCCCGACTGACTCTGGCTTCTTCGCAGCAACAGATGAACCTTTCCTCACTACCACAAATGGCTTGTCATCTACCTTTCCCAACTGTACCACTGCCATTTCACTAGTCAACTTTTCGTTTGGGCTGGCACGAATGATCATTACCGTTTGTGAGGGCTTTTTGGGTTTCCCTCCTTTATGCACTAGTTCGATCATGTGGGCCTCATGATGCACCGGTAACGGGTTTTCATTGATGTTGGGTGCTTCTGGTGCCTGAACCTCGATCCTATTTGTGTCAATAAGATCTTGTATGGCAGTCTTCAACTTCCAACACTTCTCAGTATCATGCCCGTGAGCCCTCGAACAATATTCGCAGCTCACTGAGTGGTCCAGATTTCTGGGAAGGGGATTTGGCAATTTGGGTTCAAGAGGACTTAATAAGCCTAACTGTCTCAACTTATGGAACAGAGCAGTATAGGTTTCTCCCAGCGGAGTGAATGTTCTCGACCTCTGCACCCTCTCGTTCCTGAAAGCCTGATTTCCGCGGAAGCTTGGCCCTGAAGGATTCCTGTAGGCCCTCGGTGGTGGATATGTGTTTTGTGGAGGTGGATATATGTGTTGGGGAGGTGGATATGTATGTTGGGGAGCTGGCGCACGCCATTGCGGGCGAGCCGGAGGCTGGGTGTAGGTTTGGGCGTGATGGACGGAGAAATGTGGCTCTTGTGGTGGATAATAGGGTTGTGGAGGGTTGTATGGAGTGTCTGGATAATTTGGGTAATGGGGTCTGGGTTGGTATCGAGGGGAAGGACCTCTTGATCTGGACCAAGTACCTGCTTCGACTGTTGCGACCTCCTCTCTCTTCTTTTTCCCGAGCGCACCCTTCGTGCCGCTTTGGATAGCCTGAGTTGTGGCCTTGATCGCCGAATAACTCATTATCTTGTTGGACCTAAGTCCCTCTTCAACCATGCCGCCCATTTTTACTACTTCATTAAAAGATTTACCAACTGACGTCACCAAGTGACCAAAGTAAGTTGGCTCCAAAGTTTGTAAGAAGTAGTCCACCATTTCACCTTTCCTCATTGGCGGATCGACTCTTGCTGCTTGTTCCCTCCAACGGAATCTGAATTCCCCGAAATTCTCTCCAGGCTTTTTCTCAAGTTTTAATAGTGTGAGACGGTCCGGGACGATCTCAAGGTTATACTGGAAGTGACCTGCAAATGCTTGTGCTAGATCGTCCCAGGTATACCACCTGCTAGGATCCTGCCTCGTGTACCATTAGAGTGCGGACCCGCTTAAACTTTGACCGAAATAAGCTATCAGGAGCTCGTCCTTTCCACCTGCTCCTCTCATCTTACTACAGAAACCTCGTAGATGTGCCATGGAATAACCATGTCCCTTGTATAGATCAAATTTGTGCATCTTAAAACCTGCCAGCAATTGAACATCGGGGAAAGGACACATATCTTTGTAGGCCACACTAACTTGGCTGCCCAATCCATGCATACTCCTGAAAGATTGCTCCAGGCTTTTCATTTTACGAAGCACTTCATCCTGCTCCGGATTTTTAGCCGGCTTCTCAGTTTCTGCCGGGAGTTGGAGGTGAGGGGTGTAAGTGTATGGCTCAGGTGCTTTAAAGGTTGGTTCGGGGGGATAATACTGGTTATCGTGAGCCTGAAACAATGGCTTGCTAGAGGACCTTTGCAGTGTGGCGGGTGGGGGTGCCCCGAAGACAGGGACAGTTGGCGGAGGAGGGTTTTGTTTGGGTGGTGGAGCTTGGGGATCATAGGAAGTTTCCCCTTGATAGTATTGGGCAATGGGGAAGTTCGTTGATGGACCAGTGGGAGGGTGTTCCGGAGTCCGAGCCGGCAAGAGGGTAGGAGTAGGGGGAAGGGTTGGTGACGTTTGTCCCCTAGCCCAGGCTAGGTGCATACCCACTATCTCTTGTCTCAACCTGTCTACCTCTTCTTTCATTACATGCATCTCTGACTTTTCCTCCTCAACACTTTTGTCCGAACCAGACATACTTTTCAGAATGGGCCCTTTAGATCTTGTGTGGTAATGGTACTTTGCCAGAACGTTCTAACGAGTTAACTGTTTCGACACTTCTTTCTCTGATATTAACAACAAACTTGTTAGCGTTAGAGTTTAACACATAGTGTAATTTCACATCGGGGAATGCAATGTTCCTAGGCAGTTTCACCATCTAACATATTTTTGCTTTGACTGTATGCGTCATTCCGGCTTATGTCCTTTCTTTATTCACTTTGCCCCCCCCCCCTTTCTTTTATTCACTTTGCCTTTTCTTTTTTTCTTTTTAGTGGTGGTCGAATCTTATGTGGATTGCCTACGTATCATGTCCCCGCATGAATCAGACCGGACGTAGTTCTGGCACATAAAAGGTAAACAACAATAAAACATTTTTGGAATCACTTAAAGACGAACAACCAGACTCTAAAGTCAAACGGCCCACATACTCTAATCAAAAGAAATACAAACTCAAGCAAAATAAAGTGGCAGATTCCTTCCCCTATATGCCGATTTTGACCAAACGACTGTTTTTGCAAACGTGGCCCCTTCCTAATTTCACATGAATTTTGAGGCCGGGAAGATTATTTTATGAAACTTCACAAACTTGTCCGTTCTTTTACGAAAATAGCCTTTTGACAACTGAAAGATACTCTAAGGCTATCTCGGCAAGAACGGTTTAAGACACCGCCGAAGCTGGCTCGGCTTATTTTGACCAAAAATCTAAATGGTATTCTTGACCACTGACTTTTTTTCTTATTATTTTTCAAATTAAAATAAAAGACCGGGTTTTGCCAATGCGGCCTTTCAGCACTTCAGGGACGAAGATTTTAAGGCTGCGTTAGCTAATCGACTAAAATCCTAAAAACATGACCAAAGGTGGCCGTTTATGCAAATTCAGCCTTCCGGTGTCCTTTTTGGGAACATTCGGCTATTTCTGACAAAAACAGCATCACCCAAAAAAATTTGTTTGACATTTTTTGGCTATTTTTTTGCAAAAGGGGAGGTTGGACCCGATGAGGGCTGCCTACGTATCTCACATCATGTGAGAATCAAGCCGGCGTAGTTCGGGCCGATAAAACAAACTTCTTTTGAAAACAAGACTCTTTTTCATTGGCAAATAAAACTAACTAAAACCTTTTTTTTTTCCATTTTCTCAAAAATTCGGCAGAGTTTCGACACTACTAGTTTTTCAAAGCAGGTGATTTAACTCTTTTAACCCTCGTACTTCTGTCTCTCTTTCCTCAAAATATTCAAAAGTCGGTCAGCATGCAAGTCCGAAGCAAATAAATGCACAAGTAGAAGCAAGTAAGATGCATCAGGATGGTTTTTTGTCATTTTGGTACACCGTCCTAGATAGACCCAACCCATGTGTTGAGCCTCCAAAGTCAAATGCACGTGATGCAAACCAACGTTCCTACTAGGGATCCGATATGAAGCTGAGTTATTCTAGGTTCATAACCTGGGTATTTGTTCTAGACTGTGCACCCGAGCGGACAACTCGAGTCGAGGAGGGGGCTACGTACCGGGGACCCGCGGGATCGTCCGGCTTTGTAACTTGTCCGACCTCTTTCTTATTTCAGGTATTGACACTAAAAGAATAGGGAGTCCCGACCAGCAAGCTCCTCCCCGGAGGTGAGAAGAGAAAGGTTTCGGCATAGTTTATATACAGTTCAGATAATATCAAAGCGGTAAGAGCAACATTTAGCACCTTAGGCCCAAACATGTAAAAATCAGATAATAAACAAAGCCAAATATAACAATTCATTTAAGCTCGAATTCTGAACCCTGAACCAGAGATTCTGGGTTTACTTCCCCAGCAGAGTCGCCAGAGCTGTCACACCTCCTTTTTCACCCGCACCCCCGCAAGAAGGGGCGTAGAAGGGAGTTTTTCCAATTAAAGAACAATCGAAATGGGATTTATTTATTTATTTTAGAGTTGCCATTTGGGAGATTTATGGTGTCCCAAGTCACCGGTTGAATCCCGAATCGAGGAAAATATTGACTCTGTTTAACAGTCTGCGCACCAGAAATTCGGATAAGGAATTTTGTTAACCCGGGAGAAGGTGTTAGGCATTCCCGAGTTCCGTGGTTCTAGCACGGTCGCTCAACTATCATATTCGGCTTGATTATCTGATTTTATACAATTATGAACCTACGTGCCAATTTTAACTGTTTACCGCTTTGGTTATTATTTATTCAAAGAATTGCAACGTCGTGAGAATGCATCTCGAATTGCGCCACATAAATGTACCCGCAATTTTTGATACGTTCCAACTTCATTGAGATTTGGATTTGGGTCACATAAATATGAACCCGAGTTTAGGAAAATAACATTATTAAATACGCGCCTAAAGACTAACGCATTGTTATTTTGAGAAAAACCGTAAAGTTTGCTATGCGGCCTGTCTCGAAATCTAAGCATTCGAAATAATTATCCGTTGAGAGCCCCGCAATTTGTGTATTCTTGTTTGTCGAGGCTCGTCTCATTCATTTTTTTTAAAGGACTTTGCAACGTCATGGACATGCATCTCGAACCACGTCACAATCAATGCACACGTGATTAGCGACACATTTCGACGCCGTTGAGATTTGGATTTGGGTCACATAAATGTGCACCCGAGTTTAAGAAGATAACATTATTAAATACGCGCCTAAAGCCACTAGCATATCATTATTTTGGGTAGGGCCGTGAAATTTGCTAAACGTCCCGTCCCGGAATCTAAGTAATTAATATATATACATTTGTGAGGGCCCTGCAATCTTTGCGTTTTACTCGGCGAGGCTCATCTCGTTCTAATTATTAAAAGGGCAATCCTAAAAGTGACTATGGTTTTCTATGAAATTTGTCTCTAAACATGAAAGAAGACAAAGTCCTAATTAGTTTACATGCTTGAAAAGTCCGGGCCTTTTAATAATTTTTGCATATTTGATTAGTTCCGAAATATCGTTACAAAGTAAAAAACATACAGGAATCCTGGCATGATTCGAGCCAAAAGAAATCGCTAACTCACCAAATCACGCCTGACTATCCTTACTTGTTACTTTAACTAACAACCTTAGACTTACAACTATGCTTCTTTTTCCTTAAAACGTTGCAGTACCTTTTTTTTAAGTAACCATTGATGGTAAGATTAATGTTAAGATCTAGTTGACCAAGAACTCAAACAATCATGCTATAATCCAAGATTAGTTAACAACCTACTAGCTATTTCAGGGATCAAACCACAAGTGCTACTTTACAAATTATCGGAAGTTATATCCAACATCCATTACATGGTCAAGTTCTGATTGAATACGAGCTAAACTACGTTATTCCAATAACATGATCTAACGCATAGCAGTTTTCTGCGGCCCGTTACAAACAACTAAAATGACAAAACTACTTTTTACAAATTACAGAATCAATAATGCTTTAAGGAACTTAATAAAACAGTAACAACAAGTTTCAAACAAACAGATTGCTTTTCTGGTTTTCATTTCAACTTCAACTTTTCACATGAATTCATGTTTCACACTTTCAGCTTACAACAACCATGTTAAAGTCGTGTACCTGGTATTGGAAACAAGAACAGAGGAAGGTGAGGATCAGTGGCAGTAGCAAACAACAAAACAGCAACAAAAGTAGCTAAAATAGCCCAGCAACAGATTAAAACCCAGCAGTAACTTCAGAAACACCAAACAACAGCACCAAATGCACCAGAAAATCCAAGAATGCAACCCAAATACCAACAGCAATATAAACACCCCACAAAACTTGAGTTTGCAACAAGAGATAGACCAGCAGACTTTTCAGAAGATTCCCACAGCTCTCAATGAAAGAGTAACAGAGGTAAATACTGATTTCAACAGTAAAAGGGAAGCAGATTTTTCTTCTTTAAATCTCAAACCCACTGAACTTTAGTGTAAAATTTTTAGCCTACTCCCTCTATTTCTCTAGAGTTTTAGGTTAAATCTCCAGCTTCCACACTCTTCTTTTTCTCTGGCTTCTCATGATCCAAAGAAAACTAGCCCCTTCTTTTGTTCTAAATGAGCCTATTTATAGGCAAAATAGGCCAGCACCAGGCTGCCTTGATCCCTTTTCCTTAATTCTGCCCATACCCCTTAAACATACTAAAACTAATCAGAAAATACCCATGATATTCCTGACAGCCCCCCATACCACATGCTTTTCTCTTTTTAATCAAAATTATGGGTATTTTAACTTATTTTAATCAACCTTCCCATGCCATTAAGTCTTGTTCCCCACTATTCTTAAACAATGTATCAGTTTAATGGTATTTTAATACCCTATTGATAGCCATTCAAATTAAACTATTTTCAGACTCCTTTAAATCCATAATACCTTCTTAAAAGTCCCTGAAATTGCTGCTCTACCCCCTGTTTCAATCTGTATTAATCCCTTCAGCTATAACCAATTCAAACTTAGCCAACTAACAATTGGACCCTAACTATCCAACAAACAACAACCTATAACCAGTTCGCATCTGAATTCAGACAAATGGCTTAATCAGAATTAAACAGGATGGGTCAAATTATTACCATTCAAGACTGTAAAACTAATCGACGACATATATCGAATCGACTACGCGAATTACAACACATACAGTCGATGGCAAATAATTAAACTCGAACAAGTACAGAGGTGATTTCATATTGATAGACACAGGGATCAATTGACAAAACTTGAAAGATTACTAAAACCACCTTAAACAAACAAAAAAACAGATATAAACAAATACCAACGGAACAAATAGGAAAGGAAAAATTACCTCAGAAGCTTAAGAACAAAAATGACCTATACTTGAACTGGACTCAACCTCTTTGAGGTCGAACGAACTTTAATTGAAGTGTCCTTAACTGAGAACACCTCAATTAAGGTCCATTAGACCCCAATTCTTCCTTTAAACTGGATAGACCCCCATGGTTTTTTCACACGGTCCGATTTGGGGCTCGAAGGTCTCTACCTAGATTCGAACCAAACCAAGCTTGGTTTGGTTACGAGTGAGGCCAGGGGAGTGACTGGTGTGAATCTGGGGTCGGTTGGTGTAGATCAGGTTTTTGCTCGAACCTTCAAATGAAGATTCGAGACGTTCGGGGAAGATTCGAGGTAAGCTGAGTGTGGATTTGGAGAGAGGGGATCATGGTGGTTCAGGGGTGTAATTTTTCATGGCCAGTGGCGCCGTTGCCGTCGGATTTCAGGCGAATGGGCGGGGTGGCGGCTAGGGTTTTCAAGGGGATTGGTCTCTGAGTTGAGAGAGACGAAAGAGTGAGAGAGGGGGGGGTTTGGTTTGGGGGGCATGGGGTGAGAGATTGCAGCTTTTATACGGGGAAGGGAATTGATCCTGGGCCATTCGATTTGATGAGATCTAGGGCCCGGATCAATACACTTAAAGGGAACAGTGTCGTTTGGTTTTAATTGGGGGTTGGTTCGAACCGGGTAACGGGTCGGGCCAGGGAATGGGTAAAAGAGACAAATTTTGAGCCGTTGGATCATGTAGGGTCAATGGCTGGGATTGATTGCCGCTGAAACTACGTCGTTTCAGTGACCGTGGGAATGGACCGGGCACAAGGGCGTTTGGACTGGGTCTATGTATCGATTTTGGGCCTGATTTCTATTTGAATTTTTTTGGCCCAATCCGAGTTTTCATTTTTTCAACTTCTCTTTTTCTTCTTTTAATTCTCTAATTTAAACACAATTCCTAATTAAATTGTAAAATCAAAAATAAAACTACACAAATATTAATTAACACTTACAACAATTAACACACAAATTAAAACCTTAAAATAAAATCACACAATGACAACGAATAGAATAAAAAGGTATATTTTTTGTGATTTTCCTTTTAGAGCAAAATGATGGTTTAATTAATTAATGCATAATTAAATCCTAAATATGCATGCAACATGTATTTTTTTGTATTTTTCAATTAACTATAACAAGGGTAAACATTTACGGACAAAATTACCAAAATGTCACGCAAATTCTCAAAATTGTACACAGATGAAATTTGTTTTATTTTTGATTTCTTTTGGAGTAGTTTTCGTGAAGCAAAAATCACGTGCTCACAGATATCGGTTATCGAGTATCGGTTAATCAGTTATCGGGTATCGGTTAATCGGTTATCGATCATTATCGGTTCGGTTATTTGTTTACCCGATAAGATAACTCAATCTAGATTTAAGCAAAAAAGAGAAGACAATTCACTGGAGTTAAGCATAAAAGAGAAGAATTCACATATAATATACTAAAGACTTACGCTAGGAGTAACTAGTAAGGTCTATGAAGAATGAAGATGAAGCAACTGAAGAGTGCGGTTGAGAAAGAATAGAAGAGAATGAATTGAAGCCCTCGCATTTGTATATATTTAAGGGTAAAGTCATAATTTTATTAATTCTTATTGGGTTATTGGTTAACCCATTAATAAAATTGGAAAACCGAGGCCTGAACCGATAACCCAATAGTGAAAAAATTCTAAACCATTATCGAACCGTTAACCCAATAACCCGATACCGATAACCCAATAAATAATTAACGGTTCGGGTTATCGGTTTTACCCGATATATGCCCAGTCCTATGTGCGACTGGTTGGTGCTTAAGTGATTTCCGCCGAAGCGGTCTCTTCTCTGCAGAAGCAGAGCCGCATGTGCGGCAGGTGAGTCCACAAGAGCGAAAAGGGCTGGGCAGCGATTTAAAAATCGAGGGTTTGAGTATTCTTCTCATTTTGAGAGTTTTAGGGTGCGAACTTAGGAGATTGTTTTGAGAGGTCTTCACCAAGATTGAAAGGTAAGTGAATATTTATCACTTTTATCCATGTATTTTGATTACCAATTGATTATTTCACCTATTTATCATGAATCTAAATTGGAATTTGGGGAATTTTTGACGGATGTATTGGAGAGTAAGATTTTGGGATTTGAGTGACGATTGGATATCGAAATTTGGTAAATTTTGTATGGTTAGAGTCGTGGTTTATTGAGTGTTCGAATTTTGTAACTTTTTTTAGATTATGAGAGGGCCCAGGGTTGGTTTTTTGAGTTGACTTTTTGACCTTAATTAAAGATCGTTGCTTTATTAATTGGAATCAATTCCTACAGCTTTTATTGATAGTATTACGTTATTTTTGGCTAGATTCGATCCTTCTGGAGGTCGATACACGTGGAAGGTCTTGCTAGCGGAGTGATTTGATTTGCTTGAGGTAAGTATCTTATTTAAACTCGGTTGAGGAACTAGTTGCATGAATTGTTGTGATAGCTGCGTGTTATCGGGTGATCACATACGTTAGGATGAACCCATGTGCGGGCACCAAGATTATTTATTCATGTTCGGGTTGTGCTTGGGTTCTTATAAGCCTAGAATTGACTGTTAAACTTTAAACTATGATATTTTTCATATTTGTAACAGTTTGTGTGATCTATTTGAGCCATGTTGAGGCTATATAGAGGTTTAATCCCTGAACGAACTTAATAAATGCTTTTCAATGATGAAATCCCCGATTTGAGCTATGATAACACACTTTGCACATGCCTACACATTAGCATGTCATTTATACCAGTCCAGGAGCATACGAATTGTTATTCATTCATCACATATATGTATACTTATTTTATTGCTCCTGTATGATATGTTTGGATTGGAGGCTTGTGACCATACCGGGCAGATTGTGTTATTAGCACGTGAGGTGTTCGTTCAGCACGTGAGTTATTCGTGCGAATCCATATATTGATGTTATTGGTACGTGAGTTATCCATGCATTAGGTGAGTTGTCCGTGCGGGTTCTATTATTAGCACGTGAGTTGTCCGTGCAGTGTGTGGATAAGGATTCATCCCCTAGGGTCATCCTTTCATGTTTCTCTCTTGATGGTGTACACACGGTTATTAAGAATACTGATTAGTGATTTGGAACGAATATGGAAAGTTGAGAGAATTCGGCTAGTGATCTGTGGATTTTGCATTTCCTTGATCAGTATTCTTATTTAACTGCTTATCACCTCTACATGCCATGATATTGTCTGAGCAGAGTATTTGAGAAACTATACACATGCACATACGAATGTTTTCTTACAAAACTTTATGAGTTAATTTTTAGTATTGTTCTGTACCGGTTTAAAAGACGGAACTACACAGGTGATAGCCAGTATCATTAATAATTTATGCTTCTTTTACCTTGCCATATTTATTTACGATACTTATTGAGTACATTGGGTCGGTTGTACTCATACTACACTTCGCATTTCGCGTGCAAATCTAGATACTTCCGGGCATGGAGGTAGTTAGCGTTGGAGCTTGTTCAGTTTGGAGACTATCGAGGTAGCTGCCTTGGCGCATGCAGACCTTGACTCTCCTCTTTTTCCTCTTTGTTTCATTTATATTGTTCTTCCTTCCTAGACAGTGTTTTCACCGTCAGACCATGTTATTGTATAGATGCTCATGTACTCAGTGACCGAATTTTGGTAAATTCTATATTGAGTTACGATGTTTTCTTTCAGTTATTATGAGATTTCATTTACTTAAGCCTATTTCAGTATGCTTCAAATTAAAGATGCATGTTATTTGTGAGTTGTCGGCTTTCCTAATATCGTGATAGGCGCCATCACGATACATGTGATTTTGGATCGTGACATCGTAGCACAAATTTGTTGTGAATGTACCTTTATTGCTAATATCCCATATTAAAGTATCCTTATTACCTTCTAGAGAGAAGATAATGGATGTAATCCTTTCTTGTATTTCAGTTGGGATATTTAAGGAGATTTTTCCTGGGTTCCACATATTGTTTGCTCTAATATTTCTAATTGTGAGAGCTAGCTCATATTTGTTGAGAGGTCCCGTCACATAACTTCTAAAACTATTATCGTTAGGAATCCACTTTGTTTTCCAAATATTTAGGGGTGATTTTTGGTGGATAGACCATGCTACACCTTGTTGGTAGATTGACCCTCCTTTGAGAATACTCTTCCAAATAAAGGAAGTGTTATATTTGGAATGATTAATGTATTTTTTGATGAAAATGTTTTCCCATAGGTTCAACGGATTATTAGCTAATCGCTAGGCTAGGCGACCCAGTAGTCCTAAGTTTTTTGATCTAACTTTCTTTATGCCCAATCCACCATTCTTTTTTTAAATATTTTTGACAACATCCCAACTAATAAGATGTAATTTCTTTTTAGTCTCATTAGTACCCTAAAGGAAACTTCTTTGTATTTTATCAATTATTTTTTGAGTTTTTGAAGGTAGGAGACTATATTGCATGTAGTAGGCCGGTTACTTGATAGGATCGATGATATAAGTGTGGCTCTCCTAGCTAAGTTCATGCAGTTTGAGAGTTTTGAAGGCATGTTATCAATAATGTGTTGGTAGTCCTTATAATTAGACTTTCCATTAATTAGTGAAAAACCTAGGTATCTGCCAAAGGATTATTACTTTTGATGCCCAGGCAGGAGGAGATGTTAGTAACACATGTTTTGGTACAATTTTTGGAAAAAACAATTCTTAATTTATTATAGTTGATATTTTGCCCAGATATTTCACAAAAAAATCAAGACCATTACGAATTGTGGAGCAAGTTTTATGGTTTGCTTTCCCCATTAGAACTAAGAGTTTTAGTCGCCGCCAAAGCTAAAGTAAAATATGCTATTTGCTGCAACTATAGTCGCCGCCAAATGTTCATTTTGGTAGCGACTACCCCGAATCATCACAAATAATATCATTACAAAGTATTGACTAATTATTTTATTTAAAGATAGAAGAGAGCTTCATTTTTATTAATTCACTTTAAAACAACAAAATATTATATTATGTAATCGAACTAACAACTCATGTCAGTGTCATAACTTCACGGTGAGGATTAATTAACTTTTATTTAATCTATTCGCCTAACAGGTAAATATATAAGATAAAAAATTTTCCGCACCGAATATCTACACTCTTCTTAATTTTAAGATTTAATGATAGATGGTAAAATTATAGTTGCAGTTCAAATTAATGCATCATGTGTGAAAATTATAAATAAAAAAATATTATATTTTCTTAATTCTTTTCCTCCTTGAAATCAAGTTATCGAGTTAAGTTTTGCTCTCTTTTTTAGGATTTTAGAATCCTTTTATGGGGATTTTTGACAAGCAAGAGTTTAAAAATATTTTGACGATTCTTTTTTTTTTCCCATGTGTAAATACCTTGAAAATTGAAATGTTCTTTTGAATTGCTTAATTTATATTACGGTGATAAATTTTTTTACTAATTTTATTAAGAAATGTATTTGGTACCCTCATTGTATTTTTAATTGATTAGCGTTATTTATTTGAGCAATTAGTAGTAAGATTTACTTAAAAATATGAGTTACCAGCGGTTTAGTCGCCACCAAAATTAAAGTTGTCGCTGCCATTGTACTACTAGATCCCCTAACATAGTAGCGACTAGGAGTGACAAACGGGCGGGGAGGGGCGCGTGGATATGGTTCGGATCGAAAACGGGTAATAAAAATGGATAAATTATCCGATCCGATCCATATTTAATACGGATAAAAAGCGGGTTAGCCGGTGAATAATATACAACAACAACAATCCAGTGTGGTCCCACAATGGGGTCTGAGGAGGGTAGGATGTACGCAGTCTTACCCCTACCCTGGAAGGGTAGAGAGACTGTTTCTGATAGACCCTCGGCTAAAGAAGGTGAGAGAAGCCCTGGTAGCAAGCAATAACAAAACAATAATTAGAAAACTAGATCGGAGATAGCAACAAATAGTATGGTAACCATATTATCCATGACTTTTTGAATATGGTCACTTTTGGGAGAACTCTTAGTCTCCCAAACTTGAGGAACTTCCAATTTTGAGGCTTCACAAATGTAAAAGATAAACTCATTGGTTATCCATTGGTTACCTATTGGTTAATTATTTTCTAAAATGGATAATATGGTTCTTATCTATATTTGACCCATTTTTAAAAAGTTTATTATCCAACATGTGGATAATGTGGGTAGTTAACTGTTTGCTTTTAACCATTTTGCCTCCGGTATACCAAGTTAACATTTTTACTGGCGACTCAAGTCCCCACTAAAAGTTTAAAAGTCGCCACTAAAGGTAAAGTGCATTTTTTGAATTTCTTTTCTTTTCCTTGTTATTTGCGGCAACTATAGTCGCCGACAAATGTTATTTTGGTAGCGGCCCGAATCGTCACAAATAATATTCGGTTACGAAGGTATTGACTAATTATGTTATTTAATAATTAATTAAAACTTATATTAATTGATTATTAAATTAATAACTCAAGCATAGTGGTCTGAACCACTTTCCTTTCACCATGTTAAATATTTTGTGCCTCCTCATGACCACAAAAATTCGAACTCTAGAGGAGGAAGAGATCAAGAACCAAAACAAAACTAGTTGTACTATATGAAGTGGAATGTACTTTATTAGTATCAGAAATAGACCAGCTAGCTATTAATTGTTCTTCTGTTATTTAAGTCTGCGTATAGTGTTGATTAATGGATTTGTACCAACTGTGTCTTTCTGGGTGACTGCTTCCTTTGTCTGGCAATTAATTAGCTCAAACAGACGAAACAGTTACACTGTTTACCTTAAATTTCCTTCGACAACATTCAGATATTCTGGTAAAATCATTTCTTTCTCAAATATGCTTAACAACCATCCACTTTCAAATTATACGCTACTCAGCTTCATTTTGTATAGCAGTATTTTAAATGAATATCGAGTTTAAAAATGAAATACTTCTGAGACATATTCTTAGAACTTGTGTTCTGGTCTAATATATGCCATGGCATTTCTATTACTATATATGAGGCATGAGCATGTCATTGAGGGAAGAATTAAAATCTTTTAAAGTTAAAACAGTCTCCAAATATAGAACGACATTAATATATACTGGCTAAAAAAGAAAGAGCATCATATATATATTTAATGTAACAGTATTTACTTTTAATCGTCTTCGTTATCATCTTCTGCAACTATCTGCCGGGTTACACTTACATGCATCATCAAAATCATAATTAAAACATAAACCACGATGTTACTCGATTATAATACCAATTAAGCTGGAATGCTAGCTGCTCATGTCATTAGCAAATCCTTACTATAAGTACGAAGAGTACAATGTTTGTGGAGCACCAATTACTACCAAGCTGAAGTGGTTGGCATCAAATTAAAGACTCTGCTTATATTATGTCGAAATCTTACTATAGGTATGAAATGTACAATGTTTATGCAGAACCACGTACATTTTACTACCAAGCAGAAATAGTACAGTGTTTACTACCAAGTTGAAATGGTCCATATGTTCTGGCATTAGAGGCTCTGCTTTATGCAATGTGGAAATCTTACTATATTCACGAATAGTCAGTGTTTATTTACATTTTATTTTGGTATAGATAGGTATGGAGTTAATGTGCCTGGTTAGAAAGGATAGGAATAACCAGGGTGAAGGATTTTGGAACTGACACTACAAAAAAATTGTTAAATTGTGGCGGTTAATTTATGGGAGCTATAAGAAACTCCCACTATACCTTTGTTTTGTGGTGTTTGCGTCAACCCCTACAAAATAATTCTTTTTGGTTCTAAATTTCACAAAATTATTCATATTGTGACAGTTTTATTGTGGAAGTTTCTGATAACCTCCAGAAATACAAATTTAATTGTCTGCAAAATCTTTGCCATTCGATACAAATTGGAGGCCACTAACTCATGCAATATTTAGTCATTTTTTTACCATCTTTTGAAAATTTAATCAAATTGCACATTTTAGTTAAATTTCTACAAATTGATGCAATTTATGCCAATTTTAACCCTTGTTATTTTTTGTCTTTTCCCCAACATTCTACCCCTACAAAAAGTAGACACAAAAACTGAGATTTTCCATTATCTCCATATATTAGTTGTTAGTTTTTCTTTTATTGTCTTCAGATATTTTTTTTTGTATATTATCTTTAGCTAATGAAGGATTGAAATACCCCGATAAATAATTTAGCCACAAGTAAAAAATTCAATAAAGGCTATATAGAAAAAATTTAACAAACTAGATAGAGAACGGGAATTTTTTATTCACTTATAAATTCTTGAATATCTCTACATCGAAGTTACCTCTCCACCTTAGAAACCATATAGCTACACCCCTTTTTATACAAATAGCCATTCATATTCTCTGTTTACTTTTTTCCTAGCCATATACATAGATTATACATTTATTATACACATATAATATACAAAATATGCATGCATTATACCTCTACTGGCGATTTTTAGTTTAAATAATTGGTGAGCGACTATTTGGATTATTTCTTCATTTATAATACTACAAATCAAACTTGACTAGAATTTAGAAAATTTACTCCTACATGGATTCGAATGTGAATCCTAATTAGATAGAATTAAATAGAGTAACAAATACCAAATCTAGAGAGCTTAGGAATACTAATTAATCTTGGTTTAGTTTCCAACAGTCTTCCTTAAACCAAGATCTTCAAACTTGAGCATGCCACGAGTAACATCAAACCTTGTAGAAATCAAATACTTTAGGCTCTCATTAATTTTCTAAAATATATTGTATCAACAAAATTGATCATAATTGATTTGGCTTTACCTATGATACATCTTTTCAAAATATCAATAACATATTTTTCTTTTACTATGAAATCATCTACTTCTCCATTTGCCTTGTGGTTGACCTTGTACACCCATTCAATTCCAATTAGTCGTCCTATAGGTTTTAGAGTAATGCCATCAATAAATATTTCATCATACTCCTTGAAACATGCAATCTCGAATAATGGCACAAAATTTATTCCATTTTCGATATCTGTAATCATGAGTTATTGTGGTTCTGGATCCCAAGCTAGTTCCGCCTCAATCTTGAGTAGATGACCAGAAACTTTCTCTTGGTGTATCATTATACTTCTTTATTACTAGGCTCATCTTGACTATCCAGTAATTTTTCTTGTAAAACACCATCCTCTTTCAGTGGTGCACCACTTGCAATTAATTCATCTATTTTAACTTTTCCTCTGATTCTTTTTCTTCTATTTTTGAATCCTGACCTTCTTGATTTATTTTCGCAAAATTTGTTGTCTTTTTTTTTGTAGGTTGATCATTGATCTCCTTCGATAGCAATACCTCCTCCCTATTTTATATCTCTGTTGATTAAGGGACATCTAATATGTCGTGAAATCACATTCTAAATCATCAAGTCTTATGGTGCTAAGTGTAACGACCCGACCGGTTGTTTTGAGATCTAGCGTGTCGTTTGGTAGTTTGAGGTTATGAGCAGCTTCACTTCAGGTATTATGACTCATACGCGTGGTCGGAATTGAATTTCGGGAAGTTCAGAGTGGATTTGGAAAGAAAATTCCCATTTTGGAAGCTTAAAGTTGAAAGAATTAAGTAAGGGTTGATTTATAAGTAAACGACCTCGGAATCGGGATTTAAAGATTCTAACAGGTTCGTATGATGATTTTAGACTTGGGCATATTTTCGGATCGGGTTTTGGATGACCCGGGGGCGTTTCGGCGCCTATTGTGGAAGTTGGCATTTTGGAAGAATTCCATAAATTTGGGTTGAAGTGCGTTTCAATGCTATCGATGTCCGATTGGGATTCCGATTCTAGGAATAGCTCCGTATGGTAATTCTGGTATTAGGAGCGTGATCGGAAGTGGATTTGGAGGCCCGTAGGTCATTTTGGGGTCATTTGGCTTAAGTTAGAAATTTGAAGGTTTTTGGAGAAGTTTGACCGGAAGTGGACTTTTTGATATTGGGGTCGGATTCTGATTCCGAAAGTTATAGTAGGTCCGTAATGTCAAATATGACTTGTGTGCAAAATTTAAGGTCAATCAGACGTGATTTGATAGGTTTCGACATCGAGTGAAAAAATTCGAAGTTCTAAAGTTTATCAAGTTCGAAATGAAGTGTGATTCGTGATTTTAGCGTTGTTTAATGTGATTTGAGGCCTCAAGCAGGTCCGTATTATGGTGGATTCTAGGTGGTAACATATGACATTGTCCAGGCCTCATTTAATTACTTTGCATGCAAGATTTGTTAGATACATGCAGTTTGACCTTGATGGCAAGATAATATCGCACTCACAATCCAATTGTCTTTTTTTTTTCCAATTACGTTGTTGTGTTACTAATCAATGTTGTGCCTTCTAGAGTTTTCAAATCCTTCGTTAATAATGGACCATAATCCAACAATATTTAAAAAAAATTTTATCTGTTGATACCAAGTTTCAAAATTATTTTTACCATCAAACACAATAAAATGAGACAACTAAGTGATAGAATATCCATATATTTTTAGGATCTCATACCTGTTTTGACAGATCTCACATAGGCTTCGATACCAATTTAAAGGATTGAAATACCCCAAAAAATAATTTAAGCACAAGCAAAAAATTCAACAAAGGCTATACGGAAGAAATTTATCATACTAGAGACCAAACATGGTAGGAGGCTTTTTTATTTATTTATAAACTCTTGAATCTCTCTACATCGATGCTATCTCTCCACCTAGAAAATTATGTAGCTACACCACTATTTATAATACTAAAAACCAAATTTGACTGGAATTTTGAAAACCTATTCCTACATGATTCCGACTGTGAATCCTAATTAGACAGAATTAAATGAACTACTCCATCCGTTTCAATTTATGTGAACTTATTTGACTGGGCACAAAGTTTAAGAAAAAATGAAGACTTTTGAAATTTGTGGTCCTAAACAAGTCAGAAAGAGGCCTAGGATACTTGTGTAGTTATAAAAGCTTCACATTAAGGGTAGAATTGTAAGTTTAAGCTAAATTGTTACCAAATTTAGAAAGTGGTCATTCTTTTTTGACAGACCAAAAAGGAAACGAGTTCACATAAATTGGAACATAGGGAGTAACAAATAGCATAGACAATTTAGGAATACTAATTAATCTTAGTTTAATTTTCAACTTCTAAAAACTCGAAGGCTTTTTTTCCTCTCTTTATTTGTCACTTATCAATATTAAGATATTGATTTTATTGTGGATGAACTTTTTTCACAATTTTTAAGAATATGACACCAGTAGCTAAATAGTAGAATGAAAAAAAAATTGTTAAACCTCTTTATAACAACCTCATATGTCCGTATTTTTTGGCCTATATTAACGACTAGTTGTTATACACCTATATTAACATTTAAAATTTAGATCTTATTTGGTTGTTATAAACAAAATTACCCAAAAATAGTTTTTTCAATTTTTTTATATTTAAAAGATAAAAATATATTTAGATTTAACATCTCAAAAGATATTCATATTTCATTAATTAAAATTTTAAATAATTAGTACGATATCAATACATCCGTAACTAGTTGTTACTTTTATTTTATCTAGGGATTTTAGCAATTTTATTATGTTCAAAAATATTATTTTTATTGTTGGAAAAATAATTAATTTTTTCAAAAACTTATTTGTTACCTTAAATTTCCCTTGTTTTTGCTCGAAAAGTAAACGCGGTAAGTTCTTCCTCCTCTTCCAAAAATATTTCCCGAATCTTTCCCTCTTTTAATTCCATTATGCCTCTAGCCCTAGGTTTTTCCTTTTCAACACTTCGGCTGAACTACTTCTTCTCTAGTGCATTGCTTCCCTTCAGATGCACTCTCTCGCAATTTTCTGTCCATATTAGTTACATTTTGTAAGTATTATTCTTCTTCTCAATTTATGGCTCCTGCTCTGATTTTTGAATCACGGATTATGTCTTTTGTGTTGTTCCATTGTTTCAATTTAAGTAGTTTTTTTATTAAGGTGTTTTCAGGCTAGGAATACGATTTATTGGTATTGCATTGTGTCTTGGGAATTTCTGAAGTGAAGTATCCATTTGGGCGAATCAACTTCAGAATGTCACTGCTCGTCTAAAGGTGATGTTTTTTCTTTTTTACTTTTCCTCTTAATTTCATTTATTTTCTTTATCTCAGTAGCACTAGAATTTGGGTTTTCCAGTTGTAGTTATTGCTTGAGCCAGTAATGAAACCCTTATGGACAATCTAGCTTAAAATTTATTCTCCTTTTTAAAGAGTATTGACATTCGAGGGAAGACCATTAGATGTTTTGCTTCAGGCTACAGACTACTCAGTGTTGTAGTAAGAAGCTCCTTTATTTAAGGCAAAGCTTTTCTAGATTCCAATTAGAATTTAGTTATGTTGTGTGATGTTGAAATTGATTGACCCACAAATTAATATAATATGGGAGACATGGGCGGCTCAAGTATATGCAGAGCCTAAGGCCAAAGTTTAATATGAGGCCTAATTTTTTAAAAGAAAGTTATAGCATACGTTTTTATTTGAAGTATATTCTTCTAACTTTTTGAGATACAAAGTTATTAATAATCTTTTTTTTATAATTGATTTTCTCTAATTATCTTTATTCATTTGATAATATAGCCAGCTCATTTAATCTTTCTTGAGATATTGTTGATATTAGATAATATTTTATAGAGCAATAGAAGTATAAAATTATTGGAAGCTTAAAAGTATTGTTGAACATTGGAGCTAATGAAATCTTGTAGAAAGAAAGTGAGTAATAAAATATTGGAGAAAGCAAGTGAGTAAGAATATTAAAAAGAAAGAAAGAAAATATATAGGGGTTTCTGAAATATAAAGATATTGGAGAAAGGAAAGATTGACTTGGACATAATAAGAAAGGGAGCGTGAATTTTTTTATACATTATCTAATGAAGGAGTAAAACTGAAACATTGAGAAAACTATTCATCTATCCATTTTGAATATGTCAAATTATTACTTTATTTACATATCTAAAGAGCTCTATTTCCTCTTATATTAAAAACTCTAATTTTGTATTAAAAATACTAAATATCATTTTTAAAATACCTATAAGCCTATTCGTTTTAAAAAATGGGGGCCCCCAAATTTGCGGGCCTAAGGCCCATGCCTTACCCCTAATCACATTAGAGCTGGTGTTGATGGGAGAGCATAAATGCATTTTATTCTGTCGATTATTCAATCAGGGAACTTCCTAATATTTTTCTCACTTCTATATTGAGGAATATCAAGACAGTACAAGGTCTTTAATGAATGCATATATTTTACTTGCTATGGTGACAAATTTTTCCTTCTCTAGCTCATACTTTAATAGTTTAGTTTTTCACTTTCCTTAGAAAATGAATTACTGCAAATAAAAACTTCCTCTAGTAATATGTCTTGCATCATATCATTATTGCAGATGTGCACGTTTCTAAGAGTACTGGACATGGTGTAACTTCAAACCCGCTATCAGGTAAGTTGACTCATTTTGTTGTAAAAACTAGTTTATGTACGGCTCGCATAAGTGTTTGAGCATATTTTATATATGCCTTCAAATTTGAATAATTCTAGCATACAAAGATCATTAGGCAGGTAAATTATTTGTATGCTACTAATGTTTTATTTATTTGGAAAAAAGAAAATGAACTCCAACTTTCTATATAATTATTCGAGATTGAGGGTGAAGAATATGAGCCTTACATCGAAGTATTTCAAGCATAAATATGGTGTACTGTGTAGATGATGTTTTCAATTAAAGATGAAGTATTTTTAGTAAACCTAAAGCTAAGAGATTTGTATGATACAGAAGAAGTTGTGAAAGATGAAGGTCATGAGAATGAGCCATACTAAGAGTTGGGATATAGCTAGTTACAGACCATCTAATTGATGATGTAGTCGAGGCAAATACTGCTACTTATTTAGCAACAAATGCATATAAATTCGAATAATTTTTTTATTCAATATGGTGTTTTATCTAAAGGTAACAATATTGCATCTTTAAGTAGTGCTTATTTATTTCATTTATAGGTATGTTTAGAGATGGTATTCATATTTGGTTTAAAGCTATGTTCAGAAATGGTATTCACATTTGATTCACCTTATTTTTTATATCTTGCATTGGTATGTGTTCCCATAAGAGGATCTCTTACTGTGGAGTAATTCTAGGGACAAAAACTTTGATGAAGCCAAATTGATTGAATGCTAATTTATGCATATTTTGGTTTAACAGATTGATATGTTGTTATGATGGCATTGAGTGGTAAGTGATGCTTGTTAACTCATCTCCTAAATCTTTTCACATCTTTTCTCCAGGTTACATTAAGTAACTAAGAGTAATTTGTGATATATTCTCTTGTAGTTTTTACTGATAATACAGATACTAGTGGAATTCATGCCTTAGAAAAAGTTTTGCGCGTTTTAATTTGTTGCTTCTTTTGTTTGAAGTTGGATCCAACAGATTTTAACATGTTTGGTTTGTTTAACTAACTACTCCTATCAGACCATTCCTATTTTATTCAGTTCATTTCTTCTGCTTCAATTTCCTAGTGTTATTAGCCTTCAGTTTTGATGCAAGTTTGTTAATCATTAGGATAAATTACAACTTATAATTTATTTGTTTTATTCTAAATATTAGAAAGCTTATAGTGTTTAACTTATGATTTATTAGTTACATTATGATTTTCATGAATATATGGCAAGAATTTATGCTATCAAGTAAATAGTTTGTGGATGTAAGTGTTGTGATGATATCCAAGGAAATAGCTTTGTACTTTAGCTCTTATTCATACGAGTATCTAACAACTTCAGTTCAATGCTATTGTTGGATCAAGTAACAGATTTATTTGTAAGAAGAATCAGACCTTTCGTTTATTTATATACCAAGATCTTCCTTTTAACTTGTTGGCAAAATTTTATTCCTTTATAAGTTTTTGATCAAAATTTTCTGTTTCAGCATGTGATGTGTAAAGTGAGCCTGCTTTATTCGGTGGATGTGAGAATATGATCAGGTGGCAGCAATACAAATCGCCAAGCAAATACTTAGCACATCTGCATATTTACTTATTATGGGCAACTGTAGAATGTATAATGTTTAAATTATCAAATATGTGTTTTTATAACTTTAGTGTGATATGAATTTGAATGTGTTGATGTTTGTTACTATAGATATTCTTAATGGAATTGGATTTATGTTGTATGAGTTGTTGAGTTTATTTTTTGAATCCTTGAATTAAAATTTTCCACTATTGTGGCAGTTATAAGCTGCCAATGATTATTTTTTTTTAAAGATTGAGATCAAATTGTGGGGGTTTATCACCCTCTTACACTATTTTTTTAAAAAACACTGAGATCATATTTTGGGTGTTACAAACCGTCGCCAATTGCCTTTAGAAACCGCCACAAATTAAAAATTTATATTGTGGCGGTCGTCGTGGAGGTTTTACAAAATTGCCACAGAAATGCTAGTGGCGAAGGTAACTGTGGCATTTTTTGAAACCGCCACAAAACTTAAAAATACCCCACAAAATGAGCCTTTTCTTTTAGTGATGATCCACGCGTGCAGGTACGCTAGAGTAGTAAAATGTGAAAATTTGTGTTATCTATATGGTAGAATGAATATTCTCCTTCGCTTTTAATTAGAAGTTTCAAACTTGAGTCAAGAAATGAAAGAACCTTTCAAATATGCACTGCTTTAATTTTCCTTTTAAGGTATATTAAGTACTAAGTATTATAAGGACTAATTAAGGTGTTCAATATTTTTAGCAATGATATTGCTCTATTGTACAGCAATCGGATTTGCATTTAGTGCCAGAAATGGGAACCACCAGGAGAAGTGGCATTATTGAACTTTTACCAAAGTCTCGCACGGCTCATTTATGTGATATGCAACAACTCCAAAAGTTGATGCCATTAAATTTAGTGTGGTTCTTTTATCCTACACACTATAGAAATATTTTTCTATTTCCTTTCTCAATATAGGTCTATTTCAGATGGAAATGCTTGCAACAAATGTAAAATACGTACTTGAGTAGATATATGATGTTCATTTTGAACAATTGGTTGATTTTCTGGGATATATTAGGTAGTAAAATTGCCAGAAATATGCAGTGGCGTATTCATGTACAATTATGTTATGATTTGAAAACAGATAACATATACTATACTCTATTAAACAAAAAGTATGACCTCATTTTCTTTCTTTATCAAACCTAGTATGAAAAACAGTTTGTTTTTACTCCTGTTCTCTTCTAGTTGCTTCCTCATGTTCCCATTTATCCATTTCTTATCATCATTAAACTTAATTAACTCGTATAGTTAAAGAAAAAAAGTTTCCAAATTAAACTGATTTTGGTTTTTCGCCAAGAATATGATAAGTTGGAAGCCATGCATGACATACGGCTTTAAGAAGAATCATTTTACAATTTTCATTCAACAGATGGTCTAGACTTTAGTTAGTTTATACCTCTCAGCAGGAAAGTGATGCCATATATTTCAAAATCAAAATATTTCAAATGCAACAACTTGTGAAAAACGAATACACGAATTTGTTAGCAAACATAAAGTCTCAGAAGTAAAACTAAACTTCTTTCAAAAACACAAATAAATATACCAACTGTTAAAGCAAATTAAAAAGTCCATACAAAAGCTTTGTTTCTAGTTTATACTATATGCTGATAAGTAATAAGTTCCTGGTTTACATATCAAAAGTTCATTACTGGTGAAGTCAATACCCGAACCTACAAACCCTTGCAGGGTGGTGAAATGCCTACTGCTCATCTAATTTTTAACCAAAACAACAATCTCACCACATTGCAAGGATTTCCTTGAGGTGCGCTCTCGACTCCTTCCCTTTGTCTCGCAAATGCATGTGTATAATGCAACTTTCTTTTAACTCCTTTCTCTTCAAGGTCTGCCACTGATCACAAAAACACTACGATAAGTTCAAAATTTTAGACTGTAAATTCATAATAAGCGTTTAACTTGTATGCACTGAAAGTGTACAATTTCACTAATTTGGTAATTGCAATAAATAATTGGTGTAGTAAGTTAAAAGAAGTGTTACCTTAAATTTGGATCAAGCATTTTCGCATGTTACAGCTGTTTTAATCCTTTCAACGGTGCACTTGATGAGACTATTGACAGTCGCCACAGATCCAAGAGAAAGTTTTGCAGTAGGGACTGAATCAACCAATATCTGAAATGCAACAGTTAATAAAGATCCACCAACATTACCAATAACCTCTGGATTATCTCCACTATGATTTGTCGATCCGTCTGGAAGGATAGCAAAACCAGATGGTAGGAGAGCAACATAGTCAGGGTCACCACCACTTAGCACCACATTCATGGCAACGATATCGACTGGTGCATAAATAACATAAGAGCCTGTTGAATCAGTGGAGCTCTCTTGGAGTATCAACATATTACTCTGGTTTGAGTTTCCACTCTACAGAAACAGAGAAGCTTGCTTTAATTTTCTACGTACTAGCAAGAGTAAACACAAACGAATATAATGAGGTAGATAAATAAGAAGACCATACATTAACACGGAGTAGAGATACGCAGTTTCCAGGATCACGACCATTTGCAATATGTGCCATTTCCTGAACAAGCCCTCCATTTGAAAGAATATCCCACTGTACATAGTTAGCAGATGGTCAGATGACATAAAATTGATCTAAATTACATGGACATTAATAACTTTTGATGCATTCGGCCAAATCAACCAAAAAAGGAAAATCCATATGCAATGATGTGATTGAGTATCATTTATCATCAATGTGATAGTGGTGTAATATATCACATGACGTCGGTACAAGTTCAATAAAAGTTAAGTAGACCTATTACCATTTAAATTTGGTGACACAATATGTAAAATTTGACTTATATCAGATGATCAGTTTAACTTTTTTGGTTGAAAAGATAGTATAATATCACTATTAATAATATGCATCACAACATAGATAATTTGACTTAATGATTTACCTCACTTCTAGAGTTTTCATCCCGGAGAAAGTCAAAAACTCTCTTAGGAGAAACCGGAAGCCAAAAAGATGTTGCAGCACTCAAGACTATACCAGGAGGTCTCCCTGGATCATCTATACTCTTCCTAGTCATGACTCTAACATCATCGGCACCACTTCCAGACAACGTTGTCCACGTGTGAGTTGTCGAGGCACCAACACCAGCACAAAAACTCATCACCATTCTCTCAGCCAGTTTCAACATACTCTTTCGTCCGGCTGGACTTGTGATGACTGCAAATTATTGTTAACATTAATAGAGATTCACAATGAATTTACCATTATAACAAGGTTGAAAACTAAATCAAGAGATTTATTTGTATTACTTCCAACATCTCCTGTTGGGATGTTATTAGCCATTGCACTTGCAAGCCGTTCACATTGTCTATCTAATATTGCTACCCAGCGTTTTGCTCCAAATGCAAGACCTGAATTGACAAGAGGTTTGTAGATGCTGTGGACAGCTTTTTCATCCACTTCAACGTGTTCAACCCACGTAACCTAGAGAATAACAAAGTGTTAAAGTACATAATAGAGAGTTTAACTTTTATGCAGTGACAATAATTATAGGTTTTCTTACATTATAAGGTAATAGTTTATACTTTCAAAAATGGCATTACCTTGGAATAACCATTTGGCAATTCTTGAATTAAACAACCGGATGGCCTTCTTCTGCAGCGCGACACAGAAGTAGGGCGTAAATTGTCAAGGGAAACATCAACCACTGCCCAAGTTCCATCAGCATGTTGCTTACAATATCTCACAAAATAGTTCTCTCGAGTTGGAACAAGTGGAGAAGGAACCTGGAACTCAGCTGTCATCTGAAAAGTTAAAACATAACAACAGAAATATCCATTAGAATATATTCCATCCGTTTAAAAAAGAATGAAAGAGTTTGCAGTACTAGCTTCACATTTTCAAATAATGATAATAATATCATTATAGATATATACATACAAACATATATGTATATAATGTATAAAACAAAGAGTAGTACAAGAAGCATATCTATAGTAGTATAACAATACCACTTGCAATGCTCCATTATAATTTCCTGCTACGCCAGTTGACAAAACTTCAAGGGTCATTGCTTTTGATACTAGGCCAGCAAAAACATTTGTCCATTGGTTCTGAAATCAATACAATAATAATTAACAAAACAGAAAAATTCAGCAATGAAAAAACAAGAATGAAGAATAAGCAAAACCACAATAAAAAATATAATTCCTACCACATCCATCAAAATTTCAACTAAATTAATATGGTTCATGATAACAACTGCTGATTCTCGTGAGGCTTCAGATTTTAGTGCCAATGGTTTTGGGCCAATCCCTCGAGGGAAATTTCTAACATATTCCTCCTCACTTAAAATCTCAGTAGAATTGATGTTTGAGGTTGGCATCCATAAGGGTTCTCCAGATTGAGCCATTCTAATAAGTTCCTCCATTGCAGCAACAGCAAGTTCAATAACAATGGGCTTCTCAGAATCTGTAAGGCCTGATATTGCAGTTCTAAGAAGGTCACCAGCACTGTACATTTCTCCAAGAAGGCTTGATTGAGGCCTAAAACCAAGATCCAGTGAGCAAGATGCTTCCGGAGGAGGAATTTGAGGAAAATTAAGCAGTGGTTTCCCTCCAACATATTTCGCAGCAATTCCAGATATCCTGTCAATCTGTAGGATAAATACAAATTTAACTTTTATACTTCCGCCAAAGCATATTTTTATATAGTTGCAGTAAGCAAATTTATTTATATGTTAGGTGAAACAATCACACAATTTAATATGATACCAAAGCAAGGTCATGTGGGTTCAACTATCAATATCATATCATTATAAAAAGAATTTCTTACGTGCCTGGTCTATTGAAAAAAGATGAGAAAGCAAGTTAAACAGCATGTTAAGCTTTTATTTAAAACAAATGATCACGCAATTCAATACAGATATAGTAGTCTATAATAAGTTGCATTGGTTTTAAAATGAAAATAATAATAATAATAATAAGTTGCATTAGAAAACTGAAATATGAGGCAAATAACATTCTACAACATAGCTTTTAAAAAATGGTCATGAAACTCAATACCTATAGTGTAATAATCCATAATAAGTAAAAATAGTAACCTGAAAAATGCGACAAACAACATTTATAAAATATCAAGATACACTTTTTTTTTAACATTGTGAGTATTCGCTAGGAGCCGAGGGTCTTTTAGAAAATAACCTCTCTACCGTCATTAGATAAGGGTAAAGTATGCGTATATTTTACCTTCCTCAGACTCACTTGTGGGATTTCAATGGGGTTTTTGTTGTTGTTGTACTGTGAGTATTCGCTTCAAGCAAATATAGGACAAAATGGACATATGATTACCTCTTCTCTAAGACGAGCATTTTCAATCCTCAAGTGCTGCTCATCAAAGGACATCTCGCCTATGGCTGCAGGCCCTCCACAATTTGGGCATGCTGCATTGCTGAGTGCTTCTTTATATCTTACGTTCTCAGCTCGTAGCTTCTCATTTTCATTCCTCAACTGTGTGTTCTCAGATCGTTCATGTTGAGCCTGCAATAATTAACACCAAACTACCTTAATTTGCAGCAAGAATTAATGGATTCCCAAAATGTTTGAATTTTTCTCAAGCATTTACATAGCTTGATATTACTCCTAGATATTAAGAAAAGTCACTATTAAACCCTCCTCCCAAAAAAAGAAAAGAGAGGCTCACCTTCATTTGGGTGCGCTTGTTTTGGAACCAAAACTTCACTTGCAAAGGCTCCAACGCTAGTCGTTTTCCCAATTCTTTTCTTTGTTTATCGTCAGGGTGAGGGCATTCTTTGAAAAACCTGATTAAACACTGACGAAAGTTAGTTCAAATAACCAATGTAATGGTCTATTGATCATTTGCTTTACATTTAGTACTTGCGACGATTTCCATATGAATTTAAGTTATATACACTAAAAGTGTACTACGATAAGTATAGACTTACGATTCCATTTCTTGGATTTGATGCTGAGTATGGCGGTGGTAACGCTTCTTCTTATTTGGACGTTGATTTGGATCTTGATCATCACCTGAATTAGGAGCTTCCATGATATCAGTACCTGAATTGCTCTCGAATTCTTCATCTCGAATAAAGTCCATCTCATTTTCTGGTGTTTTATTATGGGCAGACATATCTAGCAAATGATGGTGGCTATCAAACATGTTTCCCTTAAACATCTTGACTTTATCCTTTCTCTTAAAGCTAAATATTTTTCATCTGCAAAAGAAGAAGCAAAAGCCCATCTCTGTGAACAAACCATACACATGCTAGATTATACGGAAGTGTGGACAAAAGGCAAAAGTTCAAGATTCAAAAGGAAGAAATAATTTAATTTTTTCACAAAACCATGTACGTATAATCACAAGCTGAAAAACTTGCCATTTTTTAATAGATAAAGGAAGAAAAAGCTAAGACTAATACTTTAATTGGTTTTTATTTTTGTTTCGCCTTCATAATGCTCATTCTGTAAAAAAACAATACTCCAACTGATGATTTTACAGTTTGGGATGTGAAGACTTAAAACTTCTATTTTTGTTCTAGGTTTTCTTTATTTGCTGCTTCACGGCGTTTAAGAACAGAAAATTATGGATTTTTGTTATTAAGAAATTATACTTTTCCTAGCTCAAGATCCAAAACAGATCTCAAGAGTGGAAAAAGAAGTATCAAAGGAAAGTGAAGAGAAAGGCATACACGTAAAAGCAACAAATAAAGAGGTGGATAGTCAAAAGAGGTAGTTCAAACGACTTACTTTTCTAGAATTGAGCTTCTCAAAATAATTCAAAAGACATCTTGCGGCAGAATTAATACACTCACCATATGATATAGCCCTTCAAACCCTAGAATGACGTCTTTCTCTTTCTTTCTCTCTCTCTCTACTGACTCTCTTGTCTCTATGCGTAGATAACTTAGGTTTTTTGTTTTGTTTTGACTGGCTACAAATATTTGAGGGGAAGAAATGACCTCGGTTTTGGGATGTCAAACAAAGACTTCATTTTTATTCTATATTATTTTCTCTGTCTTGACGTGACAAAGAAAAGAAGTTCTTTTCGACAGTGCCAAAAGAATAAAATGGGAAAATTATAGTAGTATAAGAACAAAAGACAGAGTTGACAAGGTGTGAACACGGACAATGCCTATATTTCTTCCTTTTTCTATAACTTAGGCAAAACTTATGTTATAACGTCAACGAATACCTTGGTAGAGTACTCCAACAACCTCTTTCTGTAATGGTATAACGGAGAAGGAATAGAAGTCAAAGCAAGAACAACAAGTAAAACTAAAACCTACCGCTTATACTAAACCTATAGTAGTTTTCTGAAACAAGCTAGTAAGCCTTTGAAAAATGCAAGAGAAGAAAAAAAGAAGAGAATGATGGAACTTTAACTTACTGTCTGTATGATGAGCCTTGGACAAAAGCAAGAAGAGAAGCAAATAAACCCCAAGGGTTTAGATCTGGTTTTCAGGACAAAGTATTAAACCACTTTTTGGAGGATGAAAACTTGTGTTTTTTTTTTCATGGACGGACAAGAAAGAACAACTTTTCTTGTGAAGGGAATTTAAGGAATGAAAGAGGATTTGGAGAAGGAAAAATGGGGGAAGGGAACAGGTGAAGAAGATGATGCAGTAGAAGGAGTTAATGCAGAGCGTATAGAGAGGATGAAATAGCATTAATGGCTGGTGGAGGTGTTAATGTTATTGTTGAGAGAGAGAGAGAGAGAGAGAGAGAATTGGCAGCTCATGTTGATGTTTAAATTTCCACTATAGGGGTATGGTGAAACAGACTTATTATGGTTTCTTATTAACAACAGCAGACACCTCATGCACACAGCTCAATTCTTACTGGATTCAAGAGTCTCAACTCTCAACACTATCTCTTCCCATTCCTTCATTTCCTCTAAGCTTATTATTATAGAGTACAGTAAAAAAAAATTCTTTGTAAAATTAAACAAGGGATAAAAAAGAAAAGAGAATTAACAACCTATTATTCACAGGGGTGGATCCAGCCTAGCAGTGCTAGGTTCAATTAAACTCAATAATTTCGACATGAAATATAAATTTATATGTAAAAGTTATCTAAAATAAAAATAAATAGTAAATATGAATCTATAACTTTAACAATATAATGAGTTCAATACTAAAACTTTTAGAGGTTGAACCCATAAAATTCAAACCATGAATCCGCCTCTGATTATTCACTTATTTTTCTCTGCATACTTTATTCTGTTTTAATTTAATTAATTGCCTCCCTACTAATCTTTTATTACCTATGAATCTTCTTGTTGATTATGTAAGTATGAGAAGGATCATTAAATTAGAGTTATTTGATGGTAGCTAATTAATAGAAGAAAAACGGATATAAGGAAAGTATATCTGTTTTTCTTCTTTAAATTTGTTATCATTTCTTCTTCTTCTTTTATGGCTGAATAAAGATGCATTTTACTAAAGGAAGTAAAGGAAATTGAACTGGTTCAATACAAACAAGAACTAATCTGGATAATTGGGTTCCAGTAAAGGGGAAAAGTTCCAAAATAGAGTTATTTAACATCAAATAACTCTAATTATGATGATCTTTCTCAAACTTACATATATTGTTTTTTAATAACTTAGACACGCTGACATGTTATATAGTTTATTTGAGGATATTAATCTCACATTATAAATGATTACCCGTAGTTATCTTTTAGATGATTATATTTAAATTTATTGTATACGATTAGTGTAATAGAAGTTAAACTGTATATTTGACTCACTCCATTCTTCTCAGAGGGCACGAGTATATATACTCCACAAAAAGTATCCAGTACTCCTCTATGTATATTAATATCGATATATTAGTGCAGTTAGGTGTAAGTTGTTTTATAGGACATTCTAATGGATATTCTAATTTTGATCTCCTTACAAAATTATGAACGTCTTAATATCTCAATTCCATTGGCATATGAATAATGAAATCATGACTAAGAAATATTAATGAATTTCTTAAAATTAACCTTGATTAATTCAGCTTTATAATTTTCCTTTGTTGTGATCCGAGCACATCGTCGTTTAAAAAGAAAAGAATGAAACTCTTCAATTTCATTATTTCTTATCCACTGCAAATGCAAAGAAGATCAAAAGAGAAAGATGACTCTTGTTTACTTTTACCGGTACCAAGTTAATTTCGAAATAATAATAATAATAATAATAATTTATTATTATTTCTTTTAATGAAAGCTAGTGTTTGGCGGGCCCTACCAGTATACTAACAGTCAATGAGTAAAAGCACTCAAAAGGGTAGAGCCTGCCTCATATTTTCGCAATCCTATCCTTGAAATCGCAATGAACACATCATTAATGGATGATAACTACTTTCTAATTCTGTAAATCTAATGGTCATTTCTTTGTTTACTTGCATTCTTAACTTTAAGTAACAAGATAAATACTGTATCAGCATCTCATACATGAAATCACACACCTAGCTATCAGATTTTGATGTTCAAATATGATCATATTAGAATGTCCGTACGTATTCGTTGAAAAAATAACTTGTCATCTCGTATTAGAGTTAGACCATTCTCTATTCTCAATTTACCAAATATTGGACACTCCTATTATATTGTTAAAGCTCTAAATCTCTTGCTCTAGGCATGCCGAGATTGTTAAAATATTCCACATTGATTAAAGTCATTGTTTTCCTTATATAATAGGAGTAAAAAGGTTCCACAATACAGAAATAAGCCGCTGCTTCCCTTATATAGTCTGGTGTTATTCTTATCTGACTCAAGGTTCATTTTGCTTCGCACAATATCGATGTGTACAGTACTCTTATGCTCTCTCCCTCGATCTCTTCTTCACACACACACATATATATCCTCATATGTATGTATATATGTATTTCTGGAAATGCAATACTCAGGTGAGAATCCGATATATATTATGATTAGGGGTGGCAAAATGGTTCAAAGAAAACAGTTAACCACCCATATTATCCACTAAAAAATGGGTTGGATAATGAACTTTTTAAAAACGAGTTAAATATGGATAAGAACCATATTATCCATTTAGAAAATGGATAACCAATGAGTAACCAATGGATATAATTTTTACATTTGTAAAGCCTCAAATTGAGGGTTCCTCAAGTTAGAGAGATTAAGAATTCTCCCAAAAGTGATCGAAGTCATGGATAATATGGGTAACTCATATTATCCGTTGGTTAACCCGATTTTTATCCGTATTAAATATAGGTCGGGTCGAATAATTGGTCCATTTTATCATTACCCGTTTTCAACATGAACCATATCCGACCCAACCCGTCCTTTTGCCACTCCTAATTATAATTTATGGGTACCAAATTTGGACAGCAGCGACAGCTTTCTCTTTAGCATCGGTATCTATCTCGTGGTCCCATTTCTGGATAGTTGCATTTCGTACGGATCGGAGGAGGCTATCTTTGATAAAACGTACACTATGAGTGGGTCTTTAATCCTTCCCTAAAGTATTAAATTATTGTTATTATTTTTAAGGTACTAATATGTAGGAATCTTAGTAAACTAACTTGTCTCAATTTCAAACAAAAACTTAGAGCACAGGCTATGAAACTATTCGCTTGCCCCGTTTCACAAGTACACGAATTGAACCCTATGCCCATGACTGAGCAAGAAATCAATCCATGGCTTAAATACATATGTACAAATAAAAATTCAAGCTTTAATAGATAAACTGGGATGTACTGCTACTATATATAATAATTATCCCTAAATTATTACGTTTATCTTCTGACACACACCATGAGCCCGGAATCAAAATGTGTTTTTTTTATTCAAACTACACAAATAGGTGGTAAAAAAAAAGTTACATTTTTATATATAGCGCCACAATATCTGGCGCTATACATTAACAGTAACGGAACCGTTAATGTATAGCGCCAGGTATTGTGGCGCTATACTGTAAAAGCTGACATGGTCAGGTATAGCGCCACAATACCTGGCGCTATACATTAACGGTTCCGTTACTGTTAATGTATAGCGTCAGGTATTGTGGCGCTATAACAGATTTTCCTGGCCCCACCAATAATTTCGGACTTCAATAATTCAAAAGCGTATAGTGCCAACGTTTTTGGCGCTATACATATAAAAAAAAAAAATCTGGCTAGCCATTTCCTATATAAAGAGGTTAGGATTGTATAGAAATTCATCCAAAAAAATTTGTTAACTCTTGTTGAAACTTTTATTGTTCTTAAATTCTCCAACAGTTTTTCATTATGTCTGACGAGCGTACAATAAGAGTTTCATTATATTGGATGGGGGGGGTGAGGTTGTGATGGAGAATAATTCTGTGGGCTACAGTTTACCTGCTCAGTGTCATGTTAAATTGCCACTTACAATAGAGTACGATAATTGATATCGTTATTATGCAAAAAACTGAGTGTGAAGAAACGTTCAGTTATAGTTAAAGTAACCGGAAGATATCCGTATTCCGTCACTCCGCAAGGGGTTGTTTTTTACTCGGAGTTTAACATCGACGATGATGAAACTTTGAGTGATTTTTTTGAGGACTCCGGACGAATGTCGGGAATTTCCTGTAATCACAATGTTGGAGATGTACGTGAAGGTCGAAGACGTTCCCAAAAACGAGGTTGTGCGTAGCAGAGATAACCCTCAGTTATCGGGTGGTTATTCTGTAGCAGTTTTTGCTGGACAAGTTCCGGATGAAAGAGTTTTCATTGATTTAAACTTATCACTGGCGGCGAATGAGCAACGAGAAAATAATTTATACCATGCTTTCCATAATTCACAAGACGAGTGGTAAGCTTTAATTTATATTTGTGTTAATTATGTATATTTTTGGCATACTTGAATTTGTATTAACGCTCATATATTTAATAGGGGGTACCGGCCGGATATGAATTTTACAAGTGGCCCATCCGGTAGTCATCACCTAATTGAAAACGTCCATCATGGAATTTCATCACATTACGACTTGTAAGTGAAGTGATATAAAACCATATGGATATCATTTATTAATTCAGTAGCTTATATTTTTGTTGGTTGTGCAGTGAAAACGAGCAAGTTGAACCACCTGTACTCACTCAATTGACGGAAAACGACATATTACATCGGAATCTGGCAGATGCACAGAGTGAGGAACAGAACAGTGATTACGATAACAATGCCGATGAATCCGGAGACGAGACACCCTTTTTCGTGAGGTTGGTGATGAACAGGATGAGGAGGAAGGACCTGATTTGAAGAGAGACCCACCTAGACGAAGAGTGTACGAGTTCGAAGTGTCGTTTCATTCAAGGGAGATTCCTTACATTGATAACTTGCCAACCGTGCCAGATGTGGAAGCTCTCACAAGGGATTTTGATGAAATCCGGACAGCAATGTGGGATGAGTCTAGACCAACGGTGCTTGCAAAGGGGATGCCTTTTCCTGATAAAGCACGCTTAAGCAGGGCTTGTAAAATGCACAACGTAAAAGAATGTCGTGAGATGCAGGTATGAGAGTCAAGTCCGATGGTATACAAGGTTGTTTGTCGCAGGTGGTTTTGGCTATGTAATTGGATGTTGCGTGCGACCAAGAAGAAGACAGGTATGTGGAAAGTGGGTAAATATATTCCCACCCACACATGCGAAATGGACACATTCAACGGTAATCACTTCAACTTGGATATTAACTTGATATCTCTTATACTTATTCCGCACCTCGAAGCATCCATAAGGTATACAATCAAAGAGTGCATTACATCAGTCCACCAGGAATATGGCCATACCATTACCATGCACATATTATTTGAATATATTGTCACCTGTAGAAGCAGCAGAAAGCCACAAACGTCTCTCTGTGTGCCGATGCAATCCCGACACATATGCCTGTACAGGTATGAGATGATAGCACCACCCCAGCTGTAGATGGTTGTATCCTCGAACCGGGCAATATGATGCAAAAAACGGAGGCTCACTAGGTTCCCCGAAGTGTTCGGGAACAAAACCCCCCCAAATAGAAGAAGCAACAGCAACCTCGTATATCGCTGTACATCCACCTCCGCTGACTCGTCGGTGATAGTATGGTGGATCTGCACCAGGTGGTCTCTAATGAGGACCAACTGTATACGATTGGACCCAGACGCTACCTCCTCGTCCTCCGGCATGAAACCCATGAGCATGTGCAGCATATCCCAATATGCCTGCCGCGAATAATATCTCATGGTCGCAGGCAGTAAAACTGGCAAGCCATCAGCGGACAAGCCATATAAAATCTCAGCGTCCTGCAGTGTGATGGTGGCCTCGCCGATTGGCAAATGGAAAGTGTGCGTCTTCGGTCGCTAGTGCTCAATCAAGGCCGTGATCAAAGCATAGTCGAGCTGTATCCGACCAATCCTAATAATCCTATATAATCTCATTTCCTCCAGGTAATGGACCACGCGGGGATGTAGAACGCGGGGAGGACTCAAAAACTCCACAATAGATCCACTCTCCTAGCCCGGAAAGTCTGCGTAAGCAACTGTCCGTCCCATATATACTCGGATCTATGCTGGGGCTGTAGGACTAATAGATCCAACGTCCGAGGGCCGGGATGTATAGTCGCGTCCATGTCGTCAACTGTAAACTATCATTAAACTATCATTAATAATTATGTGTTTTTTATTATAATTTAAATTCATATTTTTTAATAACTTAATTGTACAAATTATATATATATATATATATATATATATATATATATATGTGTGTGTGTGTGTGTGTGTGTGTGTGTGTGTGTGTGTGTGTGTTTATTATAATTTAAATTATTATTTTTTAATAACTTAATTGTACAAATTATATATATATATATATATATATATATATATAATTATGTATTTTTATTATAATTTAAATTATTATTTTTTAATAACTTAATTGTACAAATTATATATATATATATATATATATATATATATATATATGTATTTTTATTATAATTTAAATTCATATTTTTTAATAACTTAATTGTACAAATTACTAATTATGTGTGTTGATACAATTATTAACTTAATTGTACAAAGTTTGCATTTTCAAATACCAATATAAGATACTTAAATAAAAAGAATTCTAAGCTAAAATACTATACATTACTACGCTACAAGGCTCTAAATTTTACTACGCTACAAGGGTCTACGTTTTACTAGCTAAAAAGGTCTGGATTTTACTATGCTAAAAATAATCTAAACTAAGCATAAACAACAAATAAATTTAATTGCAAATAAAATACAAAACGGAATAAAAAACATATATATAAATCAGGATATTAACAAACAAATTTATTTTACTAATTTATATTTTATTAGAAAACACTAATATTAAATTCGGATAAATTTAACATGCTAGTTTCGGAAAAAAAAACACAAACCGAAATAGAACACATACAAATCAAATAATATACATTATTATAAATGTTTCAACTTAAAATAAATCGAAATACCTCGATTTAGAATTTTAGCAAAGCAAAAAGATTGAAATTTTGACTCCGGAATTGTGAATCAACAATAGCACGAAACTCTACTCGAATGTGGGACTCTTTTTCTACGAGTTTTACGTGTCGGGGGGAGCAAATTTTTTTTATTTTATTTTACAGAAACGGGCAGAAATGGTGGGGGGGGCAAGAAGTGGGGAAGAGTTTTAAAAAAATAGGGGATGGATGGAATCGGAGAAGAAGACGGAGGGGTATAAAAAATCTATGTATAGCGCCACAATACCTGGCGCTATATATTAATGCGCTATGTATAGCGCCAGGTATTGTGGCGCTATACCTGGTCATGTCAGCTTTTACAGTATAGCGCCACAATACCTGACGCTATACATTAACGGTTCTGTTACTGTTAATGTATATCGCCAGGTGTTGTGGCGCTATATATAAAAATGTAACTTTTTTTTTACCACCTATTTGTGTAGTTTGAGTAAAAAAACCACATTTTGGTTCCAGACTCTATCTTCTGGCCCGTTCTTTTTTTAAAATCTTCTACCTTTACATCTTTTTTTCCTACTATTCTTTAACTTTATGTCTCTTCATTCTTTTTTCATGTGTCCGATTATGTAGCTCTCGTTTGGCCATAGATTGTTTCTTCATTTTTAATTTTTTTTTAAAAATATTGTTTATGAAATATGATCATGTTTTGGGGAAAAAAAATTAAAAAATTTCAAGTTCCACCAGAAATTGGTTTGGCAATTTTTGGGTGGAATTGTTTCTTCCACTCACAAAACTCGAAGTTTTTTTCAAATAAAATGCATGTCCAAGCACAACTTTAACTTTCAAAAAATATTTTTAAATACAACTTCAAAAGCTCTTTTTTCAAGTTTCAATAGCCTAGAGTCGAAATTCATTCCAGAGTCATCGTCTTCATTTATAATAGGAATTATAATAAATATACCAAATGTGAATAAATAATAGTATAAATCTACTGAATTCTAATTCAAATTTACATATATAAAAAGTGAATTGGAAGCTACTACTAATAACAGGGGTACAATGTAGACGACTTTGGGAATTTAAGTGGGGACACAAATTTTTGTTGGAATTTGAATTACTCTTAACTTCTCTATGATATTAAGTACTCCAGTGCTATGTATTTTCATGTTTACTGTTTTTGTTGGAATTCGAGAAATGAACTATCAAGAGAACAAATAAAATTGTACTTGTATTATTTTATCAATAAAATTATGTTTCTTCATATTTATATTGTGATTACAATTTATTTTTGTATCACAAATAAATTGTTGGAAGCATATAGCACAGAAGAAATAATGATTGGTTAACAAGTTAGGTGGTATCAAATTCAAAGTGTCTATTTTGCTGAAAATGTGAAAATGATGTAACCATGCATCAACCATTATAGCAACCAAATTATGGAAATAATTAGTCTGAAATATTTTTATTTCAAAATACTGACAACGGTATAAAAAGATAATGACTACTGGGGTACTATTATTTTTTTTTCTGCAAAATTATATATAAGAAAATCTTTAGGTTCCATTAAGTTGATTCACTTCATTACTGTTAGAAAATTTTATTAATCACCTCTCTCAAGTTCCTGTGAATGGTCATATAATTATGATTTTTTTTTTTTGCTAAAGTTATATAACTTAATTTTCTGACATAAAAATCATATAAAATTTTCATTAACTCATACAAAAATCAGGCTGGAAGACAAGCGCCATCCTATGAGGCAAATTCGTTCCCCCAAAGTGGATGATTGCTCCTCTTTGACAATCTATCCTGGTAGAGCCCTTTTCGACGGTTTTAGAGAAGGAAAATCCTTTTCTAGACTGACCAGTACAATCCGCACATGTGCTTTTGACCTTGACCCCGTCTTTTCTAGTACGCACCTGGCGGAACCGAAAAATATAACTTTTCAATAGTATTTTCTTATCCCACGGTTTTTATTTTTTATTTTCAGTCTAATAATAATCCAATTAAAGTAGGAATGACCCAAACCAGCCCAACCCAAAATCCGTATATAAAAATTTAAATAATACTAAAAATAAATCCGTCAAAACACGATACATCTATCTTTTATTTTATTTTCAAGATTTACTTAAAGTGACAACATTTTTGTTCAAGTGCTCTCTAATTATACCTTCTTCTTCTTCTTTGTTTTTGTTAGAATCTCAGGCATTCTGAACAAAAACAATTGTGGGGAAAGGATTCACTTTTATTATTATTTTGGTTATGCATATAGGTATTGGGTAGGTTGAGTTGGGCCATTTCTATTTTAAGGGAAAAATACAAAATTAACCTAAACTGAAACGAAGTGCATTCGCTAAAAAAATAGAATATATATATATATATACACACACATACTAAGATATGTATTTCTCCTATTTTAATTGGGTTATTATTTATTAAACTGAAATAAAAAAAATAAAAAATCATAAGATTAGAAAATACTATTGAAAAGTTATATTTTCTCAGTTACTATGATTTTTGTGTGAATTATTGAAAGTTTTATAATTTTTGTGTGAGAAAAAATAAAATTATATGACTTTGATTAAAAAGAGTCATAATTATATGATCACTTATGAAATTTACTCCATATTCCATATTCATCTACAAATTAGCATGCATGGCTTTTTTAAGATGGAACTTACGAAAGCTCAGGGTGTGTTTGGTATGAAGAAAAATGTTTCCATGGAAACCCCCCTCCCCCCCCCCCCAAATACCCAATGTTTTCAGAACTCTATTTTCTTCAACAATTTAATTATTCTTCTAAAAATTCACACAAACTCAAAGGAATTAATGTGATGCTTTACCTTTTTACGCAAAATAACGTTGAAATTTATGCTTCATAACTATAAAGAAAATACTCTTTTTTTGGTTGAAAAAGAAAGTACTCTTTCTACAACATGAAAATAAAGTAATCATTTTATTGAAATAAAATAAAATACTTTTTCTACATCATGAAAAAAAAATACTTTGTTTGTTAAAATGAAAGAAAATACTTTTTCTACATCATGAAAAGAAAATACTCATTTCGTTGAAATGAAAGAAAATACTTTTCTACATCATGAAAAAAAGTATGTTTTGTTAAAATGAAAAAAACATCTATCTATAACATGAAAAGAAAGTACTATTAATAATATTCTTATTTAGGGTGGGTGGGGGTGAGGGTGAGGGTGAAGGTGAGGGTGAGGGTTTGGGAGAGGGTAGGGTGGGTGGGTGCGGGGGTGGGGTGGGTAGGTGGGGGTGGGGGTGGGTTAGTGAGGATGGAGAATAGGGTGGGCAAGATTGAAAAAGAGTTTTGAAAAATGTGTTCCCTTTTCTTGATAGGAAAAACATTTTCCTCCGATTAGAGGAAAATGAGTTCATGAGAAAAATATTTTTCAAAATATTTAAGTCAACCAAACATGAGAAAATTGAAAACTCTCGTACCAAACACACCTTTAGTGTTATATAACTTAGAAATCGTCCTAGCATTCAGTTGTTGTTAGAGTCAAACATGCACGATTGCATGCCATTACGCAATTAATTTTTGGTTTTAATTTCAAATAAGATAGTATATATCCTATCCTTGATTGGCTAATTGCAAGAAGAGCTATAAGAGAGCTTATTCATGCTTTACCAAATAAGGACATGTTAGAATCCGCCGGTATGAAATAATTTGACGTTTACCAAAATTTAATAATTTAGGTCAGATTAATAAGTTTACGACGAACAAACTTTGAAGAAGTGACTCAATGCATTAAAGACAAGGAATACATCCCTATAATTGAGGTTGGACCATGCTATATACCATGTCTTCTTTTTTTTCTTTTCTGCTGCGGTATAGCTCAGATATTAATCACAGACACATCGTTGGGTTGCTTTGAATGTAATAATAAAACACGAAATTAATATGTTGTACTCGAAGCTCTCGAAATATTAGATTTCCATATCTTAATATGGTACCTGCTATAAAAGCGTATTTACATAGAGAGCTTACTATCATTATTGTTTCGTATCATGCATTATCACAAAGGAATTTTACACTGAAACAAATAACGGAAAATAATAATGCAACTGAAAAAGAATGAAGATTTATTAACCATTTACACGAAGATTTATTGATAAAAAGATAAAAATTCGCCTTTATACAGGGCAAAAGTTAAGTGACTAGAATTAGGTCACTACAACTTAAGCCGGAGTATTATTTATGAGTTTACGTGAACACAATAGTTTTTTGTTCGTATCTCTTATATATATATTGAGAAATATACTAAATATCTATAAATATTTAACTGAAAACTCATTTATTATTACATATTAATCCGAGATCGATGTACGCAAGAACTCATAAATTTCAAATTTTAATCTGCCTCAAACTTAAGCTATTGTTTAAATTCGAATATTGAGTGACTAGATCGTAACACAAACAACATGTATGAGTTCGAATACCTATTGTATTGGTCAAAATTTGACCGCTGCAGTTAAACCGACCAACATCCATGCCAGGCGGCAAGACAGCAAAAGACGACATGGCCTACTCTACATCCGGCACTCTCGATACTTGTCGAGCCAGGAGAAACAACATCTAGAGGACGACTAAGGCAGACTTGGTGTGAGAGAGCGTCGGACCAAGTAAACAGCAAAGGTCCCTTGACTATATATAGTAAGGGAAAAACCTTCGATGGGCGGTGTGAGCACGTGATTTTTGCTTCACGGAAACTACTCCAAAAGAAATCGAAAAATAAATAAAACAAGTTGCCTTCGGGTACAATTTTGAGAATTTGCATGACATTTTGATAATTGTTCTGTCCGTAAATGCTCGCCTTGCTATAGTTAAAAATACAAAAATACATGTTGCATTGCATTTAGGAATAAATGGTACATTTAGGAATTAATTAACCATAATTTGGTTTTAAAAGCGAAAATCACAAAAATATGCATTTTTATTCTATTTGTTGTCATGGTAATTTTATTAAATGTTTTAATTCGTGTGTTAATTGTTGTTAGGTGTTAATTAATATTTGTGTAGTTTAATTTTGGTTTTTAGGAATTTTTGTTTAATTATAAGGAAAGAAGATACCGGATTTGGGCCAAAAATTCAATTAAAAATCGGGCCCAAACCAACCCCACGACCCAGTCCAAAACCAGGCACGCCCCAAAACGACGCCGCATAGGGCGTTTGATCTGAGCCATTCATACATACTCATCCAACGGTCCACGCTCACGCCCGTAACCCGACCTGTTTACTCGGGTCAACCCAGCCCTTCATTAAAACTAAACGACCCCGTTTCTATACCAAACGACCCCGTCCTGTCCCTCACCAGTTGATCCAAGCCGTTGAGATCATCTAATCTAACGGCTCAAATCAATTGCCTCGTTCCGTATATAAGCTCTCCATCACACCCCACGCCCCCAAACCAAACCCCACCCTTCACCACTGTACACCATCGTCCCAAACACAAACCCAAGCCCCCGTTCCAAACCCTAGCCGCCCCCATACACTCTCACTATGAACCCGGCGGCAACGACGCCGGTGACCACCAAAGTAACACCCCTGATGCACCTCACCACCCTGAACACGGATCTGCTACCCCCTTGCTTCGAATCATCCCCCATCATCTCGAATCTTAATTTGAAGGTTCGAGCCCAACCCTGACCAACACCAACCCACCCCATTTTCACACCAGTCACCACCCTGGCCTCACTCGTGACCAAACCAAGCTTGGTTTGGTCCGAATCTACCCACAAATCCTCAAGCCCCAAATCGGACTGGTTCGAACCCTAGAACACAAGAACCTTGGAATCCAGCTAGTTTAACAGAGGGTTGGGGTCTAATAGACCTTAATCAAAGTGTTCTCGGTTGAGAACACCCCGATTAAAGTTTGTTCGACCTCAAAATGGGCAAATACGGTCAAAGCTGGGGTCGTCTGTGTTTAAGCTTTTCAGAGTGAGTTCCCTCTTTCTTTTCGATTTTTGTTTAAATGTTGTTTTAGTTTGTCAGCGTGTTTGATTAGTTTGTTTGGTATTTCTGATGTTTCTTTCCAATTTGTTCTCCGTCTTCGCAAGACCTTTTATTTGGTCGATTGTTCTTCTGTTTATGTTTGAATACGTATGATAAGATGCATATTCAATTTGATTAACATAGTTGAACAGATAATTCATATGGGTTCCCTATGTCGTGCAAAATTGTTGAAGGCAGTTGATGCCCTATTCGTTTGTTTGTTTGATCGACTAATTGTTCTATGTTATAATTAGTGCAGTCGATTAGATAAATGTCGTCGATTAGTTTTATAGGACTGAATGTGCAAATATTCTGATTCATATGACTTTTTATGATGGATCGAATCATTGTCGTTTAGCGGATTGTTTGACATTATCTGTGAATGGTTTGTAACTGCAGTGCAATAACTGAACTCAGTTTAGGGCAGCTTTGAATTTGAACTTTCAAGAGTTCAAAATGTCCTACTGCTGCAGTAATACAGTAATAATCAGGGTTTAGCAGGGTTAGTTTGGGGGTTTGAAAAGATCTGAAATGTTTAGTTTAAGTTGGGCTGACAATAGGGTACTGAAATAGGTTTAAA